>NC_053497.1:143415482-144017982 GCF_905171775.1 Rana temporaria | reverse complement strand
CTCTCTCCCCCTCCCTCCTCCGTCTCTCTCTCCCTCCTCCGACTCTCTCTCTCCCCTCTCTCTCTCTCTCTCTCTCCCTCCTCCGTCTCTCTCTCTCTCTCTCCCTCCTCCGTCTCTCTCTCTCTCTCCCTCCTCCGTCTTTCTCTCTCTCTCTCCCTCTCTCTCTCCCTCCTCCGTCTCTCTCTCTCTCTCTCTCTCTCTCTCTCCCTCCTCCGTCTCTCTCTCTTCCTACTCCGTCTCTCTCTCTCTCCCCCTCCCTCCTCCGTCTCTCTCTCCCTCCTCCGACTCTCTCTCCTTCGTCTCTCTCTCTCTCTCTCTCTCTCTCTCTCTCTCCCTCCTCCGTCTCTCTCTCTCTCCCTACTCCGTCTCTCTCTCTCCCCCTCCCTCCTCCGTCTCTCTCTCCCTCCTCCGACTCTCTCTCTCCTCTCTCTCTCTCTCTCTCTCTCTCCCTCCTCCGTCTCTCTCTCTCTCCCTCCTCCGTCTCTCTCTCTCTCCCTCCTCCGTCTCTCTCTCTCTCCCCCTCCCTCCTCCGTCTCTCTCTCTCTCTCTCTCTCTCTCTCTCTCCCTCCTCCGTCTCTCTCTCTTCCTACTCCGTCTCTCTCTCTCTCCCCCTCCCTCCTCCGTCTCTCTCTCTCTCCTTCGTCTCTCTCTCTCTCTCTCTCTCTCTCTCTCTCTCTCTCTCCCTCCTCCGTCTCTCTCTCTCTCCCTACTCCGTCTCTCTCTCTCCCCCTCCCTCCTCCGTCTCTCTCTCCCTCCTCCGACTCTCTCTCTCCTCTCTCTCTCTCTCTCTCTCCCTCCTCCGTCTCTCTCTCTCTCTCTCCCTCCTCCGTCTCTCTCTCTCTCTCTCCCTCCTCCGTCTCTCTCTCTCTCTCTCTCCCTCTCTCTCTCCCTCCTCCGTCTCTCTCTCTCTCTCTCTCTCTCTCTCTCTCTCCCTCCTCCGTCTCTCTCTCTTCCTACTCCGTCTCTCTCTCTCTCCCCCTCCCTCCTCCGTCTCTCTCTCTCCCTCCTCCGACTCTCTCTCCTTCGTCTCTCTCTCTCTCTCTCTCTCTCTCTCTCTCTCTCTCCCTCCTCCGTCTCTCTCTCTCTCCCTACTCCGTCTCTCTCTCTCCCCCTCCCTCCTCCGTCTCTCTCTCCCTCCTCCGACTCTCTCTCTCCTCTCTCTCTCTCTCTCTCTCTCTCTCCCTCCTCCGTCTCTCTCTCTCTCCCTCCTCCGTCTCTCTCTCTCTCCCTCCTCCGTCTCTCTCTCTCTCTCCCTCCCTCCTCCGTCTCTCTCTCTCTCTCTCTCTCTCTCTCTCTCTCTCCATCCTCCGTCTCTCTCTCTCTCTCCCTCCCTCCTCCATCTCTCCCTCCCTCCTCCGTCTCTCTCCCTCCCTCCTCCGTCTCTCTCCCTCCCTCCTCCGTCTCTCTCCCTCCCTCCTCCGTCTCTCTCCCTCCCTCCTCCGTCTCTCTCCCTCCCTCCTCCGTCTCTCTCTCTCTCTCTCTCTCTCTCCCTCCTCCGTCTCTCTCCCTCCTCCGTCTCTCTCCCTCCTCCGTCTCTCTCCCTCCTCCGTCTCTCTCCCTCCTCCGTCTCTCTCCCTCCTCCGTCTCTCTCTCTCCTCCGTCTCTCTCTCTCTCCCTCTCCTCCGTCTCTCTCTCTCTCTCTCTCTGTCCTCCGTGTGTCTCTCTCTCTCTCTCCCTCGTCTCTCTCCCTCCTCCGTCTCTCTCTCTCTCTCTCCCTCCTCCGTGTGTCTCTCTCTCTCTCTCTCTCTCTCCCTCCTCTGTGTCTCTCTCTCTCTCCCTTACTCCGTCTTTTCTTCTTCTTTCAATGTTTTTTACTTTCACACACCCTTTTTGCTTTGACTTGTCTCTATCTTTTTTCCCGTTATCTCTAGTATACTCCTCTTTCCCTCTCCCTGAGAATCCACTGAAGATTACCGCTAAACCTCCACCCTGACCTTTAATGCACTTTTCTTCTTTGCAGGATTACCCCCTGTCTGATGGAGATGTGCTGCCTATCTTAAAAAAAGCCAAGGAGCTCCAGGATTCCAAATGAGTTTTGTGCACAGGCCTCAGCCCCAGGGGATCCAGTTTTCCTTTATGGCTGACCATGACTTTGCACTACGGTGACCTGGACAATCACTCCACCAGGCTCACGGGATCACCAATGCAGTTACTGCTGATCCGAGTTTATCTGAGAACAGGTCAACTACCTTCTACATGTGTTACATGGACAGACATATTTGGTGAAGTGTTACCATGTTAAGCATGCCTTGTACACTCCTAATTGAAGGATTATTCTACAGGCATAAGGCCGGGACTTTCCGCGCTCTCCCACGTGCCTCTGCTCTGGCCTTAATGACCAGCCAATGCACTATACACATTTCTGGCCTTGGAGCGGCTTTGTGAAAACCTGTTCAGTACCCTGAAGTGCTCATCATTGTATGCCACGTGTTGGGTGACTAATGAGAATTGTACCACCCCGTTGCTCAAGGGAAAGACCATGGTGCATAAAAGCTGCCTCATCGCTCGAGCCCTTGGGCCTAAGCCACTAAGTGTTTTTTTGTTTGTATTTCGTATTGCGTTTCATAAGAGAAACAAATTGATTTTATTGAGATTGTGTATTTCTCAGTTATTTTATGCATTTTATCACCTTTTCTGTTATCTTGTATTATTTGAAAGCCTTGTATTTTTTTGCAGAATCGGGCAATGCAGGGTGTAATTGGAGTATGACCTCCCGACATGATAGCCTGGCCAATAACTGCTACAAATGACATGTGGGCACACTTGGTGTAGTAATGGACCGTCGCAGAATCTGTCACCTTGATTTCTATAAGGGAATTGTTTCGAGATTATAAAACTTGATTTTGTAGCATCTTTCTTATCTGGACAGCTGGAAACGCAGTCTGGCCCTTGCACAACGTGGAGACAAGCAGCCAATCAAATTCCTGTATTAGTCTACTTGAAGATGTAAGCTGCACAGGCCTTTTTTAGTATCTCAGCCATGCTACTTCTGGTTTGATTGTTAGTAAATGGAACAAATGTCTAGCTTTGGCATAACACACACTATAGCAAGTAGCTGTGGTTAATTGCTTGCAACTTAAAGCGGATGTTCCGCCAAAAAAAAATATTAAAAGCCAGCAGCTACAAATACTGCAGCTGCTGACTTTTAATATAAGGACACTTACCTGTCCTGGAGTCCAACGCCGTCCACAGTAGATGACGAGCGATCGCTCGTCACCCTGCTGCTCCCCCCTCCATCCACGCTGAGGGAACCAGGAAGTGAAGCGCTGCGGCTTCACTGCCCGGTTCCCTACGGCGCATGCGCGAGTCGCGCCGCGCCCGCCGATTGGCTCCCGCTGTGTGCTGGGAGCCGAGTGTTCCCAGCACACAATGGGGGGGCGATGGGATGTGAGGCAATGCCCGTCTTTTGCCCGTGAATGCCGGGCCGGAAGTGGGTGCAAATACCTGTCTTTAGACAGGTATCTGCACCCCCCTCCCCCTGAAAGGTGTCAAATGTGACACCGGAGGGGGGGAGGGTTCCGATCAGCGGGACTTCACTTTAGGGTGGAGAACCGCTTTAAGATGTGTGCAATTATGTGCAGTTAATTGCTGCTACTGTGTAGCTCACACCATAGGGAGGCATTTGTTCCTTCTGTGGATGATTAATTGGTGAGCGCAGAAATGTATTGCAGGCACTTTTATTAACATGACTAAGCTGATATGTAGCTATTAAGGCTTAGGCCTAAATTCATGAATTGTTCTTCTGTTTAAACTGTTTCAGTGAAGCCATAAAGCAAGTTTCCATTTTACAGGCACAAAACAATCAGCACAAGGGTACCAGCTACTGGGAAGAAGACAGGCGGGATGAAAAATCCTTTACTGTCCCCAATCCATCTTCTGATAGAACAGAGCCTTCTGGGCACTCTGCACATGCTCATTTCGGTGTGTATTGCCAGAGAAATTTTTTTTTTTCTTTCTTGTGGGAGCATGTGATCAGCACAGGGCCAATCGGCGCTGTCCAGACAGAAAGTCTGGGGGTCATGCAGCCTTATAGGACAGACAGAGGAGAATGAAAACTCCTCCTACAAGCTTTAAAGGGGTTGTAAAAATGTGTGTTTTTTTGCCTTATTGCATCCTATAGAGAAAGGGATATCACCGCTCCAGGCAGGTCAAATGAAGGTAAAAGCCTCTCCTACAGATTAGAAGCCCCAGGTGCTGGCATGTAACAATGCAAATGGGAAGGAATTCTGGACAGCCACACTCCAAAAAATGTTTTTTCCTTTATTAAAAAAAATTGATTCAAAAATACATGCCACAGCAGATCAGAACGGACAGAAGAGCTGACGCGTTTCACACTAACAAACAGTGCTTAGTCATAGCTGCATCCTATACATTAAGGTGAAAAACACCTGGAAATCACCGGCCACCCCCCCCCCCCCCCGTTTTACTTACCTGAATTAGTTCACCCGCTCAGCGCATCCCCAGCATCCTCTCCTCCACGGAGTGCTGGCATTGATTGGATAGTTTGATATCAGCGCAGCCATTGGTTAATCATATTCCAATGACGCGGGGGTAGGGCTGAGTCATACACTATGGACGCTGAGTGTATGACTCGGGAGTGCGCCCGCAAGGTAACCCCCTCGAGAGAGCTCTTCTCCTAGGGTTAACTAATGCGGGGAAGAGCCGTCGAGGAACCCCAGAAGAGGATGTTCGGGGCCAATCTGTGCAAAACAAGCTGCACAGCAAAGTATGACATATTTGTTATTTATAAAATAAATAAAAAATAAATCTTTAGTATCCCTTTAACCAGACACTGATAGAAGTCACATAACTGTCAAATACTGCTGATGAGAAAAAGGAATTTAGCAGTTTGTTTACATTTCCATGTTCTGTTTACTATGGGAGACCAGATATAGCAAATGTAGGGTCCTGGGTTTAGCAACAATTTAATCTGGGAGGAGGGAAGTGTTCGATGTACTAGCAGATTTAAATTCACTAACACATTGAAGCTAAACTCTAGCTAAAACGTTATAATTAGTTACAGCAAACCAGTATTTTCTTTTTTGGGATAAAGGTTTTATATAAAAAATTGAAATAAAAAAAGCTGATAGTTTTTAAGCATTCCTGGCACTGGTAGATGATTTGTGTCATCCCTCTAACTGCAAGAGAGCTTGTTCTGTTGAAAAACAGCATATTTACTGACTGGATCACAAGATGAAAATAAAGGAGAGAGATCCTAAAATAGAAAATGAATGCAGCCATCACGTTTAAGAATTGGTAAGATGCAATATAATAAATGTTTGCTTTTGGGATTAATACTGCTTTAATGTCGTTGTAAACCCTTACAACACACTTTTTGCTACAGGTAAGCCTATAGTAAGGCTTTCCTGTAGCTACCCTGGATATCTCCTAAACCTGAATGGTTTAGGAGCAGGGCTTTTTTCAGCAGGAACGGACACCTCCAGATCAGACTGTATGTAATGGTGCTCAGAGGTGGGTAGAGGGTGGAACCAAGGAACGGTGCTCGGAGGTGGGTAAGGAGTGGAACCAAGGAATGGTGCTCAGAGGTGGGTGGGGAACCAATGAATGGTGCTTGGAGTTGGGTAGGGGGTGGAACCAAGGAATAGTGCTTGGAGGTGGGTGGGGGGTGGAACCAAGGAACGGTGCTCCGAGATGGGTAGGGAGTGGAACCAAGGAATGGTGCTCGGAGGTGGGTAGGGAGTGGAACCAAGGAATGGTGCTCGGAGGTGGGTAGGGGGTGGAACCAAGAAATGGTGCTCGGAGGTGGGTAGGGGCGGAGAAAAGGAATAGTGCTCAGAGGTGGGGAGGGCTGGAACCAAAGAATGGTGTTTGGAGGTGGGTAGGGGGTGAAACCAATGAATGGTGCTCAGAGGTGGGTAGGGGGTGGAGCCAAGAAATAGTGCTGGGAGGTGGGTAGGGGGTGGAACCAAGGAATAGTGTTCTGAGGTGAATAGGGGGTGGAACCAAGGAACTGTACTCAGAGATGGGTAGGGAGTGGAACCAAGAATGGTGCTTGGAGGTGGGTAGGGGGTGGACACAAGAGGTGACAGAAGGAGGGAGTTCCTGCACCTATTCTCTGAGAAAAAAAGCCCTGTTTAGGAGATATCCCCTGTATTTGCATGTGCCAATGTAATCGGCACATGCGCACTGAAGCAATGCGCGGGAGTGACGTCATTGCGACTCCGGCCAATCACAGCTCCGGAGACGTGATACCCAGAAGTAACACTGGGACGACATGTCGCCGGCCGGTGCTGTGCTGTTCCCCAGGAAGGGAGGGGGGCTGCAAAGCTGGAGGTGTGCCTCTGTTTGTAAATCCAGGACGTGAACAGGCAGCAACTTCAGCTGCCCACAGTTAAAATGATTGCAGCCAGTCTCGGTGGAGGGAGATTTCTGCAGCAAATTTTGGCAAGTACAGAATCACAGTATATATAAAATAATATGTAAAGTGGTTGCAGGGAAGCTTAAGAATGGCAAAGATGTTTTTATTACAAATTATGTAAGCAGACTGCAGTTCCTCTTTAAGCAGAGACATCACGGTGAGTATACTGCTATATCATTGTGTGCTTTGTGTGTTAAAGTAAACCTGTTGTGAGAAAAAAAGCTGCTACTGACTTGCATCTAAAAATGCTAGTTGCTTGGCTATTGTGCTGGTCCATTGAAAGTATGCAGAACAAGCTGGATTAGTGTTAATAGACCCACAACAATAAAATCAGTAAAAAGACTGTACATGCAGTAAAGCATGCTTGTTATACGCACTGTGGAACCTAAAAGGTTAATCCTACATTGTGTAAAAAGGCTGTTTTATCCTGTCTTCTCTGATCCTCCCCTACTTTTACTGTCCTCAATCCACCTACTGTTGGCACAGAGCCTTGGAGGCACTGTGCACATGCTCAGTTTGGTGTGTATTTTTTGCAAGGGTGCATGTGATCAGCACAGGGGCAATCAGTACTGTCCAGACAGGGCAGGAGTCATGCATTCTCATAAGACAGTCAGAGGAGAATGAAAACTCCTCCTACAAGCTTTAACCAGACACTGATAGAAGTCACAATACTGATATATATTGCTGATGAAAAGAAGTATTTAGCAGTTTATATTACTAAAATAATTCCATTTCCATGTTCTGTGTACTGTGGGAGAGCAGATATAATGCAGGGTAACATTCACTGTAAACACAGAGCTCCACGTCCTGTCAGTGAGAGGAGATGGATGGTGTGTCCCTTTTACATAGGGACACCGATTGTTCGCCTCCCCTTGTGGGTCCCCTCCCCCCACAGTAAGAATCACTCCCCAGGGAATACATTAACCCCTTGATTGCCCCCTAGTGTTTACTCCTTCCCTGCCAGTCACATTTATACAGTAATCAGTGCATATTTATAGCACTGATCGCTGTATAAATGTGAATGGTCCCAAAATAGTGTCAAAAGTGTCCGATCTGTCGGTCACAAAATATCGCAGTCCTGACAAAAATCGCAGATCGCCGCCATTACTAGAATATATATAAAAATAAATGTCATAAGTCTATGTAGGCGCTATAACTTTTGCGCAAAGCAATCAATCAACGCTTATTGCGTTTTTTTTTTTAATTGGGATATTTATTATAGCAAAAAGTAAAAAATATTGTGTGTTTTTTTTTTTTTAAATTGTCGCGATTTTTTTGTTTATCGCGCAAAAAATAAAAACCTCAGAGATTATCAAATACCACCAAAAGAAAGCTCTATTTGTGGGGAAAAAAGGACTTAATTTTGTTTGGGAGCCACGACGCACGACCGCGCAATTATTATTCAAAGTGTGACAGTGTTGAAAGCTGAAAATTGGCCTGGGCAGGAAGGGGGTGAAAATGCCCGGTATTGAAGTGGTTAAGAGCTGACACTACAAGGTGGCTACTCCTGTAAAATTATCTTTGTGTGTCACTGGGGGCCTGACTTCTCTGATTATGGAGCCCAACCTAATCTCTCCTTTGTCAGTAAGCAGGGACAGCACTCTTACTGACACCTAGGAGCAGGGTTTACCATCAAAGATGGGGAGGCCTAGTGGCAAGGTGCCCTCAGTATAAAGAAATGGCTTCTTGGTTAATGAAATAGTAGCTGCTGGTAGGCAAAGTTATTTGTTTTAAGTCTAAATATAAACTGACAGCTTCACTTCTACAGGACTGGGAACTACAGTTAAAGGGGTTGCAAAGGTAAAAGTTTTTTTACCTTAATGCATCCTATGCACCGCCCCCCCCCCCGTTTTACTTGCCTCACCCCTCGAAAGTCCCGTGCACGTTCTCGTCCTCCTGTTCGGTTCCCAGCCTGGCCGTTGATTGGCTAGGCTGGGCGGATTGATAGCAGCGCAGCCATTGGCTGGCGCTGCTGTCAATCACAGCGGATGACGCGGCGCGCCGGGGGGCGGGGCCAAGTGATACAGTCGGCGGCTTATGCAGCCATGTCCCGCACATATGCAGCCATGTCCCGCACATATGCAGCCATGTCCCCCACAGATGCAGCCATGTCCCCCACATATGCAGCCATGTCCCCCACAGATGCAGCCATGTTCCCCCCACAAATGCAGCCATGTTCCCCCCACAAATGCAGCCATGTTCCCCCCACAAATGCAGCCATGTTCCCCCCACAAATGCAGCCATGTCCCCCCCATATATGCAGCCATGTCCCCCACATATATGCAGGCAATGTCCCCCACATATATGCAGGCAATGTCCCCCACATATATGCAGCCATGTCCCCCACATATATGCAGCCATGTCCCCCCACATATATCCAGCCATGTCCCCCCACATATATCCAGCCATGTCCCCCCACATATATCCAGCCATGTCCCCCCCACATATATCCAGCCATGTCCCCCCACATATATCCAGCCATGTCCCCCCACATATATCCAGCCATGTCCCCAAACATATTGCAGCCATGTCCCCCCACATAAATGCAGCCATGTCCCCCCACAAATGCAGCCATGTCCCCCCACATATATGCAGCCATGTCCCCCCACATATATCCAGCCATGTCCCCAAACATATGCAGCCATGTCCCCCCACATATATCCAGCCATGTCCCCAAACATATGCAGCCATGTCCCCCATACCTAATGATGATGCCTCCGCCGCGTTAATCACCGTTCGGCGAACATTACAGGCAGCTTTCGTTTGAATAGCTGTTTTCCCTGACACGCCGTGTAAAGGACACTCCCCCTTGCTCGGGATTGGACAGATCCGTCCAAGGGGGAGTGTCTATACACGGTGCGGCGGGCAAAACAGCTATTCAAACTAAAGGTGCCTGTAATGTTCGCCACACGGTGATTAACGCGGCAGCGGCGGATTCGCGATATACGGCGGCGGGGAGGGGGGTTTAGTATTCTATTTAGGCATCGGGGGTATTTGCGGGAGTACAAGTACTCCCGCAAATACTCGGTATCGGTCCCGATACTGGTATCGGTATCGGGACAACCCTAGTTGCAGCCCATGTGGGTTTCTGTCCTGGAATAAATAAAAAAAGAAAGAAGAAAATATAAGTTATTATAAGAGTTCAAATTCACAGACCTTTCAAAGCTATAAAGATGATCAGGTGATGCTATCCTATAAATATAGTACATAGGTAAATGTGGGGGCTGAAATCAGCTGAATGGACCTAGCTATGTCACTGCCAGTGCTCAGCCAACCCCAGCTCCAGCATACCTATCATTGGTCTTACCTTATCACAACTGGAGAAAGTGGGGCTTGAGCCAACATAAGATCATGGATGCTCCCTCCACTGAAAAACTTCATGACGTATAGAAGATATTCCTGTAGGAAAGAGGAAAGAGGGATACCGGTTACACCTGAGACATTCAAGATTTGTGGGGCAATTTACAGACAAGCACAGTGTGGGGTTTTCTCAGAAAAGTTCAAGGAACTTTACCCCTTGGCTCTCTGCAGAGATTTAACACATCTCCCGGCTGAATCACAACTAGAGTTCTCCAATCAGCAAAGCTCATGTCGCCTGCTGATTAGGCAGCTCAAGCAGGGGCACGTTGGACCTCTGCAGAGAGACCACTGCTTCCACACAAGAGTCCTCTGCAGCATACTGGCTGGAGACCGGCTTTTTTTTTTTACTCAGGGTGACATCTTTTTTGATGCACCTGTAATGTATTTAAAAGATTTAAAATGAAAGTTAATTTGGGTTTTAAAGCGTATCCCAAAAAAATATTTTGCAGCTTAACATTCCTTTAGATGTGATGGCTGCATTTGTTTTATTTATTTTTTCCCCTCTTGGGGTGAAACATTTACTACCTGTAAAGTATATATAGAGAAAACGTGTTGCCCTAGTATAAGACTACAGAAAACCTCCCCTCTCCTCTGCTCCCCTGAGTCGGACTACATCCTCCTCCATTACCTGAGGGGGCAGAGGAATTTGTATTCTATAAGAAATAGCTTGGAAGGATGATAACATTGTTTGATATAACAGTTCAGCTCATAGGAACACTGCATTTCTGATCAGGTCAACAGGTATTTATACTTATTGAAAATGTTCTTATCCTGGAAAAAAAAGAATGCTAATGCAGGCACCACAGCTAAGCTGAGCTGCAATATATTACATTTTTGTTTTAGGGTTTGCATATACAGGTTGTACGGGGTTAGCTCGGTAGCGGGGTGTGTGACCCCTTGGATGGGTTCACCACACACTGAATTTATACAGACAGGCAGTCAAAGATGGTTGAAAACAAAGATTTTGGTTTATTCTTCCATCTTGCTGGAAAACAATTGCAAGCCTCCAAACAGCATAACCAAAATCAAACATAAAATAAACCCTGGCCACTCTGGGCGTCTACCTTCACCACACAGGAACCTATCTATGGAGTCTGGCACAGCCTACTGCTGTGCAGACACGGCTGGTCATACAGCAGAAAAACAATAGTCTTTTGATTTTTATCCAGGAGTGGCACCAGTGGTCATTGTAAAGGCTCCCATGATATTAAAGGCTAGGTTCAACTAGAGGAACATACCAATCAACTGTCTCCCACCATCAGAGCCTCCCCCATGTGGCAGCAGGTGGCATTCATGTGTGTTTGATTTTGGAATGCACACACTAATGCAATAGACTGCGTACACCTATGCTCCTTACATTGGTGGTCAGTGGGAAGAATGCTCCTTACATTGGTGATCAGTGGGAAGAATGCTCCTTACATTGGTGATCAGTAAGAAGAATGCTCCTTAAATTGGTGGTCAGTGGGAAGAATGATCCTTACATTGGTGATCAGTAAGAAGAATGCTCCTTAAATTGGTGGTCAGTGGGAAGAATGCTCCTTACATTGGTGGTCAGTGGGAAGAATGCTCCTTACATTGGTGGTCAGTAAGAAGAATGCTCCTTACATTGGTGATAAGTGAGAAGAATGCTCCTTACATTGGTGGTCAGTGGGAAGAATGCTCCTTACATTGGTGGTCAGTGGGAAGAATGATCCTTACATTGGTGATCAGTAAGAAGAATGCTCCTTAAATTGGTGGTCAGTGGGAAGAATGCTCCTTACATTGGTGGTCAGTGGGAAGAATGCTCCTTACATTGGTGGTCAGTAAGAAGAATGCTCCTTACATTGGTGATAAGTGAGAAGAATGCTCCTTACATTGGTGGTCAGTGGGAAGAATGCTCCTTACATTGGTGGTCAGTGGGAAGAATGCTCCTTACATTGGTGGTCAGTGAGAAGAATGCTCCTTACATTGGTGATCAGTAAGAAGAATGCTCCTTAAATTGGTGGTCAGTGGGAAGAATGCTCCTTACATTGGTGGTCAGTGGGAAGAATGCTCCTTACATTGGTGGTCAGTGGGAAGAATGCTCCTTACATTGGTGATCAGTAAGAAGAATGCTCCTTAAATTGGTGGTCAGTGGGAAGAATGCTCCTTACATTGGTGATCAGTAAGAAGAATGTTCCTTACATTGGTGATCAGTGGGAAGAATGCTCCTTACATTGGTGATCAGTAAGAAGAATGCTCCTTACATTGGTGGTCAGTGGGAAGAATGCTCCTTACATTGGTGATCAGTAAGAAGAATGTTTCTTACATTGGTGGTCAGTGAGAAGAATGCTCCTTACATTGGTGGTCAGTAAGAAGAATGCTCCTTACATTGGTGATCAGTAAGAAGAATGTTTCTTACATTGGTGGTCAGTGAGAAGAATGCTCCTTACATTGGTGGTCAGTAAGAAGAATGCTCCTTACATTGGTGATAAGTGAGAAGAATGCTCATTACATTGGTGGTCAGTGGGAAGAATGCTCCTTACATTGGTGATAAGTGGGAAGAATGCTCCTTACATTGGTGGTCAGTGGGAAGAATGCTCCTTACATTGGTGATAAGTGGGAAGAATGCTCCTTACATTGGTGGTCAGTGGGAAGAATGCTCCTTACATTGGTGATCAGTGGGAAGAATGATCCTTACATTGGTGATCAGTGAGAAGAATGTTCCTTACATTGGTGATCAGTGGGAAGAATGCTCCTTACATTGGTGGTCAGTGGGAAGAATGATCCTTACATTGGTGGTCAGTGAGAAGAATGTTCCTTACATTGGTGATCAGTGGGAAGAATGATCCTTACATTGGTGATCAGTGAGAAGAATGTTCCTTACATTGGTGATCAGTGGGAAGAATGCTCCTTACATTGGTGATCAGTGAGAAGAATGCTCCTTACATTGGTGGTCAGTGAGAAGAATGTTCCTTACATTGGTGATCAGTGGGAAGAATGCTCCTTACATTGGTGGTCAGTGGGAAGAATGATCCTTACATTGGTGATCAGTGAGAAGAATGCTCCTTACATTGGTGATCAGTGGGAAGAATGATCCTTACATTGGTGATCAGTGAGAAGAATGTTCCTTACATTGGTGATCAGTGGGAAGAATGCTCCTTACATTGGTGGTCAGTGGGAAGAATGTCCCTTACATTGGTGATCAGTGAGAAGAATGTTCCTTACATTGGTGATAAGTGGGAAGAATGCTCCTTACATTGGTGGTCAGTGAGAAGAATGCTCCTTACCTGGACTTTAATTTGTTGTCAGATTTATATA
Organism: Rana temporaria; assembly: GCF_905171775.1. Lineage (NCBI taxonomy): Eukaryota > Metazoa > Chordata > Amphibia > Anura > Ranidae > Rana > Rana temporaria. Next base: position 144,004,964 of record NC_053497.1, on the reverse strand, counting down.
TGTGTATTTTTTTTCAGAATAAATAGTTTGAATAAAATGTATTTTCTGGTTATTTATTTCCAGCACGTTTATGTTGATTACCCCGCCCCCATATATTTCTGCTGTATAAAGTGATATGACATTAGTGTGACTTTTCTGTCATGTAGAGCAGTGGTCTCCAAACTGTGGCCTGGGGGAATGCACCCCTTACACTGTACCCCGTTATATCAATCTATCTTTACACTTCACCCCTTATATAATTTAAACTTTACACTATTCCCCATCCCCCATTATCACTCCTTACACTGCACCCCCTTATATCATTCCATTCTTACACTGCACCCCCTTATATCATTCCATCCTTACACTGCACCCCCTTATATCATTATATCCTTACACTGCACCCCCTTATATCATTCCATCCTTACACTGCACCCCCTTATATCATTCCATCCTTACACTGCACTCCTTATATCATTCCATCCTTACACTGCACCCCTTATATCATTCCATCCTTACACTGCACCCCCTTATATCATTATATCCTTACAATGCACCCCCTTATATCATTCTATTGTTACACTGCACCCCCTTATATCATTCCATCCTTACACTGCACCCCCTTATATCATTCCATCCTTACACTGCACCCCCTTATATAATTATATTCTTACACTGCACCCCCTTATATCATTCTATTCTTACACTGCACCCCTTATATCATTCTCTTCTTAGGCTGCACCCCCGTATATCATTATATCCTTACACTGAACCCCCTTATATCATTATATCCTTACACTGCACCCCCTTATAGCATTCTATTCTTACACTGCACCCATTATATCATTCTCTTCTTACACTGCACCCCCTTATATCATTCTCTTCTTACACTGCACCCCCTTATATCATTCTCTTCTTACACTGCACCCCCTTATATCATTCTCTTCTTACACTGCACCCCCTTATATCATTATCTTCTTACACTGCACCCCATTATATCCTTACACTGCACCCCCTTTATTTCAGTCCTTACACTCAGTACACCTGTCACACGGGTCTAACACCTCCTGACACCCCGATGATTGTATTACTTGGAACACACAGAACCTTATCGGCAGAACCTCCCTTGGCGCCAAGTAATCGCTCAGCCCCGCCCACCTCCCCTAATATGGCCGTCAGGAACACCTTGTGAGGGGGCGTGGCTCTCTTCTCGCTCGGGGCACGTGACGCTGCTCCTGGCTTCCCGTCTGCTGGTTGCTACGGGAGCCGTGGGAAGCGGAAGTGGGTGAAGCACGTGGGAACAACATGGCGGAGAAGAGAGCCAGGCTGGAGCTGGTGAGGGGATGTTGTGTTGGCTGAATAGAGTCTGTGGCGGTGTCGGGGTGTGTCCCCTCCCTGATAATGGGTGGGAGTTCAGTATCTTCCTACACAAGTGTGGTGTCCTCCTCCTCAGTGAGAGCTGAGTACAGGCGGAGTATTCCTCTCAGCACAGGTGTACAGGGCTCAGGGGTGACTGTATGTGAGGGTCTCTGGGTACAGCCATGTCTCCCCTCCAGGTGCCGGGGGTAAATAAAGTTCCCCCTTCTCGATCACTCCTGAGAGTTGTCTCTGTGTGAGAATACACTCCAGCACTAATGGCGCTCCACATGTAGCAAGCCAATGTGTTTAACCTCTTCAGCCCCAGGAAGATTTACCCCCACCCTGACCAGGCCATTTTTTGCAATACGCCACTGTGTTATCCTAACTGAAAATTGCGCACTCGTGTGACAATGTACCCAAATAAAATTGATGTCCTTTTTTTTTCCCCCACAAGTTATTATTATACAGGATTTTTAGGATGCCAACAGTTTGCGCAGCGCTTTATAACTAGAGGATGGGTTTTTCTTTGGCCGATGCTGATATTTAGAAATTGGGGCCGCTGATGTATGATGCTGATTTTTGTGGCCGATTTAAGAAAAAAAAAAAAAAAACACCCACTCCTTCCTGCTTGCTCCTGTCACTCTAGCACATACTTGATGTCCTCAGTACAGATGGCACTGATTGGTACTGGCAGGTGGCACTGGTTGACATTGGCAGGTGGCACTGGTTTGGAACTGACAGATGGCGCTATTGGCACTGTTAGATGGCACTGGTTTGGAACTGACAGATGGCACTAGTTTGGGACAGGTGGCACAGGCAATTGGAACTGCTTGGCACTGGCAGGTTGATGGCGGCGCTGGCATTGGTGGGTGGCAATGGTGGGTGACACTGGCAGGCAGTGGCTGGCACTGGCTGGTGGCACTGATTGGCTGTGGCACTGGCAGGTTTCACACTAAGCCAAGTGTAGCTGTGAAACTGACAAGAGAGAGAGCTGTCAGAAGTGAGCTCGATGTGGGTGGGACCCAGCAGCTATATTACACCAGCCAATGATTGGGCTGCTTTAGAAAGGGGGCAGGGCAACATAAAGGCCCAGATACCATCCCATTAGCTGGTGTAATATAGCTGCTGGGTCCTGCCCCCTCCCTCTCTCCCTCTCTCCCCCTCTCTCTCTCCCTGCCCCCCCCCCCCCACCTCTCTGAAACTTTTTGGAGACCAGTGACATAAATACGGCGATCAGTGCTAAAAAAAACATGCGCTGTCACTGTACTAATGGCACTGGCAAGGAAGGGGTTAACATCAGGGGCGATCAAATGTTAAACGTGTTCCCTGGGAGTGCTTTCTAACTGCAGGGAGATGCTTTGACTGGTGAAAGACAAATCCATATTCCTGCTTAGCAGAAACACAAGATCTCCATCTTCCTCTTTGACAGAACAGTGATCTGCCTTGTTTACATAGGCAGACCGCCATTCTGTCTGCCTCGGGAATGATTAGAGTCGCACGATTCTGGCTAAAATGAGAATCGCCATTGTTTTTGCTTAGAAGATAGATCACAATTCTCGCAGCGTAAAATCATCTTTCACATTAAAACAATTTTTTTTTTAAAAATGGGCTACCTTTTACTGTTTCGTTTTTTTTATTCATTGAAGTGTATTTTTTCCCCAAAAAAAAATCATTTGGAAGAACGCTGGGCAAATACAGAGCGACATAAAATATTGCAGCAATTGCCATTTTATTCCCTAGGGTCTCTGCTAAAATATATATAATGTTTGGGGGTACCAAGTAATTTTCTAGCAAAAAATATTGATTTTTAATTTAAGAAACAAGTGTCAGAAAAAGATTTAGGGGCAGATCCACAAAGCGAGTACGCCGGCTTATCTACTGATACGCCGGCGTACTTTCAAATTTCCCGCGTCGTATCTTTGTTTTGAATCCTCAAACCAAGATACAACGGCATCTGGGTTAGATCCGACAGGCGTACCTCTTCGTACGCCTTCGGATCTAAGATGCAATTTTTCGGCGTCCGCTGGGTGGCGTTCACGTCGTTTTCCGCGTCGAGTATGCAAATGAGCTATTTCCGACGATCCACAAACGTACGAGCGGCCGTCGCATTTTTTTACATTGTCTCTAGTCGGCTTTTTTCGGCGTATAGTTAAAGCTGCTGTTTTGTGGCGTATAGTTAAACCTGCTATGTTAAGTATGGCCGTCGTTTAATTTGAAATTTTTTAGTTTGCGTAAGTCGTCCGTGAATCGGGATGGACGTAATTTACGTCCACGTCAAAACAATGACGTCCTTGCGACGTCATTTAGCTCAATGCACGGTGGGAAATTTAGGGACGGCGCATGCACAGTTCGTTCGGCGCGGGGACACGCTTCATTTAAATGAAACACGCTCCCCTACTCGTCGATTTGAATTAGGCGCCATTACGCCACGAGAGATAGACTACGCCGCCGTAACTTGCCGCGCAAAATCTTTATGGATTCGAACCAAACTGCAGTAAGGTACGGCGGCGTAGCGTATCTCAGATACGGTCCCACGGGGCAGATCTTTGTGGATCTGCCCCTTAGACTTTAAGTGGTTACATTTCCTGCATTTACACACAGACTTTTAATCTAAGAAGGAAGTTACAATGTTTTGTGTTGTTACAAACTTGGGGGATTTTTTCTTTACACAAAGAAGTTTATCCCTTTGATCTAAGAAGGAAGCATTAGTTACAATGTTTCCTATTAAGAACTTGGCAGACGGATATTTTCTTTTGACAGCTGAGTGAGCAGATAAAGTCTCTCCACTTGTTATACGAAAGAATCGGCAAACTCTGCATTGGAGATCGTCAGGGGGTTTGAAACGAGATCACGATTAATTGTGCAGCTCTAGGAATGATTGGCTGCTGATTGGCTCCTATTGTGTCCAATCATAGTGGGAGCGGGTCACGGAAGCGCACTCATGTCCCAGACCCAGTGCGCAAAATCACATACAGCTACGTGATTTCACGCTTAAGGGTCACCCTGCTGTAGTAAATGTACATGGATGGGGCAATCCTTAACCACTTCAATACCGGGCACCTTCACCCCCTTCGTTCCCAGACCAATTTTCAGCTTTCCATGCTCTCGGCTTTGAATGAGAATTGTGCAGTTATGGTACACTGTACCCAAATACAAGTTTTATCATTCTGTTCACACGAATAGCGCTTTCTTTTGGTGGTATTTATTCACCACTTGGGTTTTTTATTTTTTGCTATATAAGCGAAAATTTTGAACAAGAAATTTTTTTTCTGTTTTAAAAGAATTCTACCAAATCAAATTTTGTCATAAATTTAGGCCAGAATGTATTCTGCTACATGTCTTTGGTAAAACATATCCTGATAAGTGTAATATAATTGGTTTGTGTGATCACAGTGCCCACCTAGCTGATCCAGGGATTTGAAACCCCCACACTTCTCTCTACATTCTTAGGATGGACCAGATTATTTTAGATTGGTCAGCACCGTCACAGTGGATTGCTCTGGTCCCTCCCTGAAGCACTGCACAAAAATATAATAATAAATACTAGTCCGTTTTGGCAAATGACTGGACACACCTCTCCACCAAACACAATCATCTAGCCCAGTGGTTGTTGACTTATGAGCTAAAGGGGTCCTCAAATGCAGCCCGTGCCATCACCAAAGGGACACACATACTGTTCAATACACACTATATTACCAAAAGTATTGGGACGCCTTCTTTTACACACATGAGCTTTATTGGCATCCCAGTCTTAGTCTGTAGGGTTCAATATTGCTTTGGTCCACCCTTTGTAGCTATAACAGCTTCAACTCTTCTGGGAAGTCTGTCCACAAGGTTTAGGAGTGTGTCTGTGGGAATGTTTAACCATTCTTGCACACCAGTGCACAAAACAAGGTCCATAAAGACAAGGATGAGTGAGGTTGGGGAGGAGGAACTTGCCTGGCCTGCACAGATTCATGACTTTGGGATGAATTAGAGCGGAGACTGCAAGCCAGGCCTTCTGACCTCACAAATTCGCTTCTGGAAGAATGGTCAAACATTCCCATAGACACCTAAAACTTGTGGACAGCCTTCCCAGAAGAGCTGAAGCTGTTATAGCTGCAAAGATTGGGCCAACTCAATGTTAAATCTTTCCGACTAAAGCTGGATACACTATATACAATCTTCTTTAGGTTTACCAAAACCATATAATATGAGGTCAAACGTAAACACTTTCAATTTGTATGCAATCAGGCAGGCCCTTGCACTACATAGTTGAAGGTAAATCTAAAGGAAATCGAACAAAAGTTGTATAGTGTGTATCCAGCTAGACTGGGTGTAAAGGCAGGCCTCACGATACTTTTGGTAATCTAGTGTATGTAATACCTGAGAGGTCTGTCAGAAACTGCAATCCTAATAAAGGAAATGAGGGTCGGAGGTGCTACATTTTGGGGTGGGGATATTGATTGCCACTTTAGAAAAGCTGCTAGCAGGCTTTCACCAAGCTTCAATAACTGGTGAAGCCTGCTAGCAGCTTGTTTTAAAGTGGCAATCAGCACTCCCATTAGGATCTGTGTTCAACATTTATAAACTGGAGCTGAATGGTACTTTAAAAGCTTCAATAAATGCTTTGTCAAAGCTTGCTGTTCACACTGCTCTTATACAAGCTGAAGAATGTGAGAGACTGGGCAAAGTCTTTGTGTGTGTGTGTGTGTGTGTAATACATACTACAAAAAATTCACTGACCAGACGATTCCCACCCAGTCTCTCTGTAGCTAAACATATATATAAAGTCATTGATCTGTAGGTAGCTGTAATTGAGTGTTAATTTTTTCAGTGTAATTTTATAAACCCCCCCCCCCCCCCCTTTTTTTTTTTCAGGGATCTGACCAGAAAATAGACTGGAGAAAGGAGGGAGAGAAACGTAAGAATGATGGTGAATGCGTTGCTTCTGACTAGCTGTGGTTCTGGCTGTTATTCTTTTGAATATAATGCCATTGTTTGTGTCCATTACAGGAAAAGAAGAACGGAAAAAATTTAGAGAGGAGAAATTGCTGAGAAAATTAGAAAAAGCTCAACTGCAGAAGCTAGAAACAGAGAAACAGGCACAAGAAAAAGAGACGAGAAAGGCACAAAATGGTACGTGTTTGATGTTGGTCTAACAGAATCCTCCAGAGCTGATTGGACGGTATCAGATTTATCTGTGCATGTATAGTATATGTTGTGTTGCTTTCCTTGCAATGGACTAAGCAAATGAACAGGTTGTTTTAGGCCTGGTAGCTGGCCCTCTTTCTTCCGGCACTGGACTGTGGAACGCTAGGAAGTTTGTCCTGTGTTTCTCCAACCCCAAAAGCCCAAACTTTTTAATGAGCTGGGGCTACTATGCTGACGAACCTTTACAACCCCTTTAACCCCCTGCAGCACCGGGAAAATGAAGGCATTAAAGGGGTTGTAAAGGTTCGTCTTTTATTTTCTAAATAGGTTACTTTAACCACTTCCCGACGGCCGTACGACTATATACGGCCGCCGGGTGGCTCTACTTCTCTGGGAGGCCGTGTTTTTACGGCCGCCCCTTTTCGCGTTCCCCGCGCGCGCTCCCGAGCGCGCAGCGGGGAACTGCTGTGCTGGCCGTGTCCCTTGGACACAGCCAGTCACAGATCGCCGTGAACGGCCAATCGGAGCGGCCGTTTCCTAGGCGATCTGTGCAGCCAATGAGAGATGATCTCATATGTTTACATATGAGATCATCTCTCATTCCCGGCTCTCGCAGACAGCGGTGCTGTCAGGGGAGAGAGGAGACGGATCTGTGTCTCTTGTACATAGGGACACAGATCGGTCACCCCCCCAGTCACCCCCCTTCCCCCACAGTTAGAACACTAATTAGGATACACATTTAACCCCTTCCTCACCCCCTAGTGTTAACCCCTTCCCTGCCAGTCACATTTATACAGTAATTAGTGCTTATTTATAGCACTGATTGCAGTATAAATTTGAATGGCGCCAAAAATGTGTCAAAAGTGTCCGATGTGTCCGCCATAACGTCGCAGTCCCAATAAAAATCGCAGATCGCCGCCATTTCTAGTAAAAAAAAATTTTTATACAGTAATTAGTGCATATTTATAGCACTGATTGCAGTATAAATGTGAATGGCGCCAAAAACGTGTCAAAAGTGTCCGATGTGTCCGCCATAACGTCGCAGTCCCAATAAAAATCGCAGATCGCCGCCATTTCTAGTAAAAAAAAAAAATAATAATAATAATTCTGTCCCTTATTTTGTAGGCGCTATAACTTTTGCGCAAACCAGTCGCTTATTGCGATTTTTTTTTTTTTTTTTTACTAAAAATATGTAGAATACGTATCGGCCTAGACTGAGGATAAAAAAAAAACGTAAAAAAAAAAAATTGAGCTATTTATTATAGCAACAAGTAAAAATATTTTTTTTTTTTCAAAATTGTCGCTCTATTTTTGTTTATAGCGCAAAAAATAAAAACCGCAGAGGTGATCAAATACCACCAAAAGAAAGCTCTATTTGTGGGGAAAAAAGGACGTTAATTTTGTTTTCGAGCCACGTCGCACGACCGCGCAATTGTCAGTTAAAGCGACGCAGTGCCGAATCGCAAAAAGTCCTCTGGTCAGGAAGGGGTTTAAGTGCCCAGTAGGGAAGTGGTTAAGCTAGTGCATTGTTGGTTCACTTACCTTTTCCTTCCATTTCCCTTCTAAATGTTTTTTTTCTTTGTTTGAATTTCTCACTTGCTGTTTCTCCTCAGTAAGCTTTCCACCATCATCCGAGCGGTGGAAAGCCCTTTAGAACAGCTTACTGAGGAGGAACAGGAAGTGAGAAATTCAGACAAAGAAAAAAAACATTTAGAAGGGAAATGGAAGGAAAAGGTAAGTGAACCAACAATGCACTAGCTTAAAGGAACCAATTTAGAAAATAAAAGACGAACCTTTCCAACCCCTTTAATGCCTTAGTTTTCCCTTTGCTGCAGGGGGTTAATCGAGTTGTGGGACCTGTGCCATGTCCTTGTCAAGTGTTCTGACTATGCCCAACATTTCTGCCCCACCTCTATTCATAGAAACCATATATTAGCTTCCATGAATAAACAGCAGTCTCAGAATAGAGGGCAGGTGGGTGGATGAAAGCATTTAAAATTTGCCTGGTTAACATTCGTATTTTGTCTAGGTCCACTTAATATGTTTTGGTAAGTACAATTTTTTTTAAAGTGTATCTAAAAGCCAGTTTTTAAAATTTAAGTTTGGATAGAGCAGGGACGGGTTAAAGTTTGTGTCAGTCTTTTTTTGGTTGTCTGTGTTTGGTTGGGGAGATTTCCCTTTACTTCCTATCCCATAAACACAACAAGAAGTGAAAATACATCTCTGCAAAATTAGGTAAACTCCCTTCTAAGACATTGGACACCAAAGCAGGTGTCCCGATTTGAAAGATTTATCCTCACATCTTGTTCTGGTGACAGAGGTAACATTTTTAGCCTTTCCCATCTCTTTCTGTCTCGGAGACAAAGGTCACAGATAGACAAATAGAGGGAATCTTCCCAGCTGAGGCACAGACAGCAATACACAACCACTGGTTCAAGTTTTTCCCTTCTCTGTCCAATTCAATGATTTTTCTTCTTGCAGTGGTTGTAACACAGCGGGCACAGCTTTACCCATACTAGCTTTTACAATTTGTGTTTTTTTGTTTGTTTTGTTTTTTCTTAGCTGAACTTGCTTTTTCCACAGGTCGGCAGTACACACTCAGTGTGGCCCTTCCAGGATCCATTATGGACAATGCTCAGTCTCCAGAGCTGCGGACATACCTGGCTGGACAGATAGCACGAGCCTGTGCCATCTTCTGTGTGGATGAGATTGTGATATTTGATGAGACTGGAGAAGGGTCAAAGTATGTGATGTATATTTCACATATTGGTGTGTATCCTGTGTTCTTGTGCTGCTTCCTTTCCCAATGATTCCTTTTATTTCACAGGAGCGTGGAAGGGAACTTTGAGGGTGTGGGGAAAAAAGGACAGGCCTGTGTGCAGCTAGCAAGAATACTTCAGTATCTAGAGTGTCCTCAGTGAGTATTTTTTTTTTTTAAAAGTGCACCTGTCACCCTAACTGCCTCTGGGAATAAAGTGCGGGCCCCCCAGTGGTACATGTATATACAAATTCTGAGGCAAATGTCATCGGAGGGGAGGGTTAGTAGGCTGGCACTAGAGTTTCCCAATTGTGGCTTTTTTTTGTGCCAGAAATGTGCACAAACATGAACATTCATCACTACTGACTGGTAGAGGAGCCATAGGGTGGCCATTTTATAATTGGATTAAAAAAAAAGCCAAGTGTCTATTCTTTTATGTCAAATTGTTATGGCTGCTACAAAAAGAAATGCCCCCTTTTTTTTTTTTTTTTTTTTTTTTTTTTTATATATATTGTGTGATCATTATGTCACCTTCTGCCCGCTATATAGCCAAATGGCGGCAGGCGGGGTGCTCTGTTGTTGTGGGGCGACGTTGCCCGAGTCTCGCCGCGCTTGTGTGTCCCCAGATGTGCTTTGTCACTGGAACACGGCGCGACCCAATCTTGGTAAAAAGCCAATGACGCAGCTCTTTACTCATGTGCTCAGCTGTGTCCAATCACAGCTGAAGGAATTGCCGTTTGTCAGCTCTCCTCCCCTTACACTGACAGTGTGAGAGGAGAGCTGATCAGCGGCATTTCCTAACAGGGGAGACCTGTACAGATAATCGTGGTACTGATCATCACTAAAGCCCTAACTGCCCATCAGTGAGGCCAGTCAGTGCTGCCTATCAGTGCTGAATATTAGTGCCTCCTCATCAGTGAAGGAGAAAAATTGCTTATTTACAACATTTTCGGACAGAAACCATGAAATACCTTTTACATTTTATTTTTTTATTTAAATTTTTTATACATTTTGGGGGTTTTTTTCGGCAAGAAAAAAAAACAGTGCTGAAAGCTGAAAATTGGCCTGGGCAGAAAAAGGGTAAAAGTGCCCAGTATTGAAGCGGTTAAAGGGATGATATGTTACTTGGACATTAAAAAGTTTTTATAGTAATCTGTCCTGTTTTACACATTTCCAGGTATCTAAGAAAATCCTTCTTTCCCAAACATCCAGACTTGCAATTTGCAGGTAACTGTGCAATGACTGAGTGATAAGATGATTGAATTTGAGTGACTTCTGTCTAATTCTTGATTTTTGCTGTGTTTTTTTTTTTTTAGGTCTCCTGAACCCCCTGGACAGCCCTCATCATATGAGAATAGATGAAGAGTCAGAGTACAGAGAGGGAGTTGTTTTAGACCGACCAACTAAGCCAGGCAAAGGCTCATTTGTTAACTGTGGCATGAGAAAGGTACCCAGTTAACCACTTAATGACCGGAAGAATTTGCCCCCTTTATGACTAAGACATTTTTTGCGATACGGCACTGCGGCGCTTTAAAATGTAAAAAAATAATAATTTCATCCTCCGTTTAGGCCTATATATATTCTGCTACATATTTTTGGTAAAAAAAAAGAAAATTCACAATAAGCGTATATTGATTAGTTTTGCGCAAAAGTTATAGCGTCTAAAACCTATGGGATAAATTTATGGCATTTTTTTTATTAGTAATGGTGGCGGTCTGTGATCCCCATTCTGCCTGTCTCTGGAGCGATTGCGGGTTGGCTCCCCCACTCTCGAATGGGCGTGTGCGCTCCCACATAACTCCATGTAGGCGCTCTACATAAGACGGCAATTTATTTTTTACTTAACCAAACCCTTAAAATCTTTTAACCATTGACCTCCCACTCCGTACTTAACATTTAACCTGAAATGTTACCCCCTGAGGCCTAACGGTTAAACTGTGCCTACTCTAAGGGCCCACTTGCCTTTGCCATTTTTGTGCAATAACACAGCCAATTTATTTTGAACAGGCTGCCACAGCACAAAAATGGGCTTGCAGCATGTGCACTGGAGTTGCATTGCCTTCATGCGTTGGGGTGCCATTTAAAATGAATCATGTGTTTGCTTGATCAACAAACTTAAAGGAGAAGTTCAGCCTGAGGAGTGAAATTTGTTTTCTTTATCGTACATCACGGGACACAGAGCGGCATATTCATTACTATGTGGGTTATATGGAGTACCTTCAGGTGATGGACACTGGCAATCTCAAACAGGAAATGCCCCTCCCTATATAACCCCCTCCAATAGGAGGAGTACCTCAGTTTTTACGCCAGTGTCTTAGGTGTTGGTCATGGTTTAGCTTGCCTCCACATCCTTGGGATTAAGGTGGGCTAACCGGTTCTGTCCAACGGCCTCAGCACTAAAGTGGTCAGTAACCGGACCCCAAACCAATGGGGTATAGCCCATAATGCTTTCTTTTTAGAGAGCTGGACCCTGGGCCCAGAACTTAGAAACCTTTGGGGGCCTAATGTTTCTGTTGCCAGAGTGCTATATGGGCCCAGGACAGTGGATCCTTCATAGGAACCCAGGGCCTGAAGGTCAATGCCCCACGGAGATGGGGGAAGATTGGGCCTCTTGCTGTGCAAAGTCCTGCGGCATGGAGCAGGTAAGTGAGGGGAAACTTGCGGAACTGGGTTCTTAGCAGGTTTTTCTGGGGGGGTCACAGTGGGACATGCCTAAAGTTATGCGCTGCATCTGGCAAAGTAAGTCACATGTCTTAAAGATAGGATGGCTCTATGTGTATTCCCCATAAAAGGTGACCTCCCTGGTAGTATTGAGAGAGCTGTGCTTACCTGCAAAGCCTCCAGGCGATTGCTGCCACGGTTCTTCCTCCTAGCCTGGAGACAGGACAAACTGCCTCCTCGTGTGGTCTCCTTCCCCGCACCCCCCCCCCCCGCCGGCGCGCGCGCGTCCCCGTGATATGGGCGCAATTTCGCGCCGTTAGCTGAGGGGGGAAGGGCGGGCCAGCATGTTAAAGGAAGGGGCGGCCCTTCCATTCGTTCCCAGCTCAGTGTATGCTGGAACTGAGAGAGGAAGAGACCAGAGCGGCAGCGCGGGGCGCCGAGGACACACAGTGGCCAAAAAAGATTATTACAGTCTTCAATAAGACTGTCCTGGAGCCTAGAGTTAGGCTGTTCTTTTCTATCTCAGCAGTTTTTTGGCAATACTACTAAGGGGGACAGAATGTTTTTTCTCTCTTTGGTTTGAAAAAGAAAAAAAAAAAAAGAAAAAGAACCATTAAAGGGAAAGAAGGCATTTTCCCCTCCCGTCTTTCAGGACAGCCCACAATTGAGAGATACTCCTCCTCTTCCTCTAGGAAACACTGCGCCAGCCCATAAATTTCTCACTCCCCCTGCCAGACCTCAGTATTAGTGTTTCCTCCGGTGGGGAGACACTGTGCATGGGAACCTAGGCCAATTCAGGCAGAGGACTGAGGCCATCTATTTTACCTTAAGGAAGCAGAGGCTTCCAGGTGAATCCTGGTGCGGTGCAGGCCCACCATTAGCCACCCCTTCCACGCCGAGCGCGGCTCCTGGTTGCGGGGGACCCCTATCTCGTCCAGCGGGGCGCAGCGGGGGGGACATCCAGGCTCGCCCTGTACTACAGGCCGCAAAGAATTTTTTTGAACCGAGCGGGCTGGACGGCGGGTGACGTCATTTCCGGCGTAGAGCGGATGTCTCCCCTTTGAACCGCGACTTCCGGTTCCGGGTCGCGGTGCTGATAGGAGGTCCGGGCGGACGCTGGAGGGAGTCGGATCTCGCACAGGCGAGGAGAAGCTCTCAGCAAGCAGCCACCTGCAGTCATGTCGGCAGCATCTCCAGAGCCAGCCCTGACAACTGACGCTACCTCCAGCGAGCCTAAGGTAAGAGTACCCTGGGGAGGGGCGCTCTCTAGCTTAGGTTTGCCTCTCCATGTAGGGTTCAATGCATGGGGAGGCAAGCCCCCTGGGTGGCCAGGGGAGGGGGAGTCCTTAGTCCCAGGGTTTATAGGGGGCTAGGTGCACTCCCAGGGTTGTAACCAAATTTTTTAAATTTTTTAAATTTTTTTAAAAAATTTTATTTTTATAACTGTTGTTTTCTGCCCTTTCTGTGTTTCAGAAAGCCATTGAAAAAACGGGAAGTGGAAGGCATAGCTCAAAGAGGAAGTGTGCCTCCTGTAGGGATGTCCTTCCAGAAACATGGACTAAGGTCCTATGTAGGGATTGCATTCAATCCCTGGTCAGGGAAAATGAATTAGAACAGGAGTCAGGACTTGCAGCCTCTGTTAAAGAACTGTCATCCACGTTCTCCTCATTCAAATCTCTGTTTGAGAGGTTACAGCCTTTGGCTGTCCCTACCCAGGTTAAAACCCAGCCACAGGCTCAGGGTCCTGCTCCTGTCATACCCATTGCAGCAGCTATGGCAGATGTTTCCGCAGGCCCTTCCCAAGAGGAACAGGTTCCTCCAGATAGTGCCACCTCTGATTCTCAAGAGGGGTCAGAGGGAGAGGACCAGGACGGGGAGTCCAGGAAGCCCTCTAGGTACAAATTGTCACTGGATGAGGTAGAGGACCTCTTAGGGGCAGTTTACACAACCCTTGGTATCCAAACCGACAAGAAACCTCTTACCCTCCATGATCGAATGTACAGGGGTCTGGAGGAGCAAGAGAAAAAGGTCTTCCCAGTACATGATATACTGGTTGAGACCATTAAGAAGGAGTGGCAGGATCCTGAAAGGAAACCCTTTTTTTCCAGATCCCTAAAGAGGAGATTCCCTTTCTCAGAGGATCCTTTATCTGTTTGGAACAAAAGCCCCAAATTAGACGCCGCCTTCTCCCAAGTGTCCAGGAACACGGATTTAGCGTTCGAGGACATGGGGGTTTTGTCCGATGTTATGGACAAAAGAATGGATTCCCTATTAAAGAAATGTTGGGATTCTACTATGGGGAATCTTAAACCAGAACTTGCCGTCACGGTAATGGCTCGCAATCTGGAGCATTGGCTCTCTAAAATTCAGGAGCACATTGAAGCTGATACGGATAAGGAAACTATTTTAGCCTCCTTCCCTACTATCCTGCAAGGAGTCGCTTTATATAGCGGATGCCTCAGCGGAGTCAGTCCGCATGTCGGCCAGATCGGCGGTTCTGGCTAACTCGGCCAGAAGGGCCCTCTGGCTCAAGACTTGGACTGGCGACAGCGCCTCTAAATCCAAGTTATGTGGTATTCCCTTCACAGGGGACCTGCTTTTTGGCCCAGGCCTTGAAGCAGTACTAGACCGCACGGCGGACAAAAAGAAAGCCTTTCCTCCTAAAAAGAGAGTCACAGTACAGGCAGGAAGGGGGTTTCGTCCGCATAAGCAAAAAGGGGCCAAACCAGCAGGCCAAAAGAGGGTTTGGACCCCCAGGGGCAGAGGCAGAGGTGGAGCGATTTTTCACCCTCCTGTCCAGCCCCCTAAAAACCCATGACTTGTTAGTCAGGGTGGGAGGAAGACTGGGGACCTTTCTCCCACAATGGGAATCAATCTCCCCAAACCAGTTTGTCCTGGCGGTCATAAGAGGGGGATACCGACTGGAATTTTCATCACCTCCCCCCCAGAGATACCTAGTCACCCATCTACCCAGGGACAAGGAGAAATCCGAAGCCCTGTTGGGAGCTCTAAGGGAGCTAGAGGATCAGAGTGTCATCCTCAGAGTTCCAAGGGCAGAGGAAGGAAGGGGATTTTATTCACACATCTTTGTGGTAAAGAAGCCCTCGGGAAAATACAGGTTAATCCTAAACCTAAAACCTCTGAACAGATCCATTTCATACAGGAAATTCCGTATGGAATCAATTTATACAGTCAGAGCCCTCCTTCCCCTCAATTGTTTCATGGTATCTCTGGACCTCAGAGACGCATACTTACACGTCCCGATCGCAGAGAATTCTCAGAGTTATCTGCGATTGGCCGTGGACCTAGAGGGAACGATTGTACACCTCCAGTTCCAGGCTCTGCCATTCGGGCTATCCTCCTCGCCCCGGATTTTTACCAAAATCCTGGCAGAACCCTTAGCGTTTCTGCGACTTCAGGGAATATCCATCATAGCCTATCTGGACGACCTGCTACTTTTCGCAGCCTCGCCAGAGCAGCTATCCAGGGACCTGGAAGTGACCAAGAAGGTTTTAACAGACCTAGGGTGGTTACTGAACCTAGACAAGTCCAGTTTAATTCCATCCCAACAGATCACTTACCTAGGGTACCTGCTGGATTCTACTCTCTCAAGAGTGTTCCTCCCGGTAGAGAAAGTCAAGAAGTTGGACAGAGCAGTAGCTTCCCTCCAAAACATTCAACAGGTGTCACTAAGGTCCCTGATGTCAACGCTAGGTCTGCTGACATCTGCCCTCCCAGCCGTACAGTGGGCAGGGATTCACTTTCGCCCACTGCAGGCCTTCCTACTAAGGGTCTGGGATCACAGCCTAGAAGCCCTAGACTCCTTGATTCTAGTACCCCTTCAGGTAAAAAGATCCCTCTGGTGGTGGAGAAAGGCCACCAACATAACCCAAGGACGTCTGTGGATTATCCCGGTGTCTCGGGTGGTAACCACAGACGCAAGCGGCAAGGGCTGGGGAGCGCACCTGGGATCCCTTCCAGCGCAGGGTACCTGGGGTCTCCAAGATCTAAAAAGATCTTCCAATTGGAAGGAGCTGAGGGCAGTGGGCCTAGCCCTCAGGTTCTTTCAGGAGGAACTCCAGGGGCACCACATTCAGGTGAGATCGGACAATTCATCGGCCGTAGCCTATTTAAACAAGCAGGGCGGCACAAGAAGCGAAAGTTTGTCGGTCCTGACAGCAGAGATTCTGGGCTGGGCCGAGATCCACACCCTCTCCCTTTCGGCGGTCTTTCTGAGGGGAGAAAGAAACGTAACAGCAGACTTCCTCAGTCGGAGGCAGCTGAGGGAGGGCGAGTGGACCCTCAACCAGGAGGTCTTTCAGCTCCTGAACAAGAGATGGGGAACTCTGGAGGTGGACCTCTTCGCCTCAAGAGAAAATGCGAAGGCCCCCTGTTTCTTCTCCCTGAACAAGGGAGAAGGAGCAAGGGGAGTGGATGCCCTGTCCCAAAGCTGGAAGTTCGGAAGATGCTATGCATTCCCACCTCCGGTACTTCTTCCAGCAGTACTGAGAAAATTCCAATTAGAGCACACCTCTCTAGTCCTGGTAGCTCCTTACTGGCCCAAGAGGGCTTGGTTCTCAGTCCTCAAACAATTAGCGGCAGAACCACCCTTATTTCTACCTCAGCGGGAGGATCTTCTATCACAGGGCCCAGTCCTATGTCCACAAGTCCACAGGTGGAGGCTAGCAGCGTGGCTACTGAGGAAGCCATACTAAGATCCAAGGGATTTTCTGAAGGTTTAATTGCCACCCTCCTTAATAGTAGAAAAAAGGAGACCCGCAAAATTTACAAGAAGGTTTGGCTTCGTTTCAACGAATGGTGTGTAAATTGCCCCTGTTCTGTACAGAGCCCCACGGCTGTCTTAGAATTTCTTCAGTGTGGGGCAGATAAGGGTCTTTCGGTTAGCACCCTTAAAGGGCAGGTTTCGGCACTTACGGTGTATTTAGAAAAACCTCTGGCCACCAGTCCCTGGATAGTCAGGTTCTTTAAAGCACTATCCAGACAGAGACCAGCTCGAGGGCCACCCTTCCCCAGTTGGGACCTGTCTCTGGTATTGCGTACCCTAACGGGTACTCCCTTTGAGCCCTTAGATAATTGTTCTCTAAGGGATTTAACCTTAAAAACAGCTTTTTTGGTTGCAGTGACCACTGCTAGGAGGGTCAGCGAGCTAGAAGCTCTATCGATCAGACCCCCTTTTTGTGTTATTTTCCCGGATCGGGTCGTTTTCAAGACCGATCCAGCCTTTCTTCCTAAAGTGACTTCAAAGTTTCACAGGAGTCAAGATATAGTTTTACCCTCTTTTTGTTTCAACCCTTCGGGGGAAAGGGAACGACGTTTCAGTACGTTAGATGTTAGGAGAAGTATCCTACATTATTTAGAGGTGACTAAACCGTTTAGACAGTCAGACTCACTATTTGTTTTATTTTCTGGAACCAGGAAGGGATGCAAAGCATCCAGGCGCACTATTGCCAGGTGGCTAAGACTAAGCATTGAGCAAGCATACACTTTGGCTGGTAGGGATATCCCTACAGGAATTAAAGCACACTCCACTCGAGCGCTGGCAACCTCTCAAGCAGAAAGAGCGGGAGCAACGCCGGAACAGATTTGCAAAGCAGCAACATGGTCCAGCTACACCACCTTCGTTAAACACTACAGGGTGGACCTGGTTTCGGCAGGTGAGCAAGCCTTTGGACGAAAGGTTTTGCAAGCCATAGTCCCACCCTAGTTGGTAAGTTCTCGGTTATCCTCTCAATTGTGGGCTGTCCTGAAAGACGGGAGGGGAAAAATAGAGTTACGTACCGGTAACGTCTTTTCCAGTAGTCTTTCAGGACAGCCCTGGGTACCCACCCGAATAGAGGAAGTCTGATTTCAAGACCAGGACATGATGTTGATATGTAATTGTATGTTATTAACATGTTCTTGTGTCTCCCCAGCTGACCGGAGGTGCTCGTATAAATACTGAGGTCTGGCAGGGGGAGTGAGAAATTTATGGGCTGGCGCAGTGTTTCCTAGAGGAAGAGGAGGAGTATCTCTCAATTGTGGGCTGTCCTGAAAGACTACTGGAAAAGACGTTACCGGTACGTAACTCTATTTTTTATCCCCCAAACGGTTTTTGGGCAATAACTATTATAGTTCCAAAACACCGATAAGTTAGCGGGCGTACCTCGGTATTGTACCATGGCATCTGGTTCAGAGGGTACAAGAGGTGGGGATTCCCCCAGAGAGTCTGAGGTCTCGGACAAAGTTATGCCGCTGCTTTCCCGAGAGGGAGCCTTGGTGGGACCATCGGGATCTGGGGCTGGAGCTGGCACGGGTCAGTCCAACCCTAGGGTGGTCACGGACGAGGTACTGTCCACCTCTTTAAAAGAGATGGAAAAAGAATGGAAAAAATGATAGCCAAGGCTATGCGGGGCAGAAAACGGAATAGATCTCCGTCGCCCGAGCGTGGACCCTCAGAGGATGAGGTCCTTTCCGCAGGGGAATTGGACGACCTCTTGGACAAGGACCAAGCAGGTTCGGGGATCGAGGATACGGGGGAGTCTGGGGCAGCCTCCCAAGGGGAGAGCTGGTGGGTTCAAGCCTTAACGGACTTGGTCCATAGTGCATTCAACTTGCCAGTACCAGATCTCCAAGTATCGACTGTTTCAGCTTTGGGCTCACTAAAGGCGCCTCAAAACAACGCAGTTTTTCCGATCCATCCTCTGCTAGAGGAAGTTATGTTCCAAGATTGGACCAAGCCAGATAGAATCTTTTTACCACCTAAAAGATTCTCTGCCTTATATCCTATGGAAGATAAATTTTCCAAGAGATGGGCAACCCCGGCGGTGGACGCAGCCATCTCATGTGTTAACAAATCTTTAACATGCCCTGTAGAAAACATACAGGTGTTCAAGGATCCGGTTGATAAACGCTTGGAAACGCTACTTAAAAGCTCCTTCACTACTGCAGGGTCAGTAGTGCAGCCAGCTGTGGCTGCGATTGGGGTTGCACAAGCATTATCGGATCAAACTAAGCAGATGCTTAAACTTATTCCTGCCCAGCAGGCAGAAGAATTTTCTGATGTCCCTAGGGCCATACGCTTTACGGTAGATGCGATTAAGGTCTATCCAGCAAGCGTCACGCTTATCGTTATCCCTTATCCATATGAGAAGACTCTTATGGTTAAAGAGCTGGGAGGCAGAGCCCCCATGCAAGAAGCTCCTGGTAGGGTTCCCCTTCCATGGAGGACGACTCTTCGGAGAAGACCTGGATAAATACATTCAGACCATTTCAAGCGGCAAAAGTACTCTTTTGCCAACCAAGAAAAAGTTTCAGGGGCCTGCGTTTAAACGACAGCACTCCCCTGGGCAGGGGCCCTCTAATACCAAACAGTATTGACGGCCTCCTGCAAGATCAAACTTTAACTTTAACAACAAATCGCAGGGACAGGCCGCTAGAGGCAAGAAGCAGTGGTTTCGCAAACCAGCAAAACCAGCCCCCAAGCCGACCTTATGAAGGGGCGCCCCCACCCACGAAGGGGGAAGGCTGCGTCTCTTTTCAGAGGTTTGGGAAGCCAGCATTCCCGACAGATGGGTACGGTCTTCCGTGGCTACGGGCTACAAACTAGACTTCCTAAAGTTTCCTCCTCCTCATTTCCAGGAGTCAAGGGTACCAAACGATCCGGAGAAGGGAGCCGCATTAATGACGGCATTAAATCATCTACTCTCCCAGGAAGTAATAGTAGAGGTACCAGTCCTAGAACAAGGGCTGGGTTTCTACTCCAACCTATTCATCATCCCAAAGCCCAACGGGGATGTCAGGCCAATTTTGGACCTAAAGATGGTAAATGCATACCTAAAGGTCCGCTCATTTCGGATGGAATCCGTGCGGTCAGCAGCTGCCACACTCCAGAAGGACGACTTCATGGCATCCATAGACATAAAGGATGCCTACCTTCATGTTCCAATTTATCAGCCACATCAAAGATTTCTACGCTTTATGGTGGCTTTGCGTCATTTCCAATTCGTGGCGCTTCCCTTTTGGTTGGCTACGGCCCCCCGGGTGTTCACGAAGGTCCTAGCTCCAATCCTAGCCAAGCTAAGGATCCAAGGGGTCACGATCCTAGCGTACCTGGACGACCTCCTAGTCATAGATCACTCGTCTCCTGGCTTGGAACGAGCAGTGGCCCTCACGGTCCAGTACCTCGAGAGGTTCGGCTGGGTCCTAAATCGAGAAAAGTCAGCATTCCAGCCCACAAGGCAGTTGGAATATCTCGGCATGAACAACAGAACAACAAAAGGTGTTTCTACCTCTGATAAAGGTCAAAGCCGTCAAGGAATTAATCCTACTGGTTCTAAGCAAGAAAGAACCAACTGTTCGCCTATGTATGCGGTTACTAGGCAAGATGGTGGCCACATTCGAGGCGGTACCGTACGCCCAGAGCCACACTCACATCCTGCAGGCAGCCATCCTGTCAGCATGGAGCAGGAGGCCACAGGCCTTGGATATCCCTTTGCCGCTCTCATCAAGAGTTCGACAAAGTCTGTGTTGGTGGTTAGACCCTCAGAATCTACTGAAGGGGAAGTCTTTCAGCCCAGTGGCTTGGAAGCTAGTAACCACAGACGCCAGCCTGACGGGCTGGGGAGCAATTTTGGATGGTTGCACTCGCCAGGGTACTTGGGCAAAGCCAGAGAGGCAGTTGCCCATCAACATCTTGGAGCTCAGAGCTGCTCGACTAGCCCTCAGGGCTTGGACGTCCAAATTGCAGGGGTTCCCGGTGAGAATTCAATCAGACAATGCCACGGCCGTGGCATACATAAATCACCAAGGGGGAACCAAGAGTCAAGCCACTCAGAGAGAGGTGAGCTTGATTCTCCTGTGGGCAGAGGCCCATGTGCCCTGCATATCGGCAATATTCATTCCAGGAGTGAACAACCTTCAGGCGGACTTCTTAAGTCGCCAGACTCTGTTGCCGGGGGAATGGTCTCTACATCCACAAGTCTTTCAAACACTCTGCCAAAGATGGGGAGTGCCGGACGTGGATGTCATGGCATCGAGACTCAACAAGAAGCTAGACAGGTTCATATCCCGCTCAAGGGATCCGATGGCCTGCGGAACCGATGCGCTGGTTTGCCCTTGGCATCAGTTCAAACTTCTTTATGTATTTCCCCCGCTCCAGTTACTACCCCGCCTGCTGCGCAGGATCAGGGTGGAGCACATACCAGTCATCCTGGTAGCTCCAGCATGGCCCAGAAGGGCATGGTATTCACTAATCCTGAAGATGGTAGTGGGAGACCCTTGGACTCTTCCTCTACGGCCAGACCTGCTATCGCAAGGTCCGATCCTCCACCCTGCCTTACGGCATCTAAATTTGACGGCCTGGAAGCTGAATCCCTGATTCTCAGGGGTAGAGGTCTGTCTCAGAAAGTAATCTCTACCCTAATCAGAGCCAGGAAACCGGTCTCTAGGGTGATTTATTACAGGGTCTGGAAGGCCTATGTAGGCTGGTGTGAGTCCAAGCGATGGCTTTCTCGCAAGTTTACCATCGATAGAGTATTAAGTTTTCTCCAGCTAGGAGTGGATTAAGGACTGGCATTAAGCACAATCAAGGGACAGATTTCAGCTTTGTCAGTGTGGTTTCAGCGGCCGCTGGCCACCCACTCGCTGGTTAAGACCTTCATGCAAGGGGTCTTACGTATTAATCCTCCAGTTAAATCCCCACTTTGTCCGTGGGATTTAAATCTTGTTCTGTCAAGTTTACAGAAACAACCTTTTGAGCCGTTGGCTGAAATTCCTTTGGTTTTACTGACAAGGAAGTTAGTATTTTTGGTCGCCATAGTTACCGCCAGAAGAGTATCGGAACTGGCAGCCTTATCCTGTAAGGAACCATATCTTATTTTACATAAGGACAAGGTCGTTCTCCGCCCTCATCCTTCCTTCCTACCAAAGGTTATATCCAGTTTTCATCTAAACCAGGATTTGGTATTACCATCCTTCTTTCCTAAACCTACTTCCAGAAAGGAAGGGTTGCTGCATACCTTGGATATTGTCAGGGCCATGAAGGCCTATCTTAAAGCTACAGAGAAGATCCGGAAAACAGATGTGTTGTTCATTTTACCGGATGGGCCCAAGAAGGGGCAGGCAGCTGCAAAATCCACCATCTCGAGATGGATTAAACGGTTAATCACTCAGGCCTACGGCTTGAAGGGGTTGCCTCCTCCGTTATCATTAAAGGCTCATTCTACTAGGGCCATGGGCGCCTCCTGGGCAGCACACCACCAGATCTCTATGGCTCAAGTTTGCAAGGCGGCAACCTGGTCTTCTGTCCACACATTTACAAGATTCTACCAGTTGGACGTAAGAAGGAATACGGATACAGCCTTTGGGCAGGCAGTGCTGCAGGCTGCAGTTTGAGACCCTCGGATTCCGGGGGCTCCCTTTTGAGTTAAATTTAAAAATTATTTTTCTCAACTAAGTTGGATTTATTATAATTTGAGTATATCTCTAAATTAAATCCTTTTGTCTTGGGAAGATGTTCTCCCTCCCCTCATTGTAAGCATTGCTTTGGGACATCCCACATAGTAATGAATATGCCGCTCTGTGTCCCGTGATGTACGATAAAGAAAAAGAGATTTTTAATACAGCTTACCTGTAAAATCTTTTTCTTGGAGTACATCACGGGACACAGAGCTCCCACCCCTCTTATGGGGACCATTTTGGGAGGCATACTGCTTGCTACAAAACTGAGGTACTCCTCCTATGGGAGGGGGTTATATAGGGAGGGGCATTTCCTGTTTGAGATTGCCAGTGTCCATCACCTGAAGGTACTCCATATAACCCACATAGTAATGAATATGCCGCTCTGTGTCCCGTGATGTACTCCAAGAAAAAGATTTTACAGGTAAGCTGTATTAAAAATCTCTTTTTTACTGCAGTCCGCTCGTCCGCTCTCTGCTGACGTCGCTGCCATGAGTCGGGGCAGCGCGTCATTCCGACTTTCAAGTCCGAATCCGTCCAGCTGCCTTGATTGATGGCAGTCTCAGCGAGCCGCTGAGACAGCCGCTCCCCACTCCTCCACAGCTCAGCGCTCCAATGAGTGCGGAGAATTAGAGCAGAAGCGATGCTGACTGACAGTCCGCATCGCTCTGCTCGGGGAGGAGTGAGACCCGAGCAATCGGCCGTGTTCAGTGGCTCGGTTCTCAGTGCAGAGATGCCAGGGGACAGATGCAGCATCAGTCTGATGCCCCATCCACCAAGGTAAATATGATTAGCTCAAAAAAAAAAAATCCCCAAACTTCTTTAACCCCTAAAATAATCCACAGGGATTATAAACTGAACCCCTCCTGCAGCATACTTGCCTTATTCAGAGGCTAAACAGGATATATCCACTTTGAAATATAACGGGTCTAATCCTCATACTATTATAAATACTGATTCATGTTTTTTACTTTGTGCCCTTTGTTACGGCACCTTGTTTTGGTAAGCAACTACAGATGGGTCACGTAACAGAGGTCTGTGTGTAGGCTGAATATATAAGGCAATCTGTTATAACAAGAGACGGCAATATGGCTGCTGCACATTAGTTCTGTAGCATGAATGTGGCATTATTCATAGCATCATATTCCTGCACTAGGCAGATAAGTATAGTGCCTACTTTCATCGCTGGGGAATAATTGCAGTTATCTGAAGTAATACTGGTAATGGGGGGAAAAAAAGACCAGGTTTGGGAAAATCGCCTTATGCAATATCGTCACTGTGGAGCTTGTTATTTCTCAGTAGAAGGTCTAAAACAGCACGATTGTCATCTGTATACTAAAGATTAGTTGCACTACTTGCTTTACTTGTGCATTCTATGACCATACCAAAAAGCAAAAGAACGGTCTGTCAATCAGGTTGTAATTGTTTCTTATGTCTTGATAGGAGGTGCGGATAGACAAGCAACTGCAAGAAGGACTCAGGGTTACAGTGCAGTTATTTGAAGATAAACCAGGTAAATTCTGCTCGTCACTTATGGCATTGGTGTCTAGCACTTAACTGTGATTGGGTTATAGTTGAACCCTTTAAAGGCAGATAAATACACATATAACATACATATTTAGGAACTTTTACTATCCCAATGGATTTTTACTTTTGTCTGTTCAGTCCTGAGATTTACAGAGTCCTGGCAGTATGGGGGGGTTGGAAGTTGATTTCAAATACCAATGACTGTGCTTATTATTTTGGATATTAAACATGTTAGCAATTGGTAAATTAACCAGGTTAATTTTAAGAAAGACAAATTATGTGAATGTATATTTAAACTTTGCTACTATATCTTCTCCTAAGGGAGGATTGTTTCTTTATGTTTATGACTAAAATATTGTATTATGCCAGAATGTCTTTCGCAATCTCTACCGAGTAACTTATTTGGGAAATAGAAAAGAGAGAGATGGATGGATATGTCCCCACCCAATCACAGTTTGCTCCCAATAGGGGTTTTCTGGAGGCATGTCCAGCATCTCCATCAGTATGTTACGGAGCTCCTTATGCTCATTATTCTTATTGTTCGGCTCTACTTGTTCTTTAGCGGTCGCATTGTCTATGTTTAGCCTTGCACCTATGTTCTTATTGGCATATTAATAGGCAATGGAATATATCCTATATGAATGTTTTGTATACTTAATTTTTTTTTTGAAAATCCTCAATAAAAACATTGTAACAAAAAAATATTATTTCTTCTTAAGCCCCGTACACACGATCCAAAAATCATACCAAAAACGCCGCTTTCGAATCGGATCGTTAGTACAGAGCTTTCGAGAGCCGAGCAGGACAGTTCATCCGATTTTACTCTATCGGACATGCACGGAATTTTTTTTCGTACGATTTTCGTTTAATCAGTACAGCTGTCGTTCGAAAATGCAATACAAATGCATTACAACACATGACATCACTTCCGATTTTTTTTATTCTGCCGTACGAGAATTTTTGTGACTTTAGTAAACTCATCAGATTCGACATGAGATTAGCATACAAAAAAAAACAGACGATCATTCGTCCGATAATCGGATTGTGTGTACCGGGCATTAGTTGGGGAAATATTAAATTTAGTAGGAGGCACAGCTTTCCATTGCCATTTCTGTACAGGAGTTACATTTTTTCACAACCTTTAGGCCACTTTCACACTGAGGCGCTTCTAAACTGCCAGTAATAACACTGAGCGCTTTTGAAGAAATTTCCATTTATTTCAATGGGGAGGGGAGTTTTTCACTGCCAGCACACTGCCCCAGTGGGAAAGCATTCATTGATTCTAATGGAAATACGTTTTCGTGAGCTTTTTAGGCGTTGTTTTTAGCATAAAAGCGCCTCAGTGTGAAAGTGGTCTTATAATTTGCTCTGCAATTTTGATTTGTTCACAGCTGAAAGGTCGGAGGGCACCTTCTCTGCTGCTATCTTATAGAGACCTATGTGGGTTTTTTGCCAATGGTAGTCAACCAGTGAACATGCAGCCCTAAGCTTTCTTATTGTGAAGCTCTATTACGTCTGTGATGTAAGGAGCCCATTTATAAAGGAGAGAGGTGTTCAAACTGCAGGACTTCATGGAAATACTCACACTGTGCTGGTGTGTTGCATTTTATAAAAAAAAAATGTAGAAACCCCAATGTCCTGCATAATGCTGCAAAGGGCACTGTCACATGGCCAGTTTGATGGCAATCCCAAAGTCATGTGGCAGGTGTACTCTTCTTTTCTGGAACACATTTTTCCTATGTATTGGAAGGAATATGAGTTTGCTTGCTTCAGCAAACAAAACACATTTCTAAGCATGCAGCATTGTGTTATACTGTATATGTGCTGGAGGTGCTTACAACGCTAGGGCCACACTTTTTCCATTCCACGGCTTTAAAAAAATGAAATGGCCCCGTAAATGTCACAAAAGCATCCTGTAAATATTTACATATATTAAAGATTATTTACTATATGTAAATATTTGTAAACAGGAGGATTTTATGCACAGAATTATAATAACAAATATCGACATATAGAAAACCTTTAAAAATAATTTGAATGTATGGTCAAGCAGACCAGTTTTCAGCAGTATAAATGAAATTGAATTGTTTTGGTAACTGCACATTAAAAGTGTGTGTGTGTTTGCTAGTTATACTTGCCTAGGTGGATGCAGCATCAGACCGATGCTGCATCTGTCCTCCGGTGTCTCTGCACTGAGAACCGAGGCACTGAACATCACCGATGGCTCATTTCTCACTCCTCCCCGAGCAGAGCGATGCTGACTCTCAGTCAGCATCACTTGTGCTCTACTTCTCCGTGCTCATTAGAGCGCTGAGCCATGGAGGGGTGTGGAGCGGCCGTCTAAGCAGCTTACTGGGACTGCCATCAATCTAGGCCAGGGATCCTCAAACTACGGCCCTCCAGCTGTTGTGGAACTACACATCCCATGAGGCATTGTAACACACCGACATTCACAGACATGACTAGGCATGATGGGAATTGTAGTTCCTGAACAACTGGAGGGCCGTAGTTTGAAGACCCCTGATCTAGGCAGCTGGCGGATCCCAACTTCGTGGTCGTGATGATGCGCTGCCTCAACTGATGGCAGTGATGAGAGCGGACTTCAGACAGCTCTCCGCTAAAAAAGGGTCACAGGAGTGCAAAACTAATTGCACTCCTGTGACCCAGAGGAGAAGCCCAGCCTAAAAAGCTCTGGCTGGACTTCTCCTTTTAACCCTAACTGTGTTTTTATGTAAATCACAAGATTACTTTTAAATGTGAATAAAATACCTGAATATTTAAAAGTTTCTGGGTATTCTCTTATTATCTGTGTATAAAGTGAACTTTTTGCTACTTGTGTTTATTTTGTAGATCAGAAAGTAAGGAAAGGCATTGTCGTGTCCCCACAACATCCTAGGACAGAAAGTGGCATCTACTGGGGGTACAAAGTGAGACTGGCATCCTGTCTCAGTGAGTAAGATATTCTGATCCTGGTGACATCGGTTTGTGTCGGTGAGCTTTCAGTAATAGAGCTTACTTATCTCTGTCCTGCCAGGTTCTGTCTTCACAGAATGCCCCTTTAAGGATGGGTACGATCTAACCGTTGGAACTTCAGAAAGAGGAACCAATGTGGAAGCCTTAACACTACCAGCATTCAGGTAACCATGGAAGATAACGGTACTTTTGTTTGGCTAATGGTAAAGAATTTTCACATAAAGTGGGAAAAGGTTTAGCTGTCTTGGGCCCCTTTCACACATTGCGGACCGTTAGTCCATTTTTCATCTTTTAGTTGACAGATTAAAAATGGACATCAATGCATCTCTATGGGAAAAAAAAAGGTATAAATGGATGATCATCCTTTACATCTGCTTCCATCCCTATCTGTTTTTTGGAATGGATCAAAGCCCAATTTTTCTTTCATTAAAAAAACAGGTCAGACGAAAAATGGATGTTATCTAAAAAACAGTCTGAAAAAGTTTGAAAAAAAACGTGACTGAACTGATGGAATGAACCAGTGGCGGCCCGTCCATAGGGGGCGCTCGGGCGCCGCCCCCCCCCCCCCCCCCCCCCCCCCCAAAAAAAAAAAAAAAAAAAAAAAAAAAAATTTTTTTAAAAAAAATGTCACTTTAAGAGTGACCAGGCGCCGGACATGCGGCGGTCTATGGGAAGCTTCCCAGCCTGCAATCAGCTGGTCGCAGGCTTGGAAGCTGATTTGCCCGTGTTTAGGGCGTGTGCAGGGCGCAAGCTGTGCGCCCGCACACACTCCCACTGTCATTTGATTTGCTAGAATGCATGGTGTTCTCATGGGATTGGCTCGGCGGGGACCGGAGGAGAGGTCAGTGGGCAGTGCCATTAATATTATACCACTTCCGGTATTCTGGTGATATCTGGAGCGCGTGTGAGGGCATCATAGAGGAGCGGCGCCAACCATTGAAGGTAAGGAACAGACCGGCTCCTTCCCCCACTCCAGCACCAGCAGCACCCCCGCATCCATTGCCTGCCAGCCCCGCCACCACCACCGAGCCCCACCGCAGCTGAATACTTCTCTCTGCGCTAGTACTGCCAGTGACAAGCAGCAGCGGCGGCCCCCCCTCTCCCCCCCACCCGGAGTTCACTCCGAGTCCCACCGCCACACTCCGCTCCGGATCAGCAGTGTGCACTCGCAACAGCTTCGGGTCCCCCCTCCCCACTTCAATGTGCCGATCAGACGTCTGATCGGCACATTGAGGTGGGGGGGGAGGGGGGACCTGAAGCTGTTGCGAGTGCACACTGCTGATCCGGAGCGGAGTGGGTCTGGGCGGCAGGACTCGGAGTGAACTGTGGGGGGGGAGGGGAGGGGGGCTGCTGCTGCTGCTTGTCAGTTGTCACTGAACTTAGATGACAGAGCTCGGAGTGAACTGGGGGGGGGGGAGGGGGGCTACTGCTTCTGCTTGTCACTGAACTTACACACTGACAGGACTCGGAGTGAACTAGGGGGGGAGGGAAGGGGCCCCCTCCCCCCCCTAGTTCACTCCGAGTCCTGTCATTGTGTAAGTCTCCTCTCCTCCCCCCCCACTTTCTCTGAAGTTCACACTGCCCGAGCACTGCTAAGGTAAGCCAGCCAAGCCACAGAATTCAGTTCAAAATGGATTTGATTTGATTTATCACCCCAATAGGTCATCAGCGGACAGCGGTGCACTGCCTGATCCCCACCCATTCACCTTGGAGCCTGTTATTGTATTTAGACTGCTGGGACTTGTAGTTCTCCATCATCTCCTGGGGCTCAGGTGCATGCAATCCACCATCTATGGGACTACAAGTCCCAGCAGTGAGAAAAAATGAACAAATATGGTGGATTGCATGCACCTGAGCCCCAGGAGATGATGGAGAACTACAACTCCCAGCAGGTTATAATATAAAGCTCCGAGGTGGATGGATGTCTGGACAGTGACAATTGATGGGCACAGTGGTGACAATTGATGGGCACAGTGGTGACAATTGATGGGCACAGTGGTGACAATTGATGGGCACAGTGGTGACAATTGATGGCATGGCACAGTGGTGACAATTGATGGGCACAGTGGTGACAATTGGTGGGTACAGTGGTAACAATTGATGGCATGGTACAGTGGTGACAATTGGTGGCATGGCACAGTGGTAACAATTGATGGCACAGTGGTAACAATTGATGGCATGGCACAGTGGTGACAATTGATGGGCACAGTGGTGACAATTGGTGGCACAGTGGTGACAATTGGTGGCACAGTGGTGACAATTGGTGGCACAGTGGTGACAATTGATGGCATGGCACAGTGGTGACAATTGATGGCATGGCACAGTGGTGACAATTGATGGCATGGCACAGTGGTGACAATTGATGGCATGGCACAGTGGTGACAATTGATGGCATGGCAAAGTGGTGACAATTGATGGCATGGCACAGTGGAGACAATTGATGGCACAGTGGTAACAATTGATGGCATGGCACAGTGGTGACAATTGGTGGCACAGTGGTGACAATTGGTGGCACAGTGGTGACAATTGATGGCACAGTGGTAACAATTGATGGCATGGCACAGTGGTGACAATTGATGGCACAGTGGTGACAATTGATGGCATGGCACAGTGGTGACAATTGATGGCATGGCACAGTGGTGACAATTGATGGCATGGCAAAGTGGTGACAATTGATGGCATGGCAAAGTGGTGACAATTGATGGCATGGCACAGTGGTGACAATTGATGGCATAGTGGTAACAATTGTTGGCATGGCACAGTGGTAACAATTGATGGCATGGCACAGTGGTAACAATTGATGGCATGGCACAGTGGTGACAATTGATGGGCACAGTGGTGACAATTGGTGGCACAGTGGTGACAATTGGTGGCACAGTGGTGACAATTGGTGGCACAGTGGTGACAATTGATGGCATGGCACAGTGGTGACAATTGATGGCATGGCACAGTGGTGACAATTGATGGCATGGCAAAGTGGTGACAATTGATGGCATGGCAAAGTGGTGACAATTGATGGCATGGCAAAGTGGTGACAATTGATGGCATAGTGGCTGTGTTTGATGGCATGGCACAGTGGTGATAATTGATGGGCCCAGTGAGGCTGCAATTGTTTTATTTTTTTTCGTTTGCGCCCCCCCAAACAATTTGAGCACCAGCCGCCACTGGAATGAACGTTCCGCATATGTGAAAGGGGTCTTAAGCCGTGTACACACGATCGGTTTGTCCGATGAAAACAGACCCATCGTTATTTGTTTTTTTTCCATCAGTGAAAAAAAAATAGAACATGTTTTACATTTTTTCCTATGGATAAAAACTGATAGAAAAATCCGATCGTCTGTGTGGAACTCCATCGGACAAAAATCCACGCATGCTCAGAATCAAGTCGACTCATGCTCGGAAGCATTGAACTTCATTTTTTTTCAGCTCGTCGTAGTGTTGTACGTCACTGCTTTTTGGCACGATCAGATTTTTGACTGATGGTGTGTAGGCAAGACTGATGAAAGTCAGCTTCATCAGATATGCGACGAAAAAATCCATCGGATTAGATTCCATCAGATATCCGATCGTGTGTACAGGGTTTAAAGTCTCTCTGTCATGCAGAGTACTAAGTTTGTGAAGCCATTGCCTTTTCCCACTCCCAGTATGTATGTCAGAAGTTTAGTAAATATCCAATCTTTTTATTGTAGAAACATTAGGAAATGTTTTCCAACCATGTCACAAACAGGTGTTTCTTTATCGTTACATCACGGGACACAGAGCGGCATTCATTACTATATGGGTTATATGGAGTACCTTCAGGTGATGGACACTGGCAATCTCAAACAGGAAATGCCCCTCCCTATATAACCCCCTCCCATAGGAGGAGTACCTCAGTTTTTACGCCAGTGTCTTAGGTGTTGGTCATGGTTTAGCTTGCCTCCGCATCCTTGGGATTAGGTGAGCTAACCGGTTCTGTCCAAAGGCCTCAGCGCTAAAGTGGTCAGTAACCGGGCCCCAAACCCTTGGGGTATAGCCCATAATGTTTTTCTTTTTAGAGAGCTGGACCCTGGGCCCAGAACTTAGAAACCTTTGGGGGCCTAATGTTTCTGTTGCCAGGGTGCTATATGGGCCCAGGACAGTGGATCCTTCATAGGAACCCAGGGCCTGAAGGTCTAGACATCCCCACGGAGATGGGGGAAGATTGGGCCTCTTGCTTGGCAAAGTCCTGCGGCATGGAGCAGGTAAGCGAGGGGAAAACTTGCAGAACTTGGTTCTTAGCAGGTTTTTTCTGGGGGGTCACAGGGGACATGCCTAAAGTTATGCGCTGCATCTGGCAAACTAGTCACATATCTTAGTGATAGGATGGCTCTATGTGTATTATTCCCCATAAGAAGTGACCTCCCTTGTAGTGTTGGAAAAGCATTGAGTGGGGCCTGTGTGATATAATGTGTATGTGTGTGTCGGAGAGCTGTGCTTACCTGCAAGCCTCCAGGCGATGCTCCATCAGTCTTCCTCCTCTGAGCCTGCAAAGCAGGCAAAACGCTGACCTCCTCGTGGTTCCAGCTGGAGCAGAGAGGCTCCCTTCCCCCCAACCCCCCCCCCCCTGTCGGCGGGCGCGCGCGCGTTCACGTGTTATAGGCGCAATCGCGCCGTTTAGCTGAGGGGGGAAGGGCGGGTCAGTGGCTTAAGGAAGGGGCGGCCCTTCCTTTTTCGTTCCAAACAGCTCATTCGATACTTGGAACTGGGGAGGAAAGACCAGAGCGGCAGCACGGGGCGCCGAGGACACACAGTGGCCAGAGAGGATATTGCAGTCTTCAGAAGACTGTTGTCAAGCCTAGAAATAGGCTGTTTCTTTTCCATCTCATAGTTATTTTCTTTGCAATACTACTCAGGGGGTCAGAATGCTTTTTCTTTCCTGGATTTGAAACAAAAACAAAAAAAAAAAAAAAAAAGAAGATTGAAAAAAAAAAAAAAAAAAGGTCATCTAGGGGAGAGGAAGCATTTTTTTTATCCCCCAAACAGGTGTTTGGGCAATTAACTAGTTATAGTTCCAAGTACCAATAAGCTAGCAGGTGTACCTCGGTATTGTACCATGGCATCCGGGTCAGAGGGTACAAGAGGTGGGGATTCCCCCAGAGAGTCTGAGGTCTCGGACAAAGTTATGCCGCTGCTTTCCCCACAGGGAGGGAGCCTTGGGGCCATCGGGATCTGGGGCTGGAGCTGGCGCGGGTCAGTCCAACCCTAAGATAGTCACGGACGAGGTATTACTCGCCTCTTTAAAGGAGATGGAGAAAAGAATGGGAAAGATGATAGCCACAGCTATGCGGGGCAGTAAACGGATTAGATCTCCGTCGCCCGAGCGCAGACCCTCAGAAGAGGAGGTCCTTTCCTCAGGGGAATTGGACGACCTCTTGGACAAGGACCAAGTAGGTTCAGGGATCGAAGATCCGGATACAGAGGAGTCTGTAGCAGTCTCCCAAGGGGAGAGCTGGTGGATTCAAGCCTTAACGGACTTGGTCCATAATGCATTTAACTTGCCAGTACCAGATCTCCAGGTATCGACGGTTTCAGCTTTGGGCTCGCTGAGGGCGCCTCAAAGCAATGCAGTGTTTCCGATCCACCCTCTACTAGAGGGAGTTTTGTTCCAAGATTGGAACAAGCCAGATAAAATCTTCTTACCACCTAAAAGATTCTCTGCCCTATATCCTATGGAAGATAAATTTTCCAAGAAATGGGCTACTCATGCAGTGGACGCAGCCATCTCATGTATTAACAAATCATTAACATGCCCTGTAGAAAACATACAGGTATTCAAGGATCCAGTTGATAAACGCTTGGACGCACTACTTAAGAACTCCTTCACTACTGCAGGGGCAGTAGTACAGCCAGCTGTGGCTGCGATTGGGGTTGCTCAAGCATTATCGGATCAAGTTAAGCAGATGCTTAAACTTATTCCTGCCCAGCAGGCAGAAGAATTTTCGGATGTCCCTAAGGCCATATGTTTTACGGTAGACGCAATTAAGGATTCTATCCAGCAAGCGTCACGTTTATCGTTATCCCTTATCCATATGAGAAGACTCTTATGGTTAAAGAGCTGGGAGGCCGAGCCCCCATGCAAGAAGCTCCTGGTAGGGTTCCCCTTCCATGGAGGACGACTCTTCGGAGAAGACCAAGATAAATACATTCAGACCATTTCAAACGGCAAAAGTACTCTCTTGCCAACTAAGAAGAAGTTTCAGGGGCCTGCGTTTAAACGACAGTACTCCCCTGGGCAGGGGCCCTCTAATGCCAAACAGTATCGACGGCCTCCTGCGAAAGCAAACTTCGGCTTCAACAGCAAGTCACAAGGACAGGCTGCTAGAGGCAGAAAGCAGTGGTTTCGCAAACCAGCAAAACCAGCCCCCAAGCCGACCTTATGAAGGGGCGCCCCCACCCACGAAGGTGGGGGGAAGGCTGCGACTCTTTTCAGAGGTCTGGGAAGCCAGCATTCCCGACGAGTGGGTACGGTCTTCCGTGGCCACGGGCTACAAATTAGATTTCCTAAGGTTTCCTCCTCCTCATTTTCAGGCGTCGAGGATTCCAAACGATCCGGAGAAGGGAGCCGCATTAATGTCGGCATTAAATCATCTACTTTCCCAGGAAGTAATAGTAGAGGTACCAGTCCTGGAACAGGGGCTGGGTTTCTACTCCAACCTATTCATCATCCCAAAGGCCAATGGAGATGTCAGGCCAATTTTGGACCTAAAGATGGTAAACGCATACCTAAAAGTCCGCTCATTTCGGATGGAATCCGTGCGGTCAGCAGCTGCCACACTCCAAAAGGACGACTTCATGGCGTCCATAGACATAAAGGATGCCTACCTTCATGTTCCAATTTATCAGCCACATCAAAGATATCTACGCTTCATGGTGGCTTCACGTCATTTCCAATTCGTGGCGCTCCCCTTCGGGTTGGCTACGGCCCCCCGGGTGTTCACGAAAGTCCTAGCTCCAATCCTAGCCAAGCTAAGGATCCAAGGGGTCACGACCCTAGCATACCTGGACGACCTCCTAGTCATAGATCACTCGTCTCCCGGCTTGGAGCAAGCAGTGGCCCTCACGGTCCAATACCTCGAGAAGTTCGGCTGGGTCCTAAATCGAGAAAAGTCAGCCTTCCTGCCCACAAGGCAGTTGGAATATCTCGGCATGAGATTAGACACAGAACAACAAAGAGTGTTTCTACCTCTGAGGAAGGTCAAAGCCATCAAGGAATTAATCCTACTGGTTCTAAGCAAGAAGGAACCGACTATTCGCCTATGTATGAGGTTACTAGGCAAGATGGTGGCCACATTCGAGGCGGTACCATACGCCCAGAGCCACACTCGCATCCTACAGGCAGCCATCCTGTCAGCATGGAGCAGAAGGCCACAGGCCTTGGATATCCCGTTGCCGCTCTCAGCAAGAGTCCGACAAAATCTGTGTTGGTGGTTAGACCCTCAGAATCTACTGAAGGGGAAGTCTTTCAGCCCAGTGGCTTGGAAGATAGTGACCACAGACGCCAGCCTGACGGGCTGGGGAGCAATTTTGGATGGTTGCACTCGCCAAGGTACTTGGGCAACGCCAGAGAAGCAGTTGCCCATCAACATTTTGGAGCTCAGAGCTGCTCGACTAGCCCTCAGGGCTTGGACGTC
The DNA here is from genome assembly GCF_905171775.1 of Rana temporaria. NCBI lineage: Eukaryota > Metazoa > Chordata > Amphibia > Anura > Ranidae > Rana > Rana temporaria. The sequence goes on along the minus strand of NC_053497.1, from coordinate 143,970,467 downwards.
AAAATTGCAGGGGTTCCCGGTCAGAATTCAATCAGACAATGCCACGGCCGTGGCATACATAAATCACCAAGGGGGAACCAGGAGTCAAGCCGCTCAGAGAGAGGTGAGCTTGATTCTCCTATGGGCAGAGGCTCATGTGCCCTGCATATCGGCAATATTCATTCCAGGAGTGGACAACTTTCAGGCGGACTTCTTAAGCCGCCAGACTCTATTGCCGGGGGAATGGTCTCTGCATCCACAAATCTTTCAAGCACTCTGCCAAAGATGGGGAGTGCCGGACGTGGATATCATGGCATCGAGACTCAACAAGAAGCTAGACAGGTTCATGTCCCGCTCAAGGGATCCGATGGCCTGCGGAACCGATGCGTTGGTTTGCCCTTGGCATCAGTTCAAACTTCTTTATGCGTTTCCCCCGCTCCAGTTACTACCCCGCCTGCTGCGCAGGATCCGGGTGGAGCACATACCAGTCATCCTGGTAGCTCCAGCATGGCCCAGAAGGGCATGGTACTCACTAATCTTAAGGATGGTAGTGGGAGACCCTTGGACTCTTCCTCTACGACCAGACCTGCTATCGCAAGGTCCGATCCTCCACCCTGCCTTACGGCATCTAAATTTGACGGCCTGGAAGCTGAATCCCTGATTCTCAGGGGTAGAGGTCTGTCTCAGAGAGTAATCTCTACCCTAATCAGAGCCGGGAAACCGGTCTCTAGGGTGATTTATCACAGGGTCTGGAAGGCCTATGTAGGCTGGTGTGAGTCCAAGCTATGGCTTCCTCGCAAGTTCACCATCGATAGAGTTTTAAGTTTTCTCCAGCTAGGAGTGGATAAAGGATTGGCATTAAGCACAATCAAAGGACAGATTTCGGCTCTGTCAGTGTGGTTTCAGCGGCCGCTGGCCACCCACTCGCTGGTTAAGACCTTCCTTCAAGGGGTCTTACGTATTAAACCTCCAGTTAAATCCCCGCTTTGTCCGTGGGATTTAAATCTTGTTCTGTCAAGTTTACAGAAACAACCGTTTGAGCCGTTGGCTGAAATTCCTTTGGTTTTACTGACAAGGAAGTTAGTATTTTTGGTCGCCATAGTTTCCGCAAGAAGAGTATCGGAACTGGCGGCCTTATCCTGTAAGGAACCATATCTTATTTTTCATAAGGACAGGGTCGTTCTCCGCCCTCATCCTTCCTTCCTACCGAAGGTTATATCCAGTTTTCATTTGAACCAGGATTTGGTATTACCATCCTTCTTCCCTAAACCTACTTCCAGAAAGGAAGGGTTGCTGCATACCTTGGATATTGTCAGGGCCATGAAGGCCTATCTTAAGGCTACAAAGAAGATCCGGAAAACAGATGTGCTGTTCATTTTACCGGATGGGCCCAAGAAGGGGCAGGCAGCTGCAAAGTCCACCATCTCAAGGTGGATTAAGCAATTAATCACTCGGGCCTACGGCTTGAAAGGGTTGCCTCCTCCAGTATCATTAAGGGCTCATTCTACTAGGGCCATGGGCGCCTCCTGGGCAGCACACCACCAGATCTCTATGGCTCAAGTTTGCAAGGCGGCAACCTGGTCTTCTGTCCACACGTTTACAAAATTCTACCAGTTGGACGTAAGAAGGAATACTGATACAGCCTTTGGGCAGGCAGTGCTGCAGGCTGCAGTTTGAGACCCTCGGATTCCGGGGGCTCCTCTTTTTTGAGTTAAATTTAAAATTTAAGATTATTTTTCTCAACTAAGTTGGATTTATTATGATTTGAGTATATCTCTAAATTAAATCCTTTTGTCTTGGAGATGTTCTCCCTCCCCTCATTGTCAGCATTGCTTTGGGACATCCCATATAGTAATGAATGCCGCTCTGTGTCCCGTGATGTAACGATAAAGAAAAAGAGATTTTTTAATACAGCTTACCTGTAAAATCTTTTTCTTGGAGTACATCACGGGACACAGAGCTCCCACCCCTCTTATGGGGACCATTTTGGGAGGCATACTGCTTGCTACAAAACTGAGGTACTCCTCCTATGGGAGGGGGTTATATAGGGAGGGGCATTTCCTGTTTGAGATTGCCAGTGTCCATCACCTGAAGGTACTCCATATAACCCATATAGTAATGAATGCCGCTCTGTGTCCCGTGATGTACTCCAAGAAAAAGATTTTACAGGTAAGCTGTATTAAAAAATCTCTTTTTTCTGGATGCAGTTTAGAGCCCATTCACACCTTGGCGTTTTGTTGCCTGTAGCGCGACGCGCACAAACGCCAGAGGGACCAAAATACATGTAAGGCTATGGGCATGGTTCACATCTGAACGCCGATGCGCCTGACGCGCATCGCATGTAGTCAATAAAAGTTCCGGACCTTTTTTTGTCGCGCATATCGCGCGATATGCGCGTATTTGAGCGTTTCCATTTCCCATAGAAAGTAATGCAAACGCTCGATTCAAGCGACTTGCGCGACAACGGGCGTTTGCTACGGGCGTTTCGTCAATAGAACTTGTCGCCCATGCAGAAGATTAAAACAAATCTACCAACATAGCAACAAGTGATGAAAAGATGATAGTTTTTCCTATTGGCTAAAAAAAAACGTCAAAGTACAAAAACGTCGGACAACACTGTATGCAAACGCGCTATTGCCTACGCCTAGGTGTGAATGCATGGGAAAACTGGGCAATTAAAAAAGATGCAATCTGTCTCTAGCAACAGCACAGTCGTTTTTGTTATTGAGTCCCCTCATAACATAGGTTTATTACCTGTTGATCTTCCAGTAAACACATTTTTCCACTTCTGTAAAAGGCTCACAAACAAACAAGGGCTTCAAGTACCCAAACAAATATTTAGATGAACATTGCAGTCAACGTTCGCATCAGTTGAGGCCTGAATGTCCACTTGGTAGAAATTGGAAGGCATGTGAACCGAGGACCAGCTGGCAGCCTTGCAAATCTGGGATGCAGATGCTTGCTGCTAAAAATCTCATCAGACACTGACTGCTTTGGTGGAACAGGCTCTAATGGGAAAGGGAGGAAGCTTTTCATTAGGGGTGTAGTCCCTGGAGATTAGTTACCTGATCCACTTGGCAATGGTGGAGTGTAAGGCAGGGTTCCCCATATAATTCTGGTTTGGCTGTAGAGAATATGGTACTGTTGGGAAAAGGCTAGTGTGCAGCACATCCGTTTTTATATCACAGTTAAATGCACTTGGTGCAAAGCCATAGTTGCACCACATAAGCTTCATGTGATGGAAAATATTCTGATGCCCCACTACAGAATCAATGTCCTCAATACTCTCTTCCATATCTTCAAGTAGGGGAGGTTCTAATTCCTGAACAGGGTTAGCGGAAAAGATGTGGCGTTATTGACACTTTGGTTTGGAACCTTTGAGTTTTCTAAAGAATTCAGACATTATAGTAGAGTCAGATGAGGAGTCAGAATAGAATGTTTCTCTGGGTCAAGGAAATGGCTATCACTCTGAGCTGTTTTTTGTATTCCTGTAAGCCAGCTGTGGAACAGAATGCTATTAGACCCTTCTGCCCCAGCTTCTTTGCACCTGTGATCCACCATTGCTAGAGAGGGGATCCCCAGTGGAGTACTAATGGTTAAGGACTTGTGTGGAATGGATGAATAGCTGCTATAACACGGGTGCTGCCCAAGTTCCTGTAGCTCAGGGATATGCAATTAGCGGACCTCCAGCTGTTGCAGAACTACAAGTCCCATGAGGCATAGCAAGACTCTGACAACCACAAGCATGACATCCAGAGGAAGAGGCATGATGGGACTTGTAGTTATGCAACAGCTGGAGGTCCGCTAATTGCATATCCCTGCTGTAGCTTTACCTCTGTAAAAGATGGCCACGAGAATGCAGCAATGTACTGTGTGGATTCTCGGCAGAAGAGATGGGTGGAAACACATAATCTAGGAGGTGTGACGCAAATAACTCATGCTTTTGCTAGGAGGGAAAAACCACCAAATTCGAAATAGTTCACCGAGAAGTGTTAGGGGACAAAATGGCAGCAGGGTGCTACTATAAAGTAAAATGACATCCAAATCCTTTGCCCATGAAACTGCAGTTTGCTATGAGCTGCAGGTAATGTTGTGTAAAGCCAGGAATTGGATTCAATAATACAGGGAAACCCTACCCTTCCTTATAGTGGAGATTCCCCTTTTGGGCGGAGCTCTGCTTTTAGGCAAACCAACTTCTTTCTTTAGGCTTGGGTGCCCCCATAGCAAGTTGCTTGCTTTTGGGGGCACTCGAGAGGGAGGGGCCAGGAGCACAGAAGAGAAGGGTCTGGGCTGCAAAACCACTGCATAGTGAAGGTAAGTATAACACGTTTGTTTTTATAGAAAAAGAAAAACAAGACTTTTCCCTTTAGTCACATTGTTGGGAAAACTCTGCCTTTACATACATGAGGTGCAGAACCAGAATTTCCAAAAAGGTCAGCAATTGAAGATCTTGTATCATCATGCTGTCATGAAAGGTTTACTTAAGAACTTGGGGAACAATGACATGCTAAACTAGGAGGTATTTGGTGTATTAATAAAGATGTGTAATAACATTCAGAGACCCTGCTGTGTGAATCATGTTTTTATTTATTATAATTCTACTGATAGTCTTACTGTTTCACTTCATTAGACATGCGTTGGTCGTCTTCGGAGGAGTCCAAGGGCTTGAAGCCAGTGTAGACAGTGACCAGAACTTGGACATTGATGAACCTAGTGCTCTGTTTAACTATTATCTGAACACATGCCCTGTGCAAGGCAGCCGCACCATCAGAACAGAGGTTAGTGATTCTGCTGATTACTTTGAGAAGAAAACTACTGGTCAGTGTTAAGTGTGCCAGATATCCAATTACATTGGGCTGTCATTTCTTTGAAGAAGTAAAAGATTTTCTATGGCTCTGGACTTGTTTTGCCATTGGTACCATTGTTCCAGTCCTTTGGCCACAGTACAAGGCAGAATATGTGTGCAGGCAGTACTGCTGATTGGCTGCCCCTTACTGAGCAGCCAATCAATGGCACTTCCTGCACATTTATCCAACCCTGCACTGCACTAGTGCCACTAAGACCACTTTATGGGGTGATGTCACTGCGTCTCCTGTTCTGCTTACTTACCGGTAAGTGAAGACATATCATTTATAGGCACACAGGCAGTGGCGCTCAACTTTCCTTGCTTGTCTGTGCCTCACTGAAGGGATTTTACACACTGGGTACAGAATGGCTGCAACATTGCTAGAGAACTTAAACTGATGGATGGTTTTTGCCCTGCTCCCTACTTTGCTCCAAAAGAAAAAAAAGGTTTGGGTTGGCCGGAGTTGCACCTAATGTGTTTAAGGCAGATATTAATTTAAGGCCCCTTTCACACTGGGGCGTTTTTCGAGCGAAGCCTCATCTGCAATCCCAATGTGCTGGTAAAGCACCTCTAAGACCCTAACGTTTAAGGGCGTTTTTGCAGTGCCTCAGTGTGAAAGGGTAAGGCGTTTTTACAGCGCTTTCAATTCATTTACATGGAGAGGGGCGTTTTTGGAGCGTTTTTTTCAGCGCCCAAAAGCTGCTCCAAAGATACTGCTTGCAGGACTCAGTGTGAAAGGGTCTATTGAGGTGCATGGAGAGCGTTTTAATAGCGCTATTTTTAACGCTAAAACGCTGTAAAAACGATGTGAAAGGGGTCTAAGTGTTGTGATTAGGGTTTATGGTGATGTAGTGGAGGAGGGGGTTAAGTGTTAAAGATTTATTTTATGGGTTAACCACTTCAGCCCCCGAAGGTTTTACCCCCTTCCCGACCAGAGCACTTTTTACAATTTGGCACTGCCTTGCTTTAACTGGTAATTGCGCGATCATGCAAGGCTGTACCCAAACAAAATTCCTTCCGTCTTTTTTTTTTTTTTTTCCACAAACAGAGCTTTCTTTTGGTGCTATTTGATCACTTTATCTATTTTGCTATACACAAAAAAAAAGTGACATTTTGAAAAAGAAAATATATATTTTTTGCTATAATAAATATAATTAAAAAAAAATTATTTATCAGTTTAGGCCAATATATTTTCTTCTACATATTTTTGTTAAAAAACATTGCAATAATAATATATATTGATTGAATAGGAAAGTTTTATGACTTTTCTTTTATTTTTTTACTAATAATGGCGGTGATCTGTGATTTTATTTATTTATTTATTTTCCGTTATTGCGACGGACAGATCGGACACACAGATTTGACACATTTTTGGGACTTACTAGGAACAAACAACATGTCTCCTCTTCTCTGACACACAGGGATTTGTGTTCCCCGTGCTGGCAGCCACTGGCCACACGCTCCCTCTGGCAGCTCTTAAAGGAACCCCGTACGGGGTTTCGCGAAGGGGAGCCATTCTGTCCCCGTAAATACAGGGCAGCCGGTCGGAAACCGGTTAAGATTTGGGTTCAGGTATGAGGAGTGTTTAATGTTTAGGTCAGCTTTGCTGTTACTGGTTGGGCAACACTGGTTCTTTTTTTTTTGTTGTTAGTTCCATATCAAGATAACGCTGTAAAGTATTGCTTCATATTCGTTCAAAAGTGATCAAAGTACATAAGAGCACAAGTGCCAAGTCCTTTTCTGCTGTCCTTTCTTCCTACAATGTTTATTTTTGTTTTTTTGAGGCTTGAAGCTAAACTTTCACCCTACATCTGGGGAATAAATTCCTTGTACTGTATTTACTACTTTTGTACCTTTTTGTCGATTTGAGAACAGGTCCACTTGAAAGCATCACTCTGATTTCTCTCTCTTTGCAGGAAGCCATCTTGATTTCACTGGCAGCACTGAAGCCCCGAATAGAAGTGGCATCCTGTCAAGCCAAAGATAGCTGAATTTTGCAATCTAGGAACTTTTAAGTCGTCTAGTACATGCAGAATAAACAACTTGGCTGTAGGCAACAAATTGTTTTATTTTCCAGATGTTATGTGGTGCAGTGTGACAACCCAAGTTCAGTCTGCAAGAATGTAAGGACTTTGCTGGGAGCTCACATTCACTGAAGGAAATGGACAGTGCAGAGACTTTACATTCACTGACACAGTTAAAGATCATGGACTGTGCAACCAGAAGGACATTTCTGTTTCTGACTGAAACACATTTTGTAATAAACGAAGCACGCCACACAGTTTTTGTACTTATGACAAAGTCCTACTACCAGTGTTTTATTAGTCTTATGTCTATTTTTATAACTGATATATCATAAATTATATATCCGTGTATAATGGCTTTTTATTTACGAGACCTAACAGTTTTCTAAGCACGCATATCTGCAAAATTTAGTAGAAGTCCTCAGAATCCACAGGGAATCTGTCACTTCCAGGAGTGTACTGAGTACCCCCCCAGCTCTCACTGGTTCCTCCTATTGACCTTACTGACACCACTGTATCTTGTAACTTCTTTTACAGATATGACTTTGGTCTTGACCAGTAGTCTCCAAACTTTCTAAACAAAAAGCCAGTTTACTGTCCTTTAGACTTTATGTACTGTGGCCAGTGGGAGTAGAAAAGGTCCAGACGTCAGTGGGAAAATCATGTCTTGTTATTTCACTGAAAGGAAATGCACCCCATTGTTGGGGTAAATGGGAGGTATTGTGCCCCATAGATGGTGTCCGTAGGAGGAATTGTGCCCCAAGGGCTGAATAAGGTCAAGCAAAGGGCTGCATCTGGCTTCCGGCCGCAGTTTGGAGACCACTGTCATAGAACATGAAGTGTGCTAAAGGAGAAGTAGGGCTGAAGCTCTTTTGGTCCTAATTCTCCTGTTGGTCACAGGAGTGGACTTCATTCTGCACTCCTGTGACTTATTCATTCAACAGTGGGCTGATATCACTCAGCCGGTCCAGCCTCCTGGAGGGATCCTGACTTTAATGTCGGGATTCACCCAGATGCCTGGACAGGCAGCTGGATCCAGCCTCTCGGCGATCCGCTGAAAGCCTGAGTCAGCCATTCCCACCCCATGCACAGCCTGGCGCTCCAATGAGCAGAGAGCCAGTGACCAAAGACCAAGAACTGAGCGATCAGCCATGTTTGATTGCTCAGTTCTCTGTGAAGAGGAGACGGGGAATAGATACAGCACCGGATCGCTGCTGCATCCACCTAGGTGAGTATAAAATTACTTTTTTTTTATCCTGAACTTCTTTTAAGGGTAGACTTGCCAGGTAAAAATAAAGGGGGCGGAGCATTAGAGAAAGAGAACTAATGCAGCCACCACATCTATGGGTTGGTAAGCTGCAATTTTTTTTTCTTTATTTTATATAAAATATATATATGTATAAAATATATATATATATATATATATATATATATATATATATATACACACACTTTAAAGTGGTTGAATTTTGATTTAAAATTTTCAGAAGAGTAATGTCACACATCACAACATTAAGTTTTGTTTTTGTGCAAGCGTGCCCATGTACGCAAACAAAAAATTCCTAAAAGGTACATAGATGAACACAATATACAGTGCCTTAAAAAAGTATTCATACCCCTTGAAATGTTCCATATTTTGTCATGTTACTACCAAAAGAGTAAATGTATTTATTGGGATTTTATGTAATAGACCAGTACATAATTGTGAAGTGGAAGTAAAATTATAACTGCATTTCAACATTTTTTACCAAAAAATATTTAAAAGGTGTGGCGTGCATTTGTATTCAGCTCCCTTTATTCTGATATCCCCAACCAAAATCTAGTGAAACCAGTTGCCTTCAGAAGTCACCCAATTAGTAAATATAGACCACCTGTGTGTAATTTAATCTCAGTATAAATACAGCTGTTCTATGAAGCCTTTAGAGGTTTGTTAGTGAACAAACAGTATTACGAAGGCCAAGGAACACACCAGGCAGGTCAGGGATAAGGTTGTGGAGAAGTTTAAAGCAGGGTTAGGGTATAGAAAAAATCTCAAGCTTTGAACATCCCACAGAGCTCTGTTCAATCCATTGTCTGAAAATGGAAAGAGTATGGCACAACTGCAAACCTACCAAGACATGGCCTTCCATCTAAACTGACAGGCCAGATAAGGAGAGCATTTATCAGAGAAGCAGCCAAGAGGCCCATGGTAACTCTGGAGGAGCTGCAGAGATCCACAGCTCAGGTTGGAGAATCTGTCCACAGGACAACCATTAGTCGTGCTCTCCACAAATCTGGCCTTTATGGAAGACTGGCAATAAGAAGTCCAGTTTGCGAGAAGCCATGTGGGGGACACAGCAAACATGTGGAAGAAAGTGCTCTGGTCAGTTGAGACCAAAATTGAACTTTTTGGCTTAAAAGCAAAACGCTATGTGTGGCAGAAAACTAACACTGCACATCACCCTGAACACACCATCCTTACCGTGAAACATGGTGGTGGCAGCATCATGTTGCGAGGATGCTTTTCTTCAGCAGGGACAAGGAAGCTGGTCAGAGTTCATGGGAAGATAGATGGACCCAAATACAGGGCCATCTTAGAAGAAACTTAGTGTCTTCATAAGACTTGAGACTGGGGTGGAGGTTCACCTTCTAGCAGGACAACGACCCTAAACATACAGCCAGAGCTACCATGGAATAGTTTAGACTGCATAGAAACCAGCTTCCAGGTTTTTTAGTTAAAGCTTAGGCCACATGTACACTGCTGCTGGTAAACTGACGTTTAGGAGCAGTTGGGCATTTTTTTCAACTGCTCCTAAACTTTCCTCTGTTATCTTATCAGTACATGTACACTGGGTCGTTTCTAGGCAGTTGAGTTTAGAAGCTTTTTTTGGAACCCAAATTTTTTTCGTTCAGAAGCTGTGTTTAGGGGCATTTCAAGCACTATACACAGCAACTCGCATTTAGTTAACAGACATTTTTAATTTTAAGCTAAAAAAAAAAAAAGCGACTAAACGTTTTTTTTAGATGCTGGTTTCCAGCTTTCAAGTTAAATCATTCAGGAGAGATTGAATAACGTCCCATGTACATGAAGCCTTAGCTGAAGGTAGAAGCTGATTGGGTATTATGCACAGCTGCACCAGATTTTGCGCCTTCAAGTTTTAGTAAATCAACCCCCGTGTCTACTTCCGTATGGTAAAGGATAGGCGCACCCCTCGGCCTCCATGACCCATCAGAAGGCCCATGAATTTTACCTGGTGGTAGGGAGCGTGCCTGAAGTCTTTTCTGTATTTGCACTGGTGTTCCAGGCTGAAGGAGGCATAGATTTTAAAATTTTAAAATTTTCCATAATTAAAGTAGGCATGGTCATACACATTTATACATTCATTATGTAAAAAGCAGCATGATTCTAAATTTTAAAAGTGAACATGTGCTTTGCCCATGCAGGACAAACCATTAATTTCCTTCTATTACAGTCTCATCAGCACTACATCATCACCTTCTCTTTTACCCACCACCATTCCACTACATCCAGGAATGGGGGAACATACGATTTACTCCCCTGCCTTATAACTGACAATGCTGGTGCTTGGCTGCCCAGTCACCCAATTATGTCACATGGAGGTGAGGAGAAATTCCACAGCCCTGTGTAAGCTGTAAGACAAGAGCGTACACAGGGCCTCTTCTCTTTGCTTCTGATGGAAAGGAGGGCCATACGTGGGGCTACCATTAAAGGTACCGTATTTATCGGCGTATACCGCGCATTTTTTTGCCCTGAAAATGGCAAAATCGTGGGTGCGCGATATACGCCGATACCCGCGCTGTGTTTGAACCACTGCGCCGGCATATACCGAGCGCAGTACACTCGGGTATAGTCGGGCAGGCTCGGCTCCTCTCGCGGTCACGTCCTTTACGCGAGAGGAGCCGAGCCTGCCCAACTATACCCGAGTGTACTGCGCTCGGTATATGTTGGTGCAGTGATTCGGACGACAGGCAGGACGCGATGGACGACGGGCAAGACACCGACGAGGGGCATCCAAACTTAAGTATTTTATTTTTTTTCCAGGAATTTTCCTTCAAGTTCGGGGGTGCGCGCTATACGCCGGGGCTCGTTATAGCCAGATAAATACGGTACATGTTTTTTCACCTTTATGCATTAAGGTGAAAAACCATCTGAGCATTAGCGCGCGCCCCCCTCCGAGCCCCTGATTACTTACCTGACCCCCTATGGCTTCTTGGCTCATTCATTGGTTGATTGAAAGCAGTGCAGCCATTGGCTCGCGCTGCTGTCAATCATATCCAATGACGCGGCGGGACAGAGTGATACAGTGAGCGGCTATAGCATCACCGGAGCGCGCCCGCAAGAATTTACCACCATGCAAGAGAGCTCCCATGAAGGGGGAGCCGCGACAGCTGCCGAGGGGCCCCAGAAGACCAGGATGGGGGCTGCACAGTGGAGGAAAGTAGAACATGTTTGTTATTTAAAAAAAAAAATCTCTAATGTTCCTTTAAAGTAAACTTGTCGTTTTTCCATAATTGCAAGCACAAGTCCAATGAAAGCTGACATAAAAAGGTCAGGATGGTGTCATCTGCCACCAGCGGTGATGGCTTTTAAGTTATTTGTTGTCTTGAGAATGTTTGGAACAAAAAGCAGTCCAGCAGCTCGCTCAATACTTTCTATGGGCACCAAGAAGCGCTCCAGGGGGATCTTTTCATCTACAGGACAGTTTGGCATGACGTAGGGTCTAAGTTCAATCTCCCCGTTGAATTTCTCCAAAACGGCTACCTTGAAGAAGTGTGTTGGGACAGCCACGTTGTTGGGGCCAATCACTTGGTATTTGACATACATTTTACCATCTGCTTCCATCCTAAAAATAAAAAAATGGTTGAGTGCGAGTCTATAGGCATGAGTAAAACTATTTCTTTAACGACTATTGAGGGACACAGGAATTCAGAGACTGGTGGGCTATACTTCTGACTACTGGATGCTGGCAACAAGAAAAAGTTTTGGATTAGGCCAGTGTAACCTACCCTACTTTTCAGCATGCTAGTGTACCTGGATAAAGAATAAATCCAGGCTTTGGCATGTTTTACATAGTTACATTATTCCAGCTTGATCCAATGTAACTATGCATATACCATACATGGACGATGTTGCTGGAAGCTGGATCTCACTGAAGTAGGCACTGCTACTGCAATGATCTCTATTGATGCCTTGTAAATACAGGAGGTCAGCCACTCAGCATGGGTGCAATTCAGAGAATGCTTTGCATTTTCTGAATTAATGCAAAGCATTCTCTGGAATAGGTGGAGAACATGACATCACCTCTTAATTCGGCACTAACAAAAAAAAAACATTTCAACCAATCAGGAATATTTCCCTTTACACACTATCACTATCAGGTCAGTCAAGTTCCTCCACCCCAAACTATCATCCATGTCTTTATGGACCTTGCTTTGTGCACTGCCATGTTGGAACAGGAAGGGGCCATCCCCAAACGGTTCCCACAAAGTTGGGAGCATGAAATTGTCCAAAATGTCTTGGTATGCTAACGCCGTAAGAGTTCCATTCACTGGAATAAAGGGGCCAAGCCCAACCCCTGAAAAACAACCTCACACCATAATCCCCCCTCCACCAAATGATTTGCACCAGTGCACAAAGCAAGATCCACAAAGACATGGATGAATACGTTTGGGGAGGAGAAACTTGACTGACCTCAACCAGATAGAACACCTTTGCAATGAATTAGAGTGGAGACTACGAGCCAGGCCTTCTCGTCCACATCAGTACCTGACTTCACAAATGCACTTCTGGAAGAATGGTCAAACCTTCCCATAGACACACTCCTAAACCTTGTGGACAGCCTTCCCAGAAGAGTTGAAGCTGTTGTAGCTGTAAAGGGTCGGCCAACTCACTATTGAACCCTACGGACTAAGACTGGGATGCCATTAAAGTTCATGTGTGTGTGTAAAGGAGGATAGACAGCGTGCACAGGACAAAAAGAATCCTGAAGACAACATTAAGCGACTTTAAGAAAAAAAAACCCAGAGCTGTGGTATACTTGATATTTTAGGACTGATGTAAAAAATGAGTGTGAGCCCTGGTTTCTCATGCAAAAGCAAATATTTCAGAATCGCTGTTAACTATTTATTACTGCAAAACTGTCAACGTAACTTGAACAGAACGGAAAATTGAATACTTACCTTTCCGTAATTTTCCTTTCCTGGTGCCTGACCATGGCAGCATACATATGGTTGGTTACTCCACCCCCAACCAACCCACAGGACCAATAATAACTCTTTTTAAAGAGTGTCAGCCTCCCCCATGCACCATTCTTGTAACTAGACTCAAACATTTAAGGATTATGGCAAGGGAGGGCGTATGCTGCCATGGAAGGCACCAGGAAAGGAAAATTACGGAAAGGTAAGTATTCAGTTTTCCTGGTGCCTTCCATGGCAGCATACATATGGTTAATAACTCGCTCACAGGGAGGGGAGCTGCCAAAATATTTTTTCTTTTGATTACAGATCAGACAGCTTATGAAGCCCCTCTGCTTCTCTTTTTTTTTTTTATGTCATGGGGAGCAAGTGCAACCAGGATTAGGCCATAGTAGGGCATGAATGAAGTAAGAGACAACCATTTTGCCGCCTGACAGAAGGTTTCTGGGAATAAATGCGCTACAGTTGCCCAGGAAAAAGCCATTCGCTGCGTAGAGTGAATACTCATTGATTTTGGAACCGGAGGATCACTAGCTTGATATGTCCCCCGAATGAGATGACGGATCCAACTTGAAAAGTTGTTCTTCGTGTTTATATATATATATATATATATATATATATATATATATATATATATATATATATATACATATCTGAATATACATAGAAATAAACCTAGTTCCTTCCCCTTTATGAACAAATATATATATATATACACACACACACACACACATATCCAGGCCGCTAGTAATACCTTGGGCCAGCTTCATAAAGGGAATGCATGAATCCATCAAGAAGAGAGATTTTTTCCTCTGTATGTTCCCTAGATGAGAGCTGCTGCCATAAGTGAATGTATCTAGACCTATAGACGAACCTCCAGGGTGCACCAAGATGGCGCCGACAGCATCATGAGGCTACTGTGCATGCGCCGATGACGTCACGCCCCCGCCCTCGGAGGGGATAAGCCAGGCACGGAGGACAGGCGCGAAGCGCCGTAGACGCCGCTGAGTCATGGGCATACAACCACTCGATTGGACCAGCCTCATACCCGGGGGTGAGTATAGCTCCACCTGCGTGCCGTGGTCGCAGCATAGCGACCTGCTTGTGGGCAGCGGAGCCCGGAGAAAAAGAGGGGATAGTGAGCCCCTACCATGTCCTTAGGCATAGATATAAAAAACAAAAAAAAACTCATAAGACCCTATAGTGTCTCTCTATTGACAGCAATAAGCAGGAAAAAAGAAAATAACACAGCCTTCGTGCCTTAATGCATCAGCATTTTGCAAAAACTCCCAGGATTGAATATAGCCGTGAGAGGCAGTCTTTACCTTGGAGCAGTTGTCTCATTCAAAAGATGGAGGAAATACCTGAACTCCAGACCCAGAAAAGATCCACAGAAAAATGGGTTCCCAAACTTTTTGGCGCCTTTAGCAGCCTAAGTTATGGGACTCCATATACAGGAGAGCATTAACCTGTAATGGTTGGGCCAACCTAGTGGCCTAGTAAGGGCTGAATCCAGGTGATCCATGACCCTGCAGGTTTGAGGACTGAAGAAAGAATGGTGCATGGGGGAGGCTGACACTCTTTTAAAGAGTTATATAATTGATCCTGTGGGTTGGTTGGGGGCGGAGTAACCAACCATATGTATGCTGCCATGGAAGGCACCAGGAAAATGTTTTGGTTAAGGTCCAATTTCAGGTTTCCATCTTGGATGTTCCTGTTTATTTTAGGTATAGTTGTATGTATTTGACTTACTTGGGTAAAAATAGGGGACCGCTGCACACATACACGTTTCTGTTACTCTTGGTTAGTGATCGGCAGTATTGCTCCAAGTTGTTCCAGGAATTCTGATTGAGATTTGGATTCTGAAAGAGTGAATGTTATTGTATCACATCAATTACTGATACAACTGGTCTTTGGAATTAGAAAATGCCTACATAAGAGTGTCCCGATTTAAGCACTTCCATACCAGGCCAATTCTGGCACTCCTCTCCTACATGTAATAATCATAATTTTTTTGCTAGAAAATTACTCAGAACCACCAAACATATATTTTTTTTTTTTAGCAGAAACCGTAGGAAATAAAGTGGCGGTCATTGCAACTTTTTATCTCGCACAGTATTTGCGCAATCATTTTTCAAACGCCTTTTTTTGGTTTCATGCATTAAAAAATAACAAAACAGAAAAGTTAACCCAATATTTTTTATAATGTGAAAGATGATATTACACCGAGTAAATAGATACCTGTCATGGTTTAAAATTGCGCACACTCATGGAATGGCGACAAACTTCGGTACTTAAAAATCTCCATAGCCGACGCTTTATTTTTTTTTACAGGTTACCAGTTTAGAGTTAGAGGAGGTCTAGTGCTGGAGTTGTTGCACACGCTCTAACGCACGCGCCGATACCTCACATGTGTGGTTTGAATGGCGTTTACATATGTGGGCTTTTTTTTTTTAATCACTTTTATTCCTGTTACAAGGAATGTAAACATCCCTTGTAATAGGAATCTGTAGTGACAGGTCCTCTTTATGGAGAGATGCAGGGTCAATAAGACTCCACATCTCTCCTCCAGGCTGGAAAAGCATGAGATCAGGAAACAAAATTACACCGATCTCATGCTGACAGACGCTATTGCGGCTTTGTTTACTTCTGGGTACCCAGGCGTGACATCATAACGTGGCGCTCAGGCCTCCAACGGTCATAGAGATCTCTTTTATCGCCGGAGAAGCACCAGACGCCCCTCCTCCCGCCGACTATAAGAACAATCAAGTGGCGGAACTGCCGCTATGATCACCATAAGGTGCGCAGAATCGCCAGCTGAAAAGGAGGATATCTGAAGGATGCCTCTAGCTGCAGGCATTATTCAGATATGACGTCCAGCAGTAGGGAAGTGGTTAAAGTAAGACTATACTCTCAATGCAGTCCCTGCATATACTGTATGTTTAAGGTCCCTTTTACACCAGCAGACCGAATGGGTTTGCCTGTCAGTTTTTTAGGCGGACCTGATTGGACCACACATTGTTCCCTATGGGGCGGCACCGGCCGGGGATCTGATCTGATAACATTTGCTTAAAATAGACATATGGCGATAAGTTCACCATCTATCCAGCGGATCAGATGACAATCATTTGGAAACTAACCGTCCCATAGAGAAGAGCGTGTTGTGTCCATGTCCGCACTACATAGCGAATCTTCTCTACCACCAGCTTCATTCACAACACTCATGCTGTGGTATGACGAGTTGGCAACCTGCGATCTGGGCTTGCCAACCCGCCATTTAAGAGCGGGAGGTCGCGGGCCACATCAGAGGGCTCCGCAGGCCACATGTGGCCCCCGGGCCACTGGTTGGCCACCCCTGCTCTATATTATTTAGTAACAAGTTATACAGAATTGGTCCCATGACAGAGCCCTGGTACACACCGCTCACAACTCTAGACCATTTAGAAAATATGCCATTATTCACCATGCTTCAACAACGCTCCTGCAACCAGTTTTCCATCCAGGCACATACCAAATCATCAGTGCCAAAAGTTCTCAATTTGTAAATTAATTTTTTTATGGGGTACTCTATTAAATGCCTTAGTAAAATCTAGCTATACTATGTCTACAGGCCTTCCTCTATCCAAAGTACAGCTTACCTCCTCATAGAATATTAAAAGGTTGGTCTGGCAAGAACAGTCTTTCATCAGTCCATGTTAGTTACTAATAATGATACTATTCTTATCAGCTAATTACTGAAAAGGGTCGCTTATCATTCCTTTCCATAGTTTACATACCATTGTTGTTAGGCTGATTGGTCTGTATTTGCTCGGAGTGTATGTATGTGTGTGTGTATATATATATATATATATATATATATATATATATATATATATATATATATATATATATATATATATATATATATATATATATATATTTTTTTTTTTTCCTTCTCTCTCTCTCGATCGAAATTTCTTCACGTCAAAATTTTCAAGTCGTTTTTGAACACTGGTTTCTGTCGGCCACAAGGGTACATTCAATATATTGTTGTACTGAACAGAATATAGGAGAAGAATGTAATTATTACAGTTGCCTTCTCTCTGTCACTTGTGACCAACTTCCTCTGATCATCCTTTATTGGGTCAATATGTTCTCATCTCAGGGTTTTATTATGAATATATTTGAAAACATTTTTGGGGATTTATTTTTTTACTCTCCTCAGCAATGTGCCTTTCATAATCTATTTTAGTTGCCTTGGTCGTGCTCTTGCATCTTACTGCGTCTATGGTCACACACAGCTCAGAAGTGTTTGTGCACAGGTGCCTCCTTGGCCCCTGGCTTGCTGAGGAAGCAACCCGAGGCAGGATGGACAGCGCCAGCAGGGGATTTCCAAAATGGAGGTTAGAACACTGCTCTGTGCAATATTGTTGCACAGATAAGGTAAGTTCACAGCGTCTTCCCGCAGGGATGTAGTCCCAAGGGAGGGGGCGAGCATGCTGACTAACCCCCAGCCAGAACGGCTCGGATGATGGGGCAAGCGTACTGGGGAAGAACAGGAAGTGAGAAATTCAGACAAAGAAAAAAAAAACATTTAGAAGGGAAATCGAAGGAAAGGGTAAATGAACCAACAATGCACTAGCTTAAAGGAATCTATTTAGAAAATAAAAAATGAACTGTTACAACCCCTTTAACCTCTATTAGTTTACCAATAAAAAATGTATTCTTTAATATCACTTATATCACAAAAGTCCGACCGTGTGTACAAGGCATGAGAGTTGGCGTTAGCTAATTTCTGATCAAAGAGCAATATCACTGACCTGCGGGTACACATTACTTAGTATGAAAGTTTCATCCATGGCCTGCTGGCTCCACTTATGATTGGCTGCTGCTGCCAAGTGTCCCCGGTCAAATCCACTCCTCTTGAAATCAGAGTTTGTGGCCCGGTGATAAGGGTGTACGGACTCATCTTCTCTGAAGTTACAGCGACTCCGATCCGCCATGCCCTGTATGCGCTCACCGTTCAGTTGTTCTAGAACCCACGCTGGGCCACGCAGCCTGGGGTCATAGCTGAGCATGTGTGACTGGCGAGTCTTAAGCTGGCTGAAGCCTGGCAATCCGAATTTAGTGATGCCAGAAACAGGGGGGAGGGACACCTCTGATGCCGCCTGTACAATTGGATAGGAGGAATCAGATCCAGACTTGTCATGTAGTCTCCAATTAGTTACCCCTGCACCCAGCACAGCACCAAATGCCAGGGATACCCCCGAAACCAGAATCTGCCTTCTAAATCTCATTTTCAAGCTAGCAGAAAGTGTTCCGCCACCGTCACGTCTTCCTTATACAAGTAGGAGAAGAGGAAACATTCTTCAGTCCTGTTCCTGCAAAACAAAGAATCACAATGTATATTTTCCTCGTCTCAGACAAACCCCCATGACATGCAGAGAAAAGATTTACTTACAACCTTGCTGTATGCCCCAATTAAAGATCAACTCAACACACTGTAATGCCGCGCACACACGATCGGAATTTCTGATTAACCACTTGCTTACTGGGCACATAAACCCCCTTCGTTTCCAGGCGAAATTTCAGCTTACGGCACTGCGTCGCTTTAACTGACATTTGCGCGGTCGTGCGACGTGGCTCCCAAACCAAATTGATGTCCTTTTTTCCCCACAAATAGAGCTTTATTTTGGTGGTATTTGATTACCTCTGCGGTTTTTATTTTTTGCGCTATAAACAAAAAAAGAGCGACAATTTAAAAAAAATATATATATTTTTTACTTGTTGCTATAATAAATATCCCAACTTTTTTTCAAAAAAACTATTTTTTTTCTCAGTTAAGGCCGATACGCATTTTGACGTATTTTTGTAAAAAAATATTAAAAAATTGCAATAAGCGACTGGTTTGCGCAAAAGTTATAGCGCCTACAAAATAGGGGACAGAATTATGATTTGTTTTTATTAATTTTTTTTTTACTAGTAATGGCGGCGATCTGCGATTTTTATTGGGACTGCAATATTGCGACGGACGTATCGGACACTTTTGACACAAATTTGGCGCCATTCACATTTATACAGCGATCAGTGCTATAAAAATGCACTAATTACTGTATAAATGTGACTGGCAGGGAAGGGGTTAACACTAGGGGGTGAGGAAGGGGTTAAATGTGTATCCTAGGTGTGTTCTAACTGTGTGGGGGGAGGGGGGTGACTGGGGGAGGTGACCGATGCTGTGTCCCTATGTACAAGGGACACAGATCGGTCTCCTCTCCTCTGACAGCACGTGGAGCTCTGTGTTTGCACACAGAGCTCCACGTCCCTGCTGTCTTACCAACGATCGCATGTACCCAGCGGACATCGCGGCCGCCAGGTACACGCATCGGGTCCCCAGCGATGCGCCGGGATAGTGTTTACCCACTGCACGCCCCCCAGTGGCGCGCGCGGGTAATGCTTTCAAATGACGTCCAAAGAAGTCCAGTTGGCACCTGAGAGCCACGCTGTTGACGTCTTTTGTCAATAGCGCGGGTCTCAAGTGGTTAAAAAAGTCAGTCTGTGTTTAGAAATAGAACACGTTTTATTTTTTTCCGATGGAAAAAAAAAACGATAGGAAATTCCTATTGCCTGTGTGCAACTTCAAAGGAGAAAAAACCCCAGCATGATCAGAATCAAGTCGACGCATGCTCGGAAGCATTGAACTTCATTTTTCTTGGCTCGTCGTAGTGTTTTACGTCACCGCATTTTGGACGATCCGAATTTGGTCTGACATTGTGTATGCAACGAAAAATGCCATCGGAAATTCAACCCAGTTTATGTGAGAGGTATTTTATATCTGCCTATAGTTCTGCTTTAACAACAATCCCATTTATTATCAGAATAAAACCTATTAGGAAAAATAATATACAGTCTACACATCTGGTCATATGACTTATTTTAACCACTTGCTTTCCAGGGCAATTTGTTTATCTTTTTTACATACATGTTAAAATCAGCCATGTTTGCTAGAAATTTGCATAGAAGCCCCAAACATTATAGATTTTCTGAAAGCAAAGGCATTGGAGAATAAAATAGTGGCTTTTCATTTTATGTCACATGATATTTCCAGAGCCATTTACCAAATGCAAATTTTAGGGAAAAAATACACTTGAAATAAAATTTAGTGCACACAATTACAAAATAATATTGTAAAATATAAGTACAGTGGAATCTTGGATAATGAGCATAATCCGTTCCAGGAGAATGCTTGTAATCCAAAGTACTCGCATATCAAAGCGAGTTTTCCCATTGAAGTCAATGGAAACTAAAATAATTTGTTCCACATTGACTTCAATGGCATGCAATACCACATGCTGCCAGAGACGGGGGGTGCTGGAGAGCCTCGGAAACAGCTGGAATGGCCCGAGGACAGTTTAGCTGACCTCGGAAAAGACTCCGTTCACAAGCCTTTCCAAGGTCAGCTGAACGGTCCTCGGGCTTTCCGTGCATTTCCGAACGGTGGCGATCGGCGGTCCCCCACCTTAGGCCAAACGCGGTACTGCACACCGCTTTGGCCTGAATCCTGCTCGTTTTGCAAGAAAACACTCGCAAACTGAGTTAGGATTTTAGGAAATACAGTGCTTGTATTGCGAAACGCTCGTTAACCGCATTACTCGCAATCCGAGGTTACACTGTAATGATGTTGCATCAACTAAATAGATACCAAACATGTCAAGATTTAAAATTCTGCACGCCTGTGACATGGCGACAAGATTCGGTACCTAAAATCGTCCATAGGCGATGCTTAAAAAGCCTTTGCAGGTTATTAGTTTAGAGTTACATGTGAGCTATGTTGCTAGAATTGCGCCAGGGCCGATAATGGTCGGGTTCAGCAGGAGCTGGACAACTTTTGGCCCGTGTATACAACTCCCTGTCTCACCACTGGCTTCTGTTGAACAGGCACGCTGGAAAACCAGCATCAGAGCAGCCAATGGCGGTCCCCCTTGCTGAACACAATAACATAGCAATAGCTTGTGTTAGTACAACAATCTGTTCGTCTTTTTTTCGTTCAGCCTGCTGGGTTTACCAAATAGAAACTTATATAGTGTGTACCAGGCTTTATAGCTCTCACCCTGACATTTACAGCAATACCTCACACGTGTGGTCACAATCACTGTTTACATATACACCTACATGCACATTTAGGGGGAACAGGGGCACTTTCAAATGTTTAAAAAAATAATGTTTACACTTTTTTTTTCATTTAAACTCTTTCCGCCAGCTGTACGCATATATAGGTCTTGGTGGGCTTTAACAGTGAGAGGCCGCATATATGAGGCCCTATGTAAACATCTTTCTGTGCTGACAGTGTGCACTTAGCACAGAGACTGCATATTTGTGATCGGGAGCTTTCTGATCATGCAACAGCCAATAACAGTTTTCATGTGATTGGAATGCCCACCTCCACCTCCTGGCATTTAGAACCTCTTAAAGGGCTGGGAGACATTGGCAGGAAGGGGTTAACTTTATTGCTATCACAAACCCCCTTGTGATAGCTTTGGACAGTGACGGGTACTCTTTGTGGAGACTTCCAAGGGTCTTATAGCCCCCGATGTCTTCCCTGCCCTCCTGTTAACAACCAGGAACGACAGCTCTGAAGCCAGAAGTAAAACAATCCTCCTTAACTCTGGCTTCATTCATCATAGAGGAGATGGGGGAACAGATGTTTATTCATCTTTTCTGTGGGCACCTGGCCCAACAGCTCACTGTGGTACCTGGCTCCTCGATGCAATGGGAGAGCCCAGGAACCACTGTGGGGGGCCCTTCTGAGCGCAGTAAAAGTGGTCAGACATCTATGAAGCCACTTGATCACTTTTACAAGAAAGTTGATCGCCGGCTCTAAAATTTGATATATAAATGCATATATAGCATGTATAGCAAGTGGTTAAAGTGGTTGTAAACCCACTCTGACAACTTGCACCTAAAGGTGGGCCTAGATTGAAGGGTCACTAAAGGAAAAATTTGTCTTTGCTGAAATGACTGTACAGGGTATAGAGACATAATAGTTAACTGATTCCTTTTAAAAATGATTAAAAATAGATAAAAAACAATCATATAATGTACCTGCAGTTTAGTTTAGTTTTTGCTGTTGTTTCCTGGTTCTCTGATGTACAGAGCCAGAGAGCCAATAGAGGGCAGTGATACTTTGTAAAACGAAACTGGATTGGTGCTGTGGGGTTTTAGACACACAGTAATCACACCTCCTTGATTAGTCACCACAGTGAGAAATCTCCCAGTACTGTGGTGATCAGGAAACAGACAACCAGGAAGTGTCCAGAACAGAGAGGAATTACAGCAACATCAAAGCAAAAACGAACAATGAGGACATAAAACCAGGACTGCAGTAAGGTAAAGGAAGCTATTTAGCTAAAAAAAAAAAATTCCTTTAGTGAGCCTTTAAGGCTTACCTGTAGGTGCAAGAAATATCTCCTTAACCTATATGGTTAAGAAGATATTTGCAGAAAACACTGCATCAATGTCTATGGCGCATGCACGCCGTAGACAACGGCACAGGTGCACTGAGCGTGCCGGTTTTCTGATCCCAGTGTCTTCACTGGTCCCCTCTGTGTTCTGGAAGCTGTGTGTCTCCCAGAAGACAGCAGGGGCACAGAGTAGGCACCAGGAAGTGGCGTTGATCACCAAGATCTATGCCAGGAAGTGGGAGCAAATACCTGTATTAGGCTGGGTTCACACTACGGTTTTCCCGTCCGTCAGCCGCATACGATTTCAGTATTGAAAACGTATGGGCCCGGACGGGAAAACGTATAGATAGAGAATGCATTGCAAATCGTATGCACTCAGATGCATCCGGGTGCGTACGATTTGCTGGCAAAACGTTTTTTAAACGTCCGCAAAACCGTGTTCAACCACGGTTTTGCGGTCGTTTTTAAAACAGTATGGCAACCGCATACGTTTTCCTTTAACATTAATGTCAATGGAAAACGTACATATGTGCGGTGCCATACGTTCCCGTCCGTTTCAGCCGCATACGTTTTTTCATATAAATCGTATGCGGCTGACGGACGGGAAAACCGTAGTGTGAACCCAGCCTTATACAGGTATCTGCTCCCCCCTGAAAGGTGCCAAATGTGACACCGGAGGGGGAGAGGGTTCCAAAAAGTGGAAGTTCCATTTTTGGGTGGCACTCCACTTTAAGTATTGCCATTCCATGAGCATGACATTTTAGGTATCCATTTACTTGGTGTAACATAATCTTTTTTTTTTTTTTTGGAAAATATTGTGTTTTGTTTTTTTAATTCATTTGTTTTTTTCCCCCCCCTTTAAAAAAAAATTGCATTTGAAAAACTACTGTGCTAATATGGTGTCACATAAAGAAATTGAAGAAAACAAATCTGAAAAATCCTTCAAAGTAGCTCTAAAACAAAGGAGATTAT
The DNA here is from genome assembly GCF_905171775.1 of Rana temporaria. Classification (NCBI taxonomy): domain Eukaryota; kingdom Metazoa; phylum Chordata; class Amphibia; order Anura; family Ranidae; genus Rana; species Rana temporaria. Next base: position 143,947,014 of record NC_053497.1, on the reverse strand, counting down.
AGGAGTCCCACAATCATGAAAAATGAAAGGTTTATTTACAACTTGTATAAGTCTCAAAAGCAACAGTCTCCAGGTTGTCAGTTCTGTGATGCAACACAGTACAGTGTGATGAGAGAGTGGGTAACCGCTCAAAGAGAACCAGGCAATCTGATACTGTATCGCTCTCTTACCATAACCCAGAGGGATATATGGGACGTGCAGATAAACAGATGATCCGTCAGCTGTGGAGGGGAGGAAGGACGCTGTCAGACAACCTGGAGACTGTTGCTTTTGAGACTTATACAAGTTTTAAATAAACCTTTCATTTTTCATGATTGTGGGACTCCTATAATCTCCTTTGTTTTAGCGCTACTTTGAAGGATTTTTCAGATTTGTTTTCTTCTTTCATACCACTCCTGGTGTGCACGTCCTTTTAGCTGCCAATCAACGTTGATTTTTAATATATGATTTGTTTACATCTTTCAGTTACACATGCTTTTAGGTGTAATTTTACACTGGGACATTTTTTGGCGCTGTCTTTGTTTTGTTTGTCATAAAGAAATTGAAACAATTGCCAGTTTATTCCCTAGGGTCTCTGCAATTTTTTTAAAACAATTGGCAGTTTATTCCGTAGGGTCTCTGCTAAAAAAAAAAAACAACAATTGCCAGTTTATTCCCTAGAATCGCTGCAATTTTTTTAAAACAATTGCCAGTTTGTTCCCTAGCGTCTCTGCTAAAAAAAAAAAAAAAAAAAAAAAAGTATAATATATATATTATACACACACTATATAATATGTGTAATACAAGTAATTTTCTAGTAAAAAAATAAATAAATAATAAAATAAAGAATATGTAAAAAAAAGTGTCAGCAAAAGCCTTCTCTTCGCATTGCAGCACATTTAGATAAATACAATTTGTCAAATGTTTTCATGTAGTGTCCAGTCATGCTGAGACTTGTAGTTCCATTAATATACTATCTATGAGATGGTGCTACTCTTGTTACAGTGCACAGCATGGACCTTTGACTTGTATGCCCTTGACTTGATAGAAGGAAGTTGGAACAAACACCCAGATATCTATTTCTATACCAGCAGATAAAAAATACCCAATATAAAAAGACTAATAACAGTAATTGTAGACTGGAGAGGAAGTAAGGTTGTAAAATACACAAACCACATGACTATACTCACAGAAGATCTGTCAATCGATGAGAGAAGTAGAATGGATACAAGTCATGCTGAAGGAACAAGAGAGACATGTCACAGGAAACCTCATACCTCCACCTTAATAAGATCACCACCATCTAGTGGACATTTGTAGAATTGCACGTCAAGAAAATAATGTGTTATGATTTTGATCATTGCTGTATCTTTAATAAGTAGGGTTGTCCCGATACCACTTTTTTGAGACCGATTTCAAGTACCGATACTTTTTTTCAAGTACTCGCCGATATCGAATACCGATACTTTTATTTTAATGTCATGTGACAGAATTTTTTTTTTTTTTACTATTTTTTTTTTAGTGATTTTTTTTTTTTTTTAGTAGGGGGGGGGGGGGGGTCGTGGATTGTCAGTGTGTGTGTTTTTTTCTATTATTATTATTATTAATAATTACATTTTATTTTTTAATTTATTGCAATTTTTTTTTTAATTAGCCCTGTTGAGGGGCTTTGGTGAGATATCAGGGGTCTAAACAAACCTCTGACATCTCCGCTTTAAGACAGAGAAAAGGGACTAGGGACACAGATTCCCCTACCTCCGCTCTCCATCCTGACAAATTGAGGGGGGAAGAGTGGCAAGGAGGGGGAGCGGCATGGATGGGGAGAAGACGGCACGGAGGGGGAGAACACATCACAGGGGGAGAGCGGCACCGAGGGGGAGCGGCATGGATGGGGAGAAGACAGCACGGAGGGGGAGAACACATCACGGGGGGATAGCGGCACCGAGGGGGAGCGGCATGGATGGGGAGAAGACGGCACGGAGGGGGAGAACACATCACGGGGGGATAGCGGCACCGAGGGGAGAACACATCACGGGGGGAGAGCGGCACAGAGGGGGAGCGGCATGGATGGGGAGAACACATCACGGGGGGAGAGCGGCACGGAGGGGAGAGGCATGGACGGGGAGAAGACATCACGGAGGGGGATCGGCACGTACGGGGAGAAGACATCACGAGGGGAACAAGACAGCACGGGTGAGAAGACATCAGGGGGGGGGGGGGAGAAGACAACACAGAGTAGACTTGTAACTCCCCCCACCACCCGATACCTGACTGTACAAGTATCGGGTGAAGCATCGGAGCATTGCCCCCGAGTACAAGTACTCGGGAAATGCTTGGTATCGGTCCCGATACTGGTATCGGTATCGGGACATCCCTATTTATAAGCAATAATATAATAAAAATAAATCTCATCCGGGTATACAAATGTTAGATATGTTAAACAGCCCAGAGTAATTTGTAAAAATAGGATTTTTTCGTCATACTTCCCTGTAAAAATCCTTTTCTTTGAGTACATCATGGGAAGCAGAGTCAGGCTAATATTCATTACCTGTTGGGTTATACTTCATCATCAGGTGAACGACACTGGTAGGTAGGGATGAGGTCCGGTGTGTTCGCACACACCACATGCAGAGCCCACCAGGAAGTCGGCACTGCGCTGCGCCAATCACAGGCAGTGAGACATTTCCCAATCTCTGCAGGCAGCCAGGCATCGGGACATTGTCTCACTGCCTGTGAGTAGCGCAGCGCCGTGCCGACTTCCTGGCGGGCTCAGCACGTTGAGTGTGCGAACACACCGGAGCTCAACCCTACTGGTAGATCAAAGATCTTTAGACAGGAAGTGATCCCCTATATAACACCTCCCATACAGGAAGCACATCAGTTTTGTAGCAAGCACTGAGTCCTTAAAAAAAGAAGCGAGGGACCTCTGTGTCCCATGATGTACTCAAAGAAAAGGATTTTACAGGTAAGTATGACAAAAAAAAAATGCTATTTTCTATTTCATACATCAGGCTAATGAGACGTCCCAGCGCAATAGCCTTGAGACACCCTGCCAAACAGTAGGCACCATTTTTCATACGGCAGCCCGCAGCTGCCGAAAGCTGAATCCTCGGCTGCTTGAACACCCACTTGATAAACTTTTGTGAAAATATGAAAAAAGGGGAGAGTGTCGCCTCTTTTAAAATAGGGGTACAAGGAGTAAAAATTGTGCCTACATCCCATTGAATATAGAAAATGATATGACCACAAATATTTGACAACTTTTAGGTGCTTGGGGCCAATAAAGGTCAATATTTGGGTCAGGGGTTGGGGGAAAGGGGATTTTGGGGGGGACTTTTCGCGGCACTGATACAAACAATCTGGTAAAAGGTATCGATATTTATTTAACAAAGAAAATACAAATATAATACAAAAGAAAATTTAAGAACAATCCCCACATTATACATCAGAAAGTCATTAACAGACTGTGTCTTAGTGGAATCGATGACCTCGACCGGTTTCGCGGTTTTACCGCTTCTTCAGGAGGAGATTATGTTCTAAAGGGTATGTATAAACAAATGAATAAACAAGCAGAACATACAAAATATGTATACATTGTGTATAATTCAAAACAGCGCATTATACAGTGGAGCAAAGCACTCACCCAGGTTGGTCATATGGTCAGACGTGGAGCCTGGCAAAAGCCTTCTGTGGCGCGTGGAGGGGGATATTTTTATTTAGACGGGCTCTATTAGGATAAGGAATAGAATGAGTAATATGTATAAGGGGGGATGGTCGGTTAATTATTGAGGTATGGATCACCAGGGGGTGAAGGAGGTGTGTAAGTGACCAAACAGGACAAAAGAACAAAGAAGGGGGGGGGAAATGAAGAAAAAAGGAGGAAAAAAGGAGGAAGAAAGGAGAAAGAAAGAAGAAAAGGAAGGAGGGGGGGGGAAGAAAGACTGGGGGGAGAGGAGGATTGAATGGGGAGGTCAATGAGGTAAGGAATAGACAAGGAGAAAAGGGGGACCAGGAGGGTAGGGAAGGGGAGCCTCCAAGGATTGGGAGTGACTTTATATTAGCACAGGGTTGGGGTCACGGAAGAAGGGGGGGGGCGCAGGAGGGGGATGGGGAAAGAAAAAAGGGAAGGGGAAGGGAGAAGTGGGAAAAGGGAAAGGGGGAAGTAAGGGAAGGGGGGGAGGACAAAAAGAGGGACGGGAAAGAAGTTTTGGAACGGGGCAGGGGGAAAGAGGAAGTGGGAGGGAGGGGGGAGGGGGAAAAAAAGGAGGGGTTATTAGTAGAAAGGAGAAAAGAAGAAGAGAAGAAAAGAGGGAGAGGGAGGGGGGGGAAAGTGGTGAAGGAGCAAGAGGATATTGGTTGAAAGAGGAAAAGTAGGCAGTGACCATAAAAAGGGGGAATGTAAGGGAAAGGGAAGGGGGAAAAAAGAGCAAGAGTGTTAGTGAGGTGTGAAGGTAAAAAAGGTGAAAAAAGGGGAAGGGGGAGAGGGCTAGTGAGGAAAAAGAGGGGGGATTTAACTGTGATCGGGGATTAAAAAAAATTAAAAGGGGAAAGGAAATTTAAAGGGGAGGGGAAGGAAAAGGGAGAAATTGGGGGGCCAGTGGGAAGCACCAATATATACACATCAAGAGTGCGGTGTTGCATGAAAGATTGTGAAAAATGAAATTCAGTAAAAAAGTGGTAAATTAAAAGGATCTATCACCAAGCACCTTACTAAAGTTAAAAGTACCCATCACCAGGATAACCAATCAATAATAGGAAAGTTCCCCATAGGGGCCTTACCATCAATACATTAATAATACGCAAATTACTGGGGCACAAGGAATAAGGTAGAATCAGCCTTATGTAGTAGCTTTACATTGCCAGGATAAGGGCAATCGCTGTACAGTCGGTCCAACTGAGGAGTCCAAAGGAGGAGATATTTATCCATAGAGGCAATTACCAGATCAAGGGTAGAGCAGTCTTAGTGACAGGCATCATGTGTACTCACCTCGAATGCAAGACATTCACATGTGTCCCCAGGGAGAGCGTCCGTGCTAACTCACAGAAGCGGCTGTGTAAGCCGCTTTTGTAAGTATCCCTGGACGGCGTGTGACGTCATCGAATTGCGACGCCGCCGCCGTCCAACGTCCCACCAACCCCTGCACGTGCGTGCGTGGGTGTGTAGCTGCTGACCCAATGGCAATGCGCCAGGTCATAGGCTACAAACTGAGAGCTCCAATTGGTGCTCACAGCCGGGGACGACACACCACGCGCCAATAGGAAGGGAAAAAAACAGGTGCACGGCCCAATCAACCAGCCAGGGTGTCTGAGCTCCAAGAATTCGCTGTATTGTAAACAAAAGTACATAGACATTTGCATTGCATGTAAAATGATACACATATTCAATACTAGATATATATAAATAGTGTGGGATTACCCCATCACAATGCTTGGCTGTTAGTTCAGAGTTAAGGGTCCTTTTTGCCAAGATAGGGTATGGAGATAACATCACAAAATTACCCTCTAATGTCCATATATATATGTATATATATTTTTTGGGGGCAGATAGACGCCTCCGCATTAATGCCACAACCTATTTAGGGATAATTGGCAATTAGGACATCAGTGTGTTTTTCCAAATGGAAGGAAAGACACCGGAAAAAGGGGGGGAAAAAAAGGGGGGGGAGAAAAACAGGGGGGAAAGGACCGCTATCTAGGGGGCTGGAGAAGGATCTCAATACTAGCGTAAGAAAGATTTGTAGGAGTTCATTTCATTTAATCCTGGAAAGGTTGTGGCATCGAGATGCTCGATCCACAGACATTCTTTCTGTAAAATAGTCCTATTCCAGTCTCCACCCCGTGGATGTTGTGGAATTATTTCCAAGATAAAAAACCTTACGACAGAGAGGTCATATCTATGATATAGTCCAATATGACGCCCTACTGTTGTTAATTTCCCTACATTTGAATCGTAAAGATGGTCACCCATACGTTGCCGAAATTCTCTAAAGGTCTTGCCTATATAAAAGGCTCCACAAATACAAATCATAAGATAAACAATACCCTTCGTGCCACAATTGGCAGAGAATGGGGGGTAAAAGTCCTTGCCATTGGGTAACAGAAAATGATCGCCCTCCATCACCCATGGGCATCTTGAACAGCTGCCACATCTGTAGGTGCCCCTGGGTGATGTGTGCGCTGTATCTTCCGTAGTGTAATGACTATTGGTCAGTCGGTCGCGTAGTGAATAAGCCCGACGAAATACCAGTTCGGGTTGTTGTTTAACATATTTCTTCAGAATATTGTTTTCAGCGAGGATATGCCAGTTAGCTTGCAATATGTTGCGTAAATCATTATGATGTGCAGAGTACGTTGTTCCCACTGGCCCCCCAATTTCTCCCTTTTCCTTCCCCTCCCCTTTAAATTTCCTTTCCCCTTTTAATTTTTTTTAATCCCCGATCACAGTTAAATCCCCCCTCTTTTTCCTCACTAGCCCTCTCCCCCTTCCCCTTTTTTCACCTTTTTTACCTTCACACCTCACTAACACTCTTGCTCTTTTTTCCCCCTTCCCTTTCCCTTACATTCCCCCTTTTTATGGTCACTGCCTACTTTTCCTCTTTCAACCAATATCCTCTTGCTCCTTCACCACTTTCCCCCCCTCCCTCTCCCTCTTTTCTTCTCTTCTTCCTTTCTCCTTTCTACTAATAACCCCTCCTTTTTTTCCCCCTCCCCCCTCCCTCCCTCCCACTTCCTCTTTCCCCCTGCCCCGTTCCAAAACTTCTTTCCCGTCCCTCTTTTTGTCCTCCCCCCCCCCCTTCCCTTACTTCCCCCTTTCCCTTTTCCCACTTCTCCCTTCCCCTTCCCTTTTTCCCTTTCCCCATCCCCCTCCTGCGCCCCCCCCTTCTTCCGTGACCCCAACCCTGTGCTAATATAAAGTCACTCCCAATCCTTGGAGGCTCCCCTTCCCTACCCTCCTGGTCCCCCTTTTCTCCTTGTCTATTCCTTACCTCATTGACCTCCCCATTCAATCCTCCTCTCCCCCCAGTCTTTCTTTCCCCCCCCCCCTTCCTTTTCTTCTTTCTTTCTCCTTTCTTCCTCCTTTTTTCCTCCTTTTTTCTTCATTCCCCCCCCCCCTTCTTTGTTCTTTTGTCCTGTTTGGTCACTTACACACCTCCTTCACCCCCTGGTGATCCATACCTCAATAATTAACCGACCATCCCCCCTTATACATATTACTCATTCTATTCCTTATCCTAATAGAGCCCGTCTAAATAAAAATATCCCCCTCCACGCGCCACAGAAGGCTTTTGCCAGGCTCCACGTCTGACCATATGACCAACCTGGGTGAGAGACACAGTCTGTTAATGACTTTCTGATGTATAATGTGGGGATTGTTCTTAAATTTTCTTTTGTATTATATTTGTATTTTCTTTGTTAAATAAATATCGATACCTTTTACCAGATTGTTTGTATCAGTGCCGCGAAAAGTCCCCCCCAAAATCCCCTTTCCCCCAACCCCTGACCCAAATATTGACCTTTATTGGCCCCAAGCACCTAAAAGTTGTCAAATATTTGTGGTCATATCATTTTCTATTTTGTGAAAATATGCCCTGAAGGACCAGGTAGCAGCCTTACAAATCTGACCCACAGATACCTGATGGAGAAAAACCCCTGGTAGAATGAGCTCTCACCCTAAAGGGTAGGAGCTTTCCGTTTCAGACCTTAGGCCTGAATGACCAATTGATGGACCCAATTGGCAATGGAAGCTTTGGAAGCTGTCTGCCCTTTCTTGGGTCCTTTTAGTAAAACAAAAAAAGACAAAAAAAAAAAAAAAAAAAAAACGAGTCTGATCCTCGGATCTCCGCGGATCTAGACAAATAAACCTTGCTTGACCAGACAACATCCAAAGACTGAAGTCGTCTCTCTTCTGCCGAACGAGGCTGAGAGAAAAAGAAGGCAAAATAATGTCCTGATTTAAATGAAAGGCCGACACCACTTTTGACAAAAAGGATGGAACAGTCCGTTGCACGACTCTGTCGTGGTGAAGGATCAAGTACGCCAACTTCTAGCCGAGGTGATAGCCATCAGGAGTGATAGCAAGTCTAATGGAATTTCCTTAATAGGTTCAAATGGTTGCTTCTGTAGCACAGACAGTACCAAGTTCAAGTCCCAAGGACACATCGGTGACCTAATAGGGGGAAGCAAATGAGTTGCCCCCTGCATAAAGGTTTGGATCAGTGAATGGTAGGCTAGAGGCCTTTGGAAGAGTAGGTGATAGGCCCGAACTTGACCTCTGATTGTACTCAAAGACAATTTAATTTCTACAGCTGACTATAGAAAAGAGAATTCTCCCAATCACGTATTTTTGTGGATGCCATTTTTTTGGCTTCACACCAAGCAATATAAGTCTTCCAGACCTTATGATAAATCTTTCTAGTGACAGCTTTTCTAGCATTCACTAGGGTAGACACCATTGGTCCCGAGATGCCACGGTCCTTCAACACTCTGGCTTTAATAGCCATGCCGTCAAATTTAGAGAATGTAAATTGGGGTGGAATACAGGACCTTGAGACAGTAGATTGGGGTGCTGTGGAAGCGTTCATGGTCCATCCTTTGTCAGTCTGACAATCTTTGGGAACCAGGGCCTTCTGGGCCAAGCTGGTGCCACCAGAATGACTGGGACCCCCTCTCTCTGAATCCTGTGCAACAAAGTGGAAGGGGAGGGATTGGAGGGAAAGCATGAACCAGGGAGTACTGGCTCATGGAACTATCAGAGCATGTGCTCCAATTGCCAGAGGATCTCTTGTCCGAGAGACAAACTGCTTTAGTTTGTTGTTGAAGCTGAATGCTAGAAGGTCAACCTCTGGCCATCCCCAATGTTGGCAAATTTTCCTGGAACACCTCTGGGTGTAGGGACCATTCCCCTGGGCAGATCTGCTGACAGCTGAGATAATCTGCCTTCCAGTTTTCTACTCCCAGGATATGGACTGCTGATATAATTGACACACATCTTTCTGCCCAGGCAAGTATGTAGTTCACCTCCTTTAGAGCTGAACGACTCCTGGTACCGCCTTGGTGGTTTATAGAGGCCACTACAGTGGCATTGTCGGACTGGACCCTGATAGGGTAGTCCTGAAGCTTCAGCATCCAGGAGTGTAGGGCCAGACGTACTGCCCATAATTCCAGGATGTTGATGGGCAGGAACTGTTCTGACCATCTCCTCTGGGCTGAGAGCCCATCTAGGGTCGCTCCCCAGCCTAAGAGACTGGCATCTGTAGTCAGTACTTTCCAGGTTACTGGGAGAATGATTTTCCTTTTCACAGGTTCTGATCCTGCAGCCACCAATTTAGGCTTAGGGGATAATCAAGGGCTTTTCTTCCCCTGTTTCAAGCCAACAAAAATGTTTTGTTGTAAGGGCATATGGCACTGCCTCGAAAGAGGATACCAACCTCCCTAGAAGGCTCATACAGAGCCAAATGGAGGGTTGTCTGGTGCCTATTATCTGATGCACCTGAAACTTTAGGGCGCAGATCCATAAGAATACTCTTGCTTGGACCGTGTTTAGGATGAAATCTAGATACTTTAAATTTTGAGCTGGACTCAGTTTGACCTTTCTGTATTTAAGATTGTGCATAAGCTCTTTAAATTCTGTGTGTATTATGCTCTGTTCTAGAGCCTGTACTGAGCGATCTCTGAGCAGGAGGTCGTCCAGGTACCCAAGCACCAGAATCCCTTGGGCTCTTAAAAAGATTGTCCGATCACCTACCTACCACTCATTCATACAGAGAAATCCTATGATCACCTACTTACTTCTACCATCCATTCATACAGAGAGCTCCCTCTGACCACCTACCTACCTCCACCACCCATTTATAGAGGGCTCCTCTCATCACCTACCTACCTCCACCACCCATTTTTACTGAGAACTCCTCTGATCACCTACTTCCACCACCCATTCATACATAGGGCTCCTTTGATCGTCTACCTGTTTCCACTTCCCATTCATACACAGGGCCCCTCTGATCACCTACCCATTCCCACCCCCTATTCATACAGAGGGCTTCTCTGATCACCTACCTACCTACACCCATCACCCATTTATACAGAGAACTCTGCTGATCATTTACCTCCATCCATACAGAGAACTCCTCTGATGACCTACTCACCTACCTACCTCCACCTCCCCTTCATACATAGGGCCCCTCTGATCACCCACCTATCTACCTCCATCACCCACTCATACAAAGAGCCATTCTGATCACCTACCTACCTCTACCAACCATTCATACACCACCACCCATGCATACAGAGGTGATCACCTACTTCTCCACCATCACAGTTCCTGGATTGCTGTGTGTGTGTATAGTGAGGATGTACAGCTCAGTATTCATAAGAAATAAGTGATATTTTCTCTGCTAATGATCATACATAGATCTCCTGTGATCAACAATCTTTTCTAGTATCTAGATCTCTTGGTATAGCGTTAGTGTACCGCTCAGTCTTGTTACATATGAAATAAGAAGGCACATATGTATCTTGATTTCTCAACCGATTCCTAGGGGGGGGGGGGATTTATAAAAACCAGAACAGCTGTACATGACAACCAATCAGCGTCTATCTTCAGCTTGTACAGTTAAGTTTTGAAAACGAAAGCTACAGGCTGATTGGTTACCCTGCACATCTGTTCCAGTTTTTGACGTTTCCTTCTAACACTGTACACAGATCACCCCCCAATCCTGCACACCATACACAGTATTCAAACATTACTCAGAAGTGAAAGAGATAATCTTTTATTGCACATATTTCAAATATCCATTCCACTCATCAGAAGAAAAAAAATCGCTTTAGGTTCAGGTATCTTACAATCTTTAGAAGGGGTAGGCAAATCTTAGAGTCCAGTGTTGGTTGGCATTCCCAAAGTCAAAAAGTGAGAATTTAGAATGGAGATCACACAGCAGTTCTAGGTAGCGATGTATATCACTTTACATTTAAGTAACCTTCATTGCAGATTAATTATTATATTTACTGACATACAATCTATACATACACTGTAGCAGATTAACTGGAGGTCGACTGTTTACTGAATCCAATCAGAAACAAAATGTATATATATAAAAAAATCAGTAAATATAAAACAGAAGTCAGGAACTCATTATCGGTCTTACAGGGTCATCACCATGGACTATTAAACTGCTTCAGATTTAAGAAGCCATGGTTGACTACAGTTCCTTTTGTCCAGATGACTCCTTGCTCCACTTCTGTAATATCTTCTCTGCAGCATCCAATGTAGCATCCTCCTAAACAAAAAAAAAAAGTCAGCGGAGTGTCCCAGCTCACCTTGTCTAATAGAGAGAACACCTCGTTGAATCTGTAAGAACCTTTGTTAACCTTCAAGCAAAACTAAACCCTCCTATCCTTTACAGCCAAGGAAGTTGTCATCTTGGCCTCTGTTTGATCTGCAGTTGCCATGGTGCCAACGCTGTATCCTGGCTTAGGGCAGAATGGTGTCGGGGGGCAGCGCGGAAAGAGTCCCCACCGGCTTGCGCTACACTGTTAGTGTAGCGCCAGTCTTATGGGGCGAACTGGGCTGAGAGGCAAATTAGTCTAGCGCCCCATAAAGTGGCCACACTACTTCCGGTATGCAGGCGGCCAGCATTCCGCAACTGTGGGGGAGGGGGGGGGCTGCTTCGAATTTTGACTGTTCTATCATCCTGGACCACAAACCTTCCTCGCTGTGCTATAGGTTTTCTGCTGCACCATTGGCATGGTTATATCTTCTTAGTCCTCTCCATAAAATGATCAGAAATTTGTGTTTAAAGTAGAACTATAGGCAACACATTTTTTTTCATTTTGGATAGAGTAAGGGAGGGTTATAGCCCCTGTCAGTTTATTTTTCACCATCTGTCCCATTGCAGAGATTTCCCTTCACTTCCTGCCCCAAAGCCAAAGTGAGAGGAAATCTATGCAAATTAAGGGAATTCATTGCCCCCCCCCCCCCAGGCTCTCAGAACTAGTGTCCCCACTTGTTCTATTGGCGGGTCTTAAACAGCTAGGGACGTGGCCTTGACAGAAAGTGGTAGGTCATATTTAAATTAGGGGGTGCACGAGTTTAGTCAGGCCTAGGGCAGCACAAAACCTAAATACACCACTGCATGTTGCTGCACATGTGTTAAGTTTGGACACCAGCTATTTGGTGTATTGACAGTTGGTTAAGAGCTCAAGCAACACTGATAGTTATCATTGATGGCATTCCTTGGAATGTCACTGTTTTAATTAATAGATTTAGTTCCACTTTCACATTGATTCCCAAGTCCCCATGGAGCACTCCTGAATCTAGGCTCAGAATGTACATAGATCCTCAAATGTTTGATCAAGCTGATATTAAGCCCCTGTAATTAAACTGTGAAAAATCAGAGTTTCAGTGTCTTCCAGTGCACTGAAGTTGACGCTTCACATATAGGTTACTGGCTAGGAAAAGGCCACAGGGCCTCTGGTACACGGATAATTACCTTGCCAACCTTAAACTGGCCATTCATGGTTAGTTTTTCTTTTGTTCAGCCAGATTCCTCCATTCACACAAACAAGGCATGGTCCCCGACTTGGAAATTGTATTCTGAAAGCAGCATCTACCGCTTTCAGAATAAACCCAGCTGATCAAGGAATATTTTCCAACATGTCCCTTTAACAAAAAGCGATTAAATGACCGACTTCCGTTGAGTGGCGACATCGACACACTGAATGAAATTCGGCAGGTCCCTACTGAACTGGTATGACCAGCTAAGCTATATGTGATGGTGTTGCCAACAAAACTCAGAAGATTCATATTATAACCTGCTCTTTATTGGTTGAATTAGATGAACTGGGGTCTTTTTTTTAACCAGACTAACTATGTAGATATATTGGCTGATATATGTTAAGGCCTGTAACAAAAGCACCAATGCACACTCATGAAGCCTCTCATAGCCACTCACCTTTACAAAGCAAAACCTGATGTAATTTTCAAACTTTGTCTCGTGTGGTACATTGTAAAAGGCAGACATAGGGATCGCTGCTAGCTGCTGCAAAGGAGATAGAGAATAAAGATTGTTGAATACAATACATCCATTAATACCAGCTGCTAATGGGATGTTCGTCACTTGCCTTTCATATGCTAATCCATTACCTAAACCCTCTTGCTGCCAGAGCCGTTTTTGCGTACACACCTTATATGCACATTTTAGGCCTGAAGAGAACTTAAAACCCCTAACTTATATTAAATGAAAGCAGAGACTCTGGAAAAAAAATGGCGGTAGTTTCAACCGTGTACAGAATCGGACCTCATCCATGACCGTGTAAGGATGAGGTTCCCTCACAGCTCCTTCAGGCCCACTCCACGTTCAGTTCACCCCCCCCCGCCAGATGGGGATGCCCTACAGCAACTGCCTAGTATTCCATTCTCCACTTCTCCTGGCCGACAATCCTCCCCAGCAGCATGTGACCTCAGCTTGTGTGGGAGGCCTGCCCCCTGCCAATACCGAATGGGGATTGGTCAGGGCTCCTCACATGAGCTGCCACTCCAGCTTTAGACCCAGCCCCTCTTCCAGAACAATCTCTCTGGAAGCAGGGGAGGTGCCTCAGAGCCAGAGCACAGGTGGTCACACCCACTGCTACACTAACCACTCCCAGCCCCAGATCAAAACAAGTAGGACCAGCCTAAAGCATAGGTCTGCCAAAATGTGCCTGTACTGACAGTTTCCCTAGATAAATCCTATTTTAGCACCTACCTATGGTAGAGGGTGCAACATAACTTTATTAACCACTTCAAAACCGCACGCCGTCATATGACGTCCAAAAAGGGGATCTGTTATCCCTGGTGGACGTCATATGACATTGTGTTCTTTGTGCAGTGATATCTGAATGATGCCTGCACCTAGAGAAGGGTGACCAGACATCCCCGGTTTCAGGGGACAGTCCCCAGATTGAGGACACTGTCCCCAGACAAAGTCTGCCACCGGTTTTGTCCCCGGATTGGATTTGAACAGGTGCTGCGGCAATTTCAAAGACAGTCAGTGCAGGATTAAAAATAAAACATAATTTTGAATTACACCACCACCCAGCTCCGCCGCTTCTACTAGCTTAGGGGGGGTGCATTTTTTCCCATTATCTTTGCCCCTTTGCGATGCTCATGTGCTGGTCGGAGCGGAGGGAATGTTTTTTCAGTTTCGGGTGCATTCCCATCCAGCTCCGCTCGCACGTTCTTCTGCCTGGGCTCAAGTCCCGGCCAGCCGCCTGCCTGCCTATCTCCTTGCCTTCCCTAGCAGAGATATCGTCCTCCGCTCCTCACCCAGTAGTAACCGGGGCTGGGAGAGTAAGACCTGACAGGCTGTGAGGCGGGTGGCAGCGGCAAAGGGCAGAGAGTCGCAGATTGGCACCATTACTAGTAAAAAAAAAAAAATAATGATGTCCCTGGATTTCATTTAAAAAATCTGGTCACCTTAACCTAGAGGCATCATTCTGATATAATTTTCTTCCGGCGGTGATCCTGCGCACCGTAAGAACGATCATAGCGGCGGTTCCGCCGCCTGATCGTTCTTATAGGCGGCGGGAGGGGACACCCCTCCCTCCGCCATCCGGTGCTTCTCCAGGCTCTCCTGTGCCATCGGGGGCCCGGAGAGATGATCGCCGTCGGCCGGATGTGAAGCATAGACTGGTCACCAGTCATCCTTATGACCGTCGGAGGCCCGGGCGCGATGTGATGACGTCACGCCCGGGTACCCGCAAGTAAACAAACCGCAATTGCGGCAGATTTTTTTTCACAATCTCATTCTTTCCAGCCTGGAAGAGAGATGTGGGGTCTTATTGACCACGCATCTCTCCTTAAAGAGTATCTGTCACACACTATTCCTATTACAAGGGATGTTTACATTCCTTGTAATAGGAATAAAAGCGATCGGAAAAAAAAATATGTAAAAAAAAAAAAAGGTGTAAAAAATAAAAAAAATCCGTAAAATATAAATAAAATTAAAACGCCCCTGTCCCCGGTAGCTCGCGCTCAGAAGTTAACGCACACGTAAGTCCCGCCCACGTATGTAAACGTCGTTCAAACCACACATGTGAGGTGTCGCCGTGTGCGTTATAACTCCTCTGTAACTCTAAACTGGTAACCTGCAAAATTTTTAAAGCGTGCCTATGGAGATTTTTAAGTAACGAATTTTGGCGTCATTCCATGAGTGTGCGCAATTTTAAACCGTGACCTGTTAGGTATCTATTTACTTGGCGTAACATCATCTTTCATATTTTACAAAAAAATTGGGCTAACTTTACCGTTTTGTTATTTAATTCATGAAACCATTTTTTTTTACAAAAAAAGGCGTTTGAAAATTTATTGCGCAAATACCATGCAAGATAAAAAAGTTGCAATGACCGCCATTTTATTCCCTAGGGTGTCTGCTAAAAAAACATATATAATGTTTGGGGGTTCCTAGTAATTTTCTAGCAAAAGAATGATGATTTGTACATGTAGGAGAGAAGTGCCAGAATAGGCCCGGTATGGAGGTGGGTTTTAAAGCCCTGTATTGAATTGGTTAATATCACATAGGGACCCATAACCCCCTATGTCAGGCATGTCCAAAGTCCGGCCCGTGGGCCAAATGTGGCCCGCGTTCCAGTTTAGTGCGGCCCCCCTGGTGATTTGGAGATTTATATCCTCGGAGGGGACAGGGAGGGGGGCGGGACGAGCGCCTTCAGATTACATATAGATGAATATCCGGTTTACTCGGCGGCTTCTCTAATAAGTCCTGTCTCCTGGGCTGCCATTGGACGACTGTTCTGTCTATCATAGGAGGCGGGACTTGGTATTAAAGAGGCCGCTGAGTAAACAGGAGATTCTCCTGTATGTAATCTATTGGCGCTCATCCTGCCCCCCTCCCGGTCCCCTTCGAGGCTGCAGATGGGCAATCTCCCTGGAAGCAGGGGAGGTGCCTCAGAGCCAGAGCACCGGTGGTCACACCCACTGCTACACTAACCACTCCCAGCCCCAGATCAAAACAAGTAGGCCCAGCCTAAAGCATAGGTCTGCCAAAATTTGCCTGTACTGACAGTTTTTCTAGAAAAATCCTATTCATTAACATTTTAGGCATTCCCTGCAACAGGAATTTCATTGTTGTGGAGATGCTCCCTAAGGGTTAACTCAATGCTGTATCCTGGCCTAGGCCAACAAGGCCCAGGCCTAGGGCAGCACTTTGCCGGGGGGCAGCACGAACAGTGTCCCCGCCGGCTTGCGCTACTCTGTTGGGAAAATTAGTTTAGCGCCCCCATAAATCGGCCGCACTGCTTCCAGTATGTGGGTGGTTGGCATTCTGCAACTGTGGGGGGGGGTTGGTTCTAAATTATTTACCATCCCTGTCCCATTGCAGAGATTGCCCCATAGCCAAACAGGAAGTGAGAGGAAATCTATGCAAATTAAGGGAATCTATTGCCCCCCCCCCCCCCCCCCCCCCACCAGGCCATCAAAACTAGTGTCCCCACTTGAAAATTTCAGGGTGGGTCTTAAACCGCAAGGGGTGTGGCCTTGACAGGAAGGAGTGGGTCATATTTAAATTAGGGGGTGCACGAGTTTAGTCAGGCCTAGGGCAGCACAAAACCTAAATACACCCCTGGGTTAACTTTCTCTACAGAGATGCAGCTTTCCTCATTAAAACATTAAAAGCCAGTTATATTTATAATGAACACATACCCTCCTATTCAAGAATGCAAGGACTTGGTGAAACAAACAGCTATTTCATCAGCACAAAAATAGGTAGGGACTTTTCTACAGTGGCCCAGATTCAGGTAGATCGGAGCAATATTTGCGTGGGCAAAGAGCAAAGATTTTTCTCTGCACCCACGCAAATATTTCGATTTGCCCGCGATTCACGGAGCAGTAGCTCTGTAAATTGCGCGGGCGCTATGCTAATTAGCCCTGCGTAAGGGCGCCTAATGTAAATGATCCCGCCGGGGGCGGGAATCATTTAAATTAGGCGCGCTCCCGCGCCGAGCGAACAGCGCATGCTCCGTCGGGAAACTTTCCCGACGTGCATTGCGGCAAATGACGTCGCAAGGACGTCATTTGCTTCTAAGTGAACGTGAATGGCGTCCAGCGCCATTCACGAATCACTTACGTAAACGACGTGAAATTTAAATTTCACGAGCGGGAAGCGCAGCTATACTTTAGCATTGGCTGCCCCTGCTACAGCAGGAGCAACCTTGCGCTAAAGTTGGCGTACGGAAACTCCGTACCTTGCGTGCTCAGGGCCCGCGCAACTTTTGTGAATCGGTGGTAGTATGCAATTTGCATACTATACGCCGATCACAATGGCCGCGCCCCCTAGCGGCCAACGCAAGAATGCAGCCTGGGATATGAAAGGCATAAGGAGGCTTATGTCTGTCATATCCTAGGCTGCAGTCGGTGTAACAAGGTTCCTGAATCAGGAGCACTCGTTACACAGGAGCAAGTAAGCCCTTGCGCCGCGCAACCTATGGTTGCGCGGGCGCAAGTGCTTCTTGAATCTGGGCCAGTGTTTGTTAAAATCATTGCAATCTACATTGATCGGCCAAAGGGGATTGTTTTTTTTCTATCCCCCCCCCTGTAAGGTAAAGTGTTGTTTTGTGATGGGTAGAAGGGAGCAAGGTAGGGGGAGAGAACCTCGGCTTCTGCAGAGAAAAAAAAAATAAAGATGGTCAAGTACACCATTAATTAAATAACCCCATCAAGGGCTTTATTAGTAAACTGTGTAAATAAAAATGTGCTATAGCCCTCATCCTCCAATTAGAATTTAGCATCAGTATCACTTATCACAGATAAAGTGTATATAAACCCTACAAAATAAATTATCCCTTCTGCTTGTTTGCTCTGTTAAATGCACCATTGAAAAGGGGTTTGTTAGACAACATTGTACATTAATCAGCCATAACTTTACAACCACTGATTAGTGAATACATGGATTATCTCATTACTATGGAATCTGAAGGTCGGTGGGATATATTAGGCAGCAAGTAAACATTCTCTTATTTGCTCCTGTTTAGTCTGTTAAATGCACCATTGTAAGGGTTGTTATATATGTTCAATGGGGGGAATGGTAATTTACTTGAAGTGGTAGACTTCAGAACAAAGCTCTAGGTTGCAGACCCTAATGCTCCCTGATAATAATCCTCTTTGTAACACTAACCTTTCTATAGCCCCAAACCTCCCTTTAACCCCAACTGTTAAGCTTGCCCTTCCTGTAACTCCAATATTAAAGCGGGGGTTCTCCCTAAAAATTTTTTTTTTTTTCTAGCATGTCATTCAGCATAGTAGCGTGAGCTACAGTATGCCTTTATATTTTTTTTAGCGCCGTACTCACTGTTTAATCGGGTTGTAAAGTTTCAGGGCAATGGGCATTCCTATGCAAAGGGCTCGTGATTGACGGCCGGCTATGGCACGTCACGCTTCACGGAAATAGCCGAAATAGGTGTTTGCCCTTCACGGCGCCTGCGCAGTCAGCTCCGATGTCTGTGCGCAGGCGCCGTATAGCACCGGGAAGAGCCGAGACCTACTCCGGCTATCTTCAGGGAGCGTGACGTGCCATAGCCGGCCGTCAATCAACTTCCCTCTGGATAGGAACGCCCATTCCCCGCGGGGAGTCGGAATCTTCACTGTAGGATTAAACAGTGAGTACGGGGCAAAAAAAATAAATAAAGGCATACTGTAGCTCGCGCTACTATTCTGAATGACATGGTAGAATGTTGTTACTGAAGGTGAACCACCGCTTTAACCAGTTTGTAAGACCAACCCCTAACCATCCCTGTAACTCCATCCCTACATGTTACCCTGACCATTTCTGCAATCCCAAATTTCATACCAACCCTCTATATCCCCATCCCTAAAACTAACTCCCCCTGCAACATTCAGACTAAAGACCCCCCCCCCTGTAACTCAAAAACGAACGCTACCTTCAAACCAACGTTCCCTGTAACCCTAACCCTCATATAAACTCACCCCTGTAAACAGAACACATACCATCCCTGTAACGTGGTGCATATTAACCTTCACTGTAAGGCTAAACTTACCCTTTAATCCTAACACTAATCTTCACACCAACTCCCTCTATAACCTCGAAGTGTACTATAATCCTTGTGACCGTCATTAATTTTTACACTCACACGCTCGGTTACCCAAAAACAAATATTTACACAAACCCTCCTTGAAAGCCTAACACCAAAATGATTTACAATAAAAGTTTTAATTGAAGATAAAGCAGTTTATATATTCAGACAAAAGTACTGGGGTACAATACAGTAAAACCTTGGTTTGAGAGTAACTTGGTTTGGGAGCGTTATGCAAGACGAGCAACATTTTTAAATACCTTTTGACTTGATATACAAGCGATGTCTTGACATACAAGTAGCGTCAAGAAGAGAGAAGAGAGGTGCCTCTAAGTGTAGCAATATGGTTACATTTATGAAGGTACAACATTTAGCAACTCACATGGTTGATGATTAAAACAGTATAAGAAAAAAAAAAAAAAAAAACCCAGCCTGTTTTAATCATATTTTGATGATTAAAACAGGCACATCCAAGTATGCAGGCATCCGGGGTAAAGCGGATGCCTGTCCTCCACACCGCCATCGACATCATCCCTTACACGCTGCGCTCCACAAGCCTCGCTTTTAGATCACAGGGTAGTCTTCCTGGTCACGATTGCAGATTGACAGCCGGCGGTGCAGGGGATGGCCGATGTGGACAGCTTTACCCCAGATGCCTGTATACTTAGATGTGCCTGTTTTAATCATCAACCGTGTGAGTTGTTAAATGTTGTACCTTCAATAAATGTAACCATATTGCTACACTTAGAGGCGCCTCTCTTCTCTTTTATACTTTTATACTCTCTAGCTTCTGCTGGATTTTGCTTTTAATCCTCTTGTGAAGGCTGCCATTTGTAAATGGACATTTTATGGTTACACAAACATCACATTGCTATAATCTTTTTATATGGACTATAAACTGAAGAATTTATGAACAAAAATGGTTGTGGAACGAATCAATTGAGTTTCCATTATTTATTTTGGGATAATTTGCTTTGATACACAAGTGCTTTGGATTACAAGCATGTTTCCAGAACGAATTATGCTCGCAATCCAAGGTTTTACTGTAGTTGTGTGTAGATACACATGGAAACAAAAGTAACTGGTTAAAAATGTAACTTGGGCAAGAAAGTACAATAGTGCATGTACTCTATCAGCCTAAACACTTGCAATTAGGATTGGCCAGAAACCAGCAGAGTAAGTAAGAGGATATGTAAAGCAAAGGGGAGAAAAATAAATAAATTAATTAATAAATCAATTATTAAAAATAGTCCTGGTGAGGGTGCCTAAAAATATAGTTATCCAGAAGGGCCATTGCGGGGGCTTAACACTAGTTTCTAATAACCCTCCCTATAACCATAACAGAGACCCCATTAACCCTCCCCTACAATGGCGGTTCGTCCATAGAGGGCGCTGGAGCGCCGCCCCCTCTGGCTCTCACCGCCACTGAAATAACAGATTCATGCATTGCACGAATCTATGTTCTTATCGCCGCTGTTATTCAGATGGTCGAATACCAACATTTGGAAGTGGGTTTGTGATGATTAGACCGCTTTAGATCCATAACCACCAATTTTATGGTCAGTTTTATGGAATTTCTGGAGAACACCATTAGAAAATGTAAAGTTTACAGAATGCTTACTTTATTTTTCATCATCCACCTCACAAAGTAGTTATCATAAGGTAAAGTGTTGTCAGAGGGAGGAGGAACCTCAGCTTCTGCAGAGAAAAAAAAATTAAAACACGTTCAAGATCATCATTAATGACATTTAAAATTTCCCCCATCCGGGGTTTTATTTCATAGTAATCTGTATAAATAATAATAAAAAAAAAAAAAGTTCTATAGTCCTCATCCTCCAACTATAATGTGACATTAGTATCCCCACCACAGTTTAAGTGTATGTACACCCTACAAATTAATTTATTTGCTCCCTTTTGGTCTGTTAAATGCACAATTGGAAGGGTTTTGTTATACATTGTATAGCCATTGATCAGCCATAACTTTATGACCACTGATAGGTTTAGTCAGGGCAGGATTACAGACAAGGCCACCGAGGCCAGGCTTCGGGGCGGCAGGTGGTGCAGGGCAGCGCCACGGCAACAGGGGGTGAAAAAATCCCGTCATCCCGGCCTATTATTGTCTAAGCTAAGGAACCAACCGCACACTTCTTATGGGCGGAGTTTTACCCTTACGAACGTCCATCCAATCACATAGTAAAAACACATTAGGATGAGTGGTGAAATCTTCAATCTGGAAACCAATCACCTGAGAATGGGCGTGGCATATTGGCAATCGAGCCATTTCTAGTCTTGCCATGTGCATTCCTGACCCGCCCCCGTTTGAGGCATCAGCCAGTTTTAATTGGAGGGCGGGAGAGATCACAGCCAATAGGCTCCAGCGGGGAGAGAGATTGGCTGCGTTCGGCGGGCATTTCGAATATTGCATTATGGAAGTGTGATCAGAGCGGAGCGGAGCTGTGTGTCTGGAGCGAGCGAGGTGAGCCTGGCATTGAAGGACCCGGCCTTGGGGCGGCAAAGGGAGTAAATCCGGACCTGGGTTTAGTGAATACATTGATTATTTCAGAACAATGGAATCTGAAGGTCGTGGGATATATAAGGCAGCAAGTAAACATGATGTCCCTGAAGTTGATATCTTGAAAGCAAAAAAGTGTACATGTTCAATGAGAGGGAAAAATAAATAAAAAATGCTAATCCTGCCACAACTCTTATGAGTTAAAATTTTCCTGTGCTTTCTGGTTCTGATGATTTGTTACAAGTTACATAAATTTACATTTATGATGAGGACTCCTGTGCGCATGAGCAACATCAACGAGACTCAGCCAGTCAAGTGAGCCCAACCCCGGAAGGAGGACCGGGAGAAGATTGAAGCACTTGTGACATAACAACGCTGATCCTGCAGCACTAGAGGGGAGCGCTTGGCAGGCAAGTCTGCCATAATGTACTATGCACACTAGTACATTATGACATAAAGCTTCAGGGGCCATTTTTTTTATTTTTTTAGGTTTAATTATTTTTTTTGAAAATAGAGGCTGTAACGGTCACCACCGTTTACGACCTTCCATCCCATCCAAGACAGCTTATCGACACTCCAACCAACAGGACCCGATCCATCCCATTTCCCCAGAATCAAGACGAGACACGCAGCTCTGTACTTGTTCTAAAATGAAGACAACTTTTAATGGTAACTTTCAGTCTTATATACAGTACAAGGCATAAAAGGAACAATCAACTCCCCACCCACACATCACAACGTGGGGGGCTTCAATCACATTCTTTGAGCTAATTACTAAACATTCTAGACATCTCGGCGCCGGGCTATAATTATCATGACCTAATCACTGCACGTTCCTTCATTAACAGAACTCAAACAAAACACCATCACACAATGATCTCTTCTCAATCCACATCCCTAGACAGACGTTCTGTCTCCGCATACAGCTTGACAGAAAGGTATTCACACCTCTGCATCAACAGGCTCCAAACCGTGCTATCACACGATGGAAAGGTCTAGGAGCAGACCTGAATTAACACCTCTACACAATGGACAATGAAATGTCTAGAAGTAGATGCAATTAACACCTTTCAAAAGAATGTGTCCCCACATTGAATAAGCCAACAACTTGTGATATCTCAAGACATCCTGCAAACATGAATTACTATTAATGTCCCATCTCATGTAATACATGAATTATGATTCACTTGCCACCCCATCTCCTGGCTCAATCTGTGCCCAAAAGTCACTCCTGTTACAGAGGCTGCACAAACATGTCTGAAACCCATAATTATCTGTATTTTGCTACAATGAAAACATCCAGAGTGAACTTCTCATCTGCTGCCCTTTGAGGCTGACTAAACTGTGCTCCTGATATGTATAGGGCCATTTTAACATTTTTTTTTAAAAACATGGTGCTCGGTACATTATGGCAATTGCAATCAAGCACAATCGTTCTTGGTACTGTATATGGATTTTAGTACGAAAACATGTCATATTTCTG
This sequence comes from Rana temporaria, assembly GCF_905171775.1. NCBI lineage: Eukaryota > Metazoa > Chordata > Amphibia > Anura > Ranidae > Rana > Rana temporaria. Next base: position 143,923,960 of record NC_053497.1, on the reverse strand, counting down.
ACAACGCAAAGCTATTGCCTTGAAATTACCAGCAGTCCCATCAGTCTGCCATGCAAGCCCCTTTAGTTGTCCCTTGGGCTGTCTATCCAAGAGACTCAACAGGCAGCCCAATGGCCAACTAAAAAGCCATGACTAAGCACTGATCACAGTGCGAAACGCGTAGGCTGCATTCCACCCTTTGCTGTTATTTGTAGTGCATTTTCCACCTATTTTTTAAATAAAGACAACCTAAGTTTTTTTTTGGAGGTGCGGCTGTCCATCCTTTCAACTTCTACATTTTGCCAACTAAAAAGGAGTGCACATAATAGGCCAACATTGCTGCTAATTGAGGAAAAATATACATATTTGCTTCCACTAAATCCTAGCAGCACAACACTGGCTACACTAAAGTATTATTAAATCCAGTGTACAGGCAGACTTACTGAAGCGGGAGATGTCAGCAATCATGAAGTAAGAACCTTGGGACATGACAGGTTTCATCCCCACCTCTGTAAGGCAGCGGTATAGTCGGTCTCGCTTTTTCTGCAGCTCATTCCGCAATTGTATAAAGTAACAGTCCGGTTGTCCCAGTCTTTCCAGCTCTTTCTCAAATCCCTGAGCTACGGCCTCCTGGAAGGCAAACGATGGATTGTGATTAGTCAAGGAGAACATTTCCAGCAACATGTCTCCATTGTTTTTTTCAATCTTTTACTAGCATTGGACTACTATTGTCCATCAGGCAACTGAAAGTATTGTACATGCAAGAGTCATTTTTGTAAGCCGCTTTTAAAATCCATATACAGATATCTAAGAAGAGTGGTTGAAGGAGTCAAATTAAATGATACATTTCAATTTAGCCTTTAGCTTCTGATCCAAAACTAGCAATGCCCCCACCATCACCAAGTATCCTATGTCTCCACATCCATTAAAACAAGGAGAGAGTTAAGCTGATGGGTAAAGGTTTTCTATTTTTAAAACTTCAAAAGGTTAAAAAGAACCCAAAGTCAACCCCCCTCCCCCATTTAGAGTAAGGTAGGGGTTACAACCCTGTAATTTTTTTGGGCATCAGGGTCTGATTGGGGAGATTTCCCTTCATTTCCTGTCCCATAGACAAAACAAGGGAGGTGAATGTAAAGGAGTGCCTGAAATGCAGTAGTTGCGAAATAAACCGCTTTATTTGGAGTGCAGATGGTAGAATATAGCCAACACATTTCGGGGGACAAAAGACTCCCCCTTCCTCAGGGCTGCTGTTTGAATATGGATCCCGTTAGTGTCTGTCTGGGACCTGGGCATCAGGTCTGGGAATGTCCGACCATCAGCTGAGGCTTGAAAGGCATCAGCAGCCAAAACAGGAATGGAGAGAAAATCCCTCCAAAGTGAGGGAATCCTGGTGTATCACCAGAACTAGTGTCCCTATTGGAAGATTTCCCCTCTATTACCGTCCTGGGGGACGACCCATAATTTGGGATTTTCTTTTACTTTGATACCGGTAAAAAAGGACAAATAGAGAGGGTGACTCTCCCCAAAAAGGTACACAGACAGCAATAAAAACCTGACAGGGGTTCTAATCCCTCTCCACTATTCAAAACATTTATTTTTATTTATTTTTTAAAGTTTTGTCTTTAGTTACACTTTAAGCCTCTTCCCTATGTGAGATGATACTATTTGTCTGCTTGGGATCAATACCAAGACCATGGGCCTCTAGCATGCTGCCTTACCTGGGCTCCAGTTGCACAGTGATATACAGAATTCTGATGGACTGTTCTGAGATGTTTAAGAAGATTATCAGACCCGAAAGCCCAGCCAACCTGTAACAAAACATTTCATATTTAAACAGGTATATTATGTTGATCTGGGAGACAACTCAGTGGCTTTCTTGCACCTCAACCCGCTCCCTTATAACCCACCTAGTGAACATAGGAAAAACAAGCATCCCGACACCCTGGAAACAGACTAAATGACCAACAATTAGCCAATATCTACACTTCAACAATAAAAAAAAGTTAAATAAAAATCAAGAAAACAATTAAAAAAAAAAATTGACATGAATTTATCCCTAAGGCTCCATGCACACTGAAGCTGATAAACTGCAGTTTATTGGCGTTTTTTTAAAAGCCCACAAACTGCATTCTATGTTAGCCTATGTGCACACATGGACGTTTTTTAGCGTTAATGAGCAGTGGAGATTATGGTCTTTTTTCTGAATGCCCAAAAAGCGAGTTAAAAGTGCAGTTTTTGGCGGGAAAAAAACGCTAAAAAACGTGAAACGCAGAAAAACGCTCAAACGCAGCTCGCCAGCATTTTTAGCTTTTTTTTATCCATTGAAAAAATAAAATAAAAAAAACAGCCAAGAGACTCTACACTGAAAAACGCTAATAAACGCTATTGCAAAAATGCTATAAAAATGTTGAAAGGCTCCTTCAGCTTCCAGTGTGCATGGAGCCTTACTTTATGGATCTGATGCCTTATTATTTTTAATAAACTTTATTATCAATTCCATCAGTTCACACAGAGACCTTCCACATTAGGACCATATTAATGTTTATGGGGGAAAAAATAGCTGGGACTACTGGGATTAATGGTTAGAATATGTTTTTCTTTATTATTCTGGCCAGTGTAAAATGATAATGTTAAAAAGGACTTTTAAAGTCTTCAGGTTTTTCACCTCTATGCATTAAGGTGAAAAACCTTCTGTGCTGCAGCTGCCCCCAGAGCCCCCCCCCTTACCTGAGCCCATCCGTTCCAGCAATGTGCATGAGTGGATGAGTGGCACAGAATGTCAATGGATGCAGCAGCATGACTTGGGATCATGCCCGCACAGGTGCCCCCAGAGAAAGTGGCTCTCTGAGGGGGGCAATCAATTAGGGGAGGAGCCAGAAGCATCCCAAAAGGAGGATCGGGGCTGCTCTGTGCAAAACCCTTGCACAGAGCAGACAAGTATGACATGTTTGTTATAAAAAAATAAATATTCTAAACCTTTTACAGTCACTAAGCAATGCGCAACAAATGAGGATTAAATAAAAAAATAAAAAATAAATGAGCCATGGTCAGTTTGCCGGGGCCATATCTTCTTGAAGAATGTCAGTTAATCAGAAGCAATGTGTAAGAATTTAAATAACTTTATTTTTTAAGTTATAAAATAGTGCAGATATTCCCCCTTCAAAACGTATCCTGTTCTTTACTTTCATTCTCCCTCTGGCAAAGCAACAACGTTTGCCTAGTGTAGCACCCTCCCACATAGGTGTTGGGTACATTTCGTTTTAGGCTCTTCTGTAATCAGTGGAGAAGCTTGTGATCGCTTTGAGCAGTTTTGGGCTCCACTGGTTGCAGGTTTGATCGTTTCCCCCTGCCTTCTGGAGGATTCTAGAATATAAACAGGCAAATCAGCAACCTGAATATTTAGGTGGTCCTAGCCAATTCCTGAAGGGGTATAGGGGCAAGGCGTGGTGCCCAGAAGGTGGCAGGGGAGTGCACAAATATTCTGGGGTCTGCAGCCGCCCGGTTCTTGTACAAGAGGAGAAGTTACCAGCCTAAAGGGCTACTGCCCTCCTGGGCAGCCCAGCTGGCATTGTCCATGTGCTCATCGAGGTCCCAGCTATGCTAGAGCTGGCAGGTCTGCTTTGCTGAGAATTTCTGGAACTAAAGGATTTCTCTGAGGATCTGGTCTGGAGAGTTCACAGGAGAAATGTCTGACTGACATTGGAGTGAGGCACCCAAGGACATTGTGAGTACAGACCTGAGCGAGGGATCCTAGCGAGGGTTTGGTGCTACTATCCCTTGTAATAATAATCGCTGATCATCACAATTACTAGTTACAAAAAAATTATAATAAAAATACCATAACTATATCCCCTATTTTGTAGACGCCATAACTTTTGCGAAAACCAATCAATATACGCTTATTGCGATTTTTTTACCAGAATAGAAGAATACATATTGGCCAAAACTTTTTTTTTTTTTTCTTTTTAGGGGGGATATTAAAATTATAGCTTTTTTTTTGTTTATTGTGCAAAAAAAAAAACGCAGAGGTGATTAAATACCACCAAAAGAAAGCTCTATTTGTGGAAAAAAAAGGATGTCAATTTTGTTTGGGTACAGCGTCTCACGACCGTGCAATTATCAGTTAAAGCGACGCAGTGCAGTATCGCAAAAAAAAAGTCAAAGGGGAAAATCTTCCAGTCTGTAAGTGGTTAAACAGGAACTAAACTCAGTATTTTTTTTCTTCCCTGCAAAATTAAGGCGTAATGTGCTAGTATGCATCACATACTAGCACATTATGTAACTTACCTGCAAACGAAGCCTGGGTCATCCCCGCCATCTTCCTTCTCCGGCTGTGGGACTGGCCAAAGCCACACGATGTGGGAGAAGCCAGGCCCAGCACAAGCTCCTGAAGAAAAAGCACGGCGTCTGTTCCTTCAGGAGCGCATGAGCTGATGACATCATCGACGCAGTATACAGTAAATATCTCCTAAACAGTACAAGTTTAAGAAATATTTACAGTACCTATAGGCAAGTCTTATTATAGGCTTACCTATAGGTACAAAGTATACAGGGAAGTATACAACCTCTTTAAGGGGATCTGCGCTTGAATTTATTTTTTTCGTATAAATTTGGCCTGCCTAATATATGTTCTCCCGTACGTTGCCTCCTGGGGGTCTTTGACCAGGAGGAGATGAATGTGTACACTAAATTGTTCCTTAGGCTCTTATATTTTGAAGTGAGGAAACTTTTAGCCAGGCGTTGGATTCATGGAGAGCAGCTGACAGTTGGGATGTGGATAAAGATCGTAAATGCGGATGTGCTGTTGTATAGGATGACCTATGAGGCTAGAGGGGCTCCCAAAGAGTTTAGGAAGGTATGGTTTAGATGGGTGGATTCTAAGACCATGCTGGAGGAAGATGGGTCATAGACTATTGGATGTAACCAAGAAGGTTTTTACTTCAATGACAGAGTTCCAGCCTGGAAATGGGACGGTAGGCACACTGTTCAAAATAAGGAAGGGTATGGTTTTCTAATCCTCTTACTCAGGGCTAAAAAAAACTGAATGGGGGGGGGGGGGGGTGGGCTCTGTCTACTTTGTTGGTTCATTCTTTAGGAACTGTTGGATATTTTATGGAAAAAAAAAAAAAAGCCACTACATTGAAATGCAGGATAGGGCCAGAGAACCGAACGGTTCAGCTATGGAAGATTAATATTTGCACCAATATCTGTATCACTGTGTATATATTGTTCAATACCAGGGTGTGCCAGGTGTGCACACCCTAATCATCCTTTACAGCACAGATTCCCCCTACTTCCCTGGTTCCCTTCTTCCCCCTGCAGTGCTACCAGCTTCCCTCCTCTCCCGCCAGCTGTTGCTGCAAGGATGTTTTAGGATGAGTAGAGGAAGGGGCCGGTAAATATGTAATTGACCATCCCCTTCCCTTTCTGAATGAACATTGCGAGTGATCAGTAGTGTGTGCTTGAGCTTTGGGGTGCACACCCCAATGCAATAGACTGCGCACACCTATGTTCAATACTTTTGCTGTAATACCTCTCCGATGTCTTGTATGTCTACTTTCTCTTATGCAAAATAAAAACTTTTTTTTTTTTAAAAGGGGATCTGCGCTACATTTTTTTTTTTTTTAAAGCTTTTAGTTTCAGGTATTGAAAAAATATTGATAGCGCTAATATCAACTGGTGTAAGGTACAAGTACAACATGTGCTATTGAACAGTGATAATTCAAATAAACAGTGATAGTTCAAAATTATTCAAATAAAACACACTTATAGACTTCTATCAACAGAGTGTCAGTGAATCCACAATGGGTTAATGGAAAAAAAAGTCCCATAAGAAGACCTGCAGGCAATCGGCCAGCGTTTCCCTTTCACTGCTTCAGATAGAGACAAACCAGACCTTCAAAGGATCAAGCCAGCCAGATACTCCGGGATCGCTCCAGAAACATATAAGAGAAAAAAAAGAGAGGACAAGCCTCCTAGTGCAATATTGTTAAAACAAGGAGAGGGGACAGGGACTACACCAACGGTGTATGCACTCACGAATCCCCCGATTAACACCGGCTCATGATCAAGTTGCCGCTCAGTGTGATGGTCTCCTCACTCAGATCGTTGTCCCGTCACATAGGCTCCTCCCCCACGCGTTACGTCACTCGTCACGTGACGACCCATGACTAAGTCACGTGACGTAACGCGTGGGGGAAGAGCCTATGTGACGGGACAATGATCCGAGTGAGGAGACCATCACACTGAGCGGCAACTTGATCATGAGCCGGTGTTAATCTGGGGATTCATGAGTGCATACACCGTTGGTGTATGCACTAGGAGGCTTGTCCTCTCTTTTTTCTCTTATATGTTTCTGGAGCGATCCCAGAGTATCTGGCTGGCTTGATCCTTTGGCCGGTTGCCTGCAGGTCTTCTTATGGGACACTCTGTTGATAGAAGTCTATAAGTCTGTTTTATTTGAATGATTTTGAACTATCACTGTTTATTTGAATTATCACTGTTCAATAGCACATGTTGTACTTGTACCTTACACCAGTTGATATTAGCGCTATCAATATTTTTTCATTCACATTTTGGTTTGGTTCACCTTTTGGATACGCAGCTTTTATCATTTATTGATTTCTGTTTGTTTTTTTCCACATAATAGCGCTGTAGTACCATTTTTTATATAGTTTCAGGTATTGTAGTTCTGACAGCACCTTTGTTATAGTTCATGAGTGTCTGTTATTGGTGCTATGCTCAAACAGGAGATAGGACAGCATTGCAACGTAACACTTCTGCTTTGACAGAGACAGAATATAAGTACGGTAAATAATCAAAAATGTATTAATCCCTGAGCAGTAAGGCTGCATTGATTTAAGATTGTAGGTTTGTAATAATCTGAATGCCCATTCGTGAATAATTCCCTTTCAAACATAATAGGTTACCTTCCATCCTGTGGCACTGAAAGTCTTCCCTGCACTTCCAATGGTGATGGTACGTTCCCACATTCCTGGTAGGCTAGCTGTATAGATAAGAGGAGGAAAAACACAAAGTAAAGAAATGTTTTGTGACTGTAGAAGATCAGGCACCATTTTCTGAAAAGTTTATCCTCTTATTCAACAATATTTATAAAAAAAAAAAAAAAAAGAGAACATCGGACTATAACAACAATAGGTGCACCTGATACTTACCAATTCGAATATGTTGTTTTCCATCATAGACCAGCCATTCATAAACTTCATCAGAGAAGCACAGTATATCATATTTCACACAGATGTTGGCAATTTCCTCCAGTTCCTCCCTACTGAACACCTACACACATTAAACACACAAACTGAATGCAGTAATTGGAATCTCATCAATGGACAATGGAAGATATAATGGACAAAATGCTGACAGATCATTAATGTGTTATTAAATCCAGGACCCTGCATTCACCATATCTGGTCTCCCACAGTACACAGAAATGCAATTATTTTAGTATATATAAACTGCTAAATACCTCCCCCCCCATCAGAAGTATATAGCAGTCTTGTGACTTCTATCAGTGTCTGGTTAAAGCTTGGAGAAGTTTTTATTCTACTCCCCCTCCGGTGTCACATTTGGCACCTTTCAGGGGGAGCAGATACCTATCTAATCCAGGTATTTGCTCCCACCTCTGGCGAAAGAGCGCCGCAGAATCCGCGGCGAACTACGCCATGTCTGGCCACCCCCTGCCATCTTCTGGGAGACACACAAGTCCCAGAAGATAGCAGGAACCATTTAGAATGTGCAGCGTGACTCGCGCATGCACAGTAGGAAAACAGGCTGTGAAGCCGCAAGGCTTCTTTTTGATTCCCTTAATGAAGATGCCATCGCCTGCACCCGGAGCTGAGGGACGGGTCAGCTTTGGGTGAGGACATCGCGGGCACCCTGGAGTGTCCTAATATTAAAAAAGTCAGCAGCTGCAGCATTTGTAGTTGCGGACTTAAAAAAAAATATTCCAGCGAAACTCCACTTTAAGGCATTCTATGCATGAAGATAAAAAGCCTTCTGTGTGCGGTAGCCTCGCTAATACTTACCTGAGCCCAATCTCTATCCAGCGACGTTGCAGATGTGTCTCGGCTGCCTGAGACTCACCCTCCTGACAGCAGCGGGAGCCAATGGCCGCGCTGCCATCTCAGCCAATCAGGAGGGGCAGGGCTGGGCCACGGCTCCGTGTCTGAATGGATACATGGAGCTGCAGCTTGGCTCGGGTGCCCCCATAGCAAGCTGCTTGCTGTGTGGGGCACTCAACAGGAGGAAGGGACCAGGGGAGCCGACAAGGGGAGGATCAGGGCTGCTCTGTGCAAAACCAAATACACAGAGCAGGCAAATATAACATGTTTGTTATGTTAAACCGCCCCCCCCCCCCCCCCCCAAAAAAAAAACACCAGACGTTACAATCACTTTAACGTCTGTCAAATTGGACTGCTGGAAAACTTTGATTTCATCAGCCGCTGCAGCCAATTAGCTGCAGTGCTGATCATTGTATTTTGGCAGCGGAGGAGTTCTGCTGTCAGAATACAGTAGTACAGTTGGAAGATTCCTTTATTCAGACAGCTGAACAAAATAAAAGAATACATGTGTTTATATTCAATGTGTTGCCGTGCAGGGGGGGTGACAGGAGGCTAATATCAAGACAGATTCAGGTACTTATGATAGCTGTATGAAATTTAATTATAAAGGAGGACACAACTGCATTCATCTGCCTGAAGATCAGCTTCATGGAAAAAACTTGAGCTCTGAACCATTTCTATACTCACTCACTTTTCCCAGCGGGTTATTTGGAGTGTTCAACACAAGAACCTTGGTGCGTTTAGTGATCTTCGCTTCGAGCTCCGCAGGGTCAAGCCTCCAGTCACCACTACTGTGTACCTGTCCTGCATCTGTAGGCTTCTGTGGATCAGTAAGAAAAGACTTGTATGAGCATAGGAATCTTTATCATTTACACCTTAAGGCCTCGTACACACGATAGGATCGTCAGAGGAGAACGGTCTGAAGGACCGTTTTCATCAGTCCAAACCGATCGTGTGTGGGCCCCATAGGTTATTTAACCGTCGGTCAAAAAAATGAGAACTTGCTTTAAAATTGAACCGATGGACGCCTAACCGATAGGTCAAAACCGATCGTTCGTATGCAAAAGCATCATTTAAAAAACCCGCGCATGCTCAGAATCAAGTCGACGCATGCTTGGAAGCATTGAACTTCGTTTTTTTTCAGCACGTCGTTGTGTTTAACGTCACCGCAATCTGACACGATCGGTTAATTAACCAATGGTGTGTAGGCGCGACGGACCATCAGTCTGCTTCATAGGTTGACCGATAACAACGGTCCTTCGGACCCTTCTCATCGGATGGACTGATCGTGTGTACGAGGCTTTAGAGTTTCCGTATTTATCGGCATATACCGCGCACTTTTCCCCCCTTAAAATAAGGGGAAAATCGTGGGTGCTTGATATACGCCGATACTCGCTTCCCGCGCTCAGTTTGAACGCCTCCGCCGACATATAACGAGCGCAGTACACTCGGGTACATTCGGGCCAGGCTCGGCTTCGCTCGTGGTCACGCTCTGTGACGTTTATGTGTGAGAAGCCGAGCATACTGCGCTCGGTATATGTCGGCGGAGGCGTTCAAACTGAGCGCAGGAAGCGGGGATTCAACTCAGACAGCGCGGGAGAAGCTGGGAGGACACCACCGAGGCCGCAGACGGACGCCGGACCGGATAAGGCCGCCGGGCAAGACACCAAAACTGTAAGTAATAAAATGTTTTTTTACAGGAATTTCGGGTCTACATTATGGGTGCGTGCTATACATCGAAGCGCGCAATACCCCAATAAATACGGTAAATTAATATGACCCCAACTTGTAGAGGGGCTCCTCTTGCTAAACATAGCACCCATGTTATTATACTACCGGTATACATGCTTTATTCTGTCTGTGATGTCAATATATACTTGGCAAAGACACAATATAAGTCAATAGAATAAATCAGCTTTTGTTCAAATCAACATAAAGGGATAAAAGCCTGTTTAAAGCCTTTTACATATCATGTCTCAGATAGCCAACTATCCTACTATTAGACAAAAAAAAGAAAAGACACTTACAGGTCTTAACGGAATATACACACATTGTCCACCGGCCATTTCCGTCATTGGTTTATAGCAGTCAAATGATGGTTCTATGACAATAACCTGTAAAAAAAAAAGAAATATTGTAAAAAATAAAATACAGTATGTCATTAAACAAATATATTTGAAAGAATAAATAAAAAATCTTTAAGTATCCATAGTTCCCTACAAACTTTGTGTCTGTATGTACAGAGCCCTGGGGCCCAACCTGTGGCCCGCTTTGCTATATATTATGTGCAGCCCTCAGCAGTCTGTAGTGGGAACATTAATTAGGTAATAGCATTGATCTCTACTAGCCCCATATAACATGTTCCCAGCTTTGTATTGTCTTCTGCAGCATATCCCAACCCAAAAATGGAACATATTCACACTCTCTAACCCCCATTTCCTCTATTGAGTCTGCAGTCTCTGAGCCCGGGTTGATACTGATGCGGTGCAGGACACTTCAATGTAATTCACACAGGAATCGCAGCACATTCCTGTGCGAATTACATGCAGTGTCTCTAGGGTGCGATTTGAGCCATGGATTTGTATGGCTCAAATCGCACCGCATTCAAATCAAACTCTGGCAGTACCCTTTTTTTGTCTGCACCAGAATTAGATGTCATCAGTGTTCAAACCCATGTCATCTGATTCTGTAAATCACACTGCGTTAATGTAACATACGCTCCGCAATCGGTTCGCATACAGGTTGCGATTTTGATGCGGTGCGGAATCCGCCGCAAGTTCACACCACATCTAGTGTGAACAGAGGCCAACAGTCCTCTTCAGCATTACATATATTGAACATTCTGTGGGGCCCTTTGGTGATGTCAGGCTGTAGAATTAAAAATCCCATTCAGCCTCGGAAGTTTACAAAAAAATACTTGATTAGGTGCTTTGGGCAATAGCTCTACTTCTCACCAAGCATACTGCACCCTGGACTCAAATGCATGACCTCATGCTTTCACAACAGACACTTTACCAGCTGTACCACGGTCAGATTTGCTTACCATATACACACACACACGCCGCCAAAAAAAGAGCCTTATTGGACATAGTAGTAGCATGCAACACCACTATTTCATATTCAAAAACATAAGAAAGGAAAAGCAGGACCTTCTATTTGCTTGTTAAACAGAACCATGTATCAAACAATCTGTTAAAACAGTAACATTTATTAAATCATACAAAGAATAAAAACATGAATACATCCAAGTATCATCATCCATTGAGAGTAGATGACTGTAATGCTAGTTATGTCGCTGTTACCACACTTTCATTTTTTCCACATGTTTCGCCATATAGGCTTCTTCAGGAAAAGGCGTGGTATAGTGACTACTAAACAGATAACAAATATACATATGAGAGAGTCTGGTGTTCTGTAGATGAACTACAAGCCTCAGCAAGTCCCATAAGGTTCTTCTTTCTTAACCTGCTCACTCCTGGGACCCAAACCCCGACCCTATATATGGGACAGGACAGGAGGCCTGAGCCCCCAAACAGAGAGCAGGAAAAGGTAGCCAAAACAGCATAATGAACACAGTAGGTGACCTGCCTACATACTGTTTGTAATAATGACTCATAAATTCAGAAATTAAACCTGAAAAAATAAATAAAAATAAACAGTCCCTTTGTTAAAAATAGCGATCATTATGGCAAATATGTCATAGTAGTGAGTAAATTGAACATTCAGTATAACCTTGGTTTGAGAGTAACTTGGTTTGAGAGCGTTTTGCAAGACAAGCAAAATCTTTTAATACATTTTTCCTTGCTATACAAGCGATGTCTTGATATAAGAGTAGCGTCATGTCACAACTGAGTGTAAAAAAGGAGAGGAGCCTCTAAGTGTAGCAATATGGTTACATTTAATGAAGGAACAACATTTATCAACCTATTGCTACACTTAGTGGTGCCTCTTCTCTTTTATACCCTGTAAAAAAATGCTTTGATATACAAGTGCTTTGGATTACAAGCATGTTTCTGGAACAAATTATGCTCGCAAACCAAGGTTTTACTATATCGGTTATTGCGATCAAAACTCCATAGTTTTGATCAGACAAATAATTCTTCAATACATTTACATACCACAATATAGTGCTGTAATAAGGGAAATTTAGGTGGTTACCTCATCACCTTCATCTACCAGAGCTTGGAAAGCGGAAAAAAGAGCCCCATATGCGCCCACTGTCACCAATACATTGGTAAGAGGGTCTAGTTCTCTTCCAAGAAGTTGGCCAAACAGCTTGGCAAGAACCTTCACCAATGGAGGATGCCCCTGCAAACAAAAAACAGAACTAGAACGTTAAAAAGAAACAAGCTGCCTAAAGTTCAGAAGAAGTGTGTAAAATGTCTGCTGAAGCCAGGCCTCTACATTAGTAAAGTACGCAGAGCATGGAATAGGTCTCTTTTGGTGTCCGGGATCAGGCATTTAACATAACCATTTAATAATGTAGCACGCAAGTCAGTCTAAGGCCCCGTACTCACGACCAAACATGTCTGCTGAAACTGGTCCGCAGACCAGTTTCAGCAGACATGTTTGGCCGTGTGTAGGCCCGAGCGGACCATTTTCGGGCGGATCGGACAGGTTTCCAGCGGACAACTGTTTCCTGGACTTGCTTTAAAACAGTCCGCTGGAAACCTGTCCCCCCGACATGTACGGTCGTCTGTACAGACCTACCGTACATGTCCGGCCGCCCGCCATCCCTCGCATGCGTCGAATGACTTTGACGCATGCGTGGAAGCATTTTAAAGGCAGGCCGCCCACGTCGCCGCGTCATTTTCGCATCGACGCGGCGACACCGCGGACACGCCCCGCGTATTGTTTACGCGCGGACCTCTGTTCGATGGTGTGTACAGCCATCGAACAGAAGTCCCCGGGCAGACATGTCCGATGAAAACGGTCCGCGGACCGGTTTCATCGGACATGTCTGCTCGTGAGTACTCGGCCTCAGATTTCAGGGCTTTAGGTTAGTGTAAAGTGTTAAAACAAACCTGTTCGTAGAGAAATATAGAGGCTGCCATTGAGGACCTCCTCCTAAAAATGATAGCTGGCATGTTAATCCGATAGCTCCAAGATTAGGTCCCTAATCCAGATCAATTATGTGGATCAGGAAAACCAAAAAGAAAGTAGAACTGCTTATCTATACATTTGCTCTGGTCCTGAGACTCAATGTATTAAGAGTTGATACCGATGCTTTAAGGCAAAGCTTGATATTGCATTGTACGATATTAAAATGAGTTGCTTGCTTACAAAAAAGTTTTGCACAATAACCATACCTATATTGCTAGTTCGTGGTCACATGACCACCTTTATAGCTTCCTCTAGCTCAGTGCTTCTCAATTATTTTCTGTCATGCCCCCCCTAGGAAGAAGAAGAAAACATTTCGCGCGCCCCCCCGCGCGACTGTAAATAGTATCATTTGTCTATAAAATTGTTATAAGTACACCTCTGCATAACACCGTATCCTTATTAACGTATAAGAGAATAAAAAAAGAAAGAAATGTGGATCAATTTACAACAAAGAATACGCCTCGCTACATACGCCTCGTCATATTTCCTCGTCTTAGCCTTCGGGAGACTTTCTGTTATCTCCTTCTCTCTCCGCCTGTCTTCTCATCCCTGTTAAAAAAAATTTCCATGATGTCACTTGAGGGTCTGCTACACTTCGTGTCTACAAAGAGTCACACGGGCGGGTTTGGCCAATCAGGATAGAGCATTATGTCTATCCAATCGGGTCTGTTCTCCTCGAAAGTGTCACGTGGTCCTCCGCGTCGGGCTGCTACTGGGGCTGCGCTGGGACAATCTCAAGTGATCGCGCCACGCTGCTCCCTCTCTCTGCAGTATGCAGTATTTGCCGAGGTCAAACAAGCCCCCCTTTACGGAGCCTCGCGGCCCCCCAGGGGGGCGCGCCCCACTATTTGAGAAGCACTGCTCTAGCTGCACTGGGCTTCGGAAGAAGAGGTGACTTCCAGGGATCTCACTCACGGCTCCAGAGGTCAACTCTACGCCAGCCTGAAGTTGTAGGGCAGGTTGACAACATTCATCTGTTGCAGTACAAGGCAGCGGGTGAGCATTGTCACCCTGAGAACAGAAGTGCCACTGATGCGAATTTAACAAAGTATTTTTGTTTAATAAAAACATAAAAAATTTAATTAATAAACCAATTAGGTTTATATGGTATATTTGCAGCAGCAGTGATATCCCATCATATCACTAACCAATGACCAACATCACTTGTCTACAAGAGATATGGAATATTCAAGGCAACAACATTTTGAGCCCTACAGGTCCAGTACCTATAGACAGACCTACAATGACCATTGCCCAATCTGGATGATTTTAGTTAGATCATACAGTGATCATTATGTCTTTAAGTAGCAGTGAAAACCACTGACTGAGCTTTCTGGACTGGACGTTTCCAACCAGTCGCTATTATGACCTTCAGGACATGGAGATCAGGATCATGGATTCAACACAGAGGGGTAGATTCAGGTTCCTTTGCACATTTTTTACGGAGGCGCAGAGCAACGTTTTTGCCCTGCGCCCCCGCAAATTTTCTGCGCTACCCGCGATTCACAGTGCAATAGCTCCGTAAATTGCGTGGGCGCTCCGGCAAAATGCCCGGCAGCCTTACGCGAAAACCGCCGTACGCAAACGACGTAAACTGCGTACGCAGGGCTCGCGTAACGTTGTGAATCGGCGTTAGTATGCAATTTGCCACCTAGCGGCCATCGCAAGAATGCAGGCTAAGATATGCGGGCATAAGAGCCTTATGCCACGCATATCTTAGGCTGCAGTCGGCGTAACAAGGTTCCTGAATCAGGAGCATTCGTTACGCCGGTGCAAGTAAACAATTGCGCTGCGTAACTATGGTTACGCAGGCGCAATTGCTCTCTGAATCCGGGCCAGAGTGTCTGCTCTCTTTTCTCACTACAGAGGAAGAAGGATCTCTTGGTGTCCATGTCATAACACATTTCCATTTTAAAAGGCCATCCCCAAGAAAAAGTGTTTTTTCCCCCAATCTTAGGTCCCCTTCACACGAGAGAAGTGAATAAGGTCCGGCAGTCTGTTTTTCAGCAAGACCCAATCGGACCCTACATTTTCATCTATGGAGTGCCAGTTGTAAACCGTTTGGCTGACTGGATCAGAGGGCAGCCGGGCGTAAACAGACAATTTGGCCATTTTTACAAAGTTACAAGATTCAGCATAGACCATTGGAAGTATGCATGTACCATAAATGTTGGATCCCCATGAAGTTGGACATCATTGTAGTAGGCACTGCTACTCCATTGATCTCCACCATCTTCCAGGTCACATGGCGAGCGGCTGCCCTGCTGCATTACGGACACAGGAGGCCCCTCTTGGGTGAACAGACTGCACCCACAGAACACTTTGCATTTTCTCAATGAATGCAAAGAGTTCTCCGATTTGATGAGGTGGAAATGAGGGGTGGTGACATCACAATGCCCACCTGGTCCAGTCAGAAAACACTTTATACTCATTGATAAAATGTTTTCTAAATGGTGCCTGTACAAAGTGACAAACTCCTGTCTCTACAGGGCAGCCATTTGGCATGGGACCCGAAAACTATGGTCAATCTCTGTAGTAGTGATTTCCAGCTTCCGTATGGATGGGCAAGGTATGGCACATAGCAACTAACAGTGAGCCAAGCTGCTGAACCTTAGAAACCCCTCAAAGGAAGAACAGCCTTTTGCATTACTGAGCTCTAAGAATGTTAATTTCCTGCCTTTCCGTGTTGATTTATTTTACTTAATACTGTAGAGCAGGGGTGGCCAACCAGTGGCACGCAGAGCCTTCTGATGTGGCCCGCGACCTCCTGCTCTGGAATGGTGGGTTGGCAAGCCCAGATCGCAGGTTGCCGACTCGCCATACCACAGCATCAGTGTTGTGAATGAAGCTGGTGGTAGAGGAAGAATGCGGCTGCGGAGCAGAGCCTCATAAGTTGATGCTTCCTCCACAGCGCCGACTTTTGCCACAGATGGAGTCTATGGCAAAGTTCAGCTAACCTGCAGGATAGACACAGGTGCAGGGGTCAAGTCCTGGGAAAAAAAGTGTGGGAACTCCCACCCAAGATCCACTCCCCCACCAAAAAAAACACATTGCGGAGGTCTGCCGCGAGTTATCGCGGGATTTAGAAAGAAATTTAAGCAAGTTCTTTCTAAATCCCGCGATAACTCGTGGCAGACCTCCGCAATGTCTCCTGGGAACAATGACAAAAGCTCCCAGGAGACATTGCGGCATCAAGGAAGTGACGGAATACCCGCACACTACCCAATGAATCCATATACAGGAAGCGGCCCATAACATAAAGGATTACTAAGGTTCGCCTGCCCCTGACAGTGACTCGAGCTGGGCATCCCCGCTTAGTGAAGGATTGGCTTGGCTGCTCTAGTCCTGCAAAGGGAACTGCGTTCCTGCTGTGAAAAAAGTGCAGGAACTCCGTTCCCACGCGTTCCCGCAGGACTTGAGCCCTGCACAGGTGCACTACGCTGCACCCGCGGTGTGGGTAAACTGCAGCACATCCGTGTGAAAGCAGTCTTAGGCCCTTTTCACACAATTAACCCGACCAAATGGGACCCTCAATTAACCTCTATAGGGCGACAGATGTCCGTTTATGCCCACCTACCTCCAATCTGAAAAACGGAAGTGACTTCGTCCCCTTTCATCTGGGCGGATCGGAGGGCCTATAGAGTAGCCAAGACCTGTCATCTGCCTGCTCCGCTCATTATGCCCCTCGACTGGTTACCAAGTTGCTTAAGTGGCCCTCGCTCTTCAAAAGGTTGGGAACCCTTGCTGTAGAGTAACTAATTAATGTATGTAGAAAAGAACTTGTGACCTGCCTCTGACTTTTCAGATTTTTTTCCAGGTGAGTAGCTCAAAAAGAAGCAGGCCAGCATAACAACCACTAGCATTTTCAAAATTCCAGAGTACCAGGTCCCATATTTCTCATAATAGATATTGACATAACAGGAAGGGTGGTGTGTTTAATGAAGGCAATGAAGCAGCAGGCTTACAAAGACTCTGGTGTACTGGTTCAGCAAGGTGTGCTCCTCAGTGATGGCTTTTGCAAAGGCTTCTCTTATAAAACTTGGAGGACTGAAATCTGGAAAGCCTTGTCCTAGGTTCACAGTTTTATACTGAGCAGCAAGACTGACAAACTCCACCCTGCAAGAAAAATGATGAGTCAAATCAATAATTCACCTGGATCGGTCTATCAACAGTGTCAGCAGTGCAAATAGGAAGCTGGGTGCTCCTGAATCAGGCTGTGTGTGGCCATAGACAACTCTAAAACAAAAGCGTTCAAAATATTGTGCACTGGTACAGCCCTGCAAAGAAACCAATCAGCTGCCAGGCTTAATTCTCAAAGCTTAAGACCCCTTTCACACTGGTGCGGCAGGTCCGTTGGCGGTAAAGCGGCACTAGTTTTAGCGTCGTTTTACCTGAGCATTTCGACCACTGGCAAGGTACCTTTAACCTCCGCTAGTGGCCGAAAGGGTTAAAAGCGCCCATGTTGCAGTGCTCCCGAAGCGCTGCCTATTCATTTCAATGGACAGGGGCTGTGTAGGAGCGCTGTAGACACCGCTCCTACACCACCCGAAAGATGCTGCTTGCAGGGCTTTTTTTCCTGTGCACCGCCCCAGTGTGAAAGCACTCAGGCATTCACACTGGGGAGGCACGAGAGGGGCTTCAGACGCCATTTTCTAAAACGCCTGATCCATGGTGATCCATGTACATTGCAGGGATTTTAACAGACTTTGCAGCAGATTCCTACCTTTTGTTATTCTGAAGAAATCACTGTTTTTTCCTCTGTGCTCCTGTGAGTCTAATGGGGGTGGTTTAATAATTATCCACCAGCTGCAGCAGCTTCAGGGCACCAATGAGGAAAATTGATGGGTCTGCATCCCTTTAGATGTGATTTCCTATTGGGAGTATCTCACCAAAAATCTAATTTTTGTTGCAGGGGATGCCAAAAATCTGACTTGTATCTTAGTGTAGAATTCTGGGAAAAACAGTGATCCAATCACAAAAGCAGGAAATGTTTCTGGGGGAGCATTCTGTGTACTGAACCCCTACAGGTATCCACATTGCATTTTCCAGAAAATTACAGCGGCTGCAGATTGAAAAGGAAAGAAAAATTTTAATAACATTCAATAATATGATTTGTGTCGCAATTGTATAGGCTAGTTTTTTTCCCCCCCATGAAAGTGGAGTTACCCTTTAATCACTTGCTTACTGGGCACTTAAACCCCCTCCTGCCCAGACCAATTTTCAGCGCCGATTCACTTTGAATGACACTTGTGCGGTCATACAACACTGTACCCAAATTACATTTTTATCATTTTTTCCCCAAAAATAGGAGCTTTCTTTTGGTGGTGTTTGATCACCTCTGCAGTTTATTTTTTGTGAAAATAAAAATACAGAATAAAAAAAAATATATATATTTTTTTATATTTTGTTATAAAATGTTGCAAACGGGTAATTTTTCTCTTTCATTGATGTACGCTAATGAGGCTGCACTGATTGGGCACCGATAAGGCAGCACTGAGAGGTGGCACTGATAAGTTACTCTGATAGGTAGCACTGATAGGTGGCACTGGTGGGCACCTGCAGGTGGCAATGGCAGGTGGCACAGGCAGGGGGTACTGGTGGGCACAGATGAGGCAGAATTGCCTCTTCCTCTTCGGGACCGATGTCCCTTACACATAAGCCGGTGATCTTTTTTTTTTATTCCTCACGCTGTCAGCGTGAGGAGAAAAAAAAAAAAAAAGGATTACCGGCTTTTGTTTACATCACCTGATCAGCTGACAGCTGATCATGTGGTAAGGGGCCGGGACGTGGGGCCTTGCAGGGGCGCGCGAAGGGAAGGACGTCTATCGACGTCCTCCCGGCATTTGGGGTCCGCGCTGTAGCCGGCATTCAGCTATAGCGCAGGCGCCAAGTGGTTAAATTAACAAGCTGAAGTTCGAAGCCAATTGGCTACCATGCACAGTTGCACCAAATTCTGAGTGCTACAGTTTTAGTAAATCAATTTTTTTGACATGCAGATTTTTGCCACATGTACCCCCGACCTTTGCCTTTCAGAACCAACACCCCTGATACACAAAGAATGAAAATCCATACTCACCAAATGTTTTCATCCACTCCCTCCAGCCTCCGGGCTTGAATGCGCTTTGCCATCCTGTCCTGTACGTGGGCAGTAAAAGCATAGAGTGGTGAGTAAAAGCTCACAATTCCCCTTACCCCTAAGCTGGAGAACAAGAATGGGCCCCCCCACCTTCTCTGTGCAGAACCAGGTGACAAAAGCACACATTGGACTTTGTTCCTAATTAGTGTTAAAAAGTGTAGTGAGTGCATTCTAGTAGCAAAGAGGAGGTCTCCTATGGCTGAAGTAGATCGTGTTGTCGTGTGCGTTCCCTTGAATGGGTGCCATCCACATGCAAAACACAAGTACGGTATTTTGAAATAACAACCTAATGTGACAAACTGGATCTTGTAATCCAAAAGGACAAAGACCTGAGTAACAGGGTTAATTAATAACAAAACAGGACTATGAATGGTTAGAAAATATCTCAGTGACAAGAAGCATGAAGATCTAAAACATAAGAGGTGACGAATTCTACAAAGCAGCGCAAATATTAGAAGAATAGTAAATCCCTTAGCTATGTACTTTTTAAATCTACAGTGCTACATTAATACACTCATGTAAAGAGCAATAAATGTAGTAACTCGTGGCAACCAGATAAAATGTTTTTCATAATTAAAAGAGCAATTCCTTGTCAACTTCAGAAGATTTCTACAGAATAAAGCAGCGGTCCGGCACCTCTGGCAGTGGAAAAGGGAGGCATCTCTTCTCTTAGTTGGTAGATATACCCATTTTGAAAAAGGTCACAACAGGATATCTGTACTTAAAGCGGTGGTTCACCCTATAAAAAATTTCTAACACTACATCCAGCCCAGTTCTGCAAATAAAATTACACTGACCTTTTTTTTTTTGTCGCCGTAGATAGCGTTTATCGTTAGAATTAACCACGGCTTCCGGGTACGGAATTCCGCGGGAGTGGGCGTTCCTATTGACATGCCAATTGATTGACATGCTAAACGACGGCGCATACAGCGCGTCACGACTTCCCGAAAGAAGCTCGGGTCGGCTCGGCTCTATTCGGCGCCTGCGCACCGGCGCCGAATAGAGCCGACCCGAGCTTCTTTCGGGAAGTCGTGACGCGCTGTATGCGCAGTTGTTTAGCATGTCAATCAATTGGCATGTCAATAGGAACGTCCACTCCCGCGGGATTCCCTACCCGGAAGCCGCGGTGAATTCTAACGATAAACGCTATCTACGGCAAAAAAAAAAAAAGGTCAGTGTAATTTTATTTGCAGAACTGGGCTGGATGTAGTGTTAGAATTTTTTTTTAGGGTGAACCACCGCTTTATTCTGCTCTTAGGCTGCATTCACACTACAGCGCTTTGAATCGCGGACAGATTTGCCACGGATCTGCCCGCAATTTGACAGCGCCGAGGTGTGAATGGCAAAACGCGTGACTCGCATTCATTTTAATAACACCTTAAATCAAGGTGCAGGTCTGCCGCAATTGTCGCCTGATAAATTGTGCTGCAAATGCGGAAAACTGCATCGTGGGATGCATGTCACCCAAAAGTAGCTCCCGAACAACTTTTGGGCACGAGGCGGGTTGCCGCGATTGCAGCACGATATACCGGTAATCGCTTTATATTGGTAAAGAGCTCAAGTATTATGTAAAAGGATTACTGCAGGCTATGCTGGGGAAGGTAACAAAAAGGGAATGGTGGGGTGTGGGTCACATAAGGGAATTCTCAAACAAGGCAAGTTTTCCTATGGTAGGGGAGTTCGTAAAAAAAGATTTAATAGAAAGGCTCATGTCCAATTCCTAAAGTTGTCTAATGCATAAAGATAACCAAGGGTGTCCGATTTGAATAGAGATGGAAAGGTAACAAAATACAAAAAAAATCTGCGCTATCTAGATTTAAGCAGCTAACACTACCAGTGGACAAATGGTGAAAAACAAGACAAACATAAAAAGTGTAGCGCATTTAGCAAATGAAATAACACCAAAATGAATATGGTTTCATCCCAGCCGAGGTTTGGAACGCACGCTGGGACGCCATGTTGTGTACCAGGAA
Organism: Rana temporaria; assembly: GCF_905171775.1. Classification (NCBI taxonomy): domain Eukaryota; kingdom Metazoa; phylum Chordata; class Amphibia; order Anura; family Ranidae; genus Rana; species Rana temporaria. The sequence goes on along the minus strand of NC_053497.1, from coordinate 143,902,688 downwards.
GTGTCAGTGTGCTGTAAGTATCGCCATTGTTGAAGCTTACTCTCACATTTTGCATTTTTTATGCAATTGATACACCTCCTAGATGCCCTGTGGCCAATTAGAATTTCTCAATGTTATCCAAGTGGAGGCTTGGATCTCATGTTGCGATCCCAGGAAGTGATCATTTGCTGGGAGGACACCCGGGGGATGGCCTCCTAATCAAGGGATCATGTTGTTTATATATTTGTGGAGGGCAGTGGTGGGGGATCACTCCAGACGATGCACTTTGTTGCGAAATGCGTCGGGTGACTCCGCTGCTGCCGTTTTTACCATTTGACAATCGCGGTTTCATTCCTCTAAATGCGCTATGTGCCCTTCTCCTTTCTTTAACATCCCATCGGCTCCACTTCCCGGCCCCTATTGGGCACCTCCTGGAAGCACCTTATATATTTCAACATCCTCTTGCCTTCATTGGACCGGTGTATGAGTAGTTTCCTTGGGAACTGCAGCTGAGGATCCATCCATTTTTACAGTGGTTTACATCATTCCCAGTTGACCCTCTGAACATATGTTCATTAGGGTTCACTGTTTCTGGCAAGCCTCTTCTTCATTGGTTGGTGGCGGTTTTCTTCATTTTACTCGGTTAATCCTAGATCAGTGATCTCCAAACTGCGGCCCTGGGGCCAGATGTGGCCCTTTGCTTGCCTTTATATGGCCCCTGGGACACTAGTCCTCCCAAACCAACAATAGGGCATCATTCCTCCCAATGATGGGGCTTCATTCCTCCCACTGACGCCAATAATGGGGGATCATTCCTCCCACTGACGCCAATGATGGGGCTTCATTCCTCCCACTGACGCCAATGATGGGGGATCATTCCTCCCACTGACGCCAATGATGGGGCTTCATTCCTCCCACTGACGCCAATGATGGGGCTTCATTCCTCCCACTGACGCCAATGATGGGGCTTCATTCCTCCCACTGACGCCAATGATGGGGCTTCATTCCTCCCACTGACGCCAATGATGGGGCTTCATTCCTCCCACTGACGCCAATGATGGGGCTTCATTCCTCCCACTGACGCCAATGATGGGGAACCATTTTCTACTTCCATTTTCTACTTCCATAGGCCACAGTCCGGCCCCCCTAAAGTCTGAAGGAGAGTAATCTGGCCCTTTGTTTATAAAGTTTGGAGACCCCTGTCCTAGATCAATGGGTGTTATTTCATTTGCTAAATGCGCTACACTTTTTATGTTTGTCTTGTTTTTCACCATTTGTCCACTGGTAGTGTTAGCGCAGAATTTTTTTGTATTTTGTTCCCTTTCCATCTCTACGCAAATTAGACATCCTTGGTTATCTTTATGCATGCAGACAACTTTAGGAATTGCACATGAGCCTTTCTATTAACTCTTTTTTACAAACTCCCCTACCATAGGAAAAAATGGCCTTGTTTGAGAATTACCTTATGTGATCCACACCCCACTATTCCCTTTTTGTTACCTTCCCCAGCATGGCCTGCAATAATCCTTTTACATAATACTTGAGCTCTTTACTAATATAAAGCGATACATTTTGCATAGAGTGGCCCCGATCCTCCTCTCCTGGGGTCCCTCAGCGGCGCTCCTCCTCTTGTTGAGTGCCCCGTTGGAGAAGCGCTCACCCTCAGGGGGAAACTGTGTGGGTGTGCTTCCGTGTCCTACTGCTGCATCTATTGACACAGACAGCAGGACTTGGCTCTGCCCCTAGTTCAAACATCATTGATTGACGGAAGCGGGAGCCAATGGCTGCACTGCTATCAACCTATCCATTCAGGACCCGAGACACTGGCTGGAGCTGGTGTGCTCATCCCTGTAACTGGAAAGACCAGTTTTAGATGAGTTCAAGGGGGGGGGGGGGCTCTGAGGGGCTGCTGGATGACAGGAGGTTTTACAACCCCTTTAAAGAAAGATTTGACGTTATGTAAAAACTCAGATTAACAAAGTTCTCTCAACTGACGACAAGAAAATCCTGGAATACAATTCAAGCAACACCGAACTTCTCAGTGCAGTTCTCAAACAAGATAAATGTGCATTTACCACTAGGGGGCACTGCAAGGGAAAAGCTCCAGTTTAGTTTGCCTACAGTTGAATAATTGTTGGAATGCAGTAGATGATAGTTTCTGTCCTCTCAGGCCTTAATTGACAAGTAAAAGGGTAAATTTGTTTCTTTAACATTTAAATAATTCCTATTAATGTTCTTCATCATTACAGCATAATGTCTACCTATAGTCTGGTCAGTAAATTGTTTTTATTTTCCTCCTAGTAAAATGCTAAGACCCACAATGCGATTTCTGCTGAGAGCAATTTGTAAATATTATTTTCCAAAAGCTACAAGGATGACAAAACACATCCTTGCAAGCCTAAATACATTAAAAATACTTTATAGAATTAAATAATGAGGACCAGAATGAAAGTGATATTTCCCTCCAGAATTCTCATTCCAGAAATACTCTTTCTGCTGCTTCCAGATGATCACAAAGTGTTTCTTCACCAGCAGCATCTTCAAGTAAGGAAGTGTTACAAACCATGGACTCCCAAAAATATACAATCCCTTCATTTATAGAGAAAATTACAATTGAAAATCAGAACATTGATCAAGCTCCTGCAAGAGCATGATATGCTTTTGAATCAGCATTGTCAATAACTGAAATGCATATTGGCTTTACAAGCTTTACATTATTACGACCATCATAAGCTGTCCTTTTCATTCAAGCATATGTAGCATCCTGATGTTTAGGCCGGGTGGCTACAAAATGTATCTGCCAAGTGACAGTTGCCTTGGCCAATTGATAGGAGGTCAATTGATATCACCCGAATTCTGGAATTGCTGCACTTCTCTCTTCTGTCACTAGAGGGTTGGGTATCTGGTGGCACTAGACAAGGGCATTGCAAAGGACAGATTAAAATGAATGGGGTGTCTTAGCCAATGGGAAGGGATTTTCTTGGGTCCCTTGGCCTGCTGGGAGAGCCTATTTAGGTGGAGACAGGTGATCGGGGTTCTGTGCCACCTGAATGGCCGTCTGGGTGGACGTGTGTTGTAATGCCCCGGGCTGCTAGGCCATAAGCCTTGGGCCTATACCGAGGAACACCTGGCTGCTAGGCTGTGTAAGGGCCTATCCAGAAGCAAGAGAGCAGCATAGGGTTAGGACTGCCAGCCATGGAATTAATTAGAGCAGAGACTGCGATCCAGGCCTTTTCATCCACATTAGTGCCTGACTTCACAAACGTGCTTTTGGAAGAATGGTCAAACATTCCCATAGACACACTCCTAAACCTTGTGGACAGCCTTCCCAGAAGATTTGAAGCTGTTATAGCTGCAAAGGGTGGGCCAACTCAATATTGAACCCTATGGGCTAAGACTGGGATGCCAATAAAGTTCATGTGTGTAAAGTCAGGTGTCCCAATACATTTGGTAATATAGTGTATGTTAACATGTGTTGCTATTCATTCCTAACGGTACACAATTAACATATTCAGGGAAAAAGAACCTGCTACAGTGCACCAAAACCCACAGATGTGAATGCTTTATGCTCTGCTGTGTTAACAAATTAGAGCTTGTGCATTATTTTGTTAATTGAGAATTCATTAAAATGGAATGGGCTGCCTCAATGCAATGCATGACAATGCATTAACATATGTGTATTCCTACGCATGCATAGATGTGAATAGGCCTCTTAGCTTTAAACTAAGCACATGTTCACTTTAAAGCACTTATCCTTGAGTAACTTTACTCCCATTTACAATTATTTTTATTTTTTACAAAAATATTTTATTTTTTTTACAATTTATTTTTTATTTTTTAGGAGCCCCATTTTAGGAGACCCATTGGTGGGCTTTAGTGAAATATCAAGGACCCCTGATGTCTCACTTTTGAGAAAGGGACTGGAAACAAAGATTCCTCAGTCCCTAATGCACTGGACAGTGAATAAATTGGAAAGAGCACTGTACTGAGCAGCTTCCTGTTCATTCACAAACTGAAGCATAGCAAACATAGTTTACCATTTTTTTCCAACCCCTTCCCCTGCTCTCCATTCTGAAACATCCCCCACAGCAGACAGGAGGTGCCAGAAAGCAGGATAAATCAGCACCGCTTGAGATGATTAGGGTGTGCCCAGGCACACCCTGTGCGCATGCCAATGAGCGGCATATAACCCAGGGTCCATGACTACTGGCCCTGCACTGTACAATTAAAATAAGCACTTACCCAATAAAAAATGTAAATGTTAATATCCAATTGTATAAGCAAGGGCAGAACAGAAGGGTTGGTGGGGACGAGGGAGGAAAATTATGTCAAGTCATTAACTAGTTGCCGACCAGCCGTCGTCGTTTTACGCGGCAGGTCGGCTCCCCTGCGCGAGAGCCGTAGCTATACGTCGGCTCTCGCGCAGGCCACTAGGGGCGCGTGTGTGCGCGCCCCCCCGCTCGCCCCCGACTCCCGTGTGCGTGACCGGCGGGCGCGATTGCCGCCGGGCACATGCGATCGCTCGTTACAGGGCAAGAACCGGGAGCTGTGTGTGTAAACACACAGCTCCCAGGCCTGTCAGGGAAAGAAATGCTAATCTTCTGTTTATACAATGTATGAACAGAAGATCAGCCATTTCCCCATGACAGTCCACCCCCCCTACAGTTAGAACACACCCAGCGAACATACTTAACCCCTTCCCCGCCCCCTAGTGTTAACCCCTTCCCTGCCAGTGGCATTTTTATAGTAATCCAATGCATTTTTATAGCACTGATTGCTATAAAAATGCCAATGGTCCCAAAAATGTGTCAAAAGTGTTGCATAATGTCGCAGTACCGAACAAAAAAAAAAAAACGCTGATCGCCGCCATTACTATTAAAAAAAAAAATATTAATAAAAATGCCATAAAAATACCCCCTATTTTGTAAACGCTATAACTTTTGCGCAAACCAATCAATAAACGCTTATTGCGATTTTTTTTTACGAAAAATATATAGAAGAATACGTATCGGCCTAAACTGAGGAAAAAAAATGTTTTTTTTTTATATATATATATTTTTTGGGGGATATTTATTATAGCAAAAAGTAAAAAAATATAATTTTTTTTCAAAATTGTCGCTCTATTTTTGTTTATAGCGCAAAAACTAAAAATCGTAGAGGTGATCAAATACCACCAAAAGAAAGCTCTATTTGTGGGGGAAAAAAAGGACTCCAATTTTGTTTGGGAGCCACATCGCACGACCGCGCAATTGTCAGTTAAAGCGACGCAGTGCCGGATCGCAAAAAGTGCTCTGGTCTTTGACCAGCAATATGGTCCGGGGGTTAAGTGGTTAAAGAAGACCATTGCGTTATATGATTGGATAGTGAAAGCAAAGGTGTCATGTAATCGATACTTGATTGTATCCTCCAACTATCCATTGAAACCCACTACTCCATGCAGGGCCGTCTTTACCGCAGGGCAAATGGGGCAGGTGCCCTGGGCCCTGTCACTGTTGGGGGCCCAAAGCAACCCCCTTTGAAAAAAAAAAAAAAAAAAAAATTTTTTTTTTTTTTTTTTTTTAGGGGTCCGGAGGCCCCCAGGGGCCCGGAGGACCCCAGGGCCCCAGATGGCAACCCCCCTTTTTTTATTTATTTTTAAATTAAAAAAAAAAAAATTATATATTTTTATTAAACAGAGAATTTTTTAATATATTTTTATTTTATTTTTTATTAAAGGGCCAATTTTTTTTTAGAGGTCTGGGGGTCCCCAGGGGCCCATAGTTCCCCAGGGCCCCGGATGACAACCCCCCTTTTTTTATAAAAAAAATCTTTTTATTTATATATATATATATATATATATATATATATATATATATATATATATATATATATATATATATATATATATATAAATGTTTATTATTATTATTATAGGACCCAGGGGTCCCCAGGGCCCCGGATGGCAACCCCCCTTATTTTTTTATAAAAAACATTTTTTTTATATATTTTATTTCTTTTTTTTCTATATATATATATATATATATATATATATATATATATATATATATATATATATATATATATATATATATATATAATTCTTTTTTTTTATTAAAGGGCTCAGAGTTCCCCAGGGCCCCATGTGGCAAACACCCTTTATTTTTTTTATAAATGTTTATTTTTTTATTTTTGTTTATATATTTTTTTATTTAAGGGCCCAGAGGTCCCCAGGGCCCTGGATGGCAACCCCCCCTTTTTTTTTATAAATGTTTCTTTATATATATTTTTTATTAAAGGGCCCAGAGGTCCCGGATGGCAACCCCCTTTTTTTTGTAATTTATTTTTATTAAAAAAAAAATATTAAAGGGCCCAGAGGTCCCCAGATGGCAACCCCCTTTTTAAAAATATATTTTTTATATATATTTTTTATTTCTTTTTTCTTTTTATTAAAGGGCCCAGAGGTCCCCAGGGCCCCGGATGGCTACACCCCTTTTTTATATATATTTTTCTTTATTTCTTTCTTTATTTCTTTTTTTGTAAATGGCCCCCCGCTTCTAAATTTGCGGCAGCCCCCCCCCCTGCTTTATTAATTTTAGGCGGCAGCACCCCCCATCCCGGTTCTCTGCTCCAGGGGGCCCATGCCTGAAGCTGTGTAAGTGGCCCCATAATTTCTGCTGCCCACAAATCAGGCTGAAAATCATCAGCGGCACGCAGCCAGTGACAGTACTGCTTCCCTTCCTAGTGTTTTAAAATGTACAGCACCCCTGGCTTCCCTTTAGATGCGCACTTCTCCCTTCCTGCCACTGGGTGCTGCTTGTATATAAAAGTGAATTCGAATGTGATTTTATAACATCCCCAGTTTGCTCTTCCCGAGGCTGAATTCTTCATGTCCTGCTCCTCAAGGTATGTCACTGTTTGCTAATCTATATTGTAAATTGAAGTTTTCTGTAGAGTGTGCCCAAAGTCTTTATAATATTTGATGATTCACTGCAGGTCTGGTCAGTGTTTTAAAAAGTTCCTCTATTTTACACATGGCATGGCATGGGGTCACAGCACCGTCTGTCCATTCTGCTTTAGCACCATGGGACCCCATGCCATGCCATGTGTAAAATAGAGGAACTTTTTAAATAACAGACCAGACCTGCAGTCCAGGCTGAGTAAAGCCTCAGAGCAGATGACATTACTGTCTGTATTTAACTGCTTGATGGGCTTATTTTGGGCCTGGCTGGTTCACATGTATGTGTTTTGGCGGCCCACATTTGCGCAGGCACAGCAGCCCATTCATTTGAAAGGGCCGCCATGCCTGCGTTTCCTGCAAAGAAAAGCGCATGCCTCATGTAATAGGCTGCGCACACGGCACGCCTATGCCCATCAAGCACTGAAATACAGCACTGTCTGTCCATTCTGCTGTCTACTGTGACTTATCTGCAGTTCCCGCACTGTCAAACTTGCTGCATTTTTAGATGTTTAGGTCACGCTTTTAAAAACACAGTGCGTTTGTGTGTGCAAGAACTGCAGGTAAGTAGCATGGTGCAAAAGCAGAATGGATTTCAAGGCAACTGTATTTTTAAAATGCTGAATGCACCTTTTTTTCTGCAGGAAACAAAGGCATGGCAGCCCATTCAAATCAATGGGCTGCTGTACCTGCACAAATGAGGACCGCCAAAACATACATGTGAACCAGCCAGGCCCAAAATAAGCTGGAGGGGGGCCCAAAAAAAATGTTTGCCCTGGGCCCAAACCATATTAAAGACGGCCCTGACTCCATGCCATGTGTGTCAGATCAATCAAATAAGCTGTCAACTATAGATCCATTATTCCCATTAGGAAAGATAAATTGATAATTTTTCGAAGTGTGTATCGCCACCATTAGACACAACAGTCTGAGAACATTTTAGCAGCCAGTTCACAGGGGAAACATAATAGAAACAAATAGGATTATATACTAAAATAACAATGAGGTCTCAGCTACTTACATGAATGCAGCTGGCAGTGGCGCTGGTATCAGACAATTGTCTGTGTGCAATCACCATGTATTCAGCCCCTCTGCTCCTCATCCTGGCTATCAATGGCAGCATTATGATGAAAAGCTGATGATACACAATTGTGTATATTCTGATATAAAAGGCTGCAGGACTTTAAGAGAAACTTTAGACTTTTTAAATGCATCAACTATCAAAACAGCAGCGTAAAATGTATCTATACACATTTTTTTTTATATAGAATGGGGAATCCCTGTCAGCTTTTACTGCTATCTGAAACTACATTAAAGAGATTTCTCCTCACTTCCTGTTCTGGGAATAAACCTTAGCAGACAGGAAGTGATGGGAAATCTGCAGCAGGGAAAGAGGAAATAAAATGCTGACAGTATTCCCCTACTGAACTCTGGTATTAGCAAATATTATCTGAATTCATGAGTCATGTGTACTCTTCCCTAAATCTTGGTGTGCTTTATGTATTTTTTGTAGATCTGGACAATTATCTAGAGTGGAACTCCTTGCAGGAGCTTTCTGTAATAAAGACCGGTCACTGGTGATCTCTCTCCTTGTACAAAGTGACTGGTCTCGTCTCCGCCCCCCCCAGGAGTGGAGCCTGTTGGGTCCCACCCACAGCTCTGATCTCTGCACAAGCCATGTACAGCACAGGAAGGATGCCACTGCCACTTTTACTAGGTACCTGGGTATGAAAAGGCATTTGTGGCACACCAAGGAAGGAAGGAACATATTTAAGTTTTGGCTATAGATACCCTTTAAAGTGACCATATTTATCGAGCAGGCAGTATATTAAATCTTCATTCTCTTGTAGATCCCTGCACGCAGAGCCGGGACAAGGGTCGGGCAAAAGGGACAGCTGCCCTCGGCACTGTGGTATCAGCAAGGAGTTGGGGGGGGATGGGGGATATTTGTGTTGAATTTTCAGCCAGGGAAGGGAAAAATAATTGTTCTGGAGGGGAAAATGAAGAAATTTGGGGCGGGGGTTTGACAGGAAAGGAGATTTGGGGGGGGGGGGTTTGTGTTTCGGGTGTTTGTGCGAGAAGAGGGAATATGGTGGAGGGGATTTGTGCCACTAGGGATGCTTGGGAAATTGGGGGGGGGGGGGATTTGCCCTGGGAGGAGGGGACTTTATGTTTAGGGGGTAAGCATGCAGATTAGTGTACATACATCTTGTGCGGGGGATAGTTTGGCATGTTCGCCCTTACACGCCATTGCCATGCACCATTTCCCAGTGTCAGATAGCATGTGTATTACTGTGCATTGTGGTTCCCCCAGCCACATTACTAAAAGACATAGGAACCACAGCTCCCAGCAGACACACACCTTGAAATGTTGGATAGCAGATCCTCCTCTTCTCCGATCCCCCGCCAGTGCTCTTGGCCCACCTCCCTGCCATGTGCCCACATATCAAGCCTCTTGCTATGGATGCACTTGTGTGTACTCGCTCCTGAGCTGCCCTGGTGTGTCCATAAGACACACATAGGTAGATTCAGAAAGAGTTAGGCCGTCTTATCAGTAGATAAGCCGACCTAACTCAGAATCTACGCCGACTTATGTTTAAGTGTATTCTCAATCGGAGATACACTTAAACATATCTAAGATACGACGGCTTGCGCCGTCCTATCTTAGTTTGCAATATTTTTGCTGGCCGCTAGGTGGCGCTTCCATTGCGGTCGGCATAGAATATGTAAATTAGTAGATACGCCGATTCACGAACGTACGCCCGGCCGACGCAGTACTTTTACGCCATTTACGTTAGAGCTAGGCCCTAGTTGGAATAGTAATGTTAAGTATGGCCGCCGTTCCCGCGTCGAAATTCAAATTTTTTACGTCGTTTGCGTAAGTTGTCCGTGAATCGGGATTTACGTCGTTTACGTCCACGTCGAAATCAATAGGCCCGTGCGACGTTTTAAGCCGCAATGCACACTGGGAAATGTAGGCGCCCGGCGCATGCACAGTTAAAAAAAACGTCAAATGTAAGGTCAAGCCCCATTAACATAAAATGTGAATCTAGGCATTAGAGCACAACTCGGCCCCACTCCCTCCTCACTGGCTGATTCGCTGCAGCAGGAGCCAATGGCTTCTGCACACAAAGCGTTTATTTACCTTAAAGAGGAACCCCCCCCCCCCCAAAAAAAAAAACAATTAAAGTCAGCAGCTACAAATACTGGGTGGACCAGCCCTTTAATTTATAGTTAAGTCTATGAATGCGCTCTGACACTAGAGGGAGACCTTTCCTTATAAGCCTGTCCTCCCCTGTGCAGTGACAATGAGGTGCATCTCATTATACAAATTCTGCCATGCTGAAGCAGACTGAACTCCCACGCATGCGCAAAAGTCATGTCATATTGGCTCAGCCAATGAAAGCTGCATGTGATTGGTACCAGGCCAGAAGTCAGTTGATCGCGGCCGGCTAATAGATTCAGATGGCCGCAGCACCTGTCCTGTGGCTGTCTGAATAACTGAACACTGACTACATTAGATGGGACACAGCCGATGTTCAGCCGACAATCTTCCCAGCTTTTTTTACTTTTCAGTCGACTTAGATTGAGCCGAGTGGTGCAAACTCAGGTTTAGACCAAGTTAGCTGGATTTGAGCCGTATAACGCTATGATTACTCTATAATGCATAATGGCTCTCATTTTCAGATTAAGGGCATGATTACACAAGTGGTAGCCCTCTGAAGAGTGATAAGTGGATCACCTTTCAGAAAGCATTTGACAGACAGTAAGAAGGCAACATGTTGCCCCCTCACCACTTATTTAAACCCCTAAAAACCAGCACCACTGCTTCTTGCTTCGACCACAGCATGTACACACCCCACCTGCTGCAGCTTAAGGGGGACCTAGGGGGTGGTAAAAATGTGGCTTAACTGCATGTATTTACCCCCCCCCCCCCAACCACAAGTGTAATTAAGCCCAAAAAAAGCTGCACACGCATCTGTAAATTGCATTATTAGAAAATTATTTTTTCTATCTACTGATACTTTAAACCATAGACATACGCTGTTAGACCCAAGGAAGGAGCAATTTATACAAACAAAGAGAAAATATAACTAGAGTTGTTGCTTATAGTTACCAACAAGGTTCATCTTTCATTCTCTGTGTATATCAAATACAGAGAAGGGGAATTAACTAAGACTGGAGCAGCAGTGCATGGTAGCCAATCAGCTTCTAGTTTTCATTTTCTAAGTATCACTGGACAAGCTAAAGATAGAAGCTGATTGGCTGCCATGCACAAGTGCTCTAAATTGTGTTTGCTTCACTTTTAGTAAATCCCCCCCCCCCCCCCCCCCCCCCGTACCAGTCTGGTCATTGCAATAACAACCCATGGTTTCCTACATAATAAATTCCATACTCTATACAGCATGCAAGATAAAATAAAGCAAAGATTTCTAAACTTCACCTACCTTGCTCAATTCTTCTCGAGAAAAGAGTTTGCACATCTAAGCCCAATTAATAAGACAACACCCTTAATTACTAGGCATCAGCCCACTTCTGTGTGCGTGACAATATGCACGCTCATAAAAGAGAAATGATGGGATTAAACCCCTTCCACTATATATAGCAAGGAAACAGAAAAATGCATCAAAAAAATATAGAATGCAGATGTCTTCTCAGTAATATTGTTCACAAAATGGAGAAGAAGGGATAGTAGGTGTGGCGCTGTTCTATGATGTCATAAATAAATAATTAAAAAATATGAAAAAAAATATGAGAAAAACATCATGCTATATAAATATCCAAAATATAAATAGTCCAAAAGTGCATACGTGCTTGGTGCAACTGATACAAGTGTGCAATGAATATAAATGAGTGCACCTGTGCTAATTAAATGAGTTCAATAAAACTCTGTGCAAATCAAAAAATAATAATAATCCGATGCAATCAATACAAAACGGCTAGTGCAAACATATAAAGTACATATGAAATCCTGTATGACAAATATCAAACGGCTATGAAAAAGTCCATTGTTCGCAGGTGAAAACAGCTGAAGTTCCTGGAAAAGAATTTCCCTCGTGCTGGATGTTTATAGATGCATGCTTAGTGAAAGTGACACTTTTACTCTCAGTGGGTGGTCACTGCAATCCGTGCCCCTGCAAAGCTCGCACTCACCGGTCCGGATATACACCCCCTCTTGGTGTATAGAACCCTCACAGTGTACGCCACTGTGTCGCTCTCTGGCAATCAAACCGACCTTTTTGCTGCTCTGGTTTTTCACTCCAGCTCCCTGCACAGCACCTCCAGCTCTTTCTCCTTCCAGCTCCCTGCACAGCACCCCCAGCTCTTTCTGCTTCCAGCTCCCTGCACAGCACCTACAGCTCTTTCTCCTTCCAGCTCCCTGCACAGCACCCCCAGCTCTTTCTCCTTCCAGCTCCCTGCACAGCACCCCCAGCTCTTTCTCCTTCCAGCTCCCTGCACAGCACCTCCAGCTCTTTCTCCTTCCAGCTCCCTGCACAGCACCTCCAGCTCTTTCTCCTTCCAGCTCCCTGCACAGCACCTCCAGCTCTTTCTCCTTCCAGCTCCCTGCACAGCACCTCCAGCTCTTTCTCCTTCCAGCTCCCTGCACAGCACCTCCAGCTCTTTCTCCTTCCAGCTCCCTGCACAGCACCTCCAGCTCTTTCTCCTTCCAGCTCCCTGCACAGCACCTCCAGCTCTTTCTCCTTCCAGCTCCCTGCACAGCACCTCCAGCTCTTTCTCCTGGAGTGAAAAACCAGAGCAGCAAAAAGGTCGGTTTGATTGCCAGAGAGCGACACAGTGGCTCACACTGTGAAGGTTCCATACCCCAAGAGGGGATGTATATCCGGTGAGTGCGAGCTTTGTAGGGGCACGGATTGCAGTGACCACCCACTGAGAGTAAAAGTGTCACTTTCACTAAGCACCAAGCACGCATCTATAAGCATCCAGCACGAGGGAAATTCTTTTCCAGGATTTGTGCTGTTTTCACCTGCCAACAATGGACTTTTTCATAGCCGTTTGAGATTTGTCATACAGAATTTCATACGCACTTCATATGTTTGCACTAGCCGTTTTGTATTGATTGCAGCGGATTATAATTATTTTTTGATTTGAACAGGATTTTATTGAACTTGTTTAATTAGCACAGGTGCACTAATTTAATTTAGCAATATATATCTCAATAAGAGGGGAGGGACCTCTGTGTCCCGTGGTGTACTCCAAGAAAAGGATTTTACAGGTAAGCTGTTCTAAAAATCCTATTTTCTTTATCGTACATCACGGGACAGTGACCCTCATCCCTTTAAAACAGAACACATAATAATTACACAGGCTCTGTGGCTGACTAAAGTGGTAATTAAACTCACTTGGTGCCTTACCTGCATCAAATTAGCCACAGAACCTGTGTAATTCATAAGTGTTCTGTTTTAAAGGGATGAGGTGGTAACCCTGCGGGACACAGAGCAGCCATAGTAATTACTATGTGGCATGTCCCAAAGCAATGCCTCCGAGAAAAGGGAGACACAAATAAAAGCAGGCCGCCATCAGACGTGAGGACCTATACTGCTGCCTGCAGTACACTGCGCCCAAAAGCGGCATCCTCTTGCCTCTAGAGAGCACTGGGGGGCTAGAAAGCACTAGGGAGAGGCAGAGGGCACAGGGGGGCAGCGTAGAGCATGGCGGACGTGGAGAGCACAGGGGAGAGACGAAGGGCACAGGGGGGCAGCCTAGAGCATGAGGGAAGGTGGAGAGAGGAGGAGAGCACGGGGGGGGGGGGGGCTGGATAGCACTGGGTGAGAAGTGGAGGGTACAGGGGGCAGCGGAGAGCATGGTGAGGTGGATTTTACAGGGGGGGGGGGGTGCAAAGCACAGGAAGAGAGGCAGAGGGCACAGGGGGCAGCATAGAGCATGGGGGAGATGAAGAGCACAGGAAGGAGGAGGAGCACAGGGGGGCTGGATATAGGGTTGCCACCTCATCCCTTTAAAACAGAACACATATGAATTACACAGGTTCTGAGGCTAATTTAATGCAGGTAAGGCACCAAATGAGTCTAATTACTACCTTAATTAGCCACAGAACCTGTGTAATTAATATGTGTTCTGTTTTAAAGGGATGAGGTAGCAACCCTAGCTGGATAGCACTGTGGGGGCTAGAGAGCACTGGGTGGAGGTGGAGAGCATGGGGGCGCTGAAGAGCACTGGGGGAGAATTGGAGGGCACAGGGGGGCAGTGGAGAGCAAGGGGGGGGGGGGGGGAGAGCACAGGAGGGAGGTGGAGAGCATTGGGGGAGGTGAAGAGCACAGGGGGAGACCGTAGAGCATGTAGGGAGGTGAAGAGCACAGGGGGGAGGTAAAAAGCACAGGGGGAGAGGCGGAGGGCACAGGGGGGGGCAGCCTAGAGCATGGGGGAATCAGCAGTCATGTGCTCCTACTGAGGAGACTTAAAATGTAATGTTATAGTTAGGACTGCAGTATACAGAGAGCCTTGACAAGGCCTGCAGCTTACACATGCATTTGCAAATGCGTGCAACTAAACCTCTGTTTTTAACGCACACTGTTAGACAGGTGAATTTGGTTGGTTGCTGATTGGTCGTTAAGTTTGAGCCTGGATATTCTATGTTTTTGCATGTATATGCGCCCTTTCCAGTGCTCCTTATTGTATAGACCAGTCATAGGTAGGGGCAGTGACTTTTGTTTGTTAGAGCATGGGGGAAGGTGGAGAGCACAGGGGGTGCTGGATAGCACTGGGGGAGAAGTGGAGGGCACAGTGGGCAATGGAGAGCATGGGGGAGGTGGATATCACAGGAGGGGGGGTTCAGAGCACAGGAAGAGAGGCAGAGGGCACAGGGGGGCAGCAGAGAGCATGGGGGAGGTGGAGAGCACTGGGGGGCTAGAGAGCACTGTGGGGGGGCTAGAGAGCACTGTGGGGGCAGCAGAGATAAGCAGGATAGGAGGAGCGGTGGGGTTGCTGCATATAGAAGAATCATTTTCTCCATCTTCCTCCCGCAGTACCTGAAAACCTGCGAGAGGGAGAGGAGCAGAAGCAGGCATTCATGGACTGCGGGAGGAAGATGGAGAGAATGATTCTTCTATATGCAGCCACCCCACCGTTCCTCCTATTCAGGTTACAGGGGGCCGCACTTACGTTCTCTCTGATCCCATCGGCAGGAGAACAGGTGGCTGCAGCAGGCTTCTGTCCCCTTCGTGGTCACACTCCCCGGCACCAACGGCTGTACTATACTGGCGGCCGTGGAGCGGTGTCTCCTCTAGTTCCTCCCCCTTCTTGTTTCTGTCCTCCTGATCCCGAAGGCTGAGCCTGAGCTAAACTGGCAGCCGGGCGGCCGCGGAAAGGTCGGGGGACCGGCGTGGGCTAAAAGAGCAGCCTGCCTTGGCCCCGCAAGCAAGGACATGCGGCCCGGCGGCCGCGGCCCACCGGGCAAATGCCCGGTTTGCCTTATTGGCCAATCTGGGCCTGCATGCAGATATGCATCTTTGATATCTATTGATGCCAGAAACTCTCCTCCCCGGAGGGTGGATACGACTGACCGGATTGACTTCATACGAAAAGAGCTGACAGTTAGGAACTGGCTTAGACCCTTGAGATCTAGAATGGTTCTGACATCTCCATTCGGTTTTGGCACTGTGAAGAGATTTGAATAAAACCCCATACCCTGCTCTTCTGGGGAAATCTCTATGATTACTCCCTAAGATGTCAATCGGTCCAGAGCCTGGAACAAAGACCTTCTTTTGACTGGGTCTTTGGGAATGTTCGACCTTAGAAAACGAGAAGGAGGAAACTCTCTAAACTATTTAATACCCCTAGAGATACAAGCCCCTGAAAACTGCAGAAGCCTTCCCCCCACTTGAGCGAGAGGGGGTGCCCCTTCATAAGGAGGCCTTGGGACTCTGCTTTGCAGATTTCTGTTCCCATGGCTTCTTCTGGCCTTGTGCTTGGCAATGAGGCTTACCTCTCCCACTTGACTGTGGAGGCCATCGTGGCTGGTGCTGGGGAAGAAGAACGTTTTAATGAAGGACGTCTACGCCTTCTTTTCACTGGTAAAAGGGCACTCTTACCACCCGTAATTTTTTGGATGTATTTATTCAAATCATCCCCTAACATCTGTTCCCCATGAAAGGGAAACCCTGCCAAAAGCTTTTTGCATGGCAATTCAGCTGACCAATGCTTGAACCAGAGAATTCTACACATATGCACTGATAACAGAGCAGGGCATGACACCTGATGAATAGAATCTTTAAGGCCCCATGCACACGAGAAGCAAATGCAAACTCATCTAAACACAAGTTTTCAAACGCAAAAACCGGCGTTTAAAACGCCCGTTTTTGCCGCGAATTTCACGGCGTTTTACCGCGTTTGCAAGCATTTGGTTAAGAAACATCATAAGACCCTCCCTAAGCTCAAAAAACAGTATTATTTAACCTTTCCAGCTATTTTGTGAGACCAGAGCAGCTGAGAGAGCAGCAGTGTACGTGTATTTAGCTTGTCACTTGCCACGTCACCTGCCAAGTTGTGAATTGTCCACTTGCCACATCATCTGCCACGTCACCTGGCCATGCCACCTGCCACAAGTTGTGGATTGTCCACTGGCCACGTCACCTGGCCATGTCACCTGCCATGTCACCTGGCCACGTCACCTGCCACAAGTTGTGGATTGTCCACTTGCCATGTCACCTGGCCACGTCACCTGGCCACGTCACCTGCCACAAGTTGTGGATTGTCCACTGGCCACGTCACTTGCCACATCAACTGGCCACGTCACCTGCCACAAGTTGTGGATTGTCCACTTGTCACGTCACCTGACCACGACACCTGCCACAAGTTGTGGATTGTCCACTTGCCACGTCACCTGCCACAAGTGGATTATGCACTTGCCAAATCACCTGGCCACGTCACCTGCCACAAGTTGTGGATTGTCCACTGGCCACGTCACCTGGCCACGTCACCTGCCATGTCACCTGGCCACGTCACCTGCCACAAGTAGTGGATTGTCCACTTGCCATGTCACCTGGCCACGTCACCTGGCCACGTCACCTGCCACAAGTTGTGGATTGTCCACTGGCCACGTCACCTGCCACATCAACTGGCCACGTCACCTGCCACAAGTTGTGGATTGTCCACTTGTCACGTCACCTGACCACGACACCTGCCACAAGTTGTGGATTGTCCACTTGCCACGTCACCTGCCACAAGTGGATTATGCACTTGCCAAATCACCTGGCCACATCACCTGCCACAAGTTGTGGATTGTCCACTGGCCACGTCACCTGGCCATGTCACCTGCCATGTCACCTGGCCACGTCACCTGCCACAAGTAGTGGATTGTCCACTTGCCATGTCACCTGGCCACATCACCTACAACGTCACCTGGCCACGTCACCTGCCACAAGTTGTGGATTGTCCACTGGCCATGTCACCTGCCACATCAACTGGCCACGTCACCTGCCAAGTTGTGAATTGTCCACTTGCCACGTCACCTGGCCACGCCACCTGCCACAAGTTGTGGATTGTCCACGTCACCTGCCACAAGTTGTGGATTGTCCACTGGCCACGCCACCTGCCACGTCAACTGGCCACGTCACCTGCCACAAGTTGTGGATTGTCCACTGGCCACGTCACCTGGCCACGTCACCTGCCACATCATCTGGCCACGTCACCTACCACAAGTTGTGGATTGTCCACTTGCCATTTCACCTGGCCACGTCACCTGGCCACATCACCTGCCACGTCACCTGGCCACGTCACCTGCCACAAGTTGTAGATTGTCCACTGGCCACATCACCTGCCACATCAACTGGCCACGTCACCTGCCAAGTTGTGAATTGTCCACTTGCCACGTCACCTGGCCACGCCACCTGCCACAAGTTGTGGATTGTCCACGTCACCTGGATATGTCACCTGCCACGTCACCTGGCCACGTCACCTGCCACAAGTTGTGGATTGTCCACTGGCCACGCCACCTGCCACGTCAACTGGCCACGTCACCTGCCACAAGTTGTGGATTGTCCACTGGCCACGTCACCTGGCCACGTCACCTGCCACATCACCTGGCCACGTCACCTACCACAAGTTGTGGATTGTCCACTTGCCACGTCACCTGCCTCAAGTTGTGTATTGTCCACTTGCCACGTCATCTGCCATGTCACCTGGCCACCCCACCTGCCACAAGTTGTGGATTGTCCACTGGCCACGTCACCTGGCCACGTCACCTGCCGCAAGTTGTGGATTGTCCACTTGCCATGTCACCTGGCCACGTCACCTGCCACATCACCTGGCCACGTCACCTGCCACAAGTTGTGGATTGTCCACTGGCCACGCCACCTGCCACGTCAACTGGCCACGTCACCTGCCACAAGTTGTGGATTGTCCACTGGCCACGTCACCTGCCACATCACCTGGCCACGTCACCTACCACAAGTTGTGGATTGTCCACTTGCCACGTCACCTGCCTCAAGTTGTGTATTGTCCACTTGCCACGTCATCTGCCATGTCACCTGGCCACCCCACCTGCCACAAGTTGTGGATTGTCCACTGGCCACGTCACCTGCCGCAAGTTGTGGATTGTCCACTTGCCATGTCACCTGGCCACGTCACCTGGCCACGTCACCTGCCACAAGTTGTGGATTGTCCACTGGCCACGTCACCTGGCCACGTCACCTGCCATGTCACCTGGCCACGTTACCTGGCACAAGTTGTGGATTGTCCACTTGCCATGTCACCTGGCTACGTCACCTGCCACGTCACCTGGCCTCGTCACCTGCCACAAGTTGTGGATTGTCCACTGGCCACGTGACCTGGCCACATCACCTGCCACGTCACCTGGCCACATCACCTACCACAAGTTGTGGATTGTACACTTGCCACGTCACCTGGCCATGTTACCTGCCACAAGTTGTGGATTGTCCACTGGCCACGTGACCTGGCCACGTGACCTGGCCACGTCACCTACCACAAGTTGTGGATTGTCCACTTGCCACGTCACCTGGCCATGTCACCTGCCACATGTTGTGGATTGTCCACTGGCCACGTCACCTGCCACAAGTTGTGGATTGTCCACAATGCAATGCAAGCAATTACATTTTTATGTTTTTTTATGGTTTTTCATCATTTGCCATCATTTTTGAGATTTCTATTGTAAAAAAATAGGTCACCTTTAAAAACGCCTATAATCGCGTTTTGCCGCGATTTGCGTCTAAAACGCGAAAGCTGAAAGCGTCTGAACCCCAAAATTTGGGTTTGGAAAAACGGCCCTAAACCCAACTGCTTTGAAACGCCAAAAAACGTGATTGTGTGCATGGACACATAGGATAACATTAAATGTGTTCAGGGGCAGTTGAAAAAAATGCCCAAATGCCTCTGAACTCGAGTTTAGCAGCGTCTCGTGTGCATGGGGCCTAAAAGCGTCAACCACAAAACATAAGGCCCTAGGTAGTTCAGCTAACACATGGGCTGTTTCCCCTTGAGTAGGGACTCTTTTAATAACCTGCTTGAGCTGGTCTTTTAGGGATTGCTGCACCTGCTACAGCAAACGAGGCTTTGAGCAAGGATTCCCGTTTCTTATTGGCTGGATCCTTAAAAACCTGGACATTGTCTACTGGACAAGATAGACTCTTATTCACAGAAGATATAGCAGCATCTACTGCTGGCAAACTCCACTTCTTAGTGAACTTTTCCTCCATAGGATAGAGAAGAGAAAATCTTCTAGGAGGACTAAAATATCTATCTGGGTGATCCAAGTCGGCATATATCAGCTGCTCCAGCAATGGGTGTACAGGACATGCATGTGGACCCGGTGGAGGCCTTAAGGAACCCAAAGAGGAAAAGGGGGCCTCAGCCACCTGTGCTTGGGGCAACTTATATCCAGAACATACCAATTCCGTAAGGGATTGCACTAGCAATTTCTGTGATTGCGAAGCTGAGAAAGGCTCTTCTGAGGCTGAATCCTCAGAAGGGGAGTCATCCACCTGCCCCTCATCCCGGTCATCCAATGGAATCTCCACATCAGCCCATTCCTGTTCCAACACTGGAAGGTCAGACGAGGGAGAAGGGGACCTATCATGTTTTTTTCTGGACTGGAAGGAAGACGCAAACATATCAGCTATTTTTCTTCCAAACCAGCTAAAGCTGAAGCCAAATCTTTGGTGACTTATGCAGAGACTGAAGGATAGAACTGTGGAAGCGGGACTAGGATCCTCAGACCCTGACCGCGGCGCCTTTGCGCTCCTCCACTTCGAATGCTTCTCACTCTTCTTACGGGAAGACACAGTCCTAAGCACAAAAGAGGTACTCCTGCTCCTGTCCCTGCCACCAATGCACTCCTGTTTTGGAGGTGACAGGGTTAATAAAGAGAACCTGTCACCTCCAATTGCTATCACACAGGGAAATATTTTCTCCTGTGTGATAGCAATAAAGTTAAGTGTAAAAAAAATAAGAAATAATAATTAAATTAATAAAATAAGTAATTAAAAAGTAAAGAATAAGAAAAATAATATTAAAAATAAGAAAATTATACAAAAATAAAAAAAGTAAAACGACAAGCTACAAAAAAAAGTGATAAAGTAATAAAAAAAAAAAAGGAAACAAGAGGCAGCAATTGGGGGACACTAATGGGATGTTCCATACATTTTTGCAATCCGACTGTTCTGTTTTAACATACAATTATAAAAAAAAAAAGAAAAGTCATTTTCGGTTTCGGCCTGACATTTTTTTTTATTTCGGTTTCGTTTCGGTTCTGAAATTTCCATTTCGGTGCACCTCTAGTTTTTTTTCTTTGTCTGAATTTCTCACTTCCTGTTCTTCCTTCAGTAAGCTCGCCCCCATCATCCGAGCCGTTCTGGATGGGGGTTAGTCAGCGTGCTCGCCCCCCCCCCCTTGGGACTAAATCCCTGCAGGGAGACAGGCAGTCACAGAGATGGAGTCCGCGGCCCCAGATGGAAGAGGGGCGAACATGTATGCGGCCTCCAGCGGGGGCTTTGTTTGCAGGCGTATCACATAATGTGCTAGTATGCCATGCATACTAGCACATTATGTTTTTACTTTGTAGGGAACAAAAAAGAAGTAAAACCCATCAGGGTTTACATCCTCTTTAAACAATTTGTCTGAATTCTAACTTTGTAAAATGATATGCAAACTATTGACACTGTATAAATCATCTGCAATAATAATAGCAGACAGGCAGACAACACTTCTACTGACCTTTTATATAATGGAACTGGATGGACTTTTTTCAGCCAAACTAACTATGTATGTAACTGTTTGATTATCTGCTATGATTCTGCTGACACCCACAGTGGAAATGGAAGGAGTAATATTATATAATGTGCAATCACAGCCCCCCTTTCCCAAACAGAATTTTGAAGCTCCTGGCTTTCCATACCTCAATCCTGTGATCAGTCACCACTGAGGTCTAAGGAGGAACAGAAAGTGAAGGAGATGTCCTTAATATGACGTGTAGACTAGAGCAGGAGCAGCCATCTTCCTGGATACCCCGACCACACTAGGTTCTGGTTGTCGGCTACAACAACATGGCTCCTGTCTCGGGGACAACAAAAAACACATTGTGTTACTCTGGTGTTTAAAGTCCTAAACGAGACAGATTTCGGTGTCTACTGACATGCATTAACACTTAACTGCCAATCATGACTGCTGTAGTTGCTGGACTATTCTAAAAGTAACAACATTCCTAAACACTTTCCTAATGGGCTAATGTTTTCATTTTTTGCATACACATTACAATCTACTTTTTTGCTAAAAATTGCTGTACCCCCCCCCCCAAGCAAAATTAATATTTTCTGAAAGCAGAGACCCTGGAGAATAGAACGGTGGTATGTCACACAAGATTTGCAAAGTTATTTATTGGATGCATATCTTCAGGAAAAAATACACTAAAATTAACTTTAGCGCAAACAAATACAATATTATATCTAGTTTTTGGTCAAATATAAAAGATGATGTTGCATCGAGTAAATAGAAATCAAACATGGCAAGTCTTAAAATTGCACACAACTGTGGAATCGCAAAAAGCTGTGGTACCCAAAATTCTCCATCTGCAACGTTTTAAGAGCCTTTATAGGTCATCAGTTTAGAGTTAACTGTGAACTATGGGCCTAGAATTATTGCTCTCACTCCGAGTCACCGCGATCCCTCACCTGTGTGGCGAAACTGACGTTTACAAACACGTGCTTGCCCTGTGCTTTTTATGGGATGTATTCGAGAGTGCTTTAAAAGTTTTTGTTACGTTTACTTTACCAAATTAATATCATTCTATTTTCTTTTGTTCTTTTTTCCCTTTACTTTATTGCTATCAAAGGGGGGCACGAAGCCCCTATGTGATAGAATGGGCAGGTCCTCTTTATGGATGCATCAAGGGTCTATTAGACCCCCAATGTCTCCCCTGCCCTCCAATGGGAGGGCAGGGGAGATGCTCCGATGCTCCATCTGTCCCCCGATGTCTCTGCACTGAGAAACGAGCCACCAAACACAGCCGATGGCTCGGTTCTCACAGATCCCCGAGAGGAGAGCTCCCGTGGATGGGCGGGGAAAGGCTGTCTCAGCGGCTCCCTGAGATGCTGAGACTGCCATCAATCAGGGCAGCTGGCAGATCCCGACTTGGAAGTCGTGATGACGCGCTGCCTCGACTGATCTTGGTGACGTCAGCGGAGAGCAGACTTCAGACCGCTATCCGCTAAAAACGGGTCACAGGAGTGCAAAACTAATTGCACTCCTGTGACCCTTAGGAGAAGCCCAGCCTAAAAAAACTCTGGCAGGACTTCTCCTTTAGGCCACTTTCACACTGGGGTGTTATTCAAGCATTTTTTGAGTGTTATTCAAGCGTTTTTCGGGCGTTATTCAAGAATTTTTCAGGCGAAGCCTCATCTGCAATCCCAATGTGAAAGCCGAGTGCTTTCAGAGCCCTTACACACTGCTAGCGCCCGAAAAACGCTGGTAAGGCACCACTAAGACCCTAACGTTTTAGGGCGTTTTTGCAGTGCCTCATTGTGAAAGGGCAAGGCGTTTTTACAGCGCTTTCAATTCATTTCAATGAAGAGGGGCATTTTTGGAGCGTTTTTTTCAGCGTCCAAAAGCTGCTCCAAAGATGCTGCTTGCAGGACTCAGTGTGAAAGGGTCCATTGAGATGCATAGAGAGTGTTTTATGAGCGTTTTAATAGCACTGTTTTTAATGCTAAAACGCTGTAAAAACGCTTCAGTGTGAAAGGGGTCTTAAAGTGGAGTTCCAGACTCCTAGCCAACATTATACTAACAAAATCATTGGAAACGTAAAGTGATCCCATGTGCACATTCTATTTACTTACAATCCAATTTGTTATTTTTTCTCTCCCTCAATTTGGCTGCGGCCATGGAGGATGTGGGCAGTTGAAGCCCTCCTGGCTTCATTTCCATGTTTTCATGCAGCTGACATCTTCTGTTCTTGCGTCTGTGCAGTCGTGAGTAACATGCACGCATACTGTGTTTCCCCTGGGTTTTATTATAATATTTGCAACCAAAAACACACTAGGGCTTATTTTCGGGGTAGGGCTTGCAATTTAATCTCCAGTGTGAACAGCGTAAAAGTGCTTGCAAACTGCCAACTTCATCATCACAACAGCAGAAATTAATGCAAAAGGTATGCGTCTCTGCAATCTAAAGCCTCGCACACACGATCAGACTTACATTGGACAAATCCGTGGATTTTTGTCTGAAGGGCGTTGTCCATGAACTTGGTATGCATACACAAGGCACAACATTTTCAGCCAACATACATCAAACCACGTGGTTTTTCAGCTCTTAACCGCCACCCTTTGGCCAACTTCTGCTATTGTTGTCTGATGTTTAGCATTGGTTCGGAGCATGCGCGTTTGTACTTTTGGATTTTAGTCCTCCGGATTTGTGTACACACGATCGGATAATCCGACAGAACACATTTGTTGTCGGACAATTTGAGAGCATGCACAGCCAACATTTGTTGTCGGAAATTCTGACAACAATTGTCCGATGGAGCATACAGATGGTCAAATTGTCCAACAAAACATGTCCGTTAAACAATTGTTGTCGGAATATCCGATCGTGTGTACAGGCCTCTACTGTGTCACATACCGTAACACAGCACCGCTCGGCACTTCCATGACCTGCCTGATTGGTCTTCCCTGGGACAAGCACTGCAAAGGGAGGGAGGCCCGAGATCCCCCAATGACAGCTGGCAGAAGAGGAGAGCAGCGGAGATCAGCTGAGCATGACTAGGCGCTTCCGTGACCTGTCTGAGCTCTCTTATCCGCTCTAAGCTTTGCAGAGGGAGGGGTGGCCCGAGATACTCCGATGACAGCTGGCAAATGAGGAGGGCAGCAGGGATCAGCTGGGCGTGGCTCAGCGCTTATGTGACCCACCTGAGCTCTTCTACCCGCTCTGAGCCTTGCAAAGGGGGGGGGGGGGCGAAATCCCCTGCTGACAGCTGGGAGAAGGGGAGGACTCCAGCAGCAACAGAAAGGACTCCAGCAGCCTAAACTAGGGCTTATTTTCGGGGTAGGGCTTATATTGCAGCCCTCCTGGAAAATCGGGGTAGGTCTTACTTTCAGGGAAACACGGTAGCAGTAGATGCAGTTCTAATAGATGTAGATGCAGGCTAATTAATAAAAACTAGTGGAACGCCGCTAGTCAGTATCAAGCTCACAGCTATTTATCGCCACTCCTGAAAATGCAAGTCCTCTGACTATCTTGCAGAACCTCTTACTTCAATTATTTAAATCACTGACCCAGAACAAGTATGCAGATAAGTGCTTTTCCCTGACTCTCAATCTCCACGCCTGGTCTGAGTCATTCACTCAAGACATATTGCACTCACTGGTTCAGTATAAAAGCCAGGCGACTAGCATTTTAAAAAGTAGGTCAGCAACAGCAGCCTTTACATATTTCTGAGGAGCCAATTGTACTTCTGTGTGGTAATGCCTGGCAATGTATATTATATTTGTTCCTGTGCCATTTATTTTGAATGACACCCCAAAGCACCAAGGCAATGCACAGCATTGTGTTGAGCTAAAGTGGTTGTAAACCCTAGAAAAAAACACAAAAACACCTGCAAGACAAAGGCTGAGCTAATGAGCTAATATGCATAGAATACTAGCTCATTATAAATGACTTACCTAACATTGAAGCCAACGAAGCGGTCCTCGTACCCCCCTCCAGCTAGCGACATCTCTCCCGGGGGTTACTTCCGGGTATTGGCCGGAGCCGCAATGACGTCACTCCCGCACATGCTCGCGGGAGCCGCTGGTAACGGCACACACTCACTCAGGGGAGGGCTGGGCCGGGGGGCAGGGTGGCAATTGCCTCCCAGGCCGCTCTAACTTATGTTCAAAATGGCCCGCAGCCGCTGCCCTCTACCATTTTCTTTTTTATTCTGCACAAGGAAGTCGAGCCGGGGGCCGGGAGAAACACTGGCTGACCACTAGCTGTTGCATTCCGGGAGTTGTAGTCCACGCTCAAGCAAGGGCGGATCCAGAGTCTAGTCTCGGGAGGGGCACTGCCAGAAAATAAGGTGTTGCTTACAGAACTCAATTAGGTGTCCGGTGTGTTCGCTGCAATGTTGCAGTACCGCTAAAAGATCAATGATCGCCGCCATTACTAGTATAAAATATTTAAATATAAATGCCATAAATCTAACCCATAGTTTGTAGACGATTGTCAGGGACTGCAGACATGGTACAAGAGATGGTCAGAGACTGCAGACATGGTACAAGAGATGGTCAGAGAATGCAGACATGGTACAAGAGATGGTCAGAGACTGCAGACATGGTACAAGAGATGGTCAGAGACTGCAGACATGGTACAAGAGATGGTCAGAGACTGCAGACATGGTACAAGAGATGGTCAGAGAATTCAGACATGGTACAAGAGATGGTCAGAGACTGCAGACATGATACAAGAGATGGTCAGAGACTGCAGACATGGTACAAGAGATGGTAAGAGACTGCAGACATGGTACAAGAGATGGTCAGAGACTGCAGACGTGGTACAGGAGATGGTCAGAGACTGCAGACGTGGTACAAGGGATGGTCAGAGACTGCTGACGTGGTACAAGAGATGGTCAGAGACTGCAGGCATGGTACAAGGGATGGTCAGAGACTGCAGACATGGTATAAGAGATGGTCAGAGACTGCAGGCATGGTACAAGGGATGGTCAGAGACTGCAGACGTGGTATAAGAGATGGTCAGAGACTGCAGATGTGGTATAAGAGATGGTCAGAGACTGCAGACATGGTACAAGGGATGGTCAGAGACTGCAGACATGGTATAAGAGATGGTCAGAGACTGCAGGCATGGTACAAGGGATGGTCAGAGACTGCAGACGTGGTATAAGAGATGGTCAGAGACTGCAGGCATGGTACAAGGGATGGTCAGAGACTGAACACATGGTACAAGAGATCAATGCAGCCTCATCAGTGCCCACCATTGCAGCCTCACTGTGCATATGAACGCAGCCCCACCTTTGTGTATAAATTCAGTCCCACTTTTGTATATTAATGCAGTCCCACTTTTGTATATCAATGCAGACCCACTTTTGTATATCAATGCAGACCCACTTTTGTATATCAATGCAGACCCACTTTTGTATATCAATGCAGCCCCACTTTTGTATATCAATGCAGACCCACTTTTGTATATCAATGCAGCCCCACTTTTGTATATAAATGCAGTCCCACTTGTGTCTATGAATGCAGTCCCACTTGTGTCTATGAATGCAGTCCCACTTGTGTCTATGAATGCAGTCCCACTTTTGTCTATGAATGCAGCCCCACTTTTGTCTATGAATGCAGCCCCACTTGTGTCTATGAATGCAGTCCCACTTTTGTATATGAATGCAGTCCCACTTTGGTATATGAATGCAGTCCCACTTTTGTATATACATGCAGTCCCACTTTTGTATATGAATGCAGCCCCACTTTTGTCTAATAATGCAGCCACACTGTGCATGGCACTCACCATGGCATTGCCTCGATCACACACAGCAGGTATCTCCTCTCCCGACGTGTGTCATGGAACAAACAGGAGCTGTAGGTCTGTGTTCGGCTCTAGCAAAGTCCCACCCTAGACGGGCTTGTGTGATAGACAAAACACTGATTCAATCAGTGTTCCATCTCCATATACTATCACACGAGCAGGTCTAGCACAGACATCTCCAGCTCTCACACACAGCGAGTGTCATACACGCAGGAGAGAGGGGACTGCTGCAGTCAGCTACAGCTCAAAGCAGCCTCAGGACAGGCAGCCTACCAGCCCTGGTGATGAGAGAGGGAGAGAGAGTTAGAGACTCGGCAGCGGGAGCTGCAGGCACTGCAAAGCAGTTTAAAAGCCAATGTGACATGATTGCCTCGGGGGGGGGGGCAATTGCCCTGTTCCCCCCCCCCCTGGATCCGCCGTTGCCACCAAGCAGTTTAAAAAAAAAGTAAAAAAACATTTTTTTTTTTTTTTTTTTTAAAGCCAATGTGACATGATTGCCTCGGGGGGGGCAATTGCCCTGTTGCCCCCCCCTGGATCCGCCGTTGCACTCAAGCTCCCGGTGGGTGGAAAACAGAGCAGCGCAGAGGAAACTACAACTCCCTGGGCCTGGATTCTTGAAAGCAGGCAGAGGCAGGGCATGCCAGGGAGTCGGGACACAGGGCTGCAGGACTGGGCGCTGGCTGCAACTTGACCCCAGGACCAGAAGCATTACCCCCCCCCCCCCAGGAGGCCGTGGCGTGCAAGAACCTGCTGAGCTGAGATCACTGAGGTGAGATACCCTGACACGCCTAACTGAATCCCCACCATCCCCCCCCATACACCCCATGCAACCTGCCCCAGTGATCAGGCTGCATTGATGGGCACTGGAGTTGACTGCATTGATGGGCACTGGAGTTGGCTGCACTAATGGGCACTGGTGAGGCTGCATTGAAAAACCAGGTGGGCCATGGATGGTGAGCTCATTCGGCGGTTCAATAGGCCACTTGACTGGACTTGCCCCCCAGGCTTAAGGCTGCCAGCCCTCCCCTGCTGACTCACTAAAGCAATGGCACAAACGTGCCATTGCTTCAGTTTTCTCCAGTGCGCATGTGCCCGATGACATTCGGACAAGGGATACCTCCAAAACCGTGCAGTTTTGCTTATTATACGCTTACCTGTAGCATAAAGTGGTCTGTAAGGGTTTAAGCTGGTCATTCATTATACAATTTTCTTGTTCAATTTACCTTAGATTTACCATCTATTATGTAGTGCAAGAGGCTGCTTGATTGCATACAAATTTATATTTATATATAAGTTGAGTGCACATGCTCAGTGTCATATCCAGAGGTTGTCTTTGGGAAATAGATGTATGAGTGCTGCCAGCATTGCTGCAGAGGTTGAAGGGGTAGGGCGGTCAGCCTGTCAGTGCTCAGACCATACACCGCACACTGCATCAAATTGGTCTGAATGGCTGTCGTCCCAGAAGATAGCTTTTTCTAAAGATGATGCACAACAAAGCCCGCACTTTTCTGAAGACAAGCAGACTAAGGACACAGATTACCGGAACCATGTCCTGCGGTCTGATGAGACGAAGATAAACTTATTTGGTTCAGATGGTGTCAAGCGTGTGTTGTGGCAACAAGGTGAGGAGTACAAAGACAAGTGTGTCTGGTCTACAGTCAAGCATTGTGGTGGGAGTGTCATGATCATGATCTGGGGATGCATGAGTGCTGCCGGTGTCCTGTCGAAAAATGCCGGAACCGCGCATGTGCAGAGCGGAGCCTCAGAACAGCTGAGTTGACGATCAGCTGTTGTCTCGTGTGGCAGAGGCATGTTCATGTAGGAGAGGGGTGGATATTTACATCAAGGGGCGGATATTTAAATGACGGGCAGTGCTGGAGGTGGAATTTTTATCGATGGCCAAAGAATTCTACTAAAGAAATCTTTATCTAATATAGAAAAAGCCGCCCTTCAATTGACTAAACACGCCCCACAAGCGATCAGAATAAATAGCAGATAAAGATTTATTTTGAAGATTACTGTGGCCATCGATAAAAATTCCAGCACTGCCCATCATTGAAAAATCTGCCCTCTTCATGTAAATATCCGCCCCTCTTCTACATGAACGTGCCTCGGCCACGCGAGACAACAGCTGATCGTAAACTCATCTCTTCTGCGGCTCTGGGCGGTGCATGCGCGGTTCCGCAAACGGAAGGTGGAGGAACACAAGATCTCTAACATCCACCAACTCCAAGATGGAGGAGTAGAAGAGGACTCCAGTGGCAACCTGTGAAGCTCTGGTGAACTCCATGCCTAAAGCCTCGTACACACGATAGGATAGCCAGAGGAGAACGGTCTGAAGGACCGTTTTCATCAGTCCAAACCGATCGTGTGTGGGCCCCATAGGTTATTTAACCTTAGGTTAAAAAAATGAGAACTTGCTGTAAAATGTAACCTATGGACTGGCAACCGATAGGTCAAAACCGATCGTTAGTATGCAAAAGCATTGGTTAAAAACCTGCGCATGCTCAGAATCAAGTCGACGCATGCTTGGAAGCATTGAACTTCGTTTTTTTCAGAACGTCGTTCTGACACGATCAGTTATTTAACCGATGGTGTGTACGCATGACGGACCATCAGTCTGCTTCATAGGTTAACCTAATCTTCAGACCGTTGTCCTCTGGCTATCCTATCGTGTGTACAAGGCCTAAGGGCCCTTTCACACGTATGGACAAACGGTCCGTTTATTACAAGTTCGTTTACGGACTTGTAATGTATCCCTATGGGATTGCAGACGTTAGCGGATGATGCATCCGCTAACGTCCGCAACCATCCGCGTCCGCAAAGATCCGCTTTTGTGGACGGAAGAAAACCCTATTTTTCTTCCGGCCGGCGGAACAGATCAGATGAATATGGACACACGGTCCGTATTCATCCGATTCCCCATAGGGGAGAGCAGAGGAGAGACAGGGCGGTCTCTGCACTGTTTGCGGTGACCGCCCTGTCCGCCGACAGCTCAGCGGGGATTTACGGAGGAATCCCCGCTGAGTCAAACGGGCTAACGGAGCGGATCAATACGGATCCGCTCCGTGTGAAAGAGCCCTTAGAGGGAGAAGGCAGTGCTGGAAAATAATGGTGGCCACACAAAATATTGACACTTGGGCCCAATTTGGACATTTTCACTTGGGGTGTATTCAGTGCCGATCCTGACCTCTCTGGGGCCCTAAGCACAATTCTGCTAAGGGGCCCTCTATCTGATCCGTGATACCGTGAGCTATGTAAACCATTTGCCATTGCCACATAACATTCAGGTTTTTTTTTTACCACATAACATTCGGGAGTTTTTTTTTTTACCACATAACATTCAGGGTTTTTTTTTTTTTTTTACCACATAACATTCAGGGTTTTTTTTTTTTACCACATAACATTCGGGAGTTTTTTTTTACCACATAACATTCAGGGTTTTTTTTTTACCACATAACATTCGGGAGTTTTTTTTTACCACATAACATTCAGGGTTTTTTTTTTACCACATAACATTCAGGTTTTTTTTTACCACATAACATTCAGGGTTTTTTTTTACCACATAACATTCAGGTTTTTTTTTTACCACATAACATTCAGGGTTTTTTTTTTTACCACATAACATTCAGGGTTTTTTTTTTACCACATAATATTCAGGGTTTTTTTTTTACCACATAACATTCAGGTTTTTTTTTACCACATAACATTCAGGGTTTTTTTTTACCACATAACATTCAGGTTTTTTTTTTACCACATAACATTCAGGGTTTTTTTTTTTACCACATAACATTCAGGTTTTTTTTTTACCACATAACATTCAGGTTTTTTTTTACCACATAACATTCAGGTTTTTTTTTTACCACATAACATTCAGGTTTTTTTTTACCACATAACATTCAGGTTTTTTTTTTACCACATAACATTCAGGTTTTTTTTTTACCACATAACATTCAGGGTTTTTTTTTACCACATAACATTCAGGTTTTTTTTTACCACATAACATTCAGGTTTTTTTTTACCACATAACATTCAGGTTTTTTTTTTACCACATAACATTCAGGTTTTTTTTTTACCACATAACATTCAGGTTTTTTTTTTTTTACACACATAACATTCACCTCCTAGTCCTACCGTTTCCAAAAGGCATTGGCAGGGAAAATTAAATCTGACAGTCACCACAGCTGTGCCGCTCTCCTCTCCTCAGAGTGACTGACTCCACCCCCCCAGGAGCAGGGAGCTTCAGCACTTGGGCCCCTTTCAGACTGGGGCGGGAGCCGCGGTGGCGGTATAACGCCGCTAAAAATAGCGGCGCTATACCGCCGGGATTGCCGCGGGAATCGGCCGCTAGCGGTGCGGTATTAACCCCCGCTAGCGGCCGATAAAGGGTTAATACCGCCCGCAATGCGCCTCTATAGAGTATACATGCCGCTCCTCTCACCGCTCTAAAGATGCTGCTGACAGGAGATTTTTTTATCTCCCGCCAGCGCATCGCCTCAGTGTGAAAGCCCTCTGGCTTTCACATTGAGTCTGCAGTAAAGGAGTTTTTCAGGCGGGATAGCAGCGCTATTTTTAGCGCTGTACCGCCTGAAAAACTCCTCAATGTGAAAGGGGTCTTAGCCGCTCGTGGACTACAGCTCCCATAAGCATTAGCGGTGGCCGTCTCACTGACGTCACCTGATGTCTGACTCACTACTGCTACATTGTCAATGTTCAGCGCCGCAGGCGGATACTCGGACAGCCGCGGCGGCCATTTTTCCGGTTAAAAATTCGCCGATGCAAATAGAAACTCCATGCTTCCCAGCGGGGCCCCGAGTAAATCCGGGGGCCCTACTCAGCTTGCATAGTCTGCGTATAGGGCGGATCGGCCCTGGGTGTACTCACTTTTGTTGCCAGCGGTTTAGACATTAATGGCTGTGTGTTGAGTTATTTTGAGGGGACAGCAAAGTTACACCGTTATATAAGCTCTACACTCACTACACAACATTGTAGCAAAGTGTAATTTCTTCAGTGTTGTCACATGAAAAGATAGAATAAAATATTTACAAAAATGTGAGGGGTGTACTCACTTTTGTGAGATACTGTATATTAATAAATAAACATTTCACCTTTATAATAATGATTGCTGTATACAGTGATGAAAATAAGTATTTGAACACCCTGCTATTTTGCAAGTTCTCCCACTTGGAAATCATGGAGGGGTCTGAAATTGTTATTGTAGGTGCATGTCCACTGTGAGAGACATAATCAAAAAAAAAAAATCCAGAAATCACAATGTATGATTTTTTTAAACTATTTATTTGTATGATACAGCTGCAAATAAGTATTTGAACACCTGAGAAAATCAATGTTAATATTTGGTACAGTAGCCTTTGTTTGCAATTACAGAGGTCAAACGTTTCTTGTTGTTTTTCACCAGGTTTGCACACACTGGAGGAGGGATTTTGGCCCACTCCTCCCCACAGATCTTCTCTAGATCAGTCAGGTTTCTGGGCTATCGCTGAGAAACACGGAGTTTGAGCTCCCTCCAAAGATTCTCTATTGGGTTTAGGTCTGGAGACTGGCTAGGCCACGCCAGAACCTTGATATGCTTCTTACAGAGCCACTCCTTGGTTATCCTGGCTGTGTGCTTCGGGTCATTGTCATGTTGGAAGACCCAGCCTCGACCCATCTTCAAAGCTCTAACTGAGGGAAGGAGGTTGTTGCCCAAAATCTCGCAATACATGGCCCCGGTCATCCTCTCCTTAATACAGTGCAGTCGCCCTGTCCCATGTGCAGAAAAACACCCCCAAAGCATGATGCTACCACCCCCATGCTTCACAGTAGGGATGGTGTTCTTGGGATGGTACTCATCATTCTTCTTCCTCCAAACACGTTAGTGGAATTATGACCAAAAAGTTCTATTTTGGTCTCATCTGACCACATGACTTTCTCCCATGACTCCTCTGGATCATCCAAATGGTCATTGGCAAACTTAAGACGGGCCTTGACATGTGCTGGTTTAAGCAGGGGAACCTTCCGTGCCATGCATGATTTCAAACCATGACGTCTTAGTGTATTACCAACAGTAACCTTGGAAACGGTGGTCCCAGCTCTTTTCAGGTCATTGACCAGCTCCTCCCGTGTAGTCCTGGGCTGATTTCTCGCCTTTCTTAGGATCATTGAGACCCCAGGAGGTGAGATTTTGCATGGAGCCCCAGTCCGAGGGAGATTGACAGTCATGTTTAGCTTCTTCCATTTTCTAATGATTGCTCCAACAGTGGACCTTTTTTCACCAAGCTGCTTGGCAATTTCCCCATAGCCCTTTCCAGCCTTGTGGAGGTGTACACTTTTGTCTCTAGTGTCTTTGGACAGCTCTTTGGTCTTGGCCATGTTAGTAGTTGGATTCTTACTGATTGTATGGGGTGGACAGGTGTCTTTATGCAGCTAATGACCTCAAACAGGTGCATCTAATTTAGGATAATAAATGGAGTGGAGGTGGACATTTTAAAGGCAGACTAACAGGTCTTTGAGGCTCAGAATTCTAGCTGATAGACAGGTGTTCAAATACTTATTTGCAGCTGTATCATACAAATAAATAGTTAAAAAAACATAAATTGTGATTTCTGGAATTTTTTGTTTTGATTATGTCTCTCACAGTGGACATGCACCTACGATGACAATTTCAAACCCCTCCATGATTTCCAAGTGGGAGAACTTGCAAAATAGCAGGGTGTTCAAATACTTATTTTCCTCACTGTATATATATATGTTTTATCTTAACCATGTGGACTACCATTTAAAAGCCCATCTTCTACAATCCTTTTTTCTTTCTGAAACACATACCCCCATACCTGCCATAATCGCATTTGGGGAAAAACGCTGTACACTAACACACTGATGCAGAAGCCACTGGCGTTCACCCAAGCAGAGCCTTGTTATCATTTACATTGACAGCTGTATGTGGCTG
Organism: Rana temporaria; assembly: GCF_905171775.1. Classification (NCBI taxonomy): domain Eukaryota; kingdom Metazoa; phylum Chordata; class Amphibia; order Anura; family Ranidae; genus Rana; species Rana temporaria. The sequence goes on along the minus strand of NC_053497.1, from coordinate 143,868,825 downwards.
GTGTGGCTCCCCGGGTGCCAACAAGTGCTGGGAATTTTTGGGTGAGGGACCCAAGAAGAGGAGGATCAGGGTCACTTTCTGCAATACCATTACACAGAGCAGGTAAGTATAACATGTTTGTTATTTAATTTAAAAAATACTATTACAAATACGGTTAAAGTGACATGAAAGCTTCTTTTTTTCTCTCTCTTTTTTATTAAAATAGCCAACATGTTATATTCACCTGCTCTGTGAAATGGTTTTCCACAGAACAGACACAATCTTCTTCTGGGTTACCCTGCTGACACTCCAGGCTCCTCCTCTTCAGCAAGAGCTTTCATGGAAAGCTGCTTTCCATGGGGGCACTTGTGTGGGCTCGCTCCCGAGCCGCCCAGTCTGCATCTATGGACACAGAGCAGGCAGATCAGCCCCGCCCGCTTGCTCTGCACAGCATTAGCTCTCGCTGCTATCAATCATCCCAGGAAAGAAGGGAGACAGCAGCGAGAGCAGCTGCTCTCGTGCACATCACTGGATCAGATTGGTCTCCGGTAAGAATAAGGAGGGGGCTGTGGGGGATTCTGCAGCACAGAAGGCTTTTTACCTTAATGTATAGAATGCATTAAAGCGGAGTTCCACCCAAAAATGGAACTTCCGCTTTTTGGAAACCTTCCCCCCTCTGTAGTCACATTTGACACCTTGCAGGGGGGAGAGGGGAACAGACACCTGTGTAATACAGGTATTTTGCTACCACTTCCGGGCATAGGCACCCGCGGGTACCTACACCAAGCCCCACCCCCCCCCACTGATCACAGATCACTGATCACAGATCCCGATTACAGGGAGCTGTGATCAGTGGCCTGTCACTAGGAATACTGGGGAAATGCTTGTTCACATTAGCATTTCCCCTATCTTTATTACAGGTACTTCCATTGCGCTGTCAATTTATGCAGCGCTTTACATATAATATCAGTCCCTGCCCTCATCTTCCTCTCTATTCCCGCGGACATCGAGTCATACTCACGGAGCTCGCAGCGGGCACGCGCGCCCACAATGCCGCGTCTTAAAGGCGACGTACAGGTACGTTGATATGCCTGTACGTGCCATTCTGCCGACGTATATCTGTGTGAGCCGGTCGGCAAGCGGTTAACAATTAGCACATAAAGATATTCCAAACACCTGGTTTAAAGTGGAGTTCCACCTGTGTTTTTTTTTAACCCTTAAAAATCTTAAAATATACTCACCTGAAAGGGCGGTTGCTATGCGGAAGTAGCTCTTCTGCCTCTTCTTCCACCACGGTGGATATTCTGGCTCGTCCTATGTCGCTGTGTCTTCTTGTGAATAAGCCGTGCTGCCTTCTGGGAACTGTGTGTATCCCAGGGGGCAGCCGCCCATTCACAAAGCGCTGTGCGAGTTGCGCATGCGCAGTAGGAAACGGGCAGTGAAGGCATAAGGCTTCACTACCTGTTTCCCTTAGTACGGATGGAGGCGCCAGGACCGAGTGATTGCGGGCGACTAGGACAGGTAAGTGTCCTTATTAAAAGTCAGCAGCTACACTGTTAGTAGCTGCTGACTTAAAAAAAAAAAAATCACGGGTGGAATCCCGCTTTAAGCATTTCAATCATCCCGGCATCATCGTTGTTATGGTGTCAGGATGATTGAAGCACATTATTTCTATTATTACATTGTAATGAAATTATTCAACTCACCATAATGCTGAATCAGTGGGAGCCCTGAGTGTGTCGCCTGCCACCAGATGCCCCCAGCAGAGTCCCTCCTTACATCAGGCATTCTCAGCAGAGTCCGTCCTTACATTAGGTGCCCCCAGCGGAGTCCGCCCTTACATCAGGTGCTCCCAGCGGAGTCCATCCTTACATCAGGTGCCCCCAGTGGAGTCCGCCCTTACATCAGAGTTCGCCCCTACATCAGATGCCCCCAGCAGAGTCCCTCCTTACATCAGTGTCCCCAGCAGGGGAGCCCCTCCTTACATCAGTGTCCCCAGCAGAGGAGTCCCTCCCTACATCAGTGTCCCCAGCAGCGGAGCCCCTCCTTACATCAGTGTCCCCAGCAGCGGAGCCCTTCCTTACATCAGTGTCCCCAGCAGCAGAGCCCCTCCTTACATCAGTGTCCCCAGCAGGGGAGCCCCTCCTTACATCAGTGTCCCCAGCAGAGGAGCCCCTCCTTACACCAGTGTCCCCAGCAGCAGAGCCCCTCCTTACATCAGTGTCCCCAGCAGCAGAGTGCCTCCTTACATCAGTGTCCCCAGCAGGGGAGCCCTTCCTTACATCAGTGTCCCCAGCAGGGGAGCCCTTCCTTACATCAGTGTCCCCAGCAGCAGAGTGCCTCCTTACATCAGTGTCCCCAGCAGACAAGCCCCTCCTTACATCAGTGTCCCCAGCAGACAAGCCCCTCCTTACATCAGTGTCCCCAGCAGCGGAGCCCCTCCTTACATCAGTGTCCCCAGCAGGGGAGTCCCTCCTTACATCAGTGTCCCCAGCAGGAGAACCCCTCCTTACATCAGTGTCCCCAGCAGGAGAGCCCCTCCTTACATCAGTGTGCCCAGCAGGAGAGCCCCTCCTTACATCAGTGTGCCCAGCAGGAGAGCCCCTCCTTACATCAGTGTCCCCAGCAGCAGAGCCCCTCCTTACATCAGTGTCCCCAGCAGGGGAGCCCTTCCTTACATCAGTGTCCCCAGCAGCAGAGCCCCTCCTTACATCAGTGTCCCCAGCAGCAAAGTGCCTCCTTACATCAGTGTCCCCAGCAGCGGAGCCCTTCCTTACATCAGTGTCCCCAGCAGCGGAGCCCTTCCTTACATCAGTGTCCCCAGCAGCAAAGTGCCTCCTTACATCAGTGTCCCCAGCAGACAAGCCCCTCCTTACATCAGTGTCCCCAGCAGACAAGCCCCTCTTTACATCAGTGTCCCCAGCAGGAGAGCCCCTCCTTACATCAGTGTCCCCAGCAGCAAAGTGCCTCCTTACATCAGTGTCCCCAGCAGACAAGCCCCTCCTTACATCAGTGTCCCCAGCAGACAAGCCCCTCTTTACATCAGTGTCCCCAGCAGGGGAGTCCCTCCTTACATCAGTGTCCCCAGCAGGGGAGTCCCTCCTTACATCAGTGTCCCCAGCAGACAAGCCCCTCTTTACATCAGTGTCCCCAGCAGGGGAGTCCCTCCTTACATCAGTGTCCCCAGCAGGGGAGTCCCTCCTTACATCAGTGTCCCCAGCAGACAAGCCCCTCTTTACATCAGTGTCCCCAGCAGGGGAGTCCCTCCTTACATCAGTGTCCCCAGCAGTGGAGCCCCTCCTTACATCAGTGTCCCCAGCAGGGGAGTCCCTCCTTACATCAGTGTCCCCAGCAGTGGAGCCCCTCCTTACATCAGTGTCCCCAGCAGGGGAGCCCCTCCTTACATCAGTGTCCCCAGCAGCCGAGCCCCTCCTTACATCAGTGTCCCCAGCAGGGGAGTCCCTCCTTACATCAGTGTCCCCAGCAGTGGAGCCCCTCCTTACATCAGTGTCCCCAGCAGGGGAGTCCCTCCTTACATCAGTGTCCCCAGCAGCCGAGCCCCTCCTTACATCAGTGTCCCCAGCAGAGGAGCCCCTCCTTACATCAGTGTCCCCAGCAGCCGAGCCCCTCCTTACATCAGTGTCCCCAGCAGGGGAGTCCCTCCTTACATCAGTGTCCCCAGCAGTGGAGCCCCTCCTTACATCAGTGTCCCCAGCAGGGGAGTCCCTCCTTACATCAGTGTCCCCAGCAGTGGAGCCCCTCCTTACATCAGTGTCCCCAGCAGGAGAGCCCCTCCTTACATCAGTGTCCCCAGCAGCCGAGCCCCTCCTTACATCAGTGTCCCCAGCAGGGGAGTCCCTCCTTACATCAGTGTCCCCAGCAGTGGAGCCCCTCCTTACATCAGTGTCCCCAGCAGGGGAGTCCCTCCTTACATCAGTGTCCCCAGCAGCCGAGCCCCTCCTTACATCAGTGTCCCCAGCAGAGGAGCCCCTCCTTACATCAGTGTCCCCAGCAGCCGAGCCCCTCCTTACATCAGTGTCCCCAGCAGGGGAGTCCCTCCTTACATCAGTGTCCCCAGCAGTGGAGCCCCTCCTTACATCAGTGTCCCCAGCAGGGGAGTCCCTCCTTACATCAGTGTCCCCAGCAGTGGAGCCCCTCCTTACATCAGTGTCCCCAGCAGGAGAGCCCCTCCTTACATCAGTGCTGCATATCAGTGCCTCATCATCAGTGCCACCTTATCAGCGCCCGTCTGTGAAGGACAAAACTTACTTTTTCCCCCCAAAAAATTAAAAAAATGCTGCGCAAATACAGCGTGACGTAAAAAATTGCAACGGTTGCTATTTTATTCCCTAGGGTCTCTGCTAAAAATATATATATTATGTTTGGGGGTTATAAGTAATTTTCTAGCAAAAAGTACTGATTTAAACTTTTTGGTGTAAACCTAAAGTGCCAGAAAGGGTCTGGTCTTCAAGTGATGGGAATGTAAATGGTGTGACTGTACTAGAACAGACCAGGTGTCTGTCCACTGTCACCCATAGCAACCAATCAGAAGTCTCTGTGGGGACCTGTGTGATTGGTTGTTATGGGTGACTGTATTGAGGAATGACCATTGAAGAATGGGGTGAAGGGCGAGGTACATCATGTGTACAACATTGTCCGGGCTCACACTGATTTCTATTCTGTATATAGAAGTATTTTCCATACGCACCTGCCAGAAAGAAAGATGGCGGCGGATGCTTCCTGCCCATCCTCCTCCTCCTCCCCTCCTCAGTTCTTTCCCAGGAACACGCGATCCACCCTCGGCCGCCGGATACCGGTATAGAGCCAGCCCCCGGGACACCGAGCTGATCCCGGAGAAACGTCACTTCCGGGAGAGCGATGAGGAGACTCAGACCAGCGGCCGGGGACCAAGCGGAGGAGACGAGGTGAGGGCACTGCTGTCCCCCCCACACCAACCCACACAAGGGGGAGACGAATGGATACTGAAATAGAGAGGTGGGCGGGACACTGAAGGAGGAGAGGGGGTGACAGGACACTGGGGGGCACAACACTGGAGGGGGGAGTGAGGGGTTGATAGAACAGTCGGGGGTGGCACAACACTGGGAGGGAGAAGGGGGCTGGGGTTGATAGAACACTTGGAGAGGGAGGGTGATAGAACGGGGGGGTGAGGGGATAGTAGGACAATGGGATGAGGTGAGAGAAAAAATGGGGGGGGGGGGGATGGAATAGGGGGGTGTTAACTGGGAGCAGAGGGGGTTATAGAATAGTGGGGGGGGGTGATAGAATAGTGGGGGATGGTTAGGGGGTGATAGAATAGTAGGGGGAGGGGTTAGGGGGTGATAGAATAGTAGGGGGTGGTGGAATAGGACACTGAAGGGACAATATGGGGGGGGGGGGGGTTAGCGGATGATAGAATAGTGGGGGAGGGTTAGGGGTGATAGTATAGTGTGTGGGGGGGGGGGGTAGGGGGTGATAGAATAGTGGGGGGAGGTTAGTGGGTGATAGAATAGTGTGGGGGGGGGGGGTGATAGAATAGTGGTGGGGGGTTAGGGGGTGATAGAATAGTGGTGGGGGGTTAGGGGGTGATAGAATAGTGGGGGGAGGTTAGTGGGTGATAGAATAGTGTGGGGGGGGGGGTGATAGAATAGTGGTGGGGGGTTAGGGGGTGATAGAATAGTGGTGGGGGGTTAGGGGGTGATAGAATAGTGGTGGGGGGTTAGGGGGTGATAGAATAGTGGGGGGGGCTTAGCGGATGATAGAATAGTGGGGGAGGGGGGGGTTTAGCGGATGATAGAATATGGGGGAGGGTTAGGGGGTGATAGAATAGTGGGGGAGGGTTAGAGGGGGTGATAGAATAGTGTGGGGGAGGGGTTAGGGGTGATAGAATAGTGGGGGAGGGTTAGGGGGTGATAGAATAGTAGGGGGTGGTGGAATAGGACACTGAAGGGACAATATGGGGGAGGGTTAGGGGTGATAGTATAGTGTGTGGGGGGGGGTTAGGGGGTGATAGAATAGTGTGGGGGGGGGGGGTGATAGAATAGTGTGGGGGGGGGTGATAGAATAGTGGTGGGGGGTTAGGGGGTGATAGAATAGTGGTGGGGGGTTAGGGGGTGATAGAATAGTGGGGGGGGCTTAGCGGATGATAGAATAGTGGGGGGGGGGGGGGTTTAGCGGATGATAGAATATGGGGGAGGGTTAGGGGGTGATAGAATAGTGTGTGGGGGGTGTTAGGGGGTGATAGAATAGTGGGGGGGGGGTTAGGGGGGTGATAGAATAGTGGGGGGGGGTTAGGGGGGTGATAGAATAGTGTGGGGGAGGGTTAGGGGGTGATAGAATAGTGTGGGGGAGGGTTAGGGGGTGATCGAATAGTAGGGGGTGGTGGAATAGGACACTGAAGGGACAATATGGGGGGGGGGGGTTAGAGCAGACTGGAAGTGGTAGGAGAGCAGGGTGCTGCAGTAAGGATGTCAGGGGTGGTATAGGGGGTACAGAACACTGCAGTGAACATAATGGGCAATGTGTGAAGGGGGCAATACTGAAGAAACAGGAGATTGGGGGGTGGGGTACACTGGAGGGTATTGTTGGGAGAGGAGATGTGGGACAGCATTGCTGGTGAAGATGTTAGGACATTATAAAGACGGATAGGATGCTCTGATCATAGGAAGCACTCGGCTCAGATGACATCTAATAGACGGAGGGATGGGAGGCTCCCCTAGGAATTCCCTTCCAGAATAGACAATAGTATGGCTGCTTCAATCAACCAACATTCCTGGGGGGGTCACAGCCTTTATTTCTCAAGACAACAAACACATTATAAAGTAAATACCCCCCCCCCCCCCCATCATAACATCAGGTCCTCACCCCACCTTACTGTGTGTCTATAGCTGATGTATGTATGGACCCCTAATGTTATGGGGTGGGCTTTCAGGGGCCGCCATGTTTTGTGCCTATTGTATCTTTGTTTTAATTATGTTTATTATTATTTACATAATGATTTACCCTGCATTTTACACACCGTTACATCAGCATGGAACATGTAATCCCTAATAAGTCCTAGTAGTAAGAATGATCAGCCCAGGGTATGTACATTTTAGCCCAGTATGTAATGCACAGCACAGGGGGGGGTCTGTGCTATGTAATGCACAGCACAGGGGGGGGGGTCTGTAGTATGTAATGCACAGCACAGGGGGGTCTGTAAATGAAAGAGAAAAGCGCCTGCGCTATTGGTAACTAAAGCTAGGGGGCACTGCTGCAATCACCTGGTAGTCTGTCCTCACTCCTCACCAGAAAAAAATAGAAATATAAATAAGTGATAGTGACTGCGCTGTGTAACTAAACGAACATAAATGGTGATGCAAAACCCATTGGGTGGGTAAATTGACCACTAGGGGCAAAAAAACTCCTATTTGGTGAAGTATAAATATACCAACAAAACTTTAAGACAACATGAACTACAGGTGCAAATTAATAGATGCTCAAACAAGCATTAACAGTGACAAATCGTGAACGAAAAAATATATATAAATAAGTACAAGTGTAATATAGCAAAGTCTTATGAACGGTGATCCCAAAGAAGAACCAAACTCCAGTGTTGAGAGAAAAAGCTTCAGTGCAGACACCTCTTGTGGTTCCTAAATGCTCACCTCTAGTGCTCCTAGTCCCTTTACTGTTTCCTTTATATCATGGGTGCTCAACCTGTGGCTCTCCAGCTGTTGCAAAACTACAATTCCCATAATGCCTCAGCCTTTGGGAGACATGCTTGTACCTGCCTCATGGGAATTGTAGTTCCGCAACAGCTGGAGAGACACAGGTTGAGCACCCATGCGTTATATGCTAATCTGATGTGGAGCCCTCCAGCGACATACAAGCCTTTCTGCATCTCCTGTGGTGTTTCTGGCTGTCCGCGCTATAGCCGTGAAATCCGGCCATCAGACGTTGCAGTTGTAGGAAGAACATGGGGCGCACAGCGCTGAGCTCACTACCGTCTATAGCAGTCAGCTTGTCCTTCCTTACAAGTGACTGCTTGTTTAGCTTTGAAAGGGACAGGTCACCTTTACCAATACACTGCCTATGCAGATAAGGGGTGTCTGTAGATAAAAACGCACTGCGCAGCTCTGACCAAAGTTGGATAAAGTCTTTACTATTAGGCCCCTTTCACATTGAGGCGTTTTTCATGCGGTACAGCGCTAAAAATAGCGCTGCTATACCGCATGAAAAAACCTGCCCTGTAGTGTTCAATGTGAAAGCCCAAAGGCTTTCACACTGAAGCGGTGCGCTAGCAGGAGCGCTCCAAAAGTCCTGCTAGCCGCATCTTTACTGCGGTATAGGAGTGGTGTGTTCACCGCTCCTTCCCATTGAAATCAATGGGAAAGCGCGGTAATACCGCGGTATTAACCCTTTTTCTGCCGCTAGCGGGGGGTTAAAACCTCACCGCTAGCGCCCGAATATCGCGGTAAATACTACGGTATAGCCGCGCTACAAATAGCACGGCTATACCGTCACCGCGGCTCTATCCCCAATGTGAAAGCAGCCTTAGGCCCCTTTCACATTGAGGCGTTTTTAAAAATAGCGCTGCTATACGGCATGGAAAAAAACCTGCCCTGTAGTGTTCAATGTGAAAGCCCGAAGGCTTTCACACTGAAGAGGTGCGCTAGCAGGAGCGCTCCAAAAGTCCTGCTAGCTGCATCTTTACTGCGGTATAGGAGGGGTGTGTTCACCGCTCCTATACCGCGCCTTCCCATTGAAATCAATGGGAAAGCGCGGTAATACCAATAGCGCGGCTATACCGTCACCGCGGCTCTATCCCCAATGTGAAAGCAGCCTGGCCATTTACATATCTTATGACTGGAAAACTTCTAGGACTTTGCTAAGCCTAGTTTAGTAATCACCTCCACCATCACAGGGGAAAGCTCTTTCTCTCACAAAAAGTGTGAATGCAGCCTCTGTGTTTTTACTTGAATGCAGGGTCGATTAAATCAATGAATTTTTTTTTTCAAATTTATTTTAATGAAATGCTTTTGGAGTAAAAATCTATCTAAAGATCGTTTTCTATTAATCATTTAGTTTATTCAGCATGAAATGGAGCTTAGTTATGCAGCATGAGGCTGTATATTCTGCAATATTTACATTTTCGGTAAACTCATTCAATGAATCCGAGCTCTGCAAGCTGAGATAACATGCACTGCATTGATGCATCCACACAATCTCACAGTAGCCATGAAATAAAAAAGTTCAGGAATATTCCTTTATCCCATTGTTTTGCAAATCTATGTACACTACAAACTGTATGATTGAATCGGTTCTGATATCGCTGTTTTACTAATCTGACAGCTTATTATTCTAAATAGGAAACCTTCATTCTGTTTGCAAATATTAAAGATTCTAACTACCAGCAAGAATAAGTCCTTACATTTTAAGAGCACCTGTCATTTCAGATCCATCATGGCAGCGCCTGTGAGTGGGCATCCACTCACCTGCTTCCGCCACCTCCCTCACCTTGTTGTGTCACTGCCGTATCACCAGCTGTCCCATTAAAGTGAATGGGACTGTCGGTGCGTCACCAGCGGGTCGGAGGAGGAGCTGCTGCGGGACAGAGATGACAGTTGCGCTTTAAAAATTATTTAAATCAAGACGTTTTACTAGTTTTTTAAATCAAATCCACCCAGCTTGTATGTTTTTAAAAGACGGTTTATAGAGTTCAGTAGCTCATACTGAAATTTGCACAAATGGGTGAATGAGTCAGAGCAGTGACTGTATTACCGGGCAACTGTTTCCAAGCTTTTAATCAGTGTGAGTCTGAAGATGGGCAGCATTGCTGTGCTCTCCCTTTAGATAAGCCATAGTGCTCTGAAAATCCTTTGTAAGAGAGATTGCATTTTATATATATTTCGTGTGTGTATGTGTATGTATGTGTGTGTGTGTGTGTGTGTGTGTATCTATCTATCTCTCTATCTATCTCTCGGTAGCAGGGTGTGTGACCCCCTTGGATGGGTTCACTACACACTGAATTTATACAGACAGGCAGTCGAAGACGGTTGAAAACAAAGATTTTGGTTTATTCTTCCATCTTGCTGGAAAACAAGTGCAAGCCTCCAAACAGCATAAACAAAATCAAACATAAAATAAACCCTGGCCACTTGGGGCGTCTATCTTCACCACACAGGAAACTATCTATGGAGTCTGGCACAGCCTACTGCTGGGCAGACACTGCTGGTCATACAGCAGAAAAAAAAAATGGTCTTTTGATTTTTATCACACAGAAAAATCAATCCTCCTCACCTCCTCCGAAGACTTTCAGTACACTGCTCTCCTTCCTCACATTGCCTCAGGATGCAGCAATTCAGTGGTAATCCCCTGGATTACTTATAGATTCCTTAATTGCCTCATTCTGAACAGCTGACGTTTTCCAACGCCCTTAGACCTTTTCTGGCTACTTTTGCAGCCGACGCCTAATAACAATTGGTGTATTGTCTAAACAAGGCAGAAATGTATGTCCCGTCTGTGACAACACCCACAGATTTACCTGACTTCCTGTCACAATAAAAAAAAAAAATAGAGATTTTATTTATATATATATATATATATATATATATATATATATATATATATATATATATATATATATATATATATATATATATATATATATATATATATATATATATATATATATATATAAAATCTATCTCTATCTGCACTCTGAAGGTGTTGAACTCGCTGGTTTGGTATGATTGCCAGGCATGTAGCATTTTAAAAAGAAGGCCAACAGCAACTGCTCTTCATTTTGGGTTAGCTATTACTTTGGTTTGACAAACTCTGGCTGATTGGTCAAAATCTATTAGGATCTTGTCACTACTGTGGTTGATCCTTTAAGCCGGCCATAGACACAGCGATTTTTCTTTCCTGCACCCACAGGTTGCAAGAAAGAAAATCGTTGGCTTCCTAACCCTGCTGTGCTCTTGTGGCATCCTTAGATGGTCTCCTGTTGAGGAAACAGCCTCTGTTGGACATGGTACCTTTGAATGACCAGACATTACAACTAAGCTAGATCCAGAGCCTTCAGGAATTGGTGCTGGAAGCGACTCATCCATTCACAGGGCACCAATAGTATACGGACAAGGTGGTGTTGAGGCCAAAGGCTCCTTTCATACCCAAGGTAGAGTCTGTTTTTCACCCCAATCAGAACATTGTCCTTGCTGAAGTGTGTTTTGGTTGTAAAGGCGGAACATTTCTCTCTGCATGAAGGTACAAAACCTTCTTCTGCATTCAGCTCCCCCTTACCTGAGCCCAATCTCAATCCAGCGATGTTCAGGAGAGCTGAGGCTCTCTCTCATCTCTCATTGGAGGGAGCAGGGCCACGCCCTGTGTGTGCGGGGCTCAAGAGCGAGCATGCACAAGTGCCTCCATAGCAAACTGGTTGCTATGGGGGCGTAGGGGAGGAATCTACAGATTTCTGAAGAGGAGGATCAGAGCTGCTCTGTGCAAAACCATTACACAGAGAATTGAAGTATAACATGTCTGTCTGTCCTTCTTCTCTTTTTTTTTTTTTTTTTTTTTTATTAAATTTACAATTTAGTGTTTACAATCACTTTCAGTTCACCCCAAGCAATATTCCATCTGTTGTCTTGATGTGGCTTGGGCTGTACGATTTCTCAGATAGTAATTCTGGAGGACCCTCATAAATGTTCCCCCCCAGCCTTGGAATTCATATTATTTTACCATACATACAGCGTTCATCACAACCTCCAAGAGTCTTTTCTCTTCTTCTGTACAAAGCATTGCTTATTATGACGTCAATGACATTCCCTGCAGCATTGCGCTGTGAGCCCAGGGTGATGTGATGACGCACACTCTGGGGGTATGTCCATGACTATCTGGGCTCAGAGGAAGTGGATTGATTGCTATTATCGCTCCAGTCAGCCCAGGACCAGGCATAGAGCATTGAGTCTGAGTGGTGCAGCAACCAGGGAGGAGGTGCTTGATGTAGTAAAAGCTGCTTTTATGTTAACTAGTGCTAGTCTATGTATTAACCCCTTGCCGACCAGCGCACGCAGATGTACGTCGACTGAATGGGACGGGCGGGCAGATTGGTGTACAGGTACGTTAAATCTGCCACCCAGCGGGCATGCGCGCCCACCTCGTGAGCGTGTTCGCGGGTCCCGGGAACTCGATGTTGCCTGGAGGCCCGCGATTGGCAAAGGCAGAACAGGGGGATGCCTTTGTAAACAAGGCATTCCCTTATTCTGCCTAGTGACACTGTCACTGGTGACTGTTCCCCGTGATCGGGAACGGTCATCGGTGACGTGTCACATGTAGCCACGCCCCCTAACAGTAAGAATCACTCCCTAGGGAACACTTAACCCCTACAGCGCCACCTAGTGGTTAACCCCTTCACTGCCATTTTCACAGTAATTGGTGCATATTTATAGCACTGATCGCTGTAAAAATGACAATGGTGTCAAAAGTGTCCGATGTGTCCGCCATAATTGCTGACATTACTAGAAAAAAATAAAATATATTAATAAAAATGCCTTAAAACTATCCCCTATTTTGTAGACACTACAACTTTTGCGCAAACCAATTAAACGCTTTATATATATATATATATATATATATATATATATATATCATTTTTTTATTTATTATAGCAAAAAGTAAAAAATATTGCATTTTTTTTTTTTCTAAATTATTGCTCTATTTTTGTTTTATAGCGCAAAAAAATAAAAACCGCAGAGGTGATCAAATACCACCAAAAGAAAGCTCTATTTGTGGGGGGAAAAAATAATGTCAATTTTGTTTGGGAGCCACGTTGCACGGCCACGCAATTGTCAGTTAAAGTGACGCCGTGCTGAATCGCAAAAAGTGGCTTGGTCTTTTCGTAATGGTCCGGGGCTAAAGTGATTAACGTATATGAAACTCGAATTGTACTGTCTATGTTCGACCATTTTTATTGCATGTGATTGATTCATTTCAATTCTTTTGTAGGTAAATCTGCTTCCATGGAGCTTGGGACTTGGGAGCATTGCTGCATTGAGAACACATCACACCTCTTGTTCCATACTTGGTCTGAGCACAGATAGCATCTACTCTACTTCAAGGTGAGTACTGAATGGCGATAGCAGGAAGGCTACACATGGCCTCATTCACATGGATGTTAAACGTGCAATGGCACTTCTTTTTTTATTTTTAAACAAATCTGTATGCAGCTTTATTAAATCCAATGTCTTTGCGCACATAGGGCTAACTTTACTGTTTTTTGTTTTTATTTTATCATTCATTAAAGTTTTTTTTTTTTTTTAAATACGTTTAAAAAAATACTGTGCAAATATGGTGTGATATAAAATATTGCAATAACCACCATTTTATTCTCTAGGGTCTCTGCTAAAAAAAATATATCATATCATGTTTGGGTGTTCCAAGTAATTTTCTAGCAGAAAATTATGATTTTTTTTTTACTTATAAGCAACAAATGTCAGAAAAGTTTTGGTCTTTAATTGGTTAAACTTCCTTCATCTACAGGCCTGGAGAAGAGATACTTTGTTTCACTAAGGCCCCTTTCACACTGGGGCGGGAGGCGCGGTGGCGGTATAGCGCCGCTAAAAATAGAGGTGCTATACTGTGGGAATTGCCGCGGGATTCGGCGCTAGCGGTGCGGTCTTAACCCCCGCTAGTGGCCAATAAAGGGTTAATACCGCCTGCAATGCGTGGTTTCCCATTGTTTTAAATGGGAAGGAGCGGTATACATACCGCTCCTCTCACCGCTCCAAAGATGCTGCTTGCAGGAAATTTTCTTCTCTCTCTCTCTTTTTCAGGCGGTATTTAGGCGCTACTTTTAGCGTTGTACCGCCTGAAAAACTCCTGAAGTGTGAAAGGGGCCTTATTGGCAAAAACTTGGCAGGTTGCCCGGATTTTTTTTTCCCCAGCTGTGAGAACTCTCTGCACTTGTTGGATAGATCTGACATGCTGTTTTGAAGATTGGGAGGAGAAAAAAGGATCATGATTTTGATTAATCATGGAGCTCTACTGCAACTATAAAGGAGTTGAAAAGCCTTCTACCGTGTTTCCCCCGAAAATAAGACACCGTCTTATATTTTTTTTCCCTCAAAAAATCACACTATGGCTTATTTTCGGGGGGTGTCTTATATGTCGAATTGTGGTGCCATTTCACGGGCAAATGTTTGAATATCAGCCCTGCGCACAACCAAAGCCTTTGCTCTCCTGTCAGCAACCCATTCACTAATCATGTATTCCAGCTCAGAAAATAAAGGTTGCCTACCTGAACCACACTTGCGCTTCTTGGAATTTCCTCTGTCCACCTGTAGACTGAGAGTGGAGCACAGTGGAGCTGGGGTGATCTCTTTGGGCTCAGTAGCAGCTTTTCCCCCTATCCCCTGGTGTTTGTGTGGGGTGAGAGAGGTGGTACAGAGCTTCTCCTCACTTCTTTACAGCTCTGAGCTCCGCACCAGTACAGTACTACCGTATCACGTGTTGTTTACCGATCCGCGCCGCATACGACACGCCCATTGCTACGTCTTATTTTCGGGGGATTCGACACGCCATCGCTACGTCTTATTTTCGGAGGGGTGTCTTATATTTCGATCTTGCGTCGAAATCCCGCTACGGCTTATTTTCGGAGTACGTCTTATTTTCGGGGAAACACGGTATGTGCAGCAGCCCCCCAAACACTTATTGTCTCTGGATAGCAGCACACTGAACAAATTGTAGCCTTTATTGGAAAAAGGACAGCACTACAAGTCACAGCAAAGTGAAATAAAATAAAACCCAACCTTCGACGCGTTTCGCACTAACACTAGTGCTTAGTCATAGCCATGTGTTAGTGTGAAACGCGTCAGTGTTGGGTTTTATTTTATTTCACTTTGCTGTGACTTGTAGTGCTGTCCTTTTTCCAATAAAGGCTACAATTTGTTCAGTGTGCGGCTGTCCAGAGACAATCTTTGTTCCTGATTTGCTAAGTGCATTGCCTGCACCTGAGTTGTCTGCAACGGTGGATGTTCGTCTGGGTTCCCACCTGGAGCGGCTATTCCCCTTTCCCCCAAACACTTACCTGAGGTCCCTCTCTGTACAGTAAAGTCCACGAGTGTTTCAGCCGTCAGAGATTCTCCCTCCTGATTGGCTGAGACACGGCAGTGGCGGCGCCATTGGCAGTCGTTGCTGTCAATCAAAGTCAGCTAGCCAGTTGGTGGAGAGAGGGGGCGGGACCTGGTCGGGCCTCTGTGTCTAAATGGACACAGGGAGCTGCGACTAGGCTCAGGTGCCCCATAGCAAGCTGTTTGCACTGAACAAGAGGGAGGGACCTGAAAAGAGGAGGATCTGGACTGCTCTATGCAAATCCACTGCAACAGGTAAGTATAACATGTTTGTTATTTTTAAATGGGAAACAAAAACAAGACTTTAAGAATGGTTATCATTGGAAAACATAGGGAATGACTCGTCATGCGACTTTGATGTCTAAAGTTGCATGGCAAGTCACACAAGTGTGAATGGAGCCTAAAGGCAAATGTCCAAGAAAATTGTATTGTGTATGACCAGCTTTACGGATCTAAAAAAAACATCTTGAGGGACAATTCGTGTTGCAAACAGGCAATGTCAATAAATGAATTATTGATGGACAAACCTCACATCTGTATATAAATCTAAGCAGACAGATGGAACTATTCCTGTTTTTAAACCTTTATCATGTGCAAAGTATTTGTCTTGCAATCTGTCATGATTGCTCTTACAATCAGGTTGACCCAAAACAGTCGTCTGCATCGATTGTATGTAGATAAAGGCATGAAGTTTACAGTGTATATCTATTTGCATTCTTGTTAATCAGTGGCATTATTGTCCAGTCATCAGACTGTAGACAGAGAGGTGACATGAAGGCCACAAAGAAGACTTAAGAGGTAAGGGCCCGGTCACACTAGAATGCAGTGCTAAGCCGCGTTCCTGTGCAGTTTCCCGAATTGCATTTTGATCGCCATCTGCTGCGGGTATTAATGGCAAGTTAACACCCAAAATACTAACATTTGTCCGCACCGGATCACATGGCTCAAAAGTACCCTACTTTTGGTCTGGTGCAATTTTAGCCCATTCAAAATGAATGGGCTGAAACCCCACTATACAGAACTGCATGTAAATCGCACAGAAACCGCACAGCGTTCCTGTGCAATTCACATGAAATTCCTAGTGTGAATTGGCCCTAAGTGTGGCACCTGCCTATCTGTGTAGTGTGCAAGAATTGCATAAAGCACAAGATTGACTGACCTGAATTGCAAATCCTTTGGCAGATCAACCAGATAAAAACGTATACTGCATTTATATTTCAAGTGTGTATTTTGCTGTTTGCCTGGAGTTTCACTTTAAAGGGGTTGTAAAGGTTTGTTTTTTATTTTCTAAATCGGTTCCTTTAAGCTAGTGCATTGTTGGTTCACTTACCTTTTTCCTTCCATTTCCCTTCTAAAAGTATTTTTCCTTCGATTTAGGCTTCTAAAAGTTTTTTTTCTTTGTTTTCTTTGTCTGAATTTCTCAC
Organism: Rana temporaria; assembly: GCF_905171775.1. Classification (NCBI taxonomy): domain Eukaryota; kingdom Metazoa; phylum Chordata; class Amphibia; order Anura; family Ranidae; genus Rana; species Rana temporaria. The sequence continues at coordinate 143,852,315 of NC_053497.1, read as the reverse complement.
TTCCTGTTCCTCCTCAGTAAGCTGTTCTGGCTGACTAACCCCCAGCCAGAACGGCTCGGATAATGGGGGCAAGCTTACTGAGGAGGAACAGGAAGTGAGAAATTCAGACAAAGAAAAAAAACATTTAGAAGGGAAATGGAAGGAAAAGGTAAGTGAACCAACAATGCACTAGCTTAAAGGAACCTATTTAGAAAATAAAAAACGAACCCTTCCAACCCCTTTAATATGATTTTTTTTTATTTTTTTTTATTAGGCATCTATTAGAAGAACCCTTTAAACCAGCCTTTCCCAATCAGCAATGAGCAGTTTTTGACTCGACCCCTGACCTCGATGATCTTTTTCCCTATCTAATGGGGAGAGAGGGGTTCCCAGTGACAACAAATGTAAAGCATATTCTTCCCAATGACACTCGCACTAATGTACTGTGAGCAGTAGATATTATTATCAGGGGTTCGCAGAAAGTTATTTCAAGGGTTCCTCCGTGGTAAAAAGGTAAAGAGAGGCTGCTTTTAAGCAGTTTGGTGTATTGGGTGGGGGCAGCTAGTTGTAAAACTGTGAAATGTCATGTGTCAGTTCTGAGCTCCGGCTGTCTGTGACTTCTCTTACAGAGAATTTCTGAACCCATGTATGGTGTTTACTTCCTTTTCAGCTGACTCAGCAGTGGACAGGGTGACACCACACCTTCACCAGTCAGTACTGAGATAACCCTATGTTCTGCCAAAGCACGCACACCTCTCAATTACATCTAATGAGTGTGTAACAATAAGGTTTAAATACTTTAAAATGTTATAATTAAAATGTTATTTTTTTTAGTCTAATGCAGCCCTCAAATTTTCTACTTGCATTTTGCAAGGGGGAAATGTGGACTGGCGAGCGTAGGCTTCCTCGAAGGAGATGGGGCGAGGGGGGGGGGCGAGCACCGCCGGCCGGCGGGGTTGAGCTGGAGCTGTTCTCCCAGCCAGGGGAAAAGAAGAGAGAAGCTGGCCGATCATCAGAGAGCCGGGATTGGCCAATGAAACAGCTTTCATTTGAATTGCTGGTGTCCTGACACCGCTCACCGTCGCCTCCTCACCCTGTGCCGCTCACATCACAGAACTGCCTCCTTGCCCGGCACATTTCATAGATAGAACACCGGTCAGTGCTGGGTGAGAAATCATGACTGTGTGATGTGAGCGGCCCCAGGAACCCAGCAATTTAAATAAAAGCTGTTACAGCGGGCGTTCCCCGCTCTCTTATCGACCACCTCTGCACAGGCGAGACTGTACTGATGGGCACAGGTGAGGCTGTGCTGACGGGCATTGATAAAGTTGTTGTTAATATTTATTTTTGTAACTTACATTTTTTTTATGTATTAAAGAGGCCACCGAGATTCTCCTGTATGTATTCTGTTGGCGTTTCTCCATCCCCTCTCCCAGCTCCCTCCGAGGCTGCAGATGGGCATCGATCAGGCTGCATTTTTTGGCAGTGGTGGGGGCTGCATTTGTGTCAATAGTGGGGCTGCAGATGGGCACTGACCTTTTATTTTGCTTCACATTTCTTTATTTAAATTTTTTTTTTCTGAAACTTCCCTTAAAGTGAAGGTGTGTGTTATACGGCGATAAATACGGTATATCCAAATAACACACCCAAGCTCATCTCTTCACCACACACAGCCACAAAGGCAAGAGAATTCTTGTTGGGCCGTGTATTAGTGCTCAAACGAACACACTTAGACCAAATTTTAATGGTTCAAAGAATATCAGGCAAAATGGTCGGCCTTCACGCACGTTCACTTCATCAAATCTGGCCCTCTTTGAAAAAAGTTTGGACACCCCTGTAAGGCCTGGCTAGTAGCTCAGGAATTTTGAGCCCTGGTCTAATGGTTATTTTGTCTCTAAAGTGCTTGCGGTATAAAAAGAAACATTTTATCCCAATGCCACCACAGACAATTGTTAATTTTATGAAAAGGGGGCAATCATTGGTTGTGAAAGAATTAATCAAAGTTCTGGAACCACTAAGTACTGTCTGCAGGCAGCCCAATAATGTCTATGGGAGCTCAGCGGCAGATGGTGTGCGTTAGGGCCACTCCCCTGCACCCTCCATGACTGTCAAAATGGGACGAGAGACTGTAGTGATGCACCGAAAATTATCGGCCGAAAACTGTTTTTGTCATTCGCGCCGAATGACCAAAACGGCCAATACCGAAAAGGGAGTGTGGTCTGCCCCGGGGTGCCACCCATTTCGGAAGTGTCCCTCCCTGCTTTCCTTGTGTTAGCAGGGGCACTAGTGTGGGCACACCCGCCCAGGGGCAGGCTGACCGCCGCCTGTTTCAGTATAGCTTTTCTCCCTGCTCAGAAAAACCCTGTCCTCAGCCCGCCTAATCTACCATCCCAGTGTCTGTGTCCGGCTGCGGCTCCTCCCCCGTGGTTTCCCAGCAACGACCGGCTGTAGACCATGCATCCCGTTGCTGGGTGAAGGTACCATGGCATCACAGTGTCCAAGAAGGAGGGGGAAAAAAAAAGCATGGGCGGGATGAAGGTGGCGGAGGAGAGGACCAGAGGGGAGCCTGTCACCGAACTCTACAAACTCCAGATCTGGGACCTCGAGGGCTGACTGGAGAGGTGACGGTGGAGGGAACTTACAGGTCTCTGCATGCCCTGACTGGAAGAGGAGCGCTAGAACTCCCAGCATGCCATGGCCGAGTGAAAGTAAAGGTTTTCATGAAAGTTCATCAAACTCCTGCATACCACCTGTTTGACGCGCCTTCATAAAACACGCATACTGATCTAATCGTAGCAAGTCTAAAAACGTGCATAGAAAATGTGACGGTGGGGGGAGAACGCACTACACATGTGGTTCCGGCCAAAGTCATGTTTGTGCATTTTCATGTGCATTTGCGGCGCATAAGAATGCATCACTCTTTAAACGCACATGAAAGCGTTGCAGTGGTATTATCAAAGCTGATTGGGATCCTTCTGACTCTGACCATCTCCTGTACCATGTTTGCAGTCTCTGACCATCTCCTGTACCATGTTTGCAGTCTCTGACCATCTCCTGTACCATGTTTGCAGTCTCTGACCATCTCCTGTACCATGTTTGCAGTCTCTGACCATCTCCTGTACCATGTTTGCAGTCTCTGACCATCTCCTGTACCATGTTTGCAGTCTCTGACCATCTCCTGTACCATGTCCCCAGTCTCTGACCGTCTCCTGTACCATGTCCCCAGTCTCTGACTGTCTCCTGTACCATGTCCCCAGTCTCTGACTGTCTCCTGTACCATGTCCCCAGTCTCTGACCATCTCCTGTACCATGTCCCCAGTCTCTGACCGTCTCCTGCATCATATCTGCTAGAGGTGCACCTCATGGAAATGTTGCTAATACTATTAGCAATCTGTTATTTAAAAATGTATACAGTAATTTTCGGTATCGGTTTTGGTTTTCGGCCTAGTGTATTTTTCATTTTCGCTATCCGTTTCGGCACCAAAAAACACATTCGGTGCACCCCGCCATGAATGGACTACCTGCAAGCAGCATAAAGCGCCTCAAATTCAACCAAACATTCAAGCGTTTTACAAGCAAGCTGCAAATAGGTCCAATTATTTTGTTGTATTGCAGTTTTTGTGCGTGCTAAGTTTTCCCAAATACTAATTCTGCATATGAGATGTCCTGACCAACATGACAACCAGAATATTTGTTAAAATATGTGTCATGGCACAGATCCATCTGGGGGCTGGATGAGCGACGCATGGCCATCCTTTATTTTTATTTTTTTATTACTTTTTGTGAGTCAGAGATGTAAAGGAGGGGAAGCCAACAGACAGGCTGCATTTATATTCTGCTGCTGGGTCACTGTTACACACAATGGAACTTGCCCCTTTCACACTGGGCATGGGAGGTGCGGTGGCGGTGTAACGGCACGATTTTTATCGCCGCTATACCCTCGTATTTTCCGCAATATTCGCCCGCTAGGGGTGCGGTTTTAACTCCCGCTAGTGGCCGAAAAAGGGTAAATACCGCCGGCAATGCGCCTCTGCGGAGGCGCATTGTCGGCGGTATTACCGCGGTTTCCCATTGATTTCAATGGGAAGGAGTGGTAAACACCCTGCTCCTATACCGCTCCAAAGATGCGGCTAGCAGGACTTTTGGAGAGCCCCAAGGCTTTCACACTGAAGACTGCAGGGCACGATTTTTTTTCAGGCGGTATAGCAGCGCTATTTTTAGCGCTAAACCGCCAGAAAAACGTGTCGGTGTGAAAGGGGCCATTCATTGTTTAAAGCTTGCGGTCTCCTCCTGGTCCCTTTCGTAATAGCGTTTCTCAGCTGACACAGTTCCGTGATAGGCGGAACTGTGTTTGGTGAGAAACGCCCATCGCAAACGTTCTCTCATCCCAGCAGACACTGTGTTCAGTGTTCCGCCCATCACGGACGCCGTTTTAATCCTCGGACAAGAGAATGTCCGTGATGGGCGGAACACTGAACACAGTGTCTGCTGGGATGGGTGAGGATGAGAGAACGTTTGTGATAGGCGTTTCTCAGCAGACGGAGTTCCGCCTATCACGGAAGGGACAGGAGGAGACCGTGAGTTTTAAACGATGGACGCCCGCAGCCTCTCAATTATTTTAGGTATAGTGACTCGGGTATAAGCCGAGGGGGGTATTTTCAGACCAAAAAAGGGCTGAAAATCTCGGCTTATACTTGAGTATACACGGTACTCTCCGTGAGTAGAACCATTTAGGCTTGATGTACACGGGATGTTTTACAACCTCTCCTGATCAATTTAACTTGACAGTTACCAACGTTTAAAAATGTCAGTTTTGCCGCGTTTTGCGTTTTTAGAAGCGCCTGTAAACGTAACTTGGCTTAATGCGAGTTACATTGTTTACACACATTAACAAGCTGTTACGGACATTTCAAATGCCTCTGAACATCCGTCCTGGAGCGCCCCCCTCTCCATGCATAGATCCTGTGTCATTCATAGAAGCTGTAATAGGACTTCTACGAATGGCAGATCTGGCAGGAAAGAGCGGGCATAGTCTAGTTTTCTTGATGAGAGTTTCTGACAGCCCATTATTTGTATTAATAAAGGTTGTAGGACAGAAGATGAATCGGCACAAGGGACACATTAAATTAAAGCGGGGGTTCACCCTAAAAAAAAAAAAATTATTTACCATCCAAACGAGCATACTAGCGTCAGCTACAGTATGCCTTTTTTTTTTTTTTTGCGCTGTACTTACCGTTTAATCCGTAACTTTAGTTTCAGACTCCGGCGGGGAAATTGGCGTTCCTATGAAGAGGGGAACATGATTGACGGCCGGCTATGGCGCGTCACACTTTCCGAAAAAAGCCGAAATAGGACGGGGACATATACGGCGCCTGCGCAGTCAGCTCCTAGTCTGTACGCAGGCGCCGTGAAGAGCCAAGTCCTACTCCGGCTATTTTCGGAACGTGTGACGCGCCATAGCCGGCCGTTAATCATGTTCCCCTCTTCATAGGAACGCCTTTCCCCGCGGAGTCTGAAATGAAAGTTACGGATTAAACCGTAAGTACAGCGCAAAAAAAAAAGGCATATTGTAGCTGACGCTAGTATGCTCGTTTGGATGGTACATAGTTGTGTTTTTGGGTGAACCTCCACTTTAAACTGGAAAGTTTAATTTTCATATACCATCCAAGTACATAGAAATAAATATGCATTGTTTTTGTATCTGTGGCTTGCTTAGTAACCATAACCTTACCAAACACAGAGCCCTATAGTTAACATTCCTCCTGGTTACAAGGCTTTGTTATGTGTTATGCTGTTGTTAACACTCCAGAGATGTCCAGGGAATTCATAAAGTGTGTCCTAGACACTCATTAGAAAGAACAAGCGAAAAACAAAGAGGAGGCGGCACTTAGATAAAACGGTATACTTTAATATTAAAAAGAATTAAGCACTCACATCTTAGTTACTGTATGTAGGCATAGGTGGAAGTCCAAGTGACAGTCAGTCCTCAGCTTGTGTGTAGATGCTTGCTGTGTCAGATGAAAGATGCCCCAGGACACCTATCCCTACACAGTACCATGCAGCTTGGTTCGGTGCAATTAAAAAAAAAAAACAGGGGGGAGGGGTCAGGGACTTCTTTCTCTGCTTTATAAGGACATCCCATTGAAATAAATGGGCCGCCTACACACAGAACACGGTACACAATAATGTGAACCTAGCCTCAGATCCTTCACATTACAATCCTTTTACTACATCAGTCCCCCTGCACATAACACCCCCTCCCCCCTTCACATTAGTTCTCACTCGCCCCCCCCCCCCCCCCCCTTACTTCAGATAGTTCCCAGCCCCCTTCACATCACCCTCCCCCCTTAAAATTCCTGTCCTCGCCCCTTTATAGCACCCCCTTCATATTCCTGTGTTCACCCCCTTTATATCGCCCTCTTCACATAACCATGCTCACCCCCTTTATAGCACCCCCCTTCACGTCACCCCCTTTATAGCACCCCCTTCACATTCCTGTCCTCGCCCCCTTTATAGCTGACATTGGAAGTGCAGAAAAGCCATGGACTGATGGTGTGATCTGCCCCAGTTAACTGACTGGTTGCTAGACTGCAGGGCGGTCCTAGCAACTAATCGGTTAACTTGGCCAGCTCCCGCCCTCCATCGCTTGTATTGCTCTTCCGATGTCGGCTCTGTAAAGACAGCAGAGTTAGCTGCAGTTGAGGGAAAAAAGCGGATCCTAAATTGCGAGACCGCAGCGGGTCTGGACATTAACTTGGTCCAGACCGCAGTCTGCCATTTAGTGATACCTGCTGTAGAGCATATTATAAATATAGAATGGTTTACCATATTGTCTAAAACCCACATCATAAAAAAACAATGACTGAATAAATTACGTATTACATGCTTTTCATACTAAGACACTATTAGGCCGCGTACACACGGTCGGTCAAAACCGATGGAAACGGACTGAAGGTCCAAATCGACCGTGTGTGGGCCCCATCGGTCAGTTACCCTTCGGTCCAAAAATTTAGTACTTGCTTTAAAAATCAACCGATAGGTCAAAACCGATAGTTGGTGGGCAAAAGCATCGGTTAAAAACCCGCGCATGCTCAGAATCAAGTCGACGCATGCTTGGAAGCATTGAACTTCATTTTTCTCTGCATCTCGTTGTGTTTTACGTCACCACGTTCTGACTCGATCGTTTTTTTTTAACTGATGGTGTGTAGGCACATCAGACCATCAGTCAGCTTCATCGGTTAACTGATGAAAACGGTCCGAAGGACTGATCGTGTGTACAGGGCTTTAGAGTCATTTTCTGTACTCTGCAAAAAAACTGGTTGATCCTGCTGCTCTCTGATTTCAAATACATATTTATATAATGATTTAAAGCCGTTTATTAATATTTATTTACTTATTCTAAAGGCTTTTTTTTTTTTTTTTTAACATGTGACCAACAGCAGAGGACTAGAAGCTCCTCCTGCTTATGTTTCCTTGCAGACAGGCTGGGAAAGATCCTTGTCATGTGACCGCTGTATATTGATTAGGAAAAGGGTTATATATATATATATATATATATATATATATATATATATATATATATATATATATATATATATATATATATAATTACAGTGCCATCTACATACAGAAATAGAAGGATCAATTGAAATTGAACGGTGTGTTTATTATAATTTTTAAGGCTAATTCTTCTACGTCGCAGTGCAGCGTTCATCCACGTCTCTGCGGCCTTGTTGGTAAGGTATACTGGCCGGGGGATACTTGTAAATTTCTTGTTAAGGAAGCTTGCTCTATTTTTTGCTTTGATGGCTTGGCCTTATGAGAGGTGACCTTCTGTGTGTGTGGTCTGATGGAATGATTCAGCGTGCTTGGCTGTGCTGTGTGGGAAGACCGTTTATGAACACAGCCCTGCTTATTTACTGAGTTTGTTTTATGTCAGGAGCAAATTGGCGAAAGCGTGTATGGAGAGAAATGTTGGTTACGTTTTTGAATCTTTTAAAATCGCGGTTACCTGGCTGTTATGTTGACTAAAGCTGAACTCGAGGCAAATGGTTAAAAACAGTAAATGCATATAATGTGTTGTTTTTTTTTTATCTGTCAAAGTATTTTAGTTTATGTTCACCAATACTTGCCAGATTAACGCACCTCTGCCGTACAGCACAGCCCTGGTCTCTAGCATGACAGGAAACCCGATTTTCTCTATGAAGGCACTTATGTGGGCATGCTCCCGAGCTGAGCTATGTGTGTCCATAGACACACACACACTGTGCGGCTTGGCCCCCTCACTCACAGGATGTGACTGACAGCAGCAGGAGCCAATGGCTCTTGCTACTCTCAGGTAAAGATCAGAGTGGGACTGCACAGATGGAGTTTTGGGGGGAGGCACAGATGGTGGAGTTGTTGTTTTTTTTTTTTTTTACCTTTAATGCAGAGAATGCATTAAAGCGGAGTTCCACCCTGAAATGTTTTTTTATTTTTTTTGCATTAGACTACTCTAAACCTATAAAAAAAGATTTGGATCACAGCACTGAGATGTGTTTATCTATGTTGCCATAACGACGGGGCGGGACCTTCCTCCATCGCCGCCCGTTGTTATGGCAACCTTGGAAACCATCAACGCTACGGCCGCTGGTGAATCGCGCAAGATCGAGAGGTGCATGCTGGTTACCAAGCATGCACCTCTCCAAAGCAAGCCAGGAAGAGATATCGATTAGGCTTCACATGCCCACAATCATGATGGCAACGGCCAGAACAGGAGGGAGAAATATTGAGTAAGTAATTTTACAGTATATTTTTACTAAATCCATAATGAACTTTTGTATAATCGTTATTGTATTTAATTAGTATTAATGCTAGGAACAATTAAAAAAATATTTTTTTTTAGCCAGAACTCTTTTCTCCTGTCAGCGTGATTCTTGTTAGCACACAACTGGATTGGCTCCTTCTGCTTTTTCTCCCTTTCCCGTTCTGAGATTTACTGTGTAAGGCCCCATGCACACGAGACGCTGGTAAACTCGAGTTCAGAGGCATTTGGGCATTTTTTTTCAACTGCCCCTGAACACATTTAATGTTATCCTATGTGTCCATGCACACATTCACGTTTTTTTTTGCGTTTTAAAGCAGTTGGGTTTAGGCTCGTTATTTCAGAAGCAAAATTTTGGGTTCAGACGCAAAAGTTTTTGCGTTTCAAAGCTTTGGGAGGGTCTACAATGTCTTTGTTATAAACGCGGGAAAACGCAGCGAAATTTGCGGCAAAAACAGGTGTTTTAAACGCCGTTTTTTTTCTTTGAAAACTTGAGTTTACATGTGTTTGCATTTGCTTCTTGTGTGCATGGGGCCTTAGGGACTTCAAAAGGGTAATTCCAAGTCTAATTTAGGTTCTTGTATTTTTTGCAGTTAAATACATTTAATGATGTTTTAAAAAAAATATAAATACAGATCTGCAATGGTGTGTATTTTTGATATCTGAAGTTTAAATGTATTATCCATTTGATATATCTTCCAAATTTGTATGCCATTTGCAGATTGATAAATATATATAATAATGCTGGCCATACACTATATATGAAAAATCGTCAAATTCAGTCAATTGGACAGTTTGTTCATTTTTCGGCCAGTTAATGGCCCCAAAATCGATAATCGTTGGGATGTTTTTGAGCTGAAAAAACGAAGGACGAGTTTGGAAATTTTCTGCTGAACAAACGATAAATTGAAGGGTTAATGAGTTTCCCGTCTGAACTAACAAAAAAATACATTCATTTCTGCCCACTGAACGATTTATCGGTCATTACATGATGGCACTATAGTTTGCGCTTGCGGCCGAATGTTTGCATAACTACATATAAATAAGAATGGCAAATATAAATAAATATACCGTATTTATCGGCGTATACCGCAAACTTTTTTGCCCTGAAAATCAGGGCAAAATCGTGGGTGCGCGATATACGCCGATAACCGATAACCGCTTTCCCGTGCCGAGTTTGAATACTGCGCCGACATATACAGAGCGCAGTACACTCGTGTATAGTCGGGCAGTCTCGGCTCCTCTCGCGCTGACAGGACGTCAGGACGTCAGCGCGAGAGTAGCCGAGCCTGCCTGACTATACACGAGTGTACTGCGCTCTGTATATGTCGGCGCAGTATTCAAACTCGGCGCGGGAAACGAGCGAGGAGGACGCCGCAGAAGGACGCTGGACCCGACCGAGGAGGACACCCGAAGCCGCAGACGGACCCGACGAGGCCGCCGCGCAAGACACCAAAACTGTAAGCACAAAAAAAAATCTTTTTTCCACAGGAATTTCAGGGCAACTTTAGGGGTGCGCGCTATACGCGGGAGCGCGCTATTCCCCAATAAATACGGTATATAAAAAAATCGGGTGAACATTTTCATCAAAATAATTTTTCGTATAGTGTGTACACTATCTTGAAGGGACAAACTCCAAAATGTTTGTTGTACGGGAACAGAGCGAACGATTTTCGTTTTTAATGGGTACTGTTTTCGTACAAGAAAAATCAGAAAAGACTGCACATGATCAGAAATAATAAACAAAACAAAAAAAAAACAACCCCTTTTGTCGTACAAGTTCCATTGGTTCCGATTTGCTATGAAACATTGAGAAAAACTAGCCGAACATTCACCCGATTTTTTCTTCCCACTTTAAACTCAAAATCTTAGACCCAGATTTATATTGCTGACTGCGGGGAGATTACTCCATACTTAGGCTGGCCATACACTATACGAAAAATCGGCTGAAACCCATTTTCGAAATACAAACATTCGGCCGTGAGCGCAAACAATAATGCCATTATGTAATCACCGATAAATTGTTCAGTACACAGAAATACATTTTTTTTATTTTTTTTTTCCTTTTTTTTATTTTTTTTTTACATATACCTAGTGCAAACAGTTCAGACGGGAAACACATTAACCTTTTCAATTCGTTTGGCAGAAAATTTCCAAACTTGTCATTGTTTATTTCCGTTTAAAAACGTCCTAACGATTATCAATTTTGTGCCCATTAAAGCGGGGGTTCACCCTAAAAACGATTTTCTAACGCTACATCCAGCTCACTCTCTACATTGACAGTATGCCGTTTGTTTTTTTGTTTTTGCTGTACATACCTCGTACAGCTATTTTCTTCCTCCCGCGGAGTGGGCGTTCCTATCCAGCAGGTGATTGATATGATGACAAAAACGACCTCCCTTTGTCGCATAAGGAGCGTCACGAGTTGCCGAAAGAAGCCGAACGGCGAGACGGCGCCTGCGCACCGTCTGCTTCTTTCGGCAACTCGTGACGCTCCTTATGCAAAGGGGTGAGGTAGTTTTTTGTCATCACGTCAATCACCTGCTGGATAGGAACGCCCACTCTCGCGGGAGTCCCGGACCGGAAGCCAGGGAAGAAAATGGCTGTACGAGGCATGTACAGCAAAAAAAAAAAAAAACGGCATACTGTCAATGTAGAGAATGAGCTGGATGTAATGTTAGAAAATCGTTTTTAGGGTGAACCCCTGCTTTAACTCGCCGAAAAAGTTTTGAAATGACCGAATTTCGGCTGATTTGTTGTATAGTGTATGGCCAGCATTACTAACAGAAGTTCCAACTCTTCCACACTGTTTTAAAATTTGAAAAAAAGTTTTGACTGAAGTTTCACTTAACTTAGTTGGGAATTGCGGCTTCCTGGAATTAGTGTCTGTCCTTTTAGATCTGGAGGGTTGCTGGGCATTGAACCTCAGGCATTTACCGTTGTTTTGTCATAATAATCTTTCAGCAATGCGGTGGTTAAGCGTAAAACACAAAGTCCCTTCACAATAGACCTCCAATTCCCAGCATAGCGTGTGACTTCCTGTCAATACGATCTTCTAAGCTGATGTTTAGAACGCGTTCATTTCAGAGCTTTTAGCGCCATTAGACATTTTTTCGTATATTCTTCACAAAGGAATACAACATGCATACATTTTGACCATGTCCAAATAGGGGATATTTATTTAGCAATAAATGGGATGCCCAATTATGATGGGGGAATTATTATTGTGATTTTTTTTTTTTTTTACGTAAAATATGTAGAAGAATACGTATCGGCCTAAACTGAGGGAAAAAAAAAATAGTTTTTGGGGGATATTTATTATAGCAAAAAGTAAAAAAAAAATGTTTTTTTTTTTTCAAAATTGTCGCTCTATTTTTGTTTATAGCGCAAAAACTAAAAACCGCAGAGGTGATCAAATACCACCAAAAGAAAGCTCTATTTGTGGGAAAAAAAGGACACCAATTTTGTTAGGAAGCCACGTCGCTCAATTGTCCGTTAAAGTGACACAGTGCCATATCGCAAAAAGTGGCCCAGTCATTGACCAACAAAATGGTCCGGGGCTGAAGTGGTTAAAATTGAGCACTTTGAAGTGATGTAGAGAAGACTGCAGATAAACTTTCAGATAAAAGTGGTCTCTGCAGGGGATTTGCCACAAGATCGCTTTTATTGGGGGTGGGAGAGGGTCTGCCCCCTCCCGCCGCGCTCCGATTGCCTCCGCTGCTTAGCGGAGCCGCTGGTAGAAGACGATCCGGTCCTCTCTCCTGCTTGGCTGGCTGCCAAGTAAGGGGAAGGTGGCCCCTACTCTGCTCCATTGCATTGACGGGCAGAAGCAACATCCAATGCTCTTAAAGGAGAATTTTTATTTTTCTATTGCAAGGGATATTTACATTCCTTGTATTGGGAATAAAAGTGCCCCATTTTTTTTTTAAAGACAGTGCAAAAAAAAAAAAGAATAAGTAAAGTAAATGTTATTTATATATAAATTATTTTTTATAAAGCGATCCTTCCCGACGAGCTCACGTGCAGAAGCGAACACATACGTGAGCAGCGCCTGCATATAAAAACGGTGTTTAAACCACACATGTGAGGTATCGCCGCGATCGTTGGAGCGAGAGCAATAATTCTAGCCCTAGACCTCCTCTGTAACTCAAAACATGCAACCTGTAGAATTGTTTTAAACATCGCCTATGGAGAGTTTTAAGGGTAAAAGTTTGTCGCAATTTTAAAGCGCGACATGTTTGGTATCAATTTACTTGGTGTAACAACATCTTTCACAATATAAAAAATTGTGCTAACCTCACTGTTGTCTTATTTTTTTAATTAAAAAAAGTGTATATTTAAGAGAAAAAAAAGTGCGCTTATAAGACCGCTCCGCAAATACAGTGTGACAAAGTATTGCAACGACTGCCATTTTATTCTCTAGGGTGTTAGAAAAAAGTTTATATATAATGTTTGGGTGTTCTAAGTAAATTTTCTAGCAAATAAAACTGATAACTTGTAATCGCTGAAAAATAGACCCGGTCCTTAAGTGGTTAAATAATGCGGTAGAATATAAAATGCAAATTTTTTTTTATTTTTTTTTCCCTAGCACAAACTTTATTGTACTGGGTAACAAAGTATTATTATTATTGACTGACTACCAAATGCTGCCTATTTTTTACCTTTCTCCTTTAAAAAAAATAAGTGGCTTGGGTTTTTCCCAGGGTGCTCCAGATAATTGGGAAAGTATCAATGTGTCCCTTGGTTTCCTGAGGGGGTAAGTACATATCTGCTTTGGGACAGATATATTGTGAGTGAGTGAGAAACTTGTAAAAGCGCAACACATGCGAACTGAATCGCCTCTGGGCGCTGTATCCATTCCATGGGTAAGGCTGCATTCACACCTTCGTGTATGCGTTTTGCGGCGACAAAAAATAGGCGTTTTGTCCCGCGATTTGCGGCGACAAAACGCGCCGTTTTTAACCGTGTTTTTTTTACATTGTATTGTCGGCTATGCGAAACGTCTAAGCCGCCCGATACGCGAAAAAAGGGTCCGGGACTTTTTTGAAGTTCGGCGTTCTGCGTTAAGCGGGGGTTCGCCCTGTTAAAAAAAAAAAAAAAGTTTTTTTTTATTAGACAATTAAATTCGGCATCGTAGCGCGAGCTACGGTATGCCGGTCTTACATTTTTTATGCCCGTACTCACCGTGCTATCGTTGATTGAAGAATCCGGGGAATGGGCGTTCCTATGGTGAGAGAAGGTGATTGACGGCCGGCCGTGGCACGTCACGCTTCTCCGGAAATAGCCGAAATAGGCTTGGCTATTCACGGCGCCTGCGCATAGCCTGTGCGCAGGCGCTGTGAATAGCCGAGACCTACTCCGGCTGTCTTCGGGGAGCGTGACGTGCCAGAGCCGGCCGTCAATCATCCTCCCTCTCCATAGGCACGCCCATTCCCCGCGGGAGTCGGATTCTTCAATCAACAATAGCACAGTGAGTACGGGGATTAAAAATTTAAGACCGGCATACCGTAGCTCGCGCTACGATGCCGAAAGTAATGGAATAATGGGGTGAAGGAGGGTGAACTACCGCTTTAGGAGATATGAACAGTCTCCATAGAGAACAATGCAATTTCGACCCTCCGGCGTATTGTAGCGTCGGGCTACAGGCCACAAAACGCCTAGGTGTGAATGGAGCCTAAGGAACCCCCTTGACCTCAGAAGAGATGGGTTTTGATCTTTCTCCTGAAGGCCAAGTGGTCCGGCTCTAGTCTGATGTTGGTTGGTAGTGCATTCCACAGGCGAGGTCCCTGGACTGCAAATCTTCGATCTCCTATTGTGCAGATTTGTTTTCCCATGTAAGATATAAATTCTTGTCCTTCTCTTGTAGTCATCAAATATGTCCTTACCTGTCCTCTGCTGATTATAAATAGATGTTAGACCTATGCTCTGGGATTCTTCTTGTTAGTAAAACCTGTTCTGTTTTCTTGTTACCAGGTGAGCCATGATTCCAGTGACAGAGCTGCGGTACTTTGCCGACACACAGCCAGCCTACAGAATCCTCAAACCATGGTGGGATGTGTTCACAGACTACATTTCCATTGTCATGCTTATGATAGCAGTGTTTGGAGGCACCTTACAGGTCACCCAGGATAAGATGATTTGCCTTCCCTGTAAATGGGTCACACATGACAGCTGTAACGATTCCTACCGGGCCTGGACACCTGCAGAACCTGAGTTTCCAAACACTACTCTGGTGCCTCCAGAAACACTAGGCCCCACAGGCATAAAATATGACTTGGATAGACATCAGTACAACTATGTGGATGCTGTGTGCTATGAAAACCGTCTACATTGGTTTGCAAAATATTTCCCTTATCTAGTGTTATTGCACACTTTGATCTTCCTGGCGTGTAGCAATTTCTGGTTCAAGTTTCCTCGGACCAGCTCCAAGCTAGAACATTTTGTCTCTATCCTACTAAAATGTTTCGACTCACCTTGGACTACTCGGGCTTTGTCGGAGACTGTGGTGGAGGAGAGTGATCCCAAACCTTCAGGAGGAAAGATGAATGGTTCGGTTGACAAAAAGTCTTCTACAGCCAGTGAAGATGTAGAAGCAACCGTGCCCATGCTGCAGAGGAGCAAGTCCAGGGTGGAGCAAGGAATTGTGGATCGGTCAGAGACGGGAGTGCTTGATAAGAAAGAGGGTGAGCAGGCCAAAGCCTTGTTTGAGAAGGTGAAAAAGTTTAGGACTCATGTGGAAGAAGGCGATATAGTCTACAGGCTCTATATGCGGCAGACAATCATCAAAGTGATCAAGTTTATTCTGATTCTTTGCTACACTGTGTACTATGTTAGCAGCATCACCTTCGATGTGGATTGTAAGGTGGACATTGAGAGCCTCACTGGCTATCGAATGTACCGATGTGCTCATCCACTGGCCACCTTATTTAAAATCTTGGCCTCATTCTACATCAGCCTGGTGGGGTTTTACGGTCTAGTCTGTGTGTACACCCTCTGGTGGATGCTAAGGCGATCCTTGAAAAAGTATTCCTTTGAATCTATTCGTGAAGAAAGCAGCTACAGCGACATTCCAGATGTCAAGAACGACTTTGCTTTCATGCTGCACCTCATAGATCAGTATGACCCACTTTACTCAAAACGTTTTGCTGTTTTTTTGTCTGAAGTCAGCGAGAACAAATTGAGGCAACTCAACCTCAATCACGAGTGGACACTGGACAAACTACGCCAACGCATCACCAAAAATTCTCAGGAGAAACTTGAGCTCCATCTTTTCATGCTTAGCGGGATCCCGGACACTGTGTTTGACCTTGTGGAGCTGGAAGTGCTCAAGCTGGAACTCATACCTGATGTGACCATCCCACCTAGCATTGCCCAGCTCACAGGCTTGAAAGAACTCTGGTTATACCACACAGCAGCTAAAATTGAGTCTCCAGCCTTGGCTTTTCTCAGAGAGAATCTCAAATCTTTACACATTAAGTTTACAGATATTAAGGAGATTCCTTTATGGATCTATAGTTTGAAAAACCTTGAGGAGTTGCACCTCACCGGAAACTTGAGCGCTGAAAACAATCGATATATAGTCATTGATGGTCTCCGTGAACTTAAGAGGTTGAAAGTGTTGAGGTTGAAGAGCAACCTTACTAAACTGCCCCAAGTGGTTACGGATGTAGGCATCCATCTGCAGAAGCTTTCTGTAAACAATGAAGGCACCAAACTGATGGTTCTCAACAGTCTTAAGAAAATGGTGAACCTAACGGAGCTGGAACTGGTGCGGTGTGACTTGGAGAGGATCCCACACTCCATTTTTAGCCTTCACAATCTTCAGGAGATTGATTTGAAAGACAACAATTTGAAAACTATTGAGGAAATCATCAGCTTTCAGCACCTACATAGACTCACCTGCTTAAAGCTCTGGTACAACCATATTGCCTATATACCCATTCAGATTGGCAATCTGGCAAGCCTTGAGCGCCTGTATCTTAACCGCAACAAAATTGATAAAATACCACCACAGCTGTGCTACTGTCGAAAACTGCGACATCTAGATCTCAGCCACAATACGCTAACTAGCATCCCGGCTGAAATTGGCCAGCTCCAGAACTTGCAGTTTTTTGCTGTAACTGCCAACCATGTGAGTATTTCTTTGTTCTGTCTGTAGGAGGTTTTGATATCGTTGGTGAGAACTTTGACTGTCCATAAGGCCATTTTTGCTAGAGGCCAGCAATAATTGAATGTAAAATCGGACAGGCGGTTTGTACCCAAGTTGATCGATTTGATCAACTTGGGTACATTCAGCCTGCCTATATATGGTTCGAATCTTGGCTGGTTCCTGCTAAACCAGCTGAAATTCGAATCACCTATGTCTGGCTTTAGGTGTTTTAAGGAAGGGAAAGGGCTACCGTGAGTAAGCTGCTCGGATATTTTGATTGGTTTCAATATGTGGTGATTTATTTTGGATTCTCATACTTTTTAAATGAGTTCACACCCTTCCTGTCTGTCCACTGCATACCTTTATCTAGGTATTGGGGCAGGACAGACTTCCCAGTCATATGACCCCTGTGATTGGCTGTCACAGTGGTCACATTATTATTATTTTACAGGATTTATATAGCGCCAACAGTTTACGCAGCGTTTTACAATATAAAAGGGGAGACAATACAGTTATAATACAATAAAATACACGAGAATTAAGAGGGCCCTGCTCAGAAGAGCTTATAATCTAAGGGCCCTTTCACACGGGCGGACGAACGGTCAGTTTTTTACAAGTCCGTTTACGGACTTATGGGATTGCAGACGTTAGCCGATCCGCTTCTGCAAAGATCCGCTTTTTCAGACGGAAGAAAGCCCTATTTTTCTTCCGTCTGGCGGAGCGGATCGGATGAATACGGACACACGGTCTGTATTCATCCGATTCCCCATAGGGGAGAGCGGAGGAAAGACAGGGCGGTTTCTGCACTGTGTGCGGGGACCACCCTGTCCGCCGACAGCTCAGCGGGGATTTACGGATGATCCCCGCTGAGCAGACAGACACACACGGGGCGGATCAATACGGATCCGCTCCGTGTGAAAGAGCCCTAATAGACCACATGATTGGAAGCTGTCTGACAACTCAAGCAGTGCACATGCTCTGAGTTCAAGAAAAAAGAGAGCCCCATCCCCCCTTATTTGGGACTTTATAGGCATCAACCACACATTTATTGTTTGTACATAAAATAATTTAAGCAGAAAATGATCATTAAAAATACATATCAAAAGCAAAAATGGGAAAGAAACAAAAAACATAACCTATTACATAGTTGGAATGACGTATTCTAAAAATGCTCTCTGGTATTATAGTAATATCTCCGGTACCCAACGCGTTTCTGGTTCAAGCACCTTCGTCAAAGGGTATTGGCAAGATTATGTGCAGTCATAAATTTGTCTTGCATGTAAAATGTTCTACTATGCAACTTGAAAAAAAATGAAGCACCATTAGCGGTGGTGTCGACAGATGTCCACCAAAAACATCCAATATCATGGGAGGTTTTTCAAATAAGAAAAGCTATTGTTTTATGTTATTTTTGTTTACCAGGTGATCCCAGGGAATCGTATGCAATAAAGTGGTAGTCAGCAAAACGACCCAAAGCCTCAGTATGGCTTCTTGTCCATTAGTAGTATGGTCAAAATCGCTTGGTAATAGCTCTCCCGTATTGAAAGACATTCCTCTGAGTGGCATCTACCCTGCTCTGCAGTGCTCTGGTAGTTTTACTCGTCAATCTGCGGACATTGTAGACTACAACTTCTTTGTTGCATACGATTCCCTGGGATCCCCCGGCAAACAAAAATAAAAAAGCAAAAAATTGAAAAACCTCTCATGATATTGGATGTTTTTGGTCTGTCGACACCACCGCTGGTAGTGCTTAATTTTTTTTCAAGATGCATAATAAAACATTTTACATGCAAGACAAATTTATGACTGCACATACTCTTGCCAATACCCCTGACGAAGGTGCTTGAAACGCGTCTGGTACCGAAGATATTACTATAACAGAGTGTTTTTATAATACGTCATGCTATGTAATATATCATGGTTTTTTTTTTTGTCTTTTTTTCCTGTTTTTGCTTTTGATATGTCTTTTGTGTAGCGTGTTCACCTTGAGACCCGTTAGGTGCCATTGCTTCAGTTTGCCCCAGTGAGCATGTGCCGATGACATCGGCACATACAGGGGATATCTCCTACACCAGGGATATGCAATTAGCGGACCTCCAGCTGTTGCAAAACTACAAGTCCCATCATGCTTCTGACTCTGGTGTCATGCTTGTGGCTGTCAGAGTCTTGCTATGCCTCATGGGAATTGTAGTTCTGCAACAGCTGGAGGTCCGCTAATTGCATATCCCCGTCCTACACCATGCAGGTTTAGGAGGTATCCTGGGTAGCTACAGGTAAGCCTTAATATAGGCTTACCTGTAGCATAAAGTGGTTGTAAAGGGTTTACAACCACTTTAAATTTGAACTCCAGGCAGATGTTTAAGGTACAAATGAATGCATCTGTTATCATAAACGCACATTATTTGTGACATGCATGCACTGTAAATACCTTGGTATAAGCCTCTTGCAGCCCATATACAGCTGAGTGTGTAGGTGAAAGCAGCACAAGGAGCTGGTCAGGTGTGTTGCAGTGCAAGAAGCATGCTGATAGGTGAAGAGTACAGAGAGTTGAGCTGAACAGTTTGCTACTTCCCCTTTCACTGTCCAGTCACAGGATGGGGTAGAAGAGGAGATATGAAAATAAGCAGGAGAAAGGGACCTGATTTTTCCTGACAGGGCTGTTCTGCATGGCAGAGCTGTATACATTTTAGGAATGTATGGATAGAAATACAAATCCTTGAGCAGGTAAATCGCTCTCCATCTGTTTCATTGGTGTATTTGGATGTTTGTCTGCAGTTTACTGGTAATGTTGCACATCTTTTAATAACAGCTGGTAGACTTGATGCCTCTATAGCAGTAAATTACCACTATGTAGATCTATATCTCCTATATATATCCTGAGCAGATGTCAGGAATATTTGTACAGATATAATTGAGAATTTATGGAACCCTATATACCACAAGGATAAGATTTCATTAAAAAATGGTATTTTATTTTTTTCTTGAGCCTGGCTGACAATGGAAAAATCAAGGTGTTCACCCTTTCCTTATTTGTGAACAGGGCCGCCATCAGAAATTATGGGGCCCCTTACACAGCTTCAGGCATGGGCCCCCTGGAGCAGAGAACCGGGGGGGGGGGGGGTGGGAGTACTGCCGTCTGAAATTGAGAACGGGGGGGAGGGGCTGCCGCGAATTGAGAACCGAGGCGGGGGGTGGCCTTTTACAAAAAAAGAAGAAATAAAGAAAAATATATATAAAAAAAGGGGGGTAGCCCTCTGGGCCCTTTAATAATAAAAAAAATGAGATAGATTATATATATATATATATAATCTATCTCATTTTTTTATTATTAAAGGGCCCAGAGGGCTACCCCCCTTTTTTTATATATATTTTTCTTTATTCTTTTTTTGTAAAAGGCCACCCCCTTCCCTGGTTCTCAATTAATATAATTATTATTATTATTTATAAAGAGAAATTACAAAAAGGGGTGTTGCCATCCGGGACCTCTGGGCCCTTTAATAAATAAAAATATATATATATAAAAAAAAATAAACATTTATAAAAAAAAGGGGGGGTTGCCATCTAGGGCCCTAGATGGCACTCTGGGCCCTTTAATAATAATAATAATAAAAAAATATATATATTAAAAAAAAAGGGGGGGTTTGCCACATGGGGCCCTGTGGACCTCCTGAGCCCTTTAATAAAAAAAAATATATATATTTATATGTATGTGTGTGTGGATGTATGTATATATGTGTGTGTGTGTGTGTATGTATATATATATATATATATATATATATTTTTAAAAAAGAAATTATCTAATTAAAATTTTTTTTTTTTTTTTATAAAAAAAAAAAGGGGGGTTTTCATCTGGGGATCTCTGGGCCCCTGGGGACCCCCATACCCCTAAAAAAAAATTGTCCCTTTAATAAAAAATAAAATAAAAATATATTATAAAAAATATTTTTTTAATAAAAAAATAAATAAAAAAAAAGGGGGGTTGGCATCCGGGGGCCTGGGGACCTCCAGACCTCTAAAACAATAAAAAAAATTGTCCCTTTTAATAATATATATATATATATATATATATATATATATATATATATATATATATATATATATATATATATATATATATTTTTTATAAAGAATAAATAAAAAAAAAGGGGAGTTGTCATACGGGCCCCTGGGGACCTCCGGACCCCTTACAGGTGTACTGCCTGTACCCCCCTGTTTGTGAAATCCTTACTACAGTCTACTGCTGGACCCCAACAGAAAATAAGCTGCCATCTAGTCCCTTTGCATGGAAGTCTAGTCATCTAGACTCTTCTATTTATTATTTAAAGTGGTTATAAAGCCTAAGCATTTTTTACCTTAATGCATTCTTTGCATCAACCACTTCCAGCTCAGACCAATTCTGGCATTCCTCTCCTACATGTAAAAATCATATTTTTTTGCTAGAAAATTACTTGGGACCCCCAAACATAATAAAATAAATATGTATACCGTATATACTCGAGTATAAGCTAGGGCTGCAACTAACTATTGTTTTCATAATCGATTAATTGGACGGTTATTGTTTCGATTAATCGGATAATAGCCTTAAAAAAAAAAAAAAAAACATAATGGGGTTAAACAAAAATAAGTACAAAAAGAGCAAATAATCGCTACTGTAAGGGGTTCATTTTTTTTTACCGTGGGACAGTGAAAGTAATATTTACAGTAGCGATTTGCTTTTTTGTACTATAAAGGGCTAATTTTAGCTTTTTTTAACCCCATTATGTTACTGGCCGATCGATTATGAAAATTGTAATCGATTAATTTCATAATCGATTAGTTGTCGATTAATCGATTAGTTGTTTCGGCCCTAGTATAAGCCGACCTGAATATAAGCCGAGGCACTTAAGTTTAGCACAAAAAGCTGGGAAAACATATTGACTCGAGTATAAGCCTAGGGTGTCCATCTGCATGCCTCACTGTGCCCATGACTAGTCTGACGTTTAACATTAGAATCTATGGAACGGGTGCCCGGGTTTGAAAGATCGGTGCTCCCCAACCGTAGGTCCCCCAGACAACAAACTTTGAACACTTGTAGAGTAAAAATGGGGCTACATATGTGCCAAGGTCCAGGGGAACTACGACCGGCCAGTACCAGGTCCCCAAAATAAGTCTATGGAAGGGGTGCCCGGCTTTGAAAAATCGGTGCTCCCTGGCTATAGGTCCCCAGGTCCCCCAGACAACAAACTTTGCACACTTGTAAAGGAAGAGTGGAGCTACATGTGTGCCAAGTTTCCAGGGAACCTACGGCTGTCCGGTACCGGTTCCCCAAAGTCCGGGCGCTAAAGGGTGACTCGAGTATAAGCCGAGAGGGGCATTTTCAGCAGCAGAGAAGCTAGAGGATAAACTGCCAATCGTTGCAATTTATGTCACACTGTATTTGCGCAGCAATTTTTAAACAGTCTTTTGGGAAAAATGCACTTTAATGAATTGTGAAAAAAAACACGTTTTACCCCAATGTTTTTGTATTGAAGAAAGTGGCCTCTAAAAACTGGCAGTAGGATTGGGAGTTGATTTTTGACTCCATATTCAAACCCGAAAAGGTCCAACTAGCTCATCTTTAGAAATACCAGCTCATATACTAAAGCTGCACGATTCTTGGAAAAATGAGAATCGCGATTCTTTTTCATAGAATGAAGATCATGATTCTCTTAATGAATTGCATCCTCTGAACATGAGATATAAAATATCTGTGCGCAGTCTCGTAAGGGACAGTGGTTGGTATTTTAAGTCCTCCTTTTAATAGCCTGTCGTCTGCAAGGTCTGGGTAGCTGACTCAGACTGTAGTAATATTCATAATATATTATAAGGGACAGTGGTTGCCGGTATTTTAAGTCCACTCCTCACATGCCCCTCTTTAATAGCCTGTCTGACTGTCATCTGCAAGGTCACATAAAAAAATTTATTAAAAAAAAAAAAAAACTACACAGGTTTTTATAGTAATTTATTAAGCAGCTCCGGGGTCATCTTCTGACTTCGGGGGTCTCTTCTCCCGCTCTCCGGTGCCTTCTCCCAGGCTCCTCCGCTATCATCTTCCAGCTCTTTTACTAGCATTGGCCCGGTCTTCTCCGTCGTCTTTTCTCTTTTTTCTTTTTCCGATGTTGACACAACGCTCGCTCCCTCTGTAATTCCTCAGTTCGCAACGATTTATATAGGCATGGGGCGTGTTCACCGGGTGATGTCACCCGGTGACCCCACACCATATGAGATCACAGTCCCATCATGATCCGGGCAGTGACATCATAAGGGGCGGGATCACCCGGTGACCACGCCCCATGCCTATATAAATCGTTGCGTACCCGGCAATACAGCTGGAGAGAGCAATGTCAACATCGGAAGAAGAGAAGAGGGAAGAAGACGATGGAGAAGACCGGGCCAACACTAGTAAAAGAGCTGGAAGAAGATAGCTGGAGACCGAAGTCGGAAGAAGACCTCCGGAGCTGACTAATAAATTACTTTAAAAACAAGTGTAGTGTTTTTTTTTTTTATTGACACTTTTTTCCCCAGGTGAATGGGTAGGGGTACAAAGTACCCCATACTCATTCACATAGGGTGGGGGGGCCGCGATATGGGGCCCCCCTTGTTATGGTTGTCAGTAAGAGGCTCTTGTCCTCAACATGAGGGCAAGGTGCTTTGGGGTGGGGGGGCCGCAGGGTGCCCCCCTTCCCCAAAGCACCCACCCCCCATGTTGAGGGCATGCAGGCTGGTATGGTTCAGCAGGGGGGGGGGGGGGCGCTTGCTCGTCCCCACCCCCTTTTCTGACCACCCCTCGTCCCCACCCCCTTTCCATGGAGAGGATCGTGCTGAAAACCCTTTCTCACCGGCAGGTACTGTAGCTTGTTAGTGTTTTTGTTTTCTTCGTTGCCATCACAACGGGCGGGCACTTCGGATGACGCCGCCAGTTGTGATGGCAACCTGAGAGGTTGAGGACGCTGAAGTGCGGTTAGAATGCGCATGCGCGAGAGAGGGACGGGATGGGACAGTGCATGATGGTTGCGGATCATCACAGTATCCAGGAAGTAAGTGCTTGTGGGCGTCACATGCCCACAAGCAAAATGGGAATGTCCGAGAACCGTTTTTAAAAGTGTCTTTCTGCTAATACTCGGGATATCGGCGGAGGATTTTAACAAAGTACGTGAACATATATATACAATATGATTGCCTCATGAAATCTATTTCTTCTAAAAATTGGTTAATGTAGTTGGAACTCCACTTTAACACAAATACGGTTTTTGAGTACTACTATCCTCCTCCATATGGCTGAGATTTTACAAAAGGCGAGGCCCTCCAGCTATGAGGAGCTTGTTTTGCTCTCCTTCTCCGTCCCCCTCCTTGCATCATTAGTTCCAG
The DNA here is from genome assembly GCF_905171775.1 of Rana temporaria. Lineage (NCBI taxonomy): Eukaryota > Metazoa > Chordata > Amphibia > Anura > Ranidae > Rana > Rana temporaria. The sequence goes on along the minus strand of NC_053497.1, from coordinate 143,827,998 downwards.
TACAGCGAGGCTACTTTTAGAACAGATGTTAATATACTCACCACAAGCATAACAAAGCTATTGTGTGACTCTTGTGAGCCGGAGGAAGTTTTATTAATGACGTTTTAATAATTAATGGACTGTATTCATTTGCTGTTTTACTAGATTGCTGTAGTGCAGCTGGCTTTAGAACTGGATCTGTCCTGTCAGGTTGTTTTAATCGTCAAGTGCTGCATACAATTCAGGTGACGCCAACCGATATCCTTATTCTTCAAATCTAATCCATACACAGCCACTACTTAACCACTTAACCCCCGGACCATATTGCTGCCCAAAGACCAGAGCACTTTTTGCGATTCGGGACTGCGTCGCTTTAACTGACAATTGCGCGGTCGTGCGACGTGGCTCCCAAACAAAATTGGCGTCCTTTTTTTCCCCACAAATAGAGCTTTCTTTTGGTGGTATTTGATCACCTCTGCGGTTTTAATTTTTTGCGCTATAAACAAAAATAGAGCTACAATTTTGAAAAAAATTAATATTTTGTACTTTTTGCTGTAATAAATATCCCTCAAAAATATATAAAAAAACTATTTTTTTTTCCTCAGTTTAGGCCGATACGTATTTTTCTACATATTTTTCGTAAAAAAAAATCACAATAAGCGTTTATTGATAGCGTTTACAAAATAGGGGGTATTTTTATGGCATTTTTTTTAATAATTTTTTTTTTTACTAGTAATGGCAGTGATCAGCGATTTTTTTTTTTTTTTTCGGTACTGCGACATTATGGTGGACACTTCGGACACGTTTGACACATTTTTGGGACCATTGGCATTTTTATAGCGATCAGTGCTATAAAAATGCATTGGATTACTAGAAAAAATGCCACTCGCAGTGAAGAGGTTAACACTATGGGGGCGGGGAAGGGGTTAAATATGTTCCCTGGGTGTGTTCTAACTGTGCGGGGGGTGGCCTCACTAGGGGAAAACACTGAAACTCTGTTCATACATTGTATGAACAGAGGATCAGCGTTTCTCCCCCTGACAGGACCGGGAGCTGTGTTTACACACACAGCTCCCGGTCCCCGCTCTGTAACAAGCAATCGCGGGTGCCCGGCGGCGATCGCGCCAGGCACGGGACTCGGGGGCCCGCGCCCCTAGTAGCCTGCGAGAGAGCCGACGTAGAGCTACGGGCTCTCGCGCAGGGGAGCCAACCTGCCGCCGTAAAACAGCGGCAGGTCGGCAAGTAGTTAATAGCCCTGGAATTTTCATTAAATTGTACTGTTTTTCTGCCTCTTTGTAACCTTCTGCATGAACCTCTGCAATTTGGTGCATTTGGAACAAGCAATAGGTTGCTCTATGCCCACTACAAAGTCCACCGAAGGAGCGAGCAAGAGAAGGGTGGCTACATTCCTGCATACAGTGGGACCATGGAAAATGGATGTATCCACCCTTCAGTAAGTAAGTTGCATCATATCACAAGAAATTTGGAAAAGGCTGCAAGCAAAAGAAGGTACTTTTTTTAGTTGGTAATGGTTTTGCACAGAGCAGCCCTGATCCTCTTCTTTTTGGGTACCCAACTGGTGGTCCTGGCTCCCCCCCCCCCCCTACTAAGTGCCCCAATAGCAAGCTATGGGGGCACTTAAGCAGGCTCGCTCCTGGGCCACGCTCCTGTGAATAGACTTTGTCCATTCACACATTGCTGCTGTGAGTGAGCCAATGAGGAGAGAGAGTCTTGCACATTTCTGGATCGAGCGGGAGGGGGGGGGGGTTTGCTGCACCCAGAAGGTTTTTTACTGTAATGCATAGAATGCTTTAAGGTAGGAAACCTTCTGCCTTTAGAACCAGTTTAAGAATGAGTTACATACTTGAATAGATTATTATTATTATTTTTTTTTTTATTTCTATTTTTTTATGCCAGCGTTTGGTGTCACTTTAACCAACAACATTTGAGAGGTCATAATCATCTTACCTTTTCTTAGCATGGTGGCCAATGCAACCAATGGGTTCTTGCATCTTCTCTTATTAGAACTGTTTTCTATAAATTATTGTTGTGTTGGAAGACTGAAAACTACTATCGGAAGCTTGTCAGGTGGCAGTATTTTATTGTAATCCATTCAGCAATTATAAGAGATTGAAATATTGTGGAGGCAGCATGGACTCTCATGGTACGATATGAACTTCCAAAAGTCATTTTACAAAAAATATTAATTTATTATAGAAAAATATACATAATAAAAAAGCCTTAAATGAGTAGATACTAGACACTGAATGCTGCTATAGGTGGAGCATCCACTTCTCCGACATAAATCGGAAAAAATGTGATGTATATGGTGGTTCCGCATTGTTATACATGGAAACTAGTCTTCCAATTGCACACTCTACATGTTTTGGAGTTACCCCCTTCTTCAGGATTAGGTCAGAAAATTATCTGCAAAAAAGCATATAAATCAGATATACAATGTTGGCATCGATTATGATTAGCAGACGAGCTCACTGGAGTATGGTAGAACATTGAGCTCAATTTTTTTAACGAAGGTGGGTTGTGCCACCCAAACCTCAGCTTTAACCTACCTATGCAGACCAGCTCGCTTGACCACAAAGTCTGGTGTGATAACCACTGTTGCAGGCAGGGCCGGACCATGGCCTCAGGTGAGGAGGATTCCAGGTCTAGCACAAAGCTTCTCATAAATTATGTTGCTGGCTGGCTGTGAAATGAAAGGTTTCAGATTGCGGCACTGCCTGTCAGTGCTTACCGTATTAGTCCTTGTTGCTTGTGCTGGGTACTTGTCGTTCCCCTGCGATAGATCTATATACCTAAAACCAAACTGGTAGCAGAAGAGGTTGACTGTCTTAGGCCCCTTTCACACGGGGCGGATCGCTCCGTTGACCCCCGCTGAGTCTTTTCTCCACTCTCCCCTATGGGGGAATCGGATGAACACGGACCGTCTGTCCGTGTTCACCCAATCCGCCAGAAAAGTAGGTTTTTCCTCCGTCACACTTTGGCGGATTGGAGCGGGTCGGATGTCAGCGGGCATGTCACCGCTGACTTCCGCGGCTCCATAGAGGAGCACGGAGCACCCATTCAGGTCCGCCTAAAAAAACTGGCAGGCGGACCTGAACGGGCCTCCCGTGTGAAAGAGCCCTTACTCTTTTTTTTTTTTTTTAGTTTTCAGTTCTAGATCTACTAACACGCTGAGGGCAAACGGTCTCTTTCAGCATTTTTGACCCCAGTTTTTGAAGCGCCTGCCCCAACTTGTGACTGGACAGTGAAAAGAGCAGCAGCACAGTGATAAGCTGACCCTCTGTCACTCTTCTTTTTTCTACCAGCATGCTTCTTGCTGCGCACAAACTAATTGGCTCGTTATGATGCTTTTTCACACTGTAGCCCTGCTGGATCAGGACTGCAAGATGGTGCTACTTGCATTCAACCACTTACACTTCTTGCATTTAAAAAAATAAACTTGTAGGCTGGTTTCACACTGATGCAAATTGGATGTGGGTTTCCCCGCATTCCAATTCTCATGACAGAAGAGTGTGGCCGGCTCTCAATCGAGCCGCTGCACGCAGCTCCGGGACAGCCACTGTACACACTGAAAAAGGGTTCTGTGCTTTTTCTGATCCGTTTCAGGTGCGAATTCAGCCTAAAACTCTGACCCGATTTGCACCTGAAACTGAGAACAGGGACGCAAAACACCCCCTGCTGTGAGCCACGGCTAGTGTGAACCCAGCCGTATTAATGATTACAGAGCTGCATTTATGTATGTCTTCTAAATCTGTCTAGAGTTCAACTCTAAAGTAGCTGATTGCAACAGCAAGGGTGTGGCAAAGGGTGAAACTACAGAGTCATGTCTGAAAGCCATATATAAGATGTCAGCAGGTCACTTTCTGTTTGTGTTAAACGTTAGGTGAATTTTTGTAATGTATCTGTTTGGAATTTGATCCAATGGCATCCATTTAACTTTTGTGGAGTCCCTGGGCATCCTGGCTTGTCCACTTGCCACACTTTCTCTCTATCTATCTATCTATCTATCTATCTATCTATCTATCTATCTATCTATCTATCTATCTATATCTATATCTATATATATATATATATATATATATATATATATATATATATATATATATATATATATATATATATATATATATATATATATATATATATATATTATAATTTTTTTTTTTAATTTTTACATTACACACACACCCCGTGCCTTGCGAAAGTATTCGGCCCCCTTGAACTTTGCAACCTTTTGCCACATTTCAGGCTTCAACCATAAAGATATAAAACTGGTATTTTTTTTTTTTTTGGAAGAATCAACATTAAGTGGGACACAATCATGAAGTGGAACGAAATTTATTGGATATTTTAAACTTTTTTAACAAATAAAAAACTGAAATTGGGCGTGCAAAATTATTCAGCCCCCTTAAGTTAATACTTTGTAGCGCCACCTTTTGCTGCGATTACAGCTGTAAGTCGCTTGGGGTATGTCTCTATCAGTTTTTCACATCGAGAGATGGAAATTTTTGTCCATTCCTCCTTGCAAAACAGCTCAAGCTCAGTGAGGTTGGATGGAGAGCGTTTGTGAACAGCAGTTTTCAGTTCTTTCCACAGATTCTCGATTGGATTCAGGTCTGGACTTTGACTTGGCCATCCTAACACCTGGATATGTTTATTCGTGAACCATTCCATTGTAGATTTTGCTTTATGTAAGTAACAAACATGTTATACTTACCTGCTCTTACCTAGTTTTGCACAGAGCAGCCCTGATTCTCCTCATCTCGGGTCCCCAGCTGGCACCCCTGGTTCCTCAACTTCCCTGCTGAGTGCCCCCATAACAAGCCGCTTACTATGGGGGCACTTGTCCATAGACACACAGAGTGCGGTTCATCCCTTAACCCCCCCCCCTCAGCCACTGGCTGTGATTGACAGCAGAGGGAGCCAATGGCTTCTGCTGCTCTCTCTAAGCCTATGAGGATGGAGAGATCCCCTGCTGTCATGCACAGCACTGAATCGAGATTGGGCTAAGGTACGTATAAGGGAACGCCACATGCAGAAGGTTTTGTACTCTAATGCAGAGAATGCATTAAGGTAAACGTTTTTGTGCCTTTGGAACCACTTTAAATCACGTGGAGATCCTGGTGGTTATGCATCTTCCTCTTGATACAATTCTCAGTTGTCAGACTACATTGCTGGCATGCATGGTGTGGGTATGTTTTCATTGATTCACAAAATAGAAACTTCAGAGACTGAGATACCTAGGGAATTGGCAATTTGTAAAAGAAGATGCCATGGCAGCATCTGTATGTCTATCAGGACAGGATCACATAAAGTTGTAATTCTGTATTTTTGTTCTCTGTTGATTGCTTTCTGTTTTATTTCCCCGCAGATTGAAAACCTGCCCCCAGAGCTGTTCCAGTGCAAGAAGCTACGTACCCTCAACTTGGGGAGCAATGCCCTGCAATCTCTGCCTTCTAGAGTGGGCGAGCTCACCAACCTGACCCAGATGGAACTGCGTGGCAACAGACTGGAGTGTTTACCCGTCGAGTTAGGAGAGTGCCACCTCCTGAAACGGAGCGGACTTGTGGTGGAAGAGGACATATTTAATACTCTGCCATCGGAAGTTAAAGAGAAATTAACAAGAGCAGACAAGGAACAAGTCTGAGGGAGACTTTAGACACAACAAGGAAGTCCAGAAAAGGTCCCATGTCATTGCCAGTCACTGACCTAACAATTAACATGAGCAGAAACTACACAGCCTCTCGAAAAGGGCTCCAACTTTAACTCCTTCTCAGATTTGTACACCAAGATGTTATGATATGTTGCTGCAGCGAGCAAAACAATCTGAATAATGTTATCTTTGTTCCTGCCTGTATTTAATATCATTGCATAGCCTGTCATCCTGGTTATACTAGAGGCAGAGGAAGCCCCTTCCTTTCCTGTTTGTGTACAAACTTCCATTGCTGGGATCAAGTCTTCAATCTCACCCTAAAGCATGCATGTAATTGGCCAGCAAATGCTGTGAAGGAAAGGGGTAGGGGGTGTGTTTTTGATTTTTGACATTTGTTTTTGGAAGTGTCTCATTTAAGGCACGCTCCTGTCCTGTGCTCCTCCATACAATTTACCAGTTATTATTTAGAATCTTACAACATCACTGTGATGTCAATCTTTTCCACAACCTTGCCTTTACAGCTGTCATATGCAAAATAAGTGTGGCTTAGCTGGTCGAGGTGGGCAAGGCTGAGTACAGGAGATAGAGCCTAAAGGGGAACTCCAGTTAAAATAGTTTTAGGTTTAAAATGGAGAAGGTAAACTCAAATGGGCGGACGGAGTACAATATTTATTTTAGGGGCCACCTTATGTCTGCTGAGGGGCACACAACTTAAAGCCCAACTCCGGGAAGAAACAAAAAGGAATTCCTCGCAGTTGGGCTGCAATGATTAATAGCTTGTTTTTTGGGTTTTTGGAATAAAAGTATTTATGCCACAAAACAAAAAAAGTCAAAAGAACAAGTAACATAATGGTGTTACAAGATTACATTGTAACAGGCCAAATTCCAATATGAAAATTTGGTTGTCTATAAAACTTAAGTTGTAATACATAGTCAACAAAGGCCAGAAAATCTGTGAGCCAAGAAGTTGGCGAGTGATGGCACTATGATAAGTTCAGGAGGCTTTAAATAGCTAGTTTTGTCCAGGCAAGAGGAGAAACAGTTTTCCTTACTTGATCCTCTGGCTTCCCCAGCAGACAGTTCTCCCCCCATTATCTGGCGATGGACTATCCCTCAGCGCCCTTACGTTCAGAGCAGTGCTAAGGACCCCGCTTCGGTCTTGATGACATCAGGCCCCTAAAGTGCTAGACTGTAGACGAGTGCAGACGCTGTGAGAATACTTGGCACAGCCCAACGGGATCTATATATTTTTTTTTTTTTTTATTTGCTCAAAGTTTAGGCTTCTAATTCAGAAAAAGATTATAATGCTTTGGTAATTAACATTCTAGTAATCGCATAGAAAGGGACCATAAAATATTTTAAGAGCCTTAATGCACTGGAGCACAGCTGACTCCAAAAGACCATTTAAAGCATAAAACCAGCTAGGGGCTACAACAAAGGTGTAAGAAGAGAGTCCTATATAGCTCATAGAACACCAGTTTGATATGTCTGGTTTAGAATCTCTGGCGGATGCATGCTATATTGCCTATGTCCCCTCGTTTAGAAGCCGTAAGAAAAGGGAAGCCGCTTGATAGGTTACAAAAGCAGCAGTACATACCTGACAGAGGCCCAATCACTTCCCCTCTCTACCAGCAATAAGGTGTTTCGTCTCTGTCCCTACTAAGAACATTTTCCTTACTTCCTGTGGCTTGAAGCTGAGACAGGAAATGAGGGGATGATCTCCCCAGTGGGGGCACAGACCGCAGTACACCTCTCCAAAGTTCTTACTCTTCTTCTCACTGTCCAAAATGTAAATTTTGGCTGGAAATTCATTGCAACATTGTCCCCCCCATAAAAGAAAAAGTGCAGTGCATTTCCCTACTGCCACCTTTTCAGCATGTTCCTCAGCGTTCGAGGTGGACTCCAAGGTTCCTCTTTTCCTCATGGTGCTTTTTTGATAATTGCTATTTATTTACTCGATTGACACTAATTAATTAACTTATTTTATTTTTTTATTATTTGGCCTTGCATTCTGAGTAATACAAACCTTTATAGCTTTATTTAACCTGTACCTGCATCTCCTGTTTTGCCATTCACTAATTCCATGCAAAGTGGATCACTGTGCCAAAGTGTAGGAAGAATATACCAAGTGTGCCCTCTGCGCTACCGTTGCCAGGGTAACCTTGGTGAGGTTCAGTCACATTGGAGTTGCCTTTTTCCATTATAAAAAATCCTAAATCGCAATCTCATTATAAAAATAGCTTTCTCTTTTCTTTTTTTTTCATTGAAATAGTAAAACTTTTCATTGGCACAACCATTAAGCCTCGCTTGTGAAATTGGTGTACAGGACTTTTACTATAATGTGTCTGGAGCCGCAGCCTCCTACATTGTGACTCAGGACTTGGCCTGTTCTGCTCAACCACACTCTTCCTTTGGGAGTGGCTCATCAATATCAGGACTGGAACACTTAGCATGTTTAGTAATGTGTTTTTTTTTATCTCCCCTCTGTCCTGCACCAGATAAAGAGGGAAGGAAATCGAGATATGGATGCTTTTGTTCCAAAATACCAGAAAAGATATTTTTTATATATATATATATATATATATATATATATATATATATATATATATATATATATATATATATATATATATTCTCCCGGAAAATGAAATTGGAAATGTCACTAAGCCATTTTAGTATCTCCTTAGCTATCCATGTTAAATGAAACCTGTATTAAGATTAATGTATAGTTTTTCATGGCTGAACTCTCAATTTGCTTTGTAGGTGTGAAAGAGGGCGCTAGGGACTGGTGGACTCACTGATGAAGATACCCTCACACGAAAAAGGGGGGCCTCTCAGTAGGTCTGATATATTAACTATATTAAACACTCCTGTGACAAAAAGAATATAAAAACACAATACGATAGATAACTATATAAAGACAATAGAGTGCTAAATATTGTGAATTAAATGCTGAAAAAATATAAAAAAAATATAGATATTTCACGATCCCGTGAATGTGCACAAAAATGCTATAGACGAAAAATAAATAAAGTGTCTCTCTTTGGCACTCTAATTAGTGCAGTCCATAAGGTGTAATTTCCCGATGAAATGAGTGATCATACGATACGCGGTGAGAAATCATACAGCCATCACCAATTAATTACAGCTTCACCCGATGTGTTCTGATTTGCAAAACTCTTACCAGAGGGTGTGGACCCCTTTAATTAAAAAGGATGGTCTGTTGAGCTGAACAGGTTAATGTGCCTGCACACTTGGACACCATCTATTCAGACTGCTGTGATTGGCTCAATCGTATCTCAGGATTCAAAAACAAAAGGGAACTGATAGTGCATTATCGTTTATTAAAATACATAAAAACAAAGTGGCTGAATGGCCCCTTACTTGGTAGGTGCCAGCCCGGCACTAGGATGGCATGCGCTGGATATGACTCTGGCTTTGCGACTGCAGAAATCGTCCGCTGAGCGGGGAGTCCTATTGCCAGCTGTAGCGTCTATGTGCGGGATCAGCTGGGGAGCAGGAAAAGTCAGACTGACTTTTCCTGCTCCCCAGCTGATCCCGCACATAGACGCTACAGCTGGCAATAGGACTCCCCGCTCAGCGGACGATTTCTGCAGTCGCAAAGCCAGAGTCATATCCAGCGCATGCCATCCTAGTGCCGGGCTGGCACCTACCAAGTAAGGGGCCATTCAGCCACTTTGTTTTTATGTATTTTAATAAACGATAATGCACTATCAGTTCCCTTTTGTTTTTGAATCCTGAGATACGATTGAGCCAATCACAGCAGTCTGAATAGATGGTGTCCAAGTGTGCAGGCACATTAACCTGTTCAGCTCAACAGACCATCCTTTTTAATTAAAGGGGTCCACACCCTCTGGTAAGAGTTTTGCAAATCAGAACACATCGGGTGAAGCTGTAATTAATTGGTGATGGCTGTATGATTTCTCACCGCGTATCGTATGATCACTCATTTCATCGGGAAATTACACCTTATGGACTGCACTAATTAGAGTGCCAAAGAGAGACACTTTATTTATTTTTCGTCTATAGCATTTTTGTGCACATTCACGGGATCGTGAAATATCTATATTTTTTTTTTATATTTTTTCAGCATTTAATTCACAATATTTAGCACTCTATTGTCTTTATATAGTTATCTATCGTATTGTGTTTTTATATTCTTTTTGTCACAGGAGTGTTTAATATAGTTAATATATCAGACCTACTGAGAGGCCCCCCTTTTTCGTGTGAGGGTATCTTCATCAGTGAGTCCACCAGTCCCTAGCGCCCTCTTTCACACCTACATCCCATTGCACATTATTTTCTTAATAATCTGACCCAGAGGAGCAGCTTAAATATTATAGTAGTTATTAATTTGTCACTTGGTGATTTGTATTAAGTAACTCATTTTGGCGCGGAAGCACACCCCTTCACATTTCTCAATTTGCTTTGTTGTCATGCCCACCTAATGTCTTTAAAGCGGAGTAGCTTCTAACTTTTAATATAACATTTGCCTGTCTGGGAATCCCACGATGTTGACACCCCAAGCTGATTTGTCCATAGGCTTTAGGTGCAGGCGCCAGCATTGCAAGTAAAGAAAACCTGTTTCCTACTGTGCATACGTGAGTCGCGCTGCACTTTCTAAATGGTCCCGTCTTCTAGGACACACACCGGTCCCAGAAGGCTGTGGGGGGAAGGAGGAGGGGCCGGACATGACGTAAATCGCCGTGCAGCGTTCTTAGCAGGAAGTGGGAACGGGTACCTGTCAAAATCCGGTACCCGCTCACCCCCAAAAAGTGCCAAATGCGGCAGTAGAAGGGGTGCGAATACGTGGAGCTCCTCTTTAAAGTGTAGATGAACTTTTAGTGTAAGGCCTCATTCACACGGGCGTACAGATTCATATAACTGTGCGAAGGTCTGTCTTCATCCACGCAGGATGCACAAGGGAATTCTGTAGGGGCAGCCTGTTCAAATCGAACACAGTCCGCCGGCTGTAAGGATCTCCAAGCCCATTCTGGAGTGTTCATCCTTGCTAGCCTGATGCAGAGATCGGTCCTAATCGGTGCATTGGACTCGCACAGATGTACACTCCAGGGTGCACTTGGAGATTTGTGCAGCCAGCCGCTTGTCACTAGTTTGAACAGGCTTTCTGCACAGGTCTGCATGAAACCCTTTTGCATTCCGCACAAGAGAAGATCGCCTTTCACACAGGTGTATGGGTCGTTGCACTCATGTGAATGAGGCCTAAATCCGCTTAATGGATTCCAGGCGCATAAAAAGAAAAGGTGTGAGAAGATTTAGGCCTAATTTGACACTAGAAGTAGCTCATTCTTTGTTAATGGCACTCCAAACGCAGCACGCATATGGCAACATGCGCATTCATGCAACACGCTATGTAGAATGAATTGGTGCTTATTTGCTTTTTAGTTTAAAAAACGGGTATGGCCTGAGTAGGAATGTCTATCCCCTGCCCGTATGCTCTAGAGCAGGGATCTCCAAACTAGGGCCCTCCAGCCTTTGGGGAACTACACGACCCATGAGGCATTGCAAAACATGACTGGGCATGAGGGGAATTGTAGTTCCTGAACAACTGGAGGGCCATAGTTTGGAGACCACTGCTCTAGAGAGAGAGAGACCCTTGCTTAAAGACGGTGTAAAGCAATGGTCTTTCTGCAGAGGTCTAGCATGCCTCCTGCTGAATTGGTGCTAAAGTTCTTCAACCAGCAGGGAGTGTGAGCTTTGCAGAGCTATAAATCAGACTCTGCACTAGGCACATCATAGAGACCACTGCTTCCACACAGAGGGCAAGGTTTCTTGCCTGCAGTATGCTGGCAGGGTACATGATTTTTTTTTTTTTTTTTTTTACTTAAGTACACAAACTTAGACCTTGCATGCCTTTGTTTTAATGCACCTAGACAATGTTTAGCTGATTTAAACTGAAAGTTTAGTTGGAATTTCATAGTGTCGAGTCACTGATGCAAAACAAGTAGCCATTTAAGTAAAATTACCCAACCTGGGTGGTAGTTTTAGGTTATTGATTAAAAAAAGCATTGAAGCCTTTCCATTTCCAAGTCAATCCTCTAGTATTCTAAAGCAGCGGTCAGCAGCCGCAGGCTATATTCTCTCAACAGGTTTTCTTTCATTTTGCTCAGTCCTCTGACCTCCTGTAGTGCCTCTTTAATTGAACATCTGAGAGTCCGCTTGCTCCAGCAATGAAATTAAGAAGCCGATTGGTTTTTGTGAGCAGACATTTCTAATGGACCACTGAATTCATGGGGCCGTGTAATATTTTCATGCACAAATTGCAGATTATTCTCATGTTGGACTTTACCAGTGGATCAAATGTCTCTTCATGAAGACCATTCAACTGTGTAACCTAATCGTTTAGTGTACTTCTGTTCCCAAGAACTGTGTAGGCAGCGCCGAAATATGAACGTGTCCCCCACATACATTTCATTTTAGTTTGTAGGGTTTTCTTCTTTTTTTTTTGTTTAATAGAGGCTCCATGGGAAAAATATATTTTTACTTTACTGAACCTCATGTGCTTCATTCAGTTGTAAAATTCAAGAGACTGTTCCTGTTTTACTTTGCCCCCTTTATTTAATTTAATTTGCAAGGTGTGTGGCTTTATCTTGACCTAAGTAAAAGTCGAGACTCTTCAGTGACACGGCAATACATTTGAAAGCAGGTGCTTCAAGGTGATAATACTTCAGGTTAGTTACCTTTTAGGCTTGGTCATGTTCCTAGAAAGCCTAGGTGGGTGTAAGGAAGGCATGGTAGGAATTGTGACTTTTGTAACATCTTTAGGCATCTCCTATATTGTGGAGTTGTGTGCTAGCTACTGGAGGCACATTCCTTCTTGTATTTTTAAGCAATCTGATCATTTTTACAAAGGGCGAGCGATAATCATGAAGTGAAGGAAATGCAGGGCAACTGATTCTAAGGCCCCTTTCACACGGACGGATCGAATGGTGCTTTTAGCTGCGGATTTTCTACCGCAGCTAAAAGCACACAATGCTTAACTATGGCCCCATTCACACACAACATTTAGCTGCGATTTCGTTGCATGCGGTTTGGTGCAAATAGAAAAAATAGAATTGAATGCATCCAGGTGCGATTTAGCGCAGCTATATGCACATAACCGCAGGTAATCGCAGTCTTTTGTGTCAAATGTGGATAGCAGCGTGAGAGAAAAAAACAGGAAGCACATCATAATCAAAAAAATTAAAAGGGTTGCTATGGAAATGACTACTGCAGCTAAACACGGCCGCTTGTAACCGCAATTTACAAATGCAGCTAATCGCAGTGCCCGGAGCCTTGAATTTCACATAAAATTTACATGCTTTTAACTGCGGCAAAACTGCCGTCCATGTGAAAGGGGCCTAAATGTGGGGCCATCGGAATGTTTTCCAGCTCCTTTTAGGCCATTTTATTTTTGCACAGGAAAACAATCCTTTCACTTGGCTCATGCTAATGTTGCTATGAGCTGGAAGCAGTTGTCACAGTCAATACAGAAGGAATGCTGTCACTTTGGGGCCCGGCAGATCTCCTCATCGTTCTCAAGTTTTGCCCATCTGATAGCTGGTCATATTCTAATGGTGCTATACACCACCAATGTTTTGGATTCAGGACAAAATCTGTCACTGCTTCTGCCTAAGTGCCGGTTCACACTACAGCAACTTTGGATTCGACTTGGCAGACCTCAAGTCGCCCCAAGTAGCTTGACATCAGTAATCCCATGTTGGTCAATGAGGTCTTCTTAATGTACACTACTGAAGTCGCTCCGACTTCAGAAAAGGTTTCTGTACTACTTCAAGGCAACCCATAGATTTCAATGGAGGTTGCCTCCAAAGTCGGGATCACCATCTTAACTGAAGCAACTTTACAGGAAAAGAAAATTGTTTACTCGGGCAAACCTCTCTCTCAAACAAAGCTGATTATTCTGTGATTGGCCACATCCAAAGTCGCCTGTCCTGGAGGCAACATTAAGTTGCGTTGTAAGTTGCTCCAAGTCGCGCTGTAAGTTGTGTGAACCGGCACTAGCTGTGTTTAAAGGAGTTGTAAAGAAAAAGAATCTATGCATTAAGGTGAAAAAACATCTGACCCCCCCCCCCCCGATCCCCCGTTTTACTTACCTGACCCCTGTAAAGTCCCGCGCGTGGTCCCCGAGATCCTCTTCGCCGCTCAGCCTGGCCGCTGATTGGCTAGAGTGGATGGATTAAGAGCAGTGCAGCCATTGGCTGGCGCTGCTGTCAATCACATCTAGTGACGTGGCGTGCCGAGGGGCGGGGCCGAGTGATACAGTGAGCGGCTATGGCCGCTCACTGTTTTACGGGAGCGCGCCCGCAATTACTCACCACCATGCGAGCTCTCTCGCATGACTGTGGTCAGTACTTTCGGGGAGGACCAGAGACAGCCACAGAGGGACCCCAGAAGACGTGGATTGGGGCCACTCTGTGCAAAACGAACTGCACAGTGGAGTGACATGTTTGTTATTTTTAAAGGAAAAATAATTTTTCCTTTACTAACCCTTTAAAGAGGGCCTCTTACTAGTTTTGGTTTAGCTGTAGCAAAAGTGCCAATCCAACAAGTAAAGGATAAGGGAAATGGCAACATTTTTGGTGTCTCATGGGTTACATTACCTATGATGTGACATTGATGACTCTGTCTTTGTCTAAGGAGAGATTATGTGTTGGAGTAACTCCAGTAGGAAATCGACAAACCATACCAACTGCAGATTTTATGTTTTGCTTAGTTAACCTTTTAGGCACTGCTGCTGATTTTGTGGCTCTGCCATGATCACATGACTGATGCCATTTCACAAAAGACACGTTTTAGACCTTTTACTTTTATCCTTTCATTGCAAGATTGATTATTTTGGTTGTGGTGTGGTAAAGTAAAATTTGGGTTCACTCATGCCTCGTTTCCACTGAGCGGATCGGTTTGGGTTGGTACGGTACAACCAAACCATACCTCGCCATTCTGGGTCCTGCTTCAGATGTGGGGCCATAGAAAATGGAACGTTACGGTTCGGTTAGGGCGGAGCTAAAATACATTTCACTGATTGGTGGACACGCTAGGCATTTTTTCTAAACCCTGATGGTCCGACTTGCAGTGGAAATGCTTACCTAAATAGGTACCCTTCCAAACTGTACCGACCTGAAACGTTTCGCTCAGTGGAAACGAGGCATAACGGGTTCTTGAACGAAGTGTTTTTCCACTGAAGGGTTCTGCTGGTGGCCTCTAGCTTAAATGACTGCTCTGAAGCAACACTGTCTCTCATAGAAAATACCAGTACAGTGCCAAAAATGTTAACTTCAATATCCACATTTGCAATTTAAAGTGTCCAGTTCTAGTCATCAAAGTCTTCTGCTTGTGTTTATTTGGCAGCTATTACAGGATATGTTCTCAAACTGCAACCCAAGCTACAGGATAAGAATCCTCCCTTTGTCTCGTCTGCTGATCCAGGAAGTACGTTCA
Organism: Rana temporaria; assembly: GCF_905171775.1. Taxonomy (NCBI): domain Eukaryota; kingdom Metazoa; phylum Chordata; class Amphibia; order Anura; family Ranidae; genus Rana; species Rana temporaria. The sequence continues at coordinate 143,812,865 of NC_053497.1, read as the reverse complement.
GGTCTGAGCATTAGAAAAAACTTATATTAGCCGATTGAAGTAAAAAGAAAGTCGTTTATTCTTGTAAAGCTACTCTGATATGGTGGTGATAATTTTTTTTCAGTTGCTGAAGCTGCAGTATTACTTTTTACTGAAGATGTGTTTGCGTTAGAAAAAGTTGTGTTTTTTTTTTTTTAAGTGTAATCTGGAGTTTCCCAACTCTGTTTCTCATTGTTTCCCATTCAAGGACACCTGTACATGGCCCTGTTTTATCAAACAATGACTTTGAGCTTCTTACACCTAGGGGCATATTTATAAAGCAGTTATTGTAACTTTCACCAAACATTCACTACAGGTGAATCAATCACTCTAATTTTAAAACACGTGCTGGGAATATTTGGTGAAATTCATATTCATTGCTTTAAAAATAAGCCCCCAAGTGATATACATATGAGGTTTTAGGTTTCAGTGACCACGTTTAATCATATTTTATTAATTTTTTTTTTCTGCCACCACGGGTTGTAGGGAAGGAAATGGCTTGATTCTCCCATCAACACAGTTAGTGTTGATGGGGGAACAACAATAAGTCTGGCGCCATGGGACTGGGACAAAGGTTTCACTGGGAACAGTGTGATATCCTATGAAAAACTGAAGAGCAGCTGTGTGGCTAGGCACACCAGGAGTGGTGTGGAAAAGGCAAAAACATTCAGAAACTACCACAACTGAAAGCGCTGATCGGATCCACCTCTATTTGGATTATTTTTTTAGATGGAAGTCAGTGTAATAAAAACATAAGTCCAGTTTATTTTTGACATGATGTAAGGTTGATGATTACCTATCCTTGCATAGATGGAACATAAATACTGCTGAGACCGTTCCTTATTGGGCAGTGAAGTAAGGAGCAATGCTGTGGTTGTAAACTAAGCTCCTCATGTGTCAAGCCTTTTCCAATGTAAAGGGAGAACAGATATATGCAGAGACAGATGGATTGTCAAATGCATCAAACCGAAGCTCCAGTAGTGAGTGGCGGGATGGCCGTGGAGAGGAGGCGGTGGACAGCTGAAAACACCACTGGCAGGGACCGGCACGTGTAAGCGATTGAGCATGATGTCATACACTCAGGGAACACGGATCCGAAGAATCGGAACATAGTGGTGGATGGAGTACAAGTATGGGTTGCAGGAAAGAAAATGGCTTGATTCTCCCATCAACACAGTCGGTGTTGATGAGGGAATCCCTCCCGCAACGCTATTGTGTTCTGCCGGCAGGGATCCTACCGACAGTAATCGCATGTAAAAAATAAATCGGACAGGCTGGCTGTACCCGTCAATCGATGGATCAACTTGGATACAATTAGCCTGCCCATAGATGGTTCGAATCTCGGCCGTTCCCTGCTGAACCAACCAAGATTTAATCTATCTGTGGCCGTCTTTAGCCTGCTAATGTAGGGAGGGAATGTGCCGTCCTCTGCTTTGTTGTGCAGTTTGTAATCTGAGCTCCCTGCTATTTCTCCACACAGCTGTAAAATGAGCCATAAGAGACTTTTACCTCTGCTTGGAGAATGTTAGCCGCAGGATGTACCGGAAGTGGTAAATACCCTAATCTGCAGTGCAGAGCTAGAAAAATGCCATGCTTCTCACAGGGCCCTGTGACTACCCTAAAGGAACACTCCAGTCTAAAATACAAAATTTACAGGTAACATGGCCTACCTGTTTAGTACCTGTTTGTTTGTTTTTTTCAATACAGTAATAACTGTAGTGCATTAGACTTCCCTAATTACTAGCTGAACTCCGGGCACAAAAACGTTCATTTTAATTATATCCATCAATAGCTATTAAGGCTATAAATCCACTGTGTGCACCAAATGTTTTCCAAACCTAGGTTACTTGGAAAAGTGATAGTGACATCACTTCTCTGCATATAGCCTGTGCAGTGATTTATAGCTGTGGGATGGGTCCAGCAGGCCCCATCTACTACAGGCTGCCTGCAGAAAACTACAGAAGAGGGCGGAGATGAGACCAGTCACCCTGCAGAAGGAGAGAGAGGGCAGCAGCGACCGGCCTTTATTTCAGGAAGCTCCCACACAAAGTAAACCTTTCACACTGGATTACGTCACAGTTCTAGAAAAAAAATACATATAGCACATCAAGATTGAAGTTGGAATAGAGATGAACTCTTATCTTGGAGTTCAGCTTTAAAACTGCCAGGCTCTTGGTATTTCAGGAACACCGGTTGCCGAGCCATGTGAACACGCAAACCAGGTATTTTTTGGCCCCTTCCATTTTTAAGGCTCCTTAGGGCTAGTTTACACTTGCTTCAAAACGAGGCTTCTGATACGCTTTGTTTAAAGCTCTCAGTAAAAAGCTCCTGTCACTAAATAAAATGGTTGGCTTACAGTCCAGTTTACTAAAGAGACATTGGGATATCATTTTTGAAGCAAAGCAAGGTGTGAACAGGACTGTAAGCTAACCATTTTCTTTAGTGACAGGATCTTTGACTAGCATTCAGAGAGCTTTAACAAAGCATGGCCAAGTGTAAATGAGCCCTTACTGTGTCTCATACAAGCGGGTACAATCCTACAACTGCAGGTTGCTTACTGGCACTGGGTGCACTGGATTACATTACGTTCATATTAAATATTCATAGTAAAGTGAGCTTTTTGATATTCCCCCACAGTTGCAAAGTCTTTATACAGTGGAACTTTGGTTTACGTGTAATGCGGTTAACAAGCGTTTTGAAAGACTAGCAACTGACTCAGTTTGCGAGTGTTTTCTCGCAAAACTAGCAGAATTCAAGCTAATGGGGTGTGCAGTACCGCATTTGGCCAGAGGTGCGGGGGCGCCGGTGACACTCGGAGCGGTTTGGAGCCGTTCGGAAATACTCCGTTTCCGAGATCAGCCAAGCTATCCCTGAGTATTTCCAAGGCTCTCCGGCCACCTCTAGCCACATGCGGTATTGCATGCCATAGAAGTTGATGTGGAACAAATTATCTTAGTTTCCATTGACTTCTATGGGGAAATTCGCTTTGATATACGAGTGCTTTGGAATACAAGCATTCTCCTGGAACAGATTATGCTCGTAATCCAAGGTTCCACTTTAATAGGGTTGGTTAGTTCCCAGAAAATGTGTTTTTTTGTAGTTTCCACTCCACACCAAAAAGAGCCTAAAGGGGTTGTAAAGGCAGAAGTTTTTTTTTTTTTTTTTATCTCAATGCATTCTATACATTAAGATAAAAAGTCTTCTGTGTGCATTAGCACCCCTAATACTTACCTGAGATCCCTCTCTGTTCAGGGATATCAATGAGTGTCTCAGCCATCAGAGGTTATCCTTCCTGATTGGCTGAGACACAGCAGCGGCGCCATTGGCACCTGCTGCTGTTAGTCAGCTAGCCAATCAGGGGAGAGAGGGGCCGGGGCTCTGTGTCTGAATGGACACAGGTAACTGTGTGACTCTGCTTGGGTGCCCCCATAGAAAGCTGCTTGCTGTGGGGGCACTGAACAGGAGGGATGACAGAAGAGGAGGATCAGGGTTGCTCTGTACAAACCCAGTGAAACGGAGCAGGTAAGTATAACATGTTTGTTTTATTTTTTTATACATTTTTATTAAATTTAAATGTTTTTTTTTATGGGGAAAAAAACGAGACCTTACAATCACTTTAAGCACACTTTGAGCCCCCATGTACTGGAGTCCTAAATGGAATCAAGGGGCAGTTTTGGGAAACCGTATTATCCTTGTGCCTGTGCAATCAGGATCCTGCAGTCCAAAGAATTGATCAATCAGCTACATTGCCATAGCTAAACATGTCTTCCATGAGCTGCAGATGATCTTCAAAATGCTATCGAATAATGTTTAATTGTTTCATATTTTGTAATTTTTATTTTGGCTGAGATGAAGGGCGGTCACCCTTTTTACTTTAAGCTGCCTGTATCAGGTGGCATTTTATCTTTGTTATGAATTTTTGCTCTACATCCTGACTCCTTTGAAGGGAAAATGTACAATGCTTATGCACCTGCTTTGCTTTGTATCATCAATAAATGATCTCTTTAAAAATGTAAATTATTTTTTTTCATTGTGTTTCAGTTGAATGCTCTTTAGACATTGTACACATGGGTCTCAGCTTGTACTATAGCAGTGTGTACAGCAGGTTTTTACAAAACATTTTCAAAGCTTTTAAGCAGCTTTGTTTCAGGCTAGAAGGCAAACTTCAGTTTCAGGTAAGTGACATACTGTAATGGGTAGCCCATTATGGTTTACCTTTGCAAGGAAATAAAGAGGAAGTAAAAACCATTGGGGTTTACTTCCTCTTTAAGGCTGACCATACACTGTGTACCTTTAGATCTACCATTAACTTTGTCGTGCAAGATCCTGTCTGATTTGATACTAATTAACCACTTCGCATCCAGGCCATTTCTGCCATCAAAAATCATCATTTGTTTGATAGAAAATTACATAGAACCCCCAAACATTATATATGTTTTTTTTAGCAGAGAACCTAGAGAATACAATGGCAGTCATTGCAACTTTTTATCTCGCACTGTATTTGGGCAGCAATTTTTCAAACGCATTTTTTTGGGAAGAAAAACAGTTTCATGCTTTAAAAAAAACAAAACGGTAAAGTTTGCCCAATTTTTTTTACATAATGTGAAAGATGAAGTTACGCCAAGTAACATGTCACGCTTCAAAATTGCACACACTCGTGAAATGGTGCCAAACTTCGGTACTTAAAAATCCCCATAGGCGATGATTTAAATTTTTTTTACTGGTTACATGTTTTGAGTTAGAGTTCTAGGGCTAGAATTCTTGCTCTCGCATGTGTGGTTTGAACACTGTTTTCATATGTGGGAGGGACTTGCGTATTTTCCGGCGTATAAGACGACCCCCTAATTTTCCAGCCAAAATGTTGGTTTTGGGATATACCCGCTGTATAAGACTACCCCCTTCCTACGAGTCATGCCTCGCCTCACGCTGCCACCATTACATGCCAGACTGTGCCCCAGTACATGCCAGACTGTGCCCCAGTACATGCCAGACTGTGCCCCAGTACATGCCAGACTGTGCCCCACTACATGCCAGACTGTGCCCCACTACATGCCAGACTGTGCCCTTACCTTATCCCAGAACATGCAGAATTGTGGCCGTACGATTTTTCAAAAGCCGCGCCTTCTACGTCTTCTGTTCCGTGATAGGCGGAAACACTCGGCTTCCCAGGAGGCACTGTGTTCAGTGTTCGCCTATCACGGAGGCCCTCTCGTCCGAGGACGAGAGGGCCTCCGTGATAGGCGGACACTAAACACAGGACGAGAGGGCCTCCTGGGAAGCTGAGTGTTTCCGCCTATCACGGAACAGAAGACGTAGGAAGCGCTGCTTTTGAAAAATCGTACGGCCGCGATTCTGGGATAAGGTAAGGTTAGGTTACCGACGTAAAAGACGACCCCCAACTTTTAAGAAGATTTTAAGGGGTTAGAAAGTCATCTTATACGCCGGAAAATACGGTACACTTTAAAAAAAAAATGTTGATCACTTTTATTCCTATTACAAGGAATGTAAACATCCCTTGTAATAGGATTATGACATGACAGGACCTCTTTACCGTGAGATATGGGGCCAATAAGACCCCACATCTAACCACTAGGTTGATAAGCCTAAAATAAAAAAAAAATACTATCACGGCTTGCGCAGTTTTTTGGAATGCAGAGGCCGGGTGTGATGTCATGTCTATGGTCAAGATCCAGGGGCGGTGGATCTGTTCTCCGACTCACCGATTGCAGCGGTGAGTCGGTAGAGGCACCGGAGGGCAGCGGGAGGGGGGGTGTCCCTTTTCGCTGCCCGTAAGAATGATCAAGCAGTGGAACAGCCGCTATGATCATTCTTATGGTGTAGGGAATCCTTGGCTGAAAATGACGATATCTGAATGATGCCTGTAGCTGCAGGCATCATTCAGGTATACCCACACAAAGTCATATGATGGCCTGGGGGCACCAAGTGCTTAAATGGATTGCAAAGGTTTGTCCTCATATCTTGTCATTTTGGTAACCCAAATGCAAACTTGGAAATTATTCATTGTATGGTCAGCCTAGTAGGGATCCAAATGGCAAATAAAATAACAGATGTTCAAAACATTCACACAACTGTAGCTCTTTTTTTTTTTTTTTAGACCAGAGGCATCATAATGCAATTCTTTATTACTTTATTTTTATATTCCACACAACTCCAAAAATGGACTGAAAGTTTTGCCACCTTCTCAAAATTGTAAGAAATAATTGCAAGTTTGTGATGCTCCTGTAATTCGTAATTGACAAATATAGAAATCACACCGGCAACCAGTTAAATGGTGAAAAATGTACTCAACCTTTCTGTTGTGTGTCTCTGTGTGCCACATGGAGAAGAGAAAGAGCAGCAAAGAATTGTCTGAGGATTTGAGAACAAAAATTGTGGAAAAGCATAGACAATATCAAGGTTACAAGTCCATCTCCATAGATCTTGACCACTTCGATACTGGGCACTTTCACCCCCCTCCTGCTCAGGGCTTTTTTCAGCTTTCTTTTGGTGATATTTAATCACTACTGGGTTTTTTATTTTTTGTTAAACAAACTACAGTTAACCTGAAAATGTATTAAAAAAAAAAGTTTTTCTTAGTTTATAAAATTTTGTAAAATCAGCAATTTTTTTTCCTCCTTCACTGATGAGAAGGAACTAATATGCGACACTGATGGGCATTGCTGATTGACATGAGAGGCATTATTGATGGGGCAGATCTCCCCTGTGAGGAAAACGGCTTATCAGGTCTCCTCTTCTCATAAAGTGAGAGGAGAGGAAGCGGACAACCAAGATTTTAACCAAGATCATGGATCAGTGAAGGATGTCCTATGAGGTCCAGTCAGAACAATAAAGCCCCAATCCAGCCTATAGCAGAATGTTCCTGTGTCCACCAGGCGCAACATTGTCAAGATACACCCCATGGCACTGTAGCTAATGTCCCTGGATGTGGACGAAAGAGAAAAATGTATCAAAGATGGCAACGAAGCATTGTTCAAATGGTGGATAGAGAACCTTGATCTACTTCCAGAAAAATTCAAGTTGAGCTTCAGGCACAGGGTACAATTGTGTCAGCTCACTCTATACGTCGCCATCTGAATTAAAAAAAGACGCTATGGTGGGCAGAGACCCAGGAGAACATAAATCCAGAATGGAGTTTGACAAAATTTACCTGAGGAAGCCAAAATTATTTTGGGAGAATTTGTGGTGGAAAGTCAAATCAAAATTTCAGCTTTTTGGTAAAGCCCATCATTCTACTGTTTTCAGAAAGTTTTCTTTCAAAAAGAAATGAGGCCTTTAAAGAAAAGATTACAGTCAAACATGTTGAAGGTTCACCGATTGTTTTAGGGTTGCTTTGCTGCTTCAGGCACTGGATGTCTTGACTGTGTGCGTGGCATTATGAAATCTAGAGTACAAAAGAATTCTGGGGGGCAATGTAGGGCCCAGTGTCAAAGTTGGGTCTCCGTCCGAGGTCATGGGTCTTACAGCAGAACAATGACCCAAAGCACCCAGAAATGGTTTAAGATAAAGCACTGGAGAGTACTGAACTGGCCAGCAATAAGTCCAGATCTAAATCTCATAGAGCACCTGTGGAGAGATTTCAAAACGGCAAGGAACCCTTCCAAAGTGTGGTCCAAAATTCCAGTAGAGAGGTGTAAGAAGCTTCTTGATGGTTCCAGGAAGTCATTGCTTTCAGTTATTTTTTTTTTCCAAAGGGGGGGGGGGGGAGTGCTACCAAATAATAAATCGAGGCAGCCAATAATTTTATCCAGTCCATTTTTGGAGTTTTGCATGGAATGTGTCTTTTTTTTATTTTTTTTTCTGTTCAAATATTTTTATTGAAAAATAAAGAGTACAGAGTAAAAAATAAAAGTTTCCGCATAAAACAATTGCGGAGATACAATGGTACATTTTGGTTACAGCGTATACAAACAGTACCGGAAAAATTATCCGGGATCACATGCTTAAGATCAAGTGCAACATATTGGGAGATGATGTTATAGCGGAGGCTATTGGGAACATAATAATTAGGGACAAATAAAACCAAAATAACATAGAAAACGTTTCCTTTCCAAAAGTGGTGTAAAACAATAATCCGTACTCTGTAGGTTCCAAATTAGAGAACCAAAGGCTAATGAAGGGCCGCACGACGCCGTGCCGCCCTCTTATGTGAAAACAAAGTGTTTCAATATGGGAGAAGGGGAGCCCTAAGAGATGAGGGCGGTGAAGGAGAAAGTGGGAGTAAGAGGTAGAAGGAATAAAGAAGAAAAGAGGAAAAAGTGAAGAGAAGAAGGAAAGAACGTTGGCGTGGACGGGTGAACCTCCTAGGGGTCGTTGTGTCAAATTATGAGATCATCACGGTGATCACGGGGTAGGGAAGGTGGCATCAAAATCAGGAGGGAGAAAATATTCCTCCCACGGAGACCATACCTTATCATGTTGTGGGACTCTGTCCAGAACAACTGCTTCAGTCTTACTATGGATCATTGCCTGGGTCACTGTGTTTTACCCTTTTTTTTTTTTTCGCCACTTTTTTTGTCATACCAATACAGACAAATGTGAGAATGCCTAAACCTTTTAATTGCAAGAATTTTGTGGACTAAGCGGTGCATTATTTGACACAAATGCAGGGGTGCCAATATTTTTGGCATAACTCTATATTAATGTTACATTATTTTATGCTTATATGATTGGTTTGTTGATTTTCCCAGGAGTCTGCACTAAGATGAAAGTAAAATGTATAGGCATCCCCTGCAATAGGAATTTCATTTTGGGTTAGAGACTCCCTAAAAGTTGGCTACTGAATGGATACTTTCCTCACTGGAACACTGATGTTTGCTTAGGTGGTTATAATGAAACCAGACCATCATTAATTCCAAAAGCCTTGGTGTATTCCACAGGCCATTATAAGGGACCAGCTGTGTCTTCCTGGTTCTTGCACTTTTTTATGATGTCCTGAGGCACATGTGGATCATCCAGCCAGCTGCAAGAACACGGAAGAGAAAGTCAACTCCTGGTGACATTAGAGAAGAAGATGGTGGTGTGGGACTGCTGACTGAGCAGCGGCAGAGCAGAGGATACAGAACACTGCTGGATTCGCTGGGCTTTTTTTTTGTGGATTACCCAGTGAAAAACGCAAAGGGGGAAAAAACATGGATGGCCAGTAAATGGTCCACTTCAGTAACCGAAAAGGCTAAGGAAAACAAAGTGCAAACACCTAGAAGTGCCTGAACCTCCCTAGAACAGCCTTCCCCCTACTTGGACTGCATTTTTCTAAATGGGCAAAGCTTTGACAATACTTTGTAGTGCCAGCTTGCCCTCCCGGCCCACTTCCCTCCTGTTGGTCAGTAAGAACGTTCATCAAAGTGATATGCCAGTTAATGTATGTAGGGCAGGATGGAGCAGGCAAACCCCCGCACTCAGGATGTTTTGCAGGTTTGCCCAGTTACAATGTCTTGGCACTGAGGCAGTGAACTACATAAGAAGTTATGATGGTTGGCGAGGGGAGGGGCAGAGATGCTGGGCCAGCACGGAGGAAGGGAATTGACTGTCCCGAAACCATTTAAATTTTCCAGCAAATTAAAAGGCATATTCATGAATGACACTACAAGTAAGCTTTTAAAATATAAAACAATTATTTTTTGCATTGGCATGAATTTTTTTTTTTAATTGGTGACAAGGGTCCCTTTTAAACTCGCAAAGAAGGTTTTGCTATTAACCACTTCAGCTCTCACAGCTGTTTACTCCTTATAGACCAGAGCAATTTTCTAATTTCTGCTATAAACCTATTTATTCTGTGATCATTTTGTCATTACTTAACATAACATGCATACATAGTTTTTTTTATAATTTTTTTTTATGACAAACCGGGCTTTCTTTTTGTGACTATTGTCCTGCAACAATTTTAATTTTTTTTTCACAATCCTTTAGACATATAAACGTAATAAAACTAAACAAAAGGCATTTTTTTTTTTTTTTTTTTAAGTGTTTGTTTAAACATAAATAGTGTTACTGCACATTAAAATAGTGTGCATTTTATTCTGTAATTTGTCTTGTTTAAAGCAAAAGTAAAGTGTTGTTTTGTTTTGTTTTTTTACTTTTGCAGGTTTTTTTTCAGTGTAATACGTATAAATTTATGTAAAAGGTGTAAAAATATTAATGACCAAAGCAAACAAACAGAAAAAAAACTTTAACGATCAGTTAATTAAATAGAAAAATTTAATCACCAGGAAAATTACAATTTTATGGAGAAGGAGAATACAGAGTTAATTAGTGTATACTGGAGTAAACTAAGGAGGTTAATAAGGAACATTTATAAAGAAAGAAAAGTGTTTTTTTTTTTTGTTTTGTTTTTTTAAACTTGTCAAGGTTGATTTAACTCTCCATCTACAGATCAAAGGAATGAACTTCGATCTGCACGTGAAAACACAGAAAGTTACAAATGATGCAATGTTTCAATGTAACTTTCTGTATTTCTTATTTTTTATTATTATTATTTATTTATTTTTACAGCTCCTGCTTCCGACCTTCTCTGTGTACTCGGCAGTGCTGTGATTAATCAGAGCTGAATTGCCGGGTACTGGGACAGAAAACGATCCCGGCAGAAGTACTAGACACGCCCTGTGTACAATGATTACATGTATTTTGGCTTGTCTATAATGCCCAGAGTGTGCAACTGATAAAAGGACTGATTTTTTTTAATTGCTTTTCTGTTTTGGCCAACTGGACACTGAGCCAGGCCTACATTCTTCCTTTCTCTTGTTCCTTATTTCACTTTCTTTACTGGTCTTCAGAGAACTCTCATACTTCTTCAAATCACAGCATTCCTTGTCATCCTTTACAGCCAGCAAGAAATGATGAGTTGCACTACTTTTTACATTCTTTAGATTGTTGTAAAGCAGGGTCTCTTCCAGGAAAAATTTGACTAGTGGGGCCTGGAAGTGCTCATACCCCAACAACGCCAAACACTTTAGGATCCGGGTGATGCGCAGGTTGTTGTGAGTGTAACTGGGAAAAGAGAACATATATAGTTAGTTTTTATTTATTTTTATCAGTGTTAACACCTAAATTATTTCTTCATTGGTTTTGATAATCTGACATGTATGCCATCTTTTCCTGGGGGCACCATAATTCTTTTTAATTTAGCTGCAGTGGTCATTACCAAGGTGGGGTGTTCCCGCAGTGCTTTCTGCATAAAGTACAAAAATAACAATGATCTAACTTACAGGTCATGACACCTTTTATTGTGGGTTCGTAGGAGGGGCAGAGACACAAACTGAAGTCAATTACTATCGGCAGTGGAGTCTCCAAGAGATGTTAGAGACCAGAAGGCAGGGATGGACTGGCCATTGGGACCACAGGGAGTTTCCCGGTGGGCCGATGGCTCAGTGGGCCGGCTTCAGTGACAACGGACTGCTGCCCCCCTCCACTCCTCTGTCTCTCCCTCCCCGCAGCGCTCACCTGGGGGGAACAGAGAAGCAGGGGGGACGACAGAGGAGCATGGGGGGAGGGGACAGACAGCTGACTCAACAGCTATGGCCTGGGAGTTTCTCACTTCTGCCTAATCTTGTCCCATAAGGGGGCACTGATTCTTTCCCCCGGGTGAAATAATGTCTAGCTTCCCCACTGGTACTGCCTATAAGAGTACCAGTACCAGCCGTTCTACTCTAATAAAGTAGAACGGCTAGTGGCTAGTGAAGGGGGAGAGGGGGCTTGGGTGGCCGGGGGGGGGGGTGTGGGAGTTGTCCGGCCGCCATGGGAGAGACCTGTCAAAGTGGGCCAAGTCTGGATGACGTTCAGGGCCAAATTTCTGTCCCAGTCCAGCCCTGCCAGAAGGTAATTCAAACCACAAGTTTCCTTACAAATCTAAAGTTAAAATTAACTTCCAGGTTCTCTGGCCCCAACTGCTTCTCCAGTGGTTTCAACCAGCACTGCAATCTTGACCACCTTGTGGCCTTACTCAACTCCCTTCAGCTTCTGAAGTAACTATATTACCTTAAGACTATGTATTAGTTTGTGGTAATCTGACTTTCTGTTGGTGATTACATTTGTTCTTTATGGTCTCACTGTATGTTCGACTGTATCCACCCATCTTGCTTCATTTTCAAGATGGGCTAGGGACCATGGTCCCTGGTCTATCTCTGGAGCAAGCAACAGAGGGTGGTTACACTTCTGTACACAGTGGGGCCATGGAAAGTGAACTCAGCCCCCCTCTAACAGGAACTCTGATCACAGCAGCAAAAACAAAGGGATTTGGTGATTTGAGGCAGGCTGGGAGCTACTGTATATATAATGTACATTTTTAAATTCAGACTACATGAATATAATTTTCATTTTAAGCTAGAGTTAAGTGTCACTTAATGATGACTTCTCATTCATTGACTATTTTAGGACAGAACATCACCATTTACCCACTTGGTCTCCAGTTTAGTACACCACACCGCATACCAACATTTTCTCTCTTGACTGCTGAAATCCATTAATCAGAGTCAGAAGACTATGCAGGTAACTCCTTATGGAAGAATAATGCTATCCCTTTAAAGGCCCTTTAAAATTGCTACTAACTTGTTCAGGTTTTCGAATCGCTCCAAGTAATTACTGTTACGTGCAACACTTCCAGTCGCTTTGTTGTGGAGTTTAATCCCGTAGAAGCCCAGCATCAGTTCATAAGCTCTTAGAAATCTGTCCATGACTGTTGTATCTTCTTTCATCGCCTGAAGGTGTAGTAATATATGTAAGAGGCGCGGTCCCAAAAACAGAGCTCAGATTTGGTCTATACAGTCCCTAAAACACATATTACTATCTGCACAATGTCCTTTAGATGTACCAACTATGTAGTGCATTGGTCTGCCTTATTGATTATCAATTGAACGTTAAATCTAGAGGAAATTGTACACGGATTATACAATTTTGGTTTTTAACATACTGTATGTCAGCAGTTTTGAAGCTCAACCCTTTTTTTTTCAACCCCCTCACCTGAAAAACCCTCTGATGTGTTTTTTTTGTTTTTTTAGAGTCCCATACTTACCTTTCATTCTGCAGTCTTCAGGCTGGTCAGAAGAAGTTCTACCTCTTCTCCAGTGGTGGTGGCGGCTGTGGATGGTCCTTCCTGCTGGAGGTGCGGCACTCACCTAATGATATGTGAGCTGTCCATAAGTACTATGGAGTCCCTGTCGAAGTGATGACCATACTTGCATAATGTGGGTTGGATGACTTTGAGCATCATTCCACTTGGAAGTGAGGCGGTAGGTATTGCAAGTCTAATTGATTTTCTGTTTTGAAAAATGCTGTAATATTTATGCACAAGGTGATGCTGGGCTTTAAAACACCCTCAAACATGACGATTGCTTACCAATGCAACCATTTTACTTGACTTTGTGAAACGTTCATATCTTGGGGTGGTCTCTGAACTTCCTGGCTGATTATGATCAGTGGAACCAGTGATTGGAGAGATTAGAAAACTTGTCAGGGACAAATGCCACTAGGGGGCCCCATCAGGGTTTACGACCTCAGTAAAACCAGGGACGGTATGTAAAAATCTGTGTTTTTAAAAAAAAATCCCAAGATTATAGCTGCCCCACCTCTCCAGTACCTTTTCAGTGTGTGTATGTGTATACTGTGTGTGTATGTTGGGTGTCTGTGTGTGTATACTGTGTATGTATATTGTGTATGTGTGTGTGTGTATACTGTGTGGCCCCATAATCTCCCATTGCCCGGGGGTCTCATGAGGTTCAGTCCGCCAGTGGCTGCTGACCTGTTAAAAGTATGCTGATAAGGAATTGGAGGGTTTGATCTGATTTTTCTGGCTGATTACTTGTCTCAGGTCAGAGTAGAGATGTGAGAAGTCCACTGCTGACTTAATCTGGCCATACACTAGTAGTTTTTTTTTTAACCACTTCAATACTGGGCACTTACACCCCCTTTCTGCCCAGGTAAATTTTCAGCTTTCATCGCTGTCGCACTTTGAATGACAATTGTGCAGTTATGCAACACTGTACCCAAATTAAATGTATAATTTATTTTAAACAGAGCTTTCTTTTGGTGGTATTTAATATCCACTGTGTTTATTTCTCTTTCGTTCATAGACGGACACAGCCTTCATTGACCTTAGGGTTATGCTGGTAGGAAGAAGCATAACTCTAAGGTCAATGAAGGCTGTGTCCGTCTATGAACTCAGAGAAATGGATTTTACGGTGAGTACAAAAATCCTTTTTTCTCTTTCGTTCATAGACGGACACAGCCTTCATTGACCTTTGGGTTATGCTTCTTCCTACCAGCACAACCCTAAGGTCAATGAAGGCTGTGTCCGTCTATGAACGAAAGAGAAATGGATTTTACGTTGAGTACAAAAATCCTTTTTTTTTTTGCTAAACACATTTTCTTTGCTTCTGTTATAACATTTTGCAAAAAAGTTATTTTTTCTTCTTCACTGATGTGCACTGATGGGTATTGTTAGGCTGCACTGTTATTTAGGGCACTGATGATCAGTGCCCTTCTTATGAGTGTAAACGATACGCTGACAGGCTTGTCGGTTAACGGCTCTCCTTTTCTTCCACAGACACAGCAATTGGACACCGCTGATCACATGGCAAAGGGCCACTGTGATTGGCCCTTTACCCTGATCTGTGATCAGCTGTGTCCAAAGCACATAGCGTTAACAGAGTGCGCCCAATGCATGCCGCAGGAGGCGCGGCTCTGGGAAAGTATCTAGAACTGGACAACAGTGTTGTAGCTGTGTCTTGGCTATAGCACGGTCAGGAAGTGGTTAAAATCAGTCCGCCTGTGTAATGGTTAGCGGGGTCAGATCGACATAAATTTTTTACCACAATGACAAGAAAAGTTCAAAGAGCTGAATGGACTTTTTTTATCGAACAAAGGAATTTCTAACAGTGTATGTGGTTTTCATTCGGAAAAGTCCATTCAATCCAAAATCAATTGTTAAAAGCAAACACAATTTTGAAGTATTTTTGAACAACAAGTCATTGAATGTACTGAGAATTTTGTTTGACAACTGACCATGCACTAGGAGATTTACAATGGTTTAGGATTGTCATCTTGTTCCTGATATTTTACCTACGGGTAAAGCTAGGTGGGCTGAATCGGCCCCTATCTTCTTATGTTTTTACCCTCCCTGCCGTATTTCTTGACTGTCCACCTGAGAGTTTCCACTCACCATTCAGTGTTCCAGTTCCTTCTGGTACATTCTCCATAATAGAACATAAATGGAAAATAAAAAAGTGGGAGCTCCATATAATAGATACAGTTGGTGTGCCAACTTAGGAACTCAGAGATATCACTAACAAAGAGACACAACAACCTTATAATTGGCTTAAAGGGGTTGTTAAGGTTTGTTTTTTATTTTCTAAATAGGTTCCTTAAAGCTAGTGCATTGTTGGGTCACTTACCTTTTCCTTCAATTTCCCTTCTAAATGTTTTTTTTCGTTGTCTGAATTTCTCACTTCCTGTTTCTCCTCAGTAAGCTGTTCTAAATGACTTTCCACCACTCGGATGATGGTGGAAAGCTTACTGAGGTGAAACAGGAAGTGAAAAATTCAGACAAAGAAAAAAAACATTTTAGAAGGGAAATGGAAGGAAAAGGTAAGTGAACCAACGATGCACTAGCTTAACGGGGTTGTAAAGGAAAACATTTTTTTTCATAATAAGCATCCTTGTACCTGAAGACATTCCTCTTTTCACTTCCTCATTGTTCGTTTTTGCTCAGAAGTTGCTCTATTTCTTCTCTGTTCTGTTCACTTCCTGCTTGTCTGATTTTACTGACCACCGTGAAGGGAGGCTTTACTGCTGTGGTCAGTAACGTGCTCGCCCCCTCCTGGGAACTATGTCTGTGCGGCAGGACGCTCTCTACGTGTTAGAGACTTCAAGGAGGTGTGAATTACTGGGCGTGCCGCAATGCATACTGGGAAATGTAGTTCTTGCATGAACGAGCGATGCAAACCAGGAAGTGAATGAGAGAACAGAAACTAGAACGCCGGAGGTGATATAGATGAAGGAATTTAATAGGTATTTACTCGTTTTTTAACAGAATCATTACACTATTCTGTCTGTCTACCTTGCAGACATTAATTTTAGGCAAACATTTTTTTTCCTTTTAGTGACCCTTTAAAGGAACCTATTTAGAAAAAAAAGACGAACCTTTACAACCCCTTTAACTCTGCAACATCTACCAGAAACTAAAATATCACTTTTGAGCAGACTTGACCCTAAACAATATTTAAAAAATATGTTTTAGTCTCTTATTTTACAATTTAAGGTTTTTGGGGTAAGAAAAGGTCTCAAATATTCATCTATGTTATGTACACATGTTGGTGTCCTATGATCCTACAGAACAGTACTGTATATACAATCCAGAGTGTCGAGATCTAAGGAATGCACATTCCTTCCACTAGCGTACTGTACCTCGATCTCATGATCTGTCAGCGGTTTGGCTTTTGGATTTTTCCCATGTTTCTGCAATGGAAACAGCCTGCGGTGAAACAGGCATTAAATAAGTTTAAGAAATCAATTACCTTTTGTAAGAAGAATCTATTAATATCTTTTACAGACTGTACATATTTGTGGAATTTACTCTTGCAACACATGAACTTAGATGTCTGAAATGTATTTAAAGGGGATCCAAAAGCAATTTTTTTTTGTAGAGTAGAAAAGCGCTAGAACCTCTGTCAGGATCGTATTGCTGTTTGTGTCGTCTGTGTTTTGTCCTGGTGACCATTGTGGTCAGGCCATAACTTTGCCAAAACCCTTGCACAGAGCAGGCAAGTGTAACATCTTTGTTATTTTAAAGAAAAAATAAACCTTTACAATCACTTTAAAGACTAATGCCCTGTACACGCGATTGGATTTTCCGTCAGAAAAACCTTGGGTGGTTTCTCCAACGGAATTCCGCTCAAGCTTGGCTTGCATACACACAAAAGTTCTCTGAATTTTCGTCTGTGAAGAACGCGGAAAATTAAGAAAATTAAGGTTAATGCTTCTGAGCATGCGACAAATTGTTTCCGAGCATGTGTCGGAATTTTGCACGTCAGAATTTTTACAGATGATGGTATTTTCCGATAGTAATTTTTTTTTCGTCTGAAAATTTGAGAACCGGCTCTCGATCTTTTGTTGGCGGAAATATTATATATATATATATATATATACAGTGCCTTGCGAAAGTATTCGGCCCCCTTGAACTTTGCGACCTTTTGCCACATTTCAGGCTTCAAACCTAAAGATATAAAACTGTAATTTTTTTTGAAGAATCAATAACAAGTGGGACACAATCATGAAGTGGAACGAAATTTATTGGATATTTCAAACTTTAAAAAAAAAAAAAAAAAACTGAAAAATTGGGCGTGCAAAATTATTTAGCCCCCTTAAGTTAATACTTTGTACCACCACCTTTTGCTGCGATTACAGCTGTAAATCGCTTGGGGTATGTCTCTATCAGTTTTGCCCATTCCTCCTTGCAAAACAGCTCAAGCTCAGTGAGGTTGGATGGAGAGCGTTTGTGAACAGCAGTTTTCGGTTCTTTCCACAGATTCTCGATTTGGATTCAGGTCTGGACTTTGACTTGGCCATTCTAACACCTGGATATGTTTATTTGTGAACCATTCCATTGTAGATTTTGCTTTATGTTTTGGATCATTGTCTTGTTGGAAGACAAATCTCCGTCCCAGTCTCAGGTCTTTTGCAGACTCCATCAGGTTTTCTTCCAGAATGGTCCTGTATTTGGCTCCATCCATCTTCCCATCAATTTTAACCATCTTCCCTGTCCCTGCTGAAGAAAAGCAGGCCCAAACCATGATGCTGCCACCACCATGTTTGACAGTGGGGATGGTGTGTTCAGGGTGATGAGCTGTGTTGCTTTTACGCCAAACATAACGTTTTGCATTGTTGCCAAAAAATTTCGATTTTGGTTTCATCTGACCAGAGCACCTTCTTCCACATGTTTGGTGTGTCTCCCAGGTGGCTTGTGGCAAACTTTAAACGACACTTTTTATTAGGGTTGTCCAGATACCGATACCAGTATCGGTATCGGGACCGATACCGAGTATTTGCGGGAGTACTCGTACTCGCGCAAATACCCCCGATACCTAAATAGAATACTTCCCCCCCCCCCCGCCGCTGCCGCCGCATCGAGGGACATGGCTAGAGGGACATTGCTGCATATGTGAGGGACATGGCTAGAGGGACATTGCTGCATATGTGAGGGACATGGCTGCATATGTGAGGGACATGGCTGCATATGTGAGGGACATGGCTAGAGGGACATGGCTGCATATGTGAGGGACATGGCTAGAGGGACATTGCTGCATATGTGAGGGACATGGCTAGAGGGACATTGCTGCATATGTGAGGGACATGGCTAGAGGGACATGTCTGCATATGTGAGGGACATGGCTAGAGGGACATTGCTGCATATGTGAGGGACATGGCTGCATATGTGAGGGACATGGCTAGAGGGACATTGCTGCATATGTGAGGGACATGGCTAGAGGGACATTGCTGCATATGTGAGGGACATGGCTAGAGGGACATTGCTGCATATGTGAGGGACATGGCTAGAGGGACATGTCTGCATATGTGAGGGACATGGCTAGAGGGACATGGCTGCATATGTGGGGGACATGGCTGCATTTGGGGACACATTTAAAAAAAGTATCGGTATTCGGTATCGGCGACTACTTGAAAAAAAGTATCGGTACTTGTACTCGGTCCTAAAAAAGTGGTATCGGGACAACCCTACTTTTTATGGATATCTTTAACCACTTCCCGACGGCCGTACGACTTTGTACGGCCGCAGGGTGGCTCTAATTCTCTGAGTGGCTGTCCTTTTTACGGCCTCCGCTCCTCCTGGCCACTGGGGGAGCACGTCGGCGATGTCCGCTAGGCACCCACGATCGGCGGTTACAGAGACAACGACATGGATCTGTGTGTAAACACACAGATCCATGTCCTGTCAGGGAGAGAGGAGACCGATCTGTGTCCCTTGTACATAGGGACACAGATCGGTCACCTCCCCCAGTCAAACCCCCTCCACACACAGTTAGAACACTATGCAGGGTACACATTTAACCCCTCCCTCACCCCCTAGTGTTAACCCCTTCAATGCCAGTCACATTTATACAGTAATTAGTGCATTTTTATAGCACTGATCGCAGTATAAATGTGAATGGTGCCAAAAATGTGTCAAAAGTGTCCGATGTGTCCGCCATAATGTCGCAGTCTCCAAACTGCGGCCCTCCAGCTTTTGCGGCGCTACACGTCTCATAAGGCATTGTAAAACTGACATTCACAGACATGACTAGGCATGATGGGAATTGTAGTTCCTGAACAACTGGAGGGCCATAGTTTGGAGACCCCTGGTCTCTCTCACATAAAATCCCAATGAAATACATTTACGTTTTTGGTTGTAACATGACAATGTGGAAAATTTCAAGGGGTATGAATACTTTTTCAAGGCACGGTTTATGCAATGTTTAATATATACATGAAATGTAATTTATTTTAGTTCTGTGCATAAGCAAATAACTCTGGCAGGGGACAACAGATAGGAAGTAAATATTGCAGCAAGACCTGCTTTTTATATTTCTTACAATGTTGGGCAACTTATTTTTTAAAGGTGGAATTGCACTTTAAAGTAGAAGTAAATTAATAAAAAAAAAATATTGCTGACACTTACCTGGTCCACGCCGAGTGAGATGTCATCTTGCTCCGGCGTGTCTTCCGGGTATCGCCGCTCCAGCGCTGTGATTGGCTGGAGCGGCGATGATGTCACTCGTGCGCGCGGGAGATTTAAAATCGGCAAGGTCCGGCGGCTTCCGGTCCTTTCGCCATGGATTCCCCCTGCGCATGCGCCGCTGCAATCAGCGGCGCATTGCGAGGGGAATATCTCCTAAACCGTACAGGTTTAGGAGATGATCTTTATAACTACAGGTAAGCCTTATTATAGGCTTACCTGTAGGTAAAAGTGAAAAATAAGGGTTTACAACCACTTTAAGCCGTGCACACCCTGCACACTGTACCATCTTGGCACAAGCCTGTGGTGGGACAAAGAACCTTCTATGTGTATGGGTGCGATTTATCTCATTCAGGCCTGGTCATTCAAGTGGCCAAAGACCCTAAACTCAGAAAACTGAAAGAAGATTGAGGGGAGCACTGACATTGTGAGGGACTGCTTCGTTAGGTCTGCCATGATGTGCTAATATGCTGTGTATGCTTGCACATCGTGCTAAAAAACCTGAGGGCCCAAATTTTAAATTTTTTTAGTTTGGTGGTTTACTTTCGCTTTAAGTAATAAATGATAAAACTCACCATTGAATATAGGAATGATTCACCTCCAGCCTTTTATAATCATCTTTCCATTTAGTAAGCAGTTCCTCTATATATACGCCTATAAAAGAAGAAACAATTCAGATTGTTCATACAACCACAAAAACCCAAAAGAAACGAAGGGTAACTGAAATCACCGTGGCCTCCAACAACCAGTTATCTGCTTGCCTTCAGTTGCTTAGATAGAATCTGCACCCGCCACCTCTGTTTTATTTTGTTTCATCCCACCCTTACCCAAACGGGAAAGTTTTGCTTTAAGGCCTCCTCCCCGACTCCTGTTTGTGAAACTGCGCTTTTGGGGAGGAGGGGGGAGCGGGTACCTGATTTTGACAGGTTTTGATTTGACTTCCGTTCTGGTTGCTTTAGGTGATCAGAAGCAGAAGTTCCCCTCCCTCCCGAAGTCTTCTGGGACACATGACGGATTCCAGAAGACTTTCAGACCAGTCACAGAGCGCAGCACCACCCAGCTGTGAAGCCGCAAGCTGTCACACTCAGGTGCCCATAGTAAAGATGCTGGCGCCACCGAGGGAGGACATAGGGTGAAAAAGGCTGGGGTGAGTGCACCACTGGATTGTGGTACAGGTGAGTGGCTGTTTAATAAGTCAGCAACTACGCTTTTTGTAGCTGCTAACTTTTAATAAACAAAATTACTTGAACTCCACTTTAAAGGGGGTGTAAACCCTTGTGTTTTTTCACTTTCATGCATCCTATGCATGAAAGTGAAAAAACTTCTGTCAGTGACTGGCCCACCTGCGCCCCGTTTCACTTACCTGAGCCCCGTATTTCCCTTGGCGGAGACGCGCTCTCCCTCCCTGCACGGTGTCCCGTCTCTTGATTGGATAGACTGATAGCAGTGCAGCCATTGGCTCCCGCTGCTTAATTCAAATCCAATGACGTGGGCGCTGGGGGGCGGGGCCTGGTTTCATGTCGTGTCTATGGATGCAAATGCTGGACTCTGGAGCGCACCCGCAAGCTAACCCCCGGGAGAGCGCTTCTCCTAGGGGGTCATCTGATGTTAGGAGGAGCCGCTAGAGCGACAGAGGGACCCCAGAAGAGGATGATCAGGGCCACTCTGAGCAAAACGAGCTGTATTGTGAAGGTAAGTTTTGTTATTTAAAAAAAATAAACCACAACGGTTTACAATCACTTTAAGTTGGTATCTGCAGAATTCAGATACTCACCCATCCAGCGAATCTAGCAATGTCAAGCTGAGATCCTTTAATGCCTGGCCACAGCTCTGTCCCGCTCCGCCATGTTTTTTCTGATGTCATCGAGAGGCCCACCGCACTTCCTGGTTCAGTTGGCAGGCCTCCCGATGACGCTCCTTCTTTTATGAATAGAAGGCTATGCCTCTTGGGATATGTTGCGTACATATCCCAGGAGGCACAGCGGGAAGTGTGTTCGTCATTCGCCTAAGGCGACTGATGTGCATGAGGAGGCAGGGGTAGACATTTTTGCAAAAACAAGGTAGAAACCGTGCATTACATACAGCGGGTGGAAGGAAGTAGCGGAAAAGGGTGAAAGTCTGCACTAGAAAATTAGAGCTAGAAGGAAAATGGTTGTTGTACATATCCATTTAGCTTTTCTATGCTCTTATATTCAATAGCTTTTTATAAATGGCTATGGCTGTAATGAATCTGAACTCAGAGCATTAATCCCCCCCCCCCCAACTATTTTGTTAGTTTTAAAACATTCCCAAGCTCAAAGCTCAAAATAAAATATTCACCCCAATCTGCTGGTCTCTAGTCTTCTATCCTTTTCACTACAGAGCAGGAGTATCTATATTTGGGTGTCCACATCGCTACCAAATGAAATGGGCACTTCCTATTGATGTCCAGTGGCAGGGTCCCCTCAGACTGCACAGCCTGATGACATTAGGAAGAGGCAACCATTTGGTGCAGGCACAGACTGCAGCACTGGATCCACTGGGCATCCTTTCCAAAAGTGGCACCGGCACAACATGCACATGGAGGGAGATGAGTGGGGGGGAAAAAAGGCTTCCAAAGATGAAGCATACATTTTTTTTTTCCACAAGCTTTTCCCAGAGATGGGCTTTAAAGCACCAGGCTCCCATGACACTCCTGAATGATGACCCTCTTTAGCTAAACCTTGCCGCTTGTGCCATGTGATTTTATTTTAGTAAAAATCAATGCTAGCCTGTATTGGAAACGGCACTTTATATCTATTTTTCAACAGTACCGAGCACTAAATAGAGGGCGGAGAAGGGGTTTATGTTTTCTTTACCTTCTGACTTCTCTCTACATCCCCTACACCCAAAAAGGTCTCTTGCTGAATTAAAGCCCAATTGTAGGAAACTTGAAAATGATCCCTTGCAGTTGAGAGATGAATTGCTCATTTTGTCTAGGAGTGGGAATAATTGCTTTTTCACCTACCTGAGCCTCAGTTCACCATTGGAGCGTGGGGGAACCCCACCTGTTGGGTGAGCAATCTCTTTGAATTATCACGCCCATTGCAAGGCTATACAGCCTGAATTGTTCTTGATGATAGTATGACCCGAGACAACTGGAATGTAGGGTAGAATATGCTGCATGGACCAGTCTAGCAGCACAACGGATCGGTTGGGTAAACCTAGTTTATCAAGTCTCCTAGACCTCAAGCAATTAACCCTCTGCTGTGTGGGTGCAGCCCCACTGCAAGGGATACCGGTATATCCTTTTCAAGTCTCCCAGAGTTGGGCTTTTTTAGAGGTGGATAGGAGATGGAAACAAAAAAAAAGAAAAGTCATCACAATTTGTAGATTTTAAGTCTTGGTTCTCCAACTCCTAACCCAGGTGCCCTAAGCACTGACAACAAATGCCTAATAGTACAGTGCCTTGAAAAAGTATTCACACCCCTTGACATTTTTTACATTTTGTCATGTTGCAACCAAAAAGTAAATGTATTTTATTGGGATTGTATATGATAGACCAACACAAAGTGGCACATAATTGTGAAGTGGAAGGAAAATTATAAATGATTTCTAACATTTTTTACAAATAAATGTGTGAAAAGTGTGGTGTGGATTTGTATTCCGCCCCTCTGAGCCTATACTTTGTAGAACCACTTTTTACTGCAATTACAGCTGCAAGTTTTTTGGGGATGTCTCTACCAGCTTTCCACATCTAGAGAGGGACATTTTTGCCCATTCTTCTTTGCAAAATAGCTCATGTTCTGTCAGATTTGATGGAGAGTGCCTGTGCCACAGATTCTCATTTGGATTTAGGTCTGGACTTTGGGCCATTCTAACACATGAAAATGCTTTGATCTAAACCATTCCATTGTAGCTCTGGCTGTATGTGTAGAGGCTGGTGTACTGCTTGAAGGTGACCCACCACCCCAGTCTCAAGTCTTTTGCAGACTAACAGGTTTTCTTCTAGGATTGGCCTTTATTTGGTTCCATCCATCTTCCTATCAACTCTGACTAGATTCCATGTCCCTGCTGAAGAAAAGCATCCCCACAGCATGATGCTGCCACAACTATGTTTCACGGTGGGGATGATGTGTTCAGGGTGATGTGCAGTGTTAGTTTTCCACCACAGACAGCGTTTTGCTTTTAGGCCATAAATTTCAATTTTGGTCTCATCTGACCAGAGCACCTTCTTCTACATGTTTGTGTCCTCCACATGGCTTCTCGCAAATTGCAAATGGGACTTTATATGGATTTCTTTCAGCAATGGCTTTCATCTTGCCACTCTTCCATAAAGGAACAACTAATGGTTGTCCTGTGGACAGATTCTCCCACCTGAGCTGTGGATCTCTGCAGCTCCTCCACAGTTACCTCTTGGCTGCTTCTCTGATTAATGCTCTCCTTGCCCGGCCTATCAGTTTAGATGGACGGCCATATCTTGCTAGGTTTGCAGTTGTGCCATACTCTTTCCATTTTCAGATGATGGATTGACTAGTGCTCCGTGAGATGTTCAAAGCTTGGGATATTTTTTATAACCTAGCCCTGCTTTTAAACTCCACAACTTTATCCCTGACCTGTCTGGCCTCCATGTTGATGATTGTTCACTAGGCCCTTTTCACACTGGGACATTTTTCAGGCGCTTCACGTTAAAAAAGCGACCTGAAAGAAGCTGCATCTGCAATCCCAATGTGAAAGCCCGAGTGCTTTCACACTGAGGCGCTACGCGGGCAGGGCGTCAAATAAAAGTCCTGCAAGCAGCTTCTTTGCACTGCTTTAGGAGTGTTGAATACACTGCTCCTAAAGCCCCATTCCCATTGAGGGAGCTTTTTTAATGCCAAAGCGCCTGAAGAAAAACGCCCCAGTGTGAAAGGAGTCTTAGCGGCGCTTTACCAGCGTTTTTCAGGCGCTGGCAGTGTGAAAGGGCTCTGAAAGCACTCAGGCTTTCACATTGGGTTTGCAAATGAGGCTTCTTTCAGGCGCTTTACTGGCTTTTTTTAACGCCAAAGCACCTGAAAAACGCCCGAAAAGGTTCTCTTATCAAACCTTTGTGGGCTTCACAGAACAGCTGTATTTATACTGAGATTAAATTACACACAGGTGGACACTATGTACTAATTAGGGGACTTCTGAAGGCAATTGGTTCCACTAGATTTTAGTTAGGGGTATCCGAGTAAAGGGGGCTGAATACAAATGCATGTCACACTTTTCAGATATTTGTAAAAAAAAAAAATGAAAATCCTTTATCATTTTCCTTCCACTTCACAATTATGTGCCACTTTGTTGTAACAGGACAAAATGTGGAAAATTTCAAGGGATATGAATACTTTTTCAAGGCACTGTATATACAGTACCTACTAAACAAGGAGACAGAAGGAGAAAAATAAACTAATTATATTTGCCTAGGACGCTACAGTTTTGTACAATCATCACTGACCATTTGGCTCAAAACGCTTCTTGTTTTGATAGAAATCCAGGTTGGCAGTCTGCTTAAGAAGAAAAAAAATGAATTGAATAACGTTTGATATTTTATGACTATGAAATGTTTCTCCTGTCTGAATTGATATCTGCGTGTAAACTGAATTGATCGAATATTTACCAAAATAATTAAACTGATATTATATCAAAGTTTATTTAAATTTGGAACTCTCACTAAACCGCTTAATATACAGCTCAGATACATATATAGGCCCGGATTCACAAAGCACTTGCGCCGACGTATCTCAAGATACGCCGACGTAAGTACAAATGTGCGCCGTCGTTTCTGTGCGCCAGACCCACAAACTAAAATACGCCTAAAAACAGGCTTCATCCCGCAACGTAACTTGCCTACGCCGGCGTAGAGTGGACGCATGGTGGCGCTCACATTGATCAGCTATTCAAATATGCAAATGAGGGAAATACGCCGATTCACGAACATACGTGCGTCCGACGCAGTGCACGTAAGGTTATATGTCCGACGAGGAGGTGTAACTTCGCAGCATCCATGCAAAGGGCTGCACCAGGGAACACAAGTCAGCGTATTTTACGTTGGACGTGTGTCTGGCTGGGCGTAGGTTACGTTCACGCTGTAGGCAGTGATCCGACGTATCTTAGGTAGTTGTTCCGACGTGATTCTGAGCATGCGCACGGAATACGTCCACGGGACGGCGCATGCGCCGTTCGTTAGAAGTATCTGTCTGGCGCTCGGCCCATCATTTGCATGGGGTCACGACTCATTTGCATGGCTCACGCCCACTTCCACCTACGCTGGCTTACACCTTAGAAACCCAGCGCAGTTTTGGGAGCAATGGCTTTGTGAATTCCATGCTTGCGCCTCTGCGCCGCGTCAGCGTAGCGTATCTTATTTGCGCTACAGCGGCGTAATGTGCGCCCGCTCTCTGTGAATCCGGGCCATAGTATTTCCCAACCATATACTGTAGATCAGGGGTCTCCTAACTTTCAAAACAATGGGCCAGTTGGTGTCCATGGGAGGCATTTTGGCCATCATTGGTATCAATGGGAGTAATAGTGCCCCATTATTTGTGTCAGTGCGAGGAATAGTGACCCATCATTGATGTCAGTGGCAGGAATAGTGCCCCATCATTGGTATCTGTGGCAGGAATAGTCCCCCATTATTGGTGTCAGTGGCAGGAATAGTGCCCATCATTGGTGTCCATGGCAGGAATAGTACCCATTGTTGGTATCAGTGGGAGGAATTGTGTCCCATTATTGGTGTCGATGGGAGGAATAGTGCCTGGCTGTTGCCAGTAGCAGGAATTATGCCCCCTTGTTGGTGTCAGTGGGGAGGAACAGTGTCTTGTATCGGTGGGAATAGAAGAGCAAAGGGCCACATCCAGCCCCTAGGCTGCAGTTTGGAGACCTCTGTTGTAGATGATTAGTGCATATATATTTTTTTAGACAAATGCAGGACTAGATTTCCTTCACTGCACAGCCTTTGAGTACATATTGTATGTTTTATTCCCTCATTTTATATTGGAAATAAATAATAATACAAAAATCGAACTTATTGCTTTTTCCTGTAATTTTTACGTACATAGGGGTAGATCCACATAGAACTGCGCATTATTGTGCCGGGCGTAGCGTATCTAAGATACACTACGCCGCTGTAACTTACTTTTTTTTTGTTTTGAATCCTCAACGAATTTGCACCGTAAGTTACGGCGGCGTAGTGTATCTTTTGCGGCGTAAGGGCGTGGGATTCAAATGGAAGTGATGGGGGCGTGTTTTATGTAAATACGTTGTGACCCGAAGTAAACAACGCTTTTTTTAAACTGCGCATGCGCCGTCCTTGGGGGTATGCCAGTGCGCATGCTCGAAATTAACCCGGAACAAGCCAATGCTTACGACGGTAACGTCATTCTACGCAAATTCCTATTCGCGAACGACTTACGCAAACAACGTAAAAAATTAAAAATTGTATGCGGGAACGACGGCCATACTTAACATTGAGTACGCCTCAGAACAGCAGCTTTAACTATACGCCAGAAAAAGCCGAACGCAAACAACGTAAAAAAATGCGCCGGGCCGACGTACGTTCGTGGATCGCCATAACTAGCTAATTTGCATACTCAACGCGGATTTCGACGGGAACGCCACCTAGCGGCCACCGAAAAATTGCAGCTTAGATCCGACGGCGTACTAAGACGTATGCCTGTCGGATCGATCCCAGATGCCGTCGTATCTTGTTTTGTGGATACAAAACACAGATATGACGTGGGAAATTTAAAATTACGCCGGCGTATCAGTAGATACGCCGGCGTAATCCTTTTGTGAATCTGACCCATAGTATTTATGTAATTTGCACACATCAGTACCTTTTACCACAAAATAAAATCAACAAAGTCAGCTGATGAAAATTGTATCACATAGTGCAACTTTTATGTAACGTAGCGGAATAGTTTTACAAACTGAACATATGCTTTTAATTTTAGAGAGCTTGATTTGTTTCAAAGCTACATCACAACATGAATTGAAATTTGACATTCGTTTTGGTAACCATGAGTGCCGCGTCCCTCTGAACTAATAAGGAGAAGTGACCTTCTGGCTTATCAGCGCTTAGTTCAAAAGCCTGGAGGTACATTAATGCATATGGAATGCACATCTTGCACATGTGGAAAAGCACCATCAATGTTAAGCTATATCCAGGTTTTCGAGCAAAATATGCTCACATCTAGACCTCTTTTTCAGGGAATGCCTTGTGGGAATGCCAGTCTGCCCTATCAATTGCCACCAGTGTTTACCTGCACTGCTGATGCAGTGCAACTTCCCTGGGCTGGTTGCGCTTTGCCATAGACTTCTATTATATCCTGCAGGTGTGGTGCACTTTCTAAAAGCACACCAAAACATCTGCATTCAGAAACTGCAGCAAACCCGCAGGATATAATAGAGGTCTATGGCTAAGCACAGCAAACCCGCAGGATATAATAGAGGTCTATGGCTGAGTGCGGCAAACCCATAGGTAAGCTGCACTGCACCCGTGGTGTGGGTAAACCACAGCACATCTGTGGATCCAGAGGCAAGTACCGTAGGCAAAATAAGCAACCAAGCTTTTGAAACCCTGATCAGGCCAAGAAACAAATCACTCCAATGAGTACCATAAAACCATAAACAAAATTTAGCCTAATTTTTGACAGGGCGTCCCCAAAGGATAGTTCCTTTACCTCCTGTTCAGGTGACAAAATTGTCATTAAGGCTTCTTTCACACTGAGGCTGTGGGGGCATCAGCAGTAAACGCCGCTATTTTTAGCGGCGCTTTACCGTAGTTTTTGATTTCAATGGGCAGGGGCGCATTAGGAGCGGTATATACACTGCTCCTACAGCACCTCAAAGATGCGACTAACAGGACTTTTTTTTACCATCCTGCCAGTGTTTAAGCCCTCAGGCTTTCACATTGGAGTGAAAGGAGCGGCTCTTTCAAGGAGCTTTGCAGGCGCTATTTTTAGCGCTATAGCGCCTGCTAAGTGCCTACGTGTCAAAGCAGCCTAAAGGCGCGTACACACGATCGGATTTTCCGACAACAAATGTGTGTGTGATGGCAGGGTTTTGTTGGAAAATCCGACCGTTTGTACGCTCTGACTGCTCTCTGCTGAAAACGGGTCACAGGAGTGCAAAACGGATTGCACTCCTGTGACCCAGAGGAGAAGCCCAGCCTAAAAAGCTCAGGCTAGACTTTTCCTTTTTAAAGGTCATGTGCATGAAAGGCGGGAGTCCCAATACTTTGTAAGTGTTTTTCCCAAAAGTAATGGAGACGTGTGTTTTATATATATATATATATATATATATATATATATATATATATATATATATATATATATATATATATATATATATATATATTGACAGGAAGTCGGGTAAATCTGTGGGTGTTTAGACAATACACCAATTGTTATTGGGCGTCGGCTGCAAATGTAGCCAGAACAGGCTAAAGGCCGTTGGAAAACTTCAGCTGTTCAGAATGAGGCAATTAAGGCCTCTATAAGTAGACCAGAGGATTACCACTGAATTGCTTCATCCTGAGGCTTTGTGAGTGAAGAACAGTAGCTGAAAGTCTTCTGAGGAGGTGAGGAGGATTGATTTTTCTGTGTGATAAAAATCAAAAGACTATTGTTTTTCTGCTGTATGACCAGCAGTGTCTTCCCAGCACTAGGATGTGCCAGACTCCATAGATAGGTTCCTGTGTGGTGAAAATAGACGCCCCAAGTGGCCAGGGTTTATTTTATGTTTGATTTTATTTATGCTGTTTGAAAGCTTGCAATTGTTTCCAGCAAGATGGAAGAATAAACCAAAATCTTTGTTTTCAACAGTCTTCGACTGCCGGTCTGTATAAATTCAGTGTGTGGTGAACCCATCCAAGGGGTCACACACCCTGCTACCGAGCTAACCCCTTACACTATATATATATATATATATATATATATATATATATATATATACACACAAGCTGGACACTAAGCTAAGGGCTGTGTAAGATAGAAAGTTGTTTTCCTATCTGTAAAAGAAGTACATTATTGGTATATTGGCACATAGGGGAGCTGGAATTTAGAAAAGAAAATTGAACTAATGCCGCATACACGCGGTTGTAATTTCTGCCAAGAAAAGTTCCATGTGAGCATTTGGTTGGAAATTCAGACCGTGCGGAGGCCCCATCGGACTTTTTCTGTTTGAAAAATTTGAGAGCTGGTTCTCAAATTTTCAGACGGCAAAAGTTCTTGTAGAAGATTTCGATCGTCTGTATGCAATTCCGACGTGCAAAAAAAACACGCATGCTCAGAATCATTGAACTTCATTTTTCTCGGCTCGTTGTAGTGTTGAACGTCACCGCGTTCTTGAAGGTTGGAATTTTGTGTGACCGTGTGTATGCAACACAAGTTCGAGCCAAAATTCCATCGGGGGAAAAAATCCACGTTTTTCTCGTCGGAATTTCCGATCGTGTGTACCGTTTTTCGGGTTGTAAAAAATTGAATTTTTAATGGTCATGAAAAAATAAAGTTTTTTTTCAACCCGAATCGTTAAAACTGCCTTGCCTAAACACGATCGTGAAAAAATGCTCTCGCAAAGCGCGGTGACGTACAACACGTACGACGGCACTATAAAGAGGAAGTTCCATTTGGATGGCGCCACCCTTTGGGCTGCTTTTCCTGATTTTGTGTTAGTAAAAGACTTGAAAAACGGTTGTGTGTACGCGGCATTAGCCTTTAAACCCTTGCCCACACTATCCAAAACTAAAACAAGTGCTTGGCTTTGGGTTTTAAGCAGTTGTATGTATTCAGTGTTAGCTTAGGTTGAAATGATATTGGTAGTACTTTACCTCATCATAATGCGTTTGATATCCAGGTCTGCCATATTGATGGTCTTTGCCTGTTCTAGATCCTCGACTCTGTTCAT
Source organism: Rana temporaria (assembly GCF_905171775.1). Taxonomy (NCBI): domain Eukaryota; kingdom Metazoa; phylum Chordata; class Amphibia; order Anura; family Ranidae; genus Rana; species Rana temporaria. Next base: position 143,782,228 of record NC_053497.1, on the reverse strand, counting down.
GGGGCTAAAATGAACACAGACAATGTAGATAATTAAATTTTAAAGAGAAACCACCAGGATTAATCAGCTTTTTAAATGTTTTTTATTTATATGTTTACATCAGAAATTGACACTGTGACACAATCCCCTGCATCAGATGGCCAGTCTTCAGTCTTCGGGAATAACATTGGTTGTATGGTGGTACAGAGAGCATCATTTCTCATTTTTATATCTCGCAAAAGAGGAGGATTAACCCGTTCATGTTGAGTGTATGCAAATATGCGTTCCCACTGGACTGGGCTTTTTTTTTTTTTTTCGTGGAGCCGCATATTTGTGTATCTCCTTTGTGCTGGCGCACTTCCAGCACAGAGACCGGGGTCTCACCGAGAGCCCTGGGGCCCGTACTAATGATCGGGACCCAGAACTCCTGATTGCGGGTCATCTGATCACCGTGATGGCCTCTGACCTATCACTGTGATCAGTCATTGTGAAGCTCGCCCCCGTGTTTTCTCCCCTTCCCTGTGTTTTAAAGAAAAAAAAAAAACACCTAGCTAAAGGTTTGATCTAGGTTAGTGTTTTGGGCCAGGGTCAGTATTTTATTCTTTTTTTGGACAAGATTTTGTTCTTTAACCGCTTCCCGCCCGGCCCATAGTAATATGACGGCCACAGGAACCTTTCGTCGTTCCGGGCGGCCGTCATATGACGTCCTGGGATTCCTGCAGTGTGGAGTGTGGGGACCCGATGCGCGTGCCTGTCGGCCGCGTTGTCCCGGGGGCACCCGCAATTGCTCGTCGCAGAGCCAGGGACGTGGATCTTTGTGTGTAAACACAGAGATCCACGTCCTGTCAGGGAGAGGAGACTGATGGTGTGTCCCTTGTACATAGGAACACCGATCGGTCACCTCCTCCAGTCAGTCCCCTCCCCCCACAGTAAGAATCACTCCCTAGGAAACACATTAACCCCTTGATCGCCCCCTAGTGTTAACCCCTTTCCCGCCAGTCACATTTATACAGTATAAACAATAGTGTAAATCACACAGTCAGGGGGCCCAAAACCACCTAGCTCTGCTTGAAGTAGTATGTGAGAATCCCGGTGGTAAAATGCCACAGGTTACCATAAGCAACACAACACCGCGGCCACAGCAATACTAGTGAAACAAACCACCGAAGTGATAAGTGAAGTCCGTAAAGTCCAAAATAAATAAAAATAAAGTGGTAAGTCCAATGGCAGGAAAGACACCCGTGTGAACTGCAGAGATGATGTTATTAGGCACCAGACGTGAATCCACCACCAATCATGCGGCTGCTTACCAGAAATCAAGGTCCTGCCGGACCACTATCAGCATATCTCTCAACCATAAGATTTTAGATCAGCAGTGATTCCTCCACTGGAACTAGAACCATACCAGGCTCAACGGTGGGTATAAAAGACAAAAACAGGGCTCCACATAGCATAAAATATTTAGGTTGATAAAAAACAGCATTGGCCTGTAACGCCGGCCGGAGCTCATCTCGGGGCTCTCTAGGCCAATGCTGTTTTTTATCAACCTAAATATTTTATGCTATGTGGAGCTCTGTTTTTGTCTTTTATACCCACCGTTGAGCCTGGTATGGTTCTAGTTCCAGTGGAGGAATCACTGCTGATCTAAAATCTTATGGTTGAGAGATATGCTGATAGTGGTCCGGCAGGACCTTGATTTCTGGTAAGCAGCCGCATGATTGGTGGTGGATTCACGTCTGGTGCCTAATAACATCATCTCTGCAGTTCACACGGGTGTCTTTCCTGCCATTGGACTTACCACTTTATTTTTATTTATTTTGGACTTTACGGACTTCACTTATCACTTCGGTGGTTTGTTTCACTAGTATTGCTGTGGCCGCGGTGTTGTGTTGCTTATGGTAACCTGTGGCATTTTACCACCGGGATTCTCACATACTACTTCAAGCAGAGCTAGGTGGTTTTGGGCCCCCTGACTCTGTGTGATTTACACTATTGTTTATACATTAGAGTGTTAATTTATATGTTTAGCACATGCACTTGGGCAGATGCCTAAATTGTTTGTTTGATATATTCATATGATTTGGTTTAGCGCAATTATTCTTTTTTCCTATCACTATCTTGTTTATACACAATTTAATTGCTGCCTATTAATCCGATTTTTTGATTCACCTTAGCGCAGTTGTTTCCAAATTCTTTATACAGTAAGCAGTGCATATTTATAGCACTGTTCGCTGTATAAATGTGAATGGTCCCAAAATAGTGTCAAAAGTGTCCGATCTGTCTGCCGCAATATCCTAGTCCTGACAAAAATCGCAGATCGCCGCCATTAATAGTAAAAATAAAAAAAAAGTCATAAATCTATCCCCTATTTTATAGGCGCTATAACTTTTGCGCAAACCAATCAATAAACGTTTATTGCGATTTTTTTTTTTTTTTTACCAAAAATATGTAGAATGCGTATCGGCCTAAACTGAGAAATATATATATATATATATATATATATATATATATATATATATATATATATATATATATATATATATATATATATATTTCTCAGTTTAGGCCGATATATATATATATAATATTTTTTTTATTGTGATATATTTATTATAGTAAAAGGTAAAAAATATGGTGCTTTTTTTAAAATTGGCGCTATTTTTTTGTTTATACCGCAAAAAATAAAAACCGCAGAGATAATCAAATAACGCCAAAAGAAAGCTCTATTTGAGGGAAAAAAGGACGTCAATTTTGTTTGGGAGCCACGACGCACGCGCAATTGTCATTCAAAGCGTGTCAGTGCTGAAAACTGAAAATTGGCCTGAGCAGGAAGGGTATCAAAATGCCCGGTATTGAAGTGGTTAAATTAGTATCGGTGTCATTGCCAGTGTGTTTTAGGTATGATAAAAACAAAGTAAAATGCGCACTATTGTTTCTGGGCTGTATTACGGGTATGAACAAACAACTAACATACACATATGTGGTATCACTGCGATTGTCAGGAGCAAGATAACTAAATTTGGATTGTTCTTTGGTGTGAGGTTATGGTAGTAGCAAGAAATATACAGCTAAATGTAAAAATGATTTTTTTACTATTTTAGATAAATTTTCCTTTGATAATAAAAAAAATCAGGAGCTAACAATTAACATTTACCACCAAACGAAAGTTTATTTTGTCCTTAACCACTTCAGCCCCGGAAGGATTTACCCTCACTAATGACTAGACCATGTTTTGCGATACAACACTGCATCGTTTTAACTGACAATTGCATGGTCGTGCAACATGCTACCCAAACAAAAATGTTTCCCCACAAATAGAGATTATTTTTCTGCTATTTAATCACCTCTGCGGTTTTTATTTTTTGCGCTATAAACAAATTTTGAAAAAAAAAAGCTATATTTAATTTTTGCTATAGTAAAAATCCCCCTAAAAAATATAAATAAACAACTTTCTTCCTAAAAGTTATAGTGTCGACAAAATAGGGGATATATTTATGGCGTGTGTATATATATATATATATATATATATATATATATATATATATATATATATATATATATATATATATATATATATATACATATATATATATATATATATATATATATATATATATATATATATATATTTAATTTTTATTTAATTTTTTTACTAGTAATGGCGGCGATTTGAGATTTTTTATTGAGACTGCGACTTAGCGGTGGACAGATCAGACACTTATGACACTATTTTGGGACCACTGACATTTATAAAGCGATCAGAGCTAAATCTAGCCACTGATTACTGTATAAATGTCCCTGACAGGGAAGGGGTTTAACACTAGGGTGCGATCAAGGGGTTAAATGTGTGTCCTAGGGATTGATTCTAACTGGGGGGGGGGGGGGGGACTGCCTGGGGGAGGATGACCAATCATTGTATATATTTAGTATGAACAACAGATCAGTCTCCTCACCCCTCACAGAACGGAGATCTGTCTGTTTACATTGACAGATCTCCGTTCTGCCTCTCTCAGGAGCGATTGCGGATGCCGGGCACACGCGCCCCCTAGTGGTCTTAAAGCAGTCGACGTATAGCTACAACAATTTACCCACTACAGCCAACCTGCCTCAGTATAACTGTGGCGGCTGGTCCTCCTAGATGTTAAAAAAAAAAAACAAGATAAGTTAAAGATATCGACAAAGGCTGGACTATGGGAATTGAGGCATTCCAGACTAGACTATTCTCACTTTGGACAGAATAATCTCTACAGTTTCTCATAGAATGGTGGTGCGCCTAGATTCCACAGACTGACAGCTGGCCTAAAGCTAGATAAGATGGTTTTACATTTAACTGAAGTTATAAGCAAGATGCCCTTATAGACAGCCCTCAACCTGTGATAGATTTCCTTTATAGAAGTATCTTAGCTTTGTATTATCCTTTACCTTTTTAAAATATTGGTACCATGTTGGCTTTCTGCCAATCAGCCAGTACTATTCCAGTAACTAAGAGTGGGGAGAGGGGGCCCCCCCTCCCACTGCTCTCCCGTGCCCTCCGCCACTTACCGGAGCCGTCGGTAGCGCCGGAGGCGATCGGGTCCTCTCTCCTGCTCGGTATGGATATGAGTGAGGGGAAGATGGGCCCCCACCCATCTCCATACCTTAGCAGGGCTGAAGGAAAGTCAAAACATCACTTCCACCCATAGTTCTTAAAGGGAAATTTTTTTGTCATTTTTTCAAATGACAACATTTTTTTTATTTTTTGTGTAAATATGAGCGCTGAGGTCTTTTTGACCCCAGATCTCATATTTAAGAGGACCTGTCATGCTTTTTTCTGTTACAAGGGATGTTTACATGACACAATTTTTTTTTTTTTAAAGAACGGTGTAAAAATTGAAAAATAAAAGGTAAAATAAATAAGTATTTTTTTTTTTTTTTTTTAAATGCGCCTTGTCCCGCCGAGCTTGTGTGCAGAGGCGAATGCATACGTGAGCAGCTCCCGCATATGAAAACTGTGTTCAAACTACATATGTGAGATATCATCACGATTGTTGGAGCGAGAGCAATAATTCTAGACCTCCTCTGTAACTCAAAACATGCAACCTGTAGAATTTTTTTTAAGTTTTTTTAAGTTTAATGGTTTGTCACCATTCCACGAGCGGGTGCAATTTTGAAGCGTGACATGTTTGGTATCAATTTATTCGGTGTAACATTATCTTTTACAATATAAAAAAAAATTGGGCTAACTTTACTGTTGTCGTATTTTTTTTATTCAAAAAAGTGTATTTTTTCCAAAAAAAGTGCGATTGTAAGACCGCTGTGCAAATACGGTGTGACATAAAGTATTGCAATGACCGCCCTTTTATTCTCTAGGGTGTTAGAAAAAAATGTATAATGTTTGGGGGTTCTAAGTAATTTTTCTAGCAAAAAAAAATAGTTTTTAACTTGGAAACAACATATCTGAAAAAGAGGCTCGGTCCTTAAAGGGGTTGTAAAGGTTCATGTTTTTTCACCTTAATGCATCCTATGCAGTAAAGCACGGGTCAACCACAAAAACAAATTTAACGTTAAAAGGAAATGGGGTCTTCTGGGACCTGTGTGTGTCCCAGAAGACAGCGGCCCATTCACAAATCGCGGCGCGACACGCAAATGCGCAGTAGGAAGAGGGGAAGTGAAGCCGCAAGGCTCCACTGCCTGTTTCCCTTTGTTAGGGTGGTGGCACCATCACCCGATCCGATGGACGGATTGGCCTCGGGGGGCCGACATTGCCGGGCTCTCCCTTTGCTCAGTCTTCTCGGCTCTTCATTTTTGAGCTTAAGGGCCCTTTCACATGTACGGACCATAAGTCTGCATTTTCATCTGTCTGTTTGCGGATGAAAACGGGACATACATGGGTCCCTATGTGATTATGGGTGTCAGCGGATGACCATCCGCTGACACCCGTAATTTGTCTGCCTCCGCAAAGATCCGCATTTTTTGGACGGAAGAAAACCCTATATTTCTTCCGTCTGCCGGATCGGATGAACATGGACATACGGTCCGTGTTCATCTGATCCCCCATAGGGGAGAGCGGAGTAAAGACAGAGGGCGGTCCTTGCACAGTGTGCGGGGACCGCCCTGTCAGCTGTCAGCTCAGCGGGGATTTTACGGAGGATCCCCACTGAGCTTTTGAGGGCACACGGAGCGGATCATTACTGATCCGCCCGTGTCAAAGGGCCCTAAGGGATTTTGCTTCAGGTGATAAAACTCTCAGATGTGAACAGGTGCCATTGAAATGAATGGGATTTTGCTTATTGGGCATTTTTTAAGGCGTTTTACGAGCATTTTATGAGCTGAAAACGCTCAGGTGTGAATGCATTTTAATTTAAGGGGAATTTGATATTTAGAAACAAAAACTTGTCAGGTTGTATTCTTTCCCAACTCTATCCAAAACAAACAAGAAAAGTTTTGGCTATAGAGTGTTACTAAACCCAAAACTGTATATGCAGTAAAGCATGCTTGTGGAAGCATGCACTGTGGAACCTAAGAGGTTAATCCTCTGCATTGTGTAAAAGGGCTGTTTGAGCCTGTCTTCTGTGATCCTCTCCTCCTTTCAGGGACCGCAATATATCTCCTGAAAGAACAGAGCATTGGGGGGAAAGCATGCTCAGTTTGGTGTGTATTGCTAGAGAGGATTTTTTTCTTTGGAGAGTGCATGTGATCAACACATGGCCAATCGGAACTGTCCAGACAGCGGGTCAGGGGTCCTGCAGGCTTATAGGACACTTATGGGAGAATGAAAACTCCTTCTACGAGCTTTAACTAGACACTGATAGAAGTCACATGGCTGCTATATATTTCTGATGAGAAAAGGTACCGTATTTATCGGCGTATACCGCGCACTTTTTTCCCCTTAAAATAAGGGAAAAATCGTGGGTGTCGCGATATACGCCGATACCCGCTTCCCGCGCTCAGTTTGAATGTCTGCACTGACATATACCGAGTGCAGTACACTCGGCTACATTCGGCCAGGCTCGGCTTCGCTCGTGCTTACGCATAAACATCACAGAGCGTGAGCACGAGCGAAGCCGAGCCTGGCCGAATGTAGCCGAGTGTACTGCACGACGGTATATGTCAGCGCAGGCATTCAAACCATGAGCGCGGGAAGCGGCGATTGGACGGGTAACAGCGCGGGAGAAGCCAGGAGGACACCACCGCAGCCGCAGACAGACCCCAGACCCGACGAGGAGGACACTACCGAAGCCGCAGACGACACCGGACCCGACGAGGAGGACACTACCCAAGCCGCAGACGGACGCCGGACCCGACGAGGAGGACACTACCCAAGCCGCAGACGGACCCGACATGGACGCCGCGCAAGACACCAAAACTGTAAGTACTAAAATGTTTTTTTTTTTTACAGGAATGCGGGTCCACATTAGGGGTGCGCGCTATACGCCGGAGCGCGCAATACCCCGATAAATACGGTATTTAGCTATTTATATTTACTAAAGTAATTGCATTTCTGTGTACTGTGGGAGACCAGATATAGTAAATGCAGGGTCCCGGGTTTAGTAACACGTTAACTATGTTTTTACTGTACATGAGATTTTGTAGAAATCACTAACTGCAATCAAAACAGTCACTGTGTCTAAAGCTGGCCACACTTTCTCCATAGCCATAGATTCCCCCATGAACCAATCTAGTTGCTGCTATTGAATTTGGACCGCTGTCACCAGTGGCTATCAGATTGCCCAAACGGTGACTATGGCTGATTGGCTGCAGCCGCTGTTTGGCTGACATTTTATCATCTGGCCCCTGTGATTGTTGATCTATCCAGTTGGTCGGTTACCCATGGCTCAAATTGTGGCTTATTTCCAGAAATCGGCAGAGATTCGGGATGTATATGGCCATAGCATAGCTTTATCTGTCATAGACCAGCACTAAGTCCGGTGATTACCTGTAGATGTGTGTTTCTCGTCTCTCCTGACTGCTTCTGGGAAAAGTCATGTTGCAAGTTCTCAGATTTGCCATTAAAAGGGTAGACCGTGGGTCTTTCAGTGGAAGGTCGGAATCCACTCATACTGTTCCTGAAGACTGTTAAAACGGAAAGCGAAACATCAACAGGCTTTGTTAGTAACCAGAGTAACCAGAGTTTCCGGTTACAAAACAGACTTTGTGCGTCATTTTATTGCCTGCTTTAAAGGCGGAAGTCAACTTTAAAAAAAAAGGAAAGAAAATAAGTTTCCTCCTGCTAGGCAATATCATAATGTGCTAGTATGCACTGCACAGGGTTAATGACTGACTGTTTTAGGGAACACATACTGTACCTGCATGAATTGGTGTTTGTATCTGCCTGGCGTTTGTTTGTTTTATTTTCTAAATAGGTTCCTTTAAACCCGGTTCACACTGGGGCGGCACGACTTTGGGGGCGACTCGGCAAGTCGATCTCAAGACGACTTCAGAGGCGACTTGCAAAATGACTTCTGTATTGAAGTCAATGCAAGATGCCCCGAGTCGCCTCCAAAGTCGTACAAAACGTTTTTCTATGTCGGAGCGACTTGAGTTGCTCCTATTAGAACGGTTCTATTGAGTGGAGCACAACTTGTCAGGGGGCTGAGTCGCCTGACGAGTCGCTCTGAGAAATCGACTCTTAAGCTAGTGCATTGTTGGTTCACTTACCTTTTTCCTTCGATTTCCCTTCTAAATGTTTTTTTTTCTTTGTCTGAATTTCTCACTTCCTGTTCCTCCTCGGTAAGCTTGCCCCCATCATCCGAGTCGTTCTTGCTGGGGGTTAGTCAGCCAGAACAGCTTACTGAGGAGGAACAGGAAGTGAGAAATTCAGACAAAGAAAAAAAAAATATTTTGAAGGGAAATTGAAGGAAAAGGTAAGTGAACAAACAATGCACTAGCTTAAAGGAACCTATTTAGAAAATATAAAACAAACCTTTACAACCCCTTTAAAAGAAAGGTATAGGCACAGACGTGCGCCAGGTGTGCCTAGGCACACCCTAATCACCCTGTGCAGCATAGATTTTCCCTACTGCCCTAGCACCTTTCTTTACTCCCCCGCACCGCTGCTGGCTTCCCTCCTCTGCCGCTGGCTGTTGTTGCAGGGATGTTTTAGGATGAATGGGGGAAGGGGCCAGAAAATGTTATTTATTGGCCCCTTCCCTTCTGAATAAAGATAGTGAGCGATCTGTAGATAGTGTTGGAGCTTTGGGGTGTACACCCTAATGCAATAGGCTGCGCACACCTATGGGTATAGGAATAGTTTTTTTTTTTGTTTTTATAATTATACTTGCCTAGGTGGATACAACATTGGTCCCCCCTTGTCTCTAACACTGAGAACCGAGCGTTCAAACACTGCTGATCGCTCGGATGTCTTTTTTAAAAGCACATGATTAGGGCTTCCAAAGATGGTGGTCTTTTTGGTCTCAGAACAGTCTTGTCACCACTCCTCTAGCTGTCATAACATACAGAGCAAGGTCAGTGACTTGGATTTCCTCACTTTGAAGAGATTTCCTTTCACTTCTTGCTATATGTACAGGAAAGGAAACAAACCCTTAGCCCTGGCATCCCTTTTAAAGTGGTAGTAAACCACGAATATATATATATATATATATATATATATATATATATATATATATAATTTTTTTTTTCCCCTGCAAATGAATGTCGTCATGTGCTAGTATGTATCGCATACTAACACATTATTAAAATGTGACAGCAGTGGGAGCCAATGGCTGCGCTGCTATCAATCATCCAATGAAGAGCTGGGGGAAAGCAACGAGGCATCGCGTCCACGGATATTCGGGGCTCAGGTAAGTAAAACGGGGGCTCGGGGGAGCCGTAGAGTGCAAGGTGTTTTTTCACCTAAATGCGAAAATACACAAAGCTTTACAACCCCTTTAATGACTTGGCGAGGATCTGCAAAGAGGAGTGGGACAAAATCCCTCCTGAGATGTGTGCAACTACAAGAAATGTCTGACCTCTGCCAAAAACGGTTTTGCCACCGAGTACCCGGGTACTCATGTTTTGCGAAGGGGTCAAATACTTATTTCACTCAATGCAAATATAGAACTTTTTTGAAATGCGTTTTTCTGGATATTTTGTTTATTCTGTCTCTCACTGTTAAAATAAACCTACTATAAAATGATGGACTGATCATTTCTTTGTCATCAAATACTTGTTTCCCTCATTGTATACTCCTGGACAAAAAGAAAATCACCTCTTTTGGCTTGGCTTTCTTCATAACCAGTATGACAGGTCCACTTTAATCTGCACACAATAACGGTGAATGCAGAAATGCAAGTTTTTGTTTTGTTTGGCCAAGTTTCTCTTGTCTTTTGGTCAGCTGATTAGTCACATGGCCAGGGGGGAATGCAGGGGCCTCCTGTACTTTATCTCCTTGGATCATCTGCTGTGTTTTCTCCTCTCCTCCCCTGGTCAGGAGGTCACAGGCGGATTTGCACGGCTCAATATGGCTCTGGTGACAGATGAACAGGTCCAGAAGGTGAGAAAAATTCTACATTCCTCTACCTGAATTCCTTACACCTCCTTCATTTTAATGTCTGATGAGCAGGGCATGCTGGGAGTTTTAGTTCTGCAAAACCTGATAGCTGTCAACCTTTGCAGCAGTTGTTCTGTCTTTACATATTCGTATCAGCTGTGACCAAGGGCAGGCTGACTGATGCATATTGAGGCGTGCGGGGAAATCACTTTGGATGCTACTGTATGCTTAATTTATTAACCACTTGCTTACTGGGCACATATACCCCCCTCCTGCCCAGGTGAAATTTCAGCTTTCGGCACTGCGTCGCTTAAACTAACAATTGCGCGGTCGTGCGACGTGGCTCCCAAACAAAATTGATGTCCTTTTTTCCCCCACAAATAGAGCTTTCTTTTGGTGGTATTTGATCGGTTTTTATTTTTTGCGCTATAAACAAAAAAGTGCGACAATTTTGAAAAAAATACAATATTTTTTACTTGTTGCTATAATAAATATCCCAATTAAAAAAAAAAAAAAAAAAATTTTTTCTCAGTTTAGGCCGTATTCTTCTACATATTTTTGGTAAAAAAAAAAAAAATCGCAATAAGCGACTGGTTTGCGCAAAAGTTATACCGCCTACAAAATAGGGGAAAGAATTATTATTTTTTATTATTTTTTTTTTTTTACTAGAAATGGCGGTGATCTGCCATTTTTTATTGGGACTGTGACGTTATGGAGGACGCATCGGACACTTTTGACACATTTTTGGCGCCATTCTCATTTATACTGCGATCAGTGCTATAAATATGCACTAATTACAGTATAAATGTGACTGGCATTGAAGGGGTTAACACTAGGGGGTGAGGAAGGGGTTAAATGTATTCCCTGCATAGTGTTTCTAACTGTGGGGGAGGGGGGGTGACTGGGGGAGGTGACCGATCTATGTCCCTATGTACAAGAGACACAGATCGGTCTCCTCTCCAGAGACAGGACGCTATCTCTGTGTGAGCCGGCAATGACAGATGATCTCATATGTTTACATATGAGATCATCTCTCATTGGCCGCACAGATCGCATCGCAAACGGCCACTCTGATTGGCCGTTCGCGGCGATCTGTAATTGGCTGTGTCCAAGGGACACGGCCAACACAGAGTTTCCCGGATGCGCGCGCGGGGAACGCGCAAAGGGGCGGACGTCAATTGACGTCCACTTGGATTTTCGGATCCGCGCTGTAGCCGTCATTTGACTATAGCGCGGATCCCAAGCGGTTAAACTGTAACACAAATGTAACAATATGATTTTATCATAAATGTTATTATTATTCAGGATTTATATAGTGCCAGCACTTTACGCAGTGCTTTACAATATAAAGGGAGACAATACAGTTGTAATACAATAAAATACAAGAGTATTAAGAGGGCCCTGTTCAGAAGAGCTTACAATCTAATAAAATGTTATGTTGCCATTGATTTTTATTGCTTAAAATAAAGGTCATTGTGGCAAAAAGATTGCTGAAGCTTGGTAAATAAGGCCTGTTTTCTGTATTAATTGGGTACAGGTGTTATTTTCTGTTACTGCTTATATTTGCCAAAATGGTAGATACTATAAAGCCTCTTGCACACTGCAGCTAAAAAAAAGTTTTTAAAATACAGCTTATTAATTGTAAGGCACATAAACAAGCGCCGTGCATTTTTCAGTAAAAAATGTATGTCTCATGCGTGCAAATTTCCATTTACATATTGCGCAGAACAAGAACATGAGAATACGTTTTTGTACATTTGTGCTGAAAAAGTAGATACTTAAAGCGGATGTTCCGCCAAAAAAAAATATTAAAAGCCAGCAGCTACAAATACTGCAGCTGCTGACTTTTAATATTAGGACACTTGCCTGTCCTGGAGTCCAGCGGCGTCCGCAGCAGATGACGATCGCTCGTCACCCTGCTGCTCCCCCGTTCATCCACGCTGAGGGAACCAGGAAGTGAAGCGCTGCGGCTTCACTGCCCGGTTCCCTACGGCGCGAGTCGCGCCGCGCCCGCCGATTGGCTCCCGATGTGTGCTGGGAGCCGAGTGTTCCCAGCACACAACGGGGGGGGCGACGGGATGTGACGCAATGCCCGTCTTTTGCCCGTGAATGCCGGGCCTGAAGTGGGTGCAAATACCTGTCTTTAGACAGGTATCTGCACCCCCCTCCCCCCTGAAAGGTGTGAAATGTGACACCGGATGGGGGGAGGGTTCCGATCAGCGGGACTTCACTTTAGGGTGGAGAACCGCTTTAAAGCAGAGTTCCCCCCAAAAATTTAACCTCTGCAGATACCTGTCTAATCCAGGTATTTGCTCCCACTTCCAGGCAAAGATTGCTGCAGTATTCATGGCAATCTACACCATGTCTGGCCCCTCCTCCGCCCCCCCCTGCTGTCTTCTGGGAGACACATAGGTCCCAGAAGACAGCAGGGACCAGTGAGATTGTGCAGAGCGACTCGCACATGCGCAGTAGGGAACCAAGAAGTGAAGCTTCAGGGCTTCACTTCCTGACTCCCTTACCGAAGATGGCGGCGCCTCCGAGAGCTGAGGGACAGATCGGCTTTGGGTGCTGACATTGCGGGCGCCATGGATAGGTACGTGTCCATATATTAACCACTTGCCGACCGCTGCACGACAATATACGTCGACAGAATGGCACAGGCAGGCAAATGCGCATATATACGTCACTGCCTCCCAGCGGGCCCCCTCCCTGGTGCCTGCGGCAGTCGGCATCTTTGCAGGAGCGATCCGAGATGAGGCGGAGGCCACCGATTCATGGCCACCCCCTCACGATCGCTCCTGGCAAATGAGCTTCTTCCTCTGGCTGTGAATTGTAAATACAGGCAGAGGAAGTGATGTCATCTCTCCTCGAGGTAACCCATTCACCCCCTGTCGCCAGTGTCACTAAGCAATTTTTTTTTCTGATCGTCCTATAGGTTTCGCAGGTGACGCTAGGTAGCCAGTTATTGAGGTTCACCGTCAGCTTTTTATAGCGTCGGGCACCCCCATATACTACCCAATAAAGGTTTTAACCCCCTGATTGCCCCCCTAGTTAACCCTTTCACTAGTGATCACTGTATAAGTGTTACGGATGACGCTGGTTAGTTAGTTTGCTTTTTATAGTGTCAGGGCACCCGCCGTTTATTACCCAATAAAGGTTTAACCCCCTGATCTCCCAGCGGGTGATATCAGTTAAGTTTAGTTTCATATAGGGTCTGCATCGCCCCAGGCAGCATCAGATTAGTGCCAGTAGCGCTAATACCCACGCATGCAGCGATAGTGGTATAGTATCTGAACGGATCAATATCTGATCTATACTAGCATCCCCAGCAGTTTAGGCTTCACAAAAACGCAGTGTTTTTTTTTTTTTTTTTTTTTTATTATGAAATTTTTTATTGATTTTTTTAACATTTCCATTTAACAATATATCACATATCAAAAACGGTGTAATAGTGTAAACATCATTATCTATATCCTATACGCCCCCCTCCCCCAAAAAAGTAGGGGAAAAAAAGGCAGTCTCCCTCCCCCCGACATAATCCCTGTGACTCTCCCCCCACCCCCCCTGGAGAGAAAGAGAGTAAAAAAAGAAAACTAAAAACCCCCCTTACCCACCAAAAAATATTATATAAGAGGCTTCTAAATGCCATATTACCCCTTTATAACTTATCACTCCTATTACCCCCCACTATCCTTTCCTATTAAAAAATAAAACCTTTATTTACGAGGCTTCTAAAAGCCATATTGCCCCCTTGTAACTTATCCCACCCATTTCCCCACTTCCCAGCTTCCCTATTTCCAATTGGGGGGGGGGGGGGGGGCGGCAACAAGAACATTCGTAAAAGGGGGGTGGACGAAAGACAAGAGAAAGAGAGAAAAAAAAGGAAAATTAAATAACTAAAATAATTTTCACCCCCCACCTTTCACTCTATCTCTCACCATGGGCATTTACTTAAAACTCTGGCAGCTCTTTATATTCTATCATTCTGTCCAAATTTCTCTAAACTTGTCCTTTTCTATTTTTAACCATATAAATCCATATTTCTGCCTCCATAATTAAATTAACTTCTCTCTTCCAGTCAAGAATAGTTGGCCTTTTCGTCTGTTTCCACAATCCAGGTATTAATAGTTTAGCCGCATTTAGTAAATGAGGCGTGATACTATCCTTATATGATCCAATGAACCTCGCTGTCCCATGGAATAAGAAGTTTAGGGGGGTCAGTTCCATTTCCCCAGGAGACAGCCTTTAAACCCAGGGGGCAATTTCTTGCCAACACCCTCTGATCTTCGGGCATGACCCACCACAGGTGTAGTAAAGTACTTCACTACTCTGTATATTTGAAATCAATACTATTAGTGCCTAAAAAGTCCATCCAGGGGAACTCTCCTCTCCTGTTAGTTCCAGCAGTATAGTGATAGCTGTACTCCCGGCACTTAGTAAAAATGTAAATTGTAAATAAAGAGATGGGATTGTGTATCTTATTGGACCTAAACCGTAGTAAGCCAGTACATTTTAGATAGTAATTGAATTATAATAATTCCTGGAGTTCGGCATTAACTCTTCATCTTGTGTTTCTGCAATAGGAAATTAAGTGATATCTCCCTGATGGAACACTGAAAAAAAACTGACAAAGGTCCTTAGGCCTCATTCACACAACTATTCGTTGTTCGTATGTAATAGAACATGCATTGATTACCTGCGGATGATCAGCTGTGGGTGCTGTAAGCCTTCCATTGCTTACAATAATACTGCGTACACACGAAATTTTTTCAGCATGAAAAAAAAACGTAGTTTTTCAGCATGTCCAAAAAACGACGTTTCCCCAACTTCATCATTAAAACGACGTTGCCCACACACCATCGTTTTTGATCTAGCAAAGCGCGGTGACGTACAACACGTACAATGGCACTATAAAGGGGAAGTTCCATTCGCCTTTGGGCTGCTTTAGCTGATTCCGTGTTAGTAAAAGACGATTCACGCTTTTCTGTCTGTTACAGCGTGATGAATGTGCTTACTCCATTATGAACGTAAGTTTTACCAGAACGAGCGCTCCCGTCTCATAACTTGCTTCTGAGCATGCGCAGGTTTTTTTTGTCGTTTTAGCCCACACATGATCATTTTTTACAACCCGAAAAACATCATAGTTTAAAACGACGTTAAAAAATGCAGCATGTTCGAATTTTTTTTTGGGGCGTTATTCAGAACCTGAAAAATGATGTGTAGCCCACACACGATCATTTTAAATGACGTTTTTGAAAAAAAAAAACGTGTTTTTCATGCCGAAAATTATCGTGTGTACGCGGCATAAGGCTTACAGAGTGTGCTGATTTAAGGTTTGAGTTTGTGGCCAATTTAAATGAATAAGCTGCAGGTTATTATGTGACATAACATGCATTAAATTATTGAATCAGACCAGAAAGGCCCCAAGGGTCTCCTGTATTGTAAGAAGTGTCAGAGCTGTCATTGCTGCGCTTCTTTTGAAAATTCTACTTCCCTGGATGTGTCTGGCATCAACTCCCTCCTAGAACAAAAAAAGTCAAGTTCTATCTGCTTAATAATCAATTGCTACTCTTAGCAATTAAAAAGGGGCTCCAGCCAAAAGGGGAAGCTCTGCTTGTCTGCCTTCTCCCCCTCTGCATTTGGCACACCTTTTGGGGGGGGGGGGCAATTGAGCTGGAAGTTCGCCCCCCCTCCTCCTTCAACCACAAAGAGCTGCTCGCTTCCCACATGCGCAGTAGGGAACCGAATGTGAAACCGCAAGGCTTTACTGCCGGTTTCCCCCTAGGGGAGATGGTGGTGGCAGCACCCCGATAGCCGCTTGAGAAATTGGCTTGGGTGAGGACACCGCTGGATTCCTGGACAGGTAAGTGCCCTAATATTAGAAGTCAGAAGCTACATTATTTGTAGCTGCTGACTTTTTTAATTTTTTTCTGAAGGAGGCTGGAGTTCCCTCCTCATAGCTGTAGTCTTGTTGAGTTATAAATGTTCTCATTATTGTCTTGGATGTTTTATGTGCAGTTCCGTGAAAATGGGTTTTTGGTTCTGGAGAGGCTGTTTAATGAAGAAGAATGCAAGTCCATGAAGGAAGAAATAGGGAGGATAATACAAGAGATGGACGTGCCTCCTCACTTACGAACAGAGTTCTCTACACAGCAAGAAGAACAGCTCCAAGCCCAGGTATGCAACAGGCCATATCCTAGTGCCACCAACTCCAAACAAATGCTCAGCGTGACAGGAACATACCTAAAGGAATAAAATAATCTTTCTATGCAAAACTGATTTTCATTTTTGCACAGAAAACGACATTGGTAAATGCTAGGAAGGAATACTGCCCAATTCTTGTATCTCCTGGGCACTCCATTGGTGAGATCTCCCAGGTTTCCACACTGGCTGTGTCATTTATGAGAGGTTCCCACTGTGTTGGGTGAAACTGTGACATGCAAAGTTGGGTGGGAATTTACTAAATTCAACAGGAACAGAGCTGGGAATCATGGTAGAGACATCGTGCTGCTGATGGACCATCTAATACATATATTCAGCCCACTAGGTTCAACCTACAGTATTGGTAAATATCACTTTTGAGTGGACGGACCTTTTAAAGACCAGCAAACCTTAGCAGGACACTTATAACATGGGATCTATAGCTATTAATAGTTTTCAAATTACGTACTATATTTTATATGGCCCACACCGTCGCAAATAATTAGATGCATGACTCATTTCGCTGGGTAGTTTTTATGTTCCATGTTAGATGCCATTCTTTCATTGCCCCACACTCCACCTGTTGAGGACACACATATGCTGCCAATCGTGTTGGACATTGAGGGATATCAAAGGTTACACTTTCTGGCTCCCATGTTATGCTTGCCCTCCATCTGCCCCCTGGGGGGTCGTTTCTGGTTCCTTTCCTTCAGCTCCCGGGAGAGACACGCCTTGCCGCCACCTGCTGGTTAATTGGCTTTTGAGACGTTGGCTCAATCTACATATACAGTACACTGCATTTACATCTACGCCTGAAGAAGTGAGCAGTGGCTCGCGAAACCTGTCGCGTTTTATGATGCCAGTGTATTACTGTACATCAACAATTCCAAATATATATGTATGTGGTCGCTTGGTATACTGTGTCTGTCACTGCCAAGTGGTTTGACACCTCTTTTTATGCATCTCATATATGATGAATGTTATACAATTTTAATACATTTACAATAGGGATCGAAAGTTTGGGCACCCCAGGTAAAAATTTGTATTTAATGTGCATAACGAAACCAAGGAAAGATGGAAAAATCTCCAAAAAGCATCAAATTACAGATTAGACATTCTTATAATATGTCAAAAAAGTTAAATTTTATTTCCATCATTTACACTTTTTAAAATTACAGAAAACCAAAAAAAGTCTTCCAGTTCTTTGAGATTTCTGGGCTGTCTTTCACGCACTGCTCTTTTAAGGTCTATCCATAGATTTTCAATTATGTTGAGGTCAGGAGATTGTGAAGGCCATGGCAAAACCTTCAGTTTACACCTCTTGATGTAATCCCCCGTGGATTTTGAGGTGTGTTTAGGATCATTATCCATTTGTAGAAGCCATCCTCTCTTTAACTTTAGCTTTTTCACAGAAGACATCAAGTTACCATCCAAAATTTGCTGAAATTTTATTGAATCCATTTTTCCTTTTACTCGTGAAATGTTCCCTGTGCCACTGGCTGCAATACAACCCCAAAGCATGATTCATCCACCCCCATGCTTAACAGTTGGACAGAGGTTCTCTTCATTAAATTCTGTGCCCTTTCTTCTCCAAACGTACCTTTGCTCATTCCGGACAAAAAGTTATATTTTAACCTCATCGGTCCACAGAACTTGTTTCCAAAATGCATCAGGCTTGTCTATATGTTCATTTGCAAAGTTCAAACGCTGATTTTTGTGGTGAGGACGTAGAAGAGGTTTTCTTCTGATGACTCTTCCATGAAGTCCATATTTGTACAAGTATCTCTTTATAGTGGAATAGTGTACCACAACTCCAGTGTCTACCAGATCTTTCTGGAGGGATTGTGCAGTCAAACGTGGGTTTTGAATTGCTTTTCTCACAATCCTGCGAGCTATTCTGTCTGATATTTTTCTTGGTCTTCCAGATCTTGCTTTAACTTCCACTGTTCCTGATGACTGCCATTTCCTAATTACATTCCGAACAGAGGATATTGACATCTGAAAACGCTTTGCTATCTTCTTATAGCCTTCTCCAGCTTTGTGAGCGTCAACTATTTTCAGTTTCAGTTTTCTAGACAACTGCTTAGAAGAACCCATGGTGCTGATTGTTGGGGCAAGGTCAGATGAGTCTGGGCATTTAAAACCTTTGAGATTGACATCACCTGGTCTTCCCAGACGATGACTGAGAACAATCCATGACACTGGCAGGTCTCAGCTTTGCAAAGGGGGCAGTGCATGCTATAAATTCTGCAGGGTGCCCAAACTTTTGCAGAGGCCATTTTTTTTGTTTTCTGTCATTTTGAAAGTGTAAATGATGGAAATAAAATCTAACTTTATTTTTGACATATTATAAGAATGTCTAATCTGTAATTTGATGCCTTTTGGAGATTTTTCCATCTTTCCTTGGCTTCGTTATGCACATTAATACAAATGTTTACCTGGGGTGCCCAAACTTTCGATCCCCACTGTATAAACTTTGTTTATTTTGAATACTCTCATTGATCCTTTTGTGTTCACCTCATTTAAAGTCCCATGGGCATATTTCTTTGTTGTATTTAATTTGGGGATGGAGGTGTGACACTGGCAACACCAGACCATTTCTCTTTGTATATATCCTTCCACACAGTCATTCCCAACACTGCACACATAAGCAGAGCGAGAGGAACAGAGAGCCAAAGCCATGCTGACTTGGGAGCCGCTGTCAATAACTGATGTGGAGGAGGAGAGGGGTGTCTTTGCCTTTGTGCCGCTCCATCTGCTTGTGTGTGCGGTGCTGGGAACGGCTGCACATAAGGTTTTAGTTCTAAACAGGAGCATGCCCATACTGGAAAATCTGGTGAGACTCCATAGGTTCTGGGAGTTACAAGGGGTACCCACATTCCAGGAGTCAGCCAGCGGGGCTGGGGCACAGTTAGCGGAGTAGGAACCCAAAGGAATTTTTGAAAAGAATAGCAAGAGAATGAATGTCCTACTATGCGCATTTAATTTAATCCAATTCGGCTTTAAACTCACTTTAATAACATTCATGGATGACTAGACAAATGGTTAGACATGAGGATGATGATCTGAGGTGTTGGGGACAAAATTTTCCAAAGCGTGTGACTTCCCGCATGGTTAAAATGCTGTATAATATCACTTTAAAGTATCTTTACGGTTATCTTTAAGTGTACCCTTCTTACAGGGGAGCGCTGATTATTTCCTTACCAGTGGAGACAAGATACGCTTCTTTTTTGAGAAAGGAGTGTTTAATGATAAAGGTAAGATAAAGATCATGATATAGATTTGTACATTGCACTAAGCAGAGACATTGCTTAAAGTGAATATTTTGCCAAGCTACCTGTATGGGACTGTATGTAATTGAGCTTTAAAATAAAGCTGGCCATAGATGGGTGTTTTCCATTCAATCAGCTGGCTGAATGTAAAAAACAATGGATTCCTCCATTCAGACAAGGAAGGTGGATGGAGGAATCCCCCCTCCTCACTAGGCCAGCGGCTGCAGCCACTGATCAACAAAACATTTCCAACATTCCCATTCGAGCAATGATAGACCTAGATTAAAATTTCTCTGACCCCTGCTAAACCGGACAAATTTTGATGCATCTATTGGCCAGCTTTAGTCCTCATCCTTGTTGATGCAAAATCAGTGGCTGTGTGAGGTAGCCTTGGACTTTGTAGAGACGGCTGGGGCCTGTGGCATCACTAGGGTTGGTGTCACCCGGTGCAGTAAAACATGGTATCACCCTCCTCCACCAACTATAGTCGCCCCTCAGTACAGACCCCCCCTCCCTCAGTATAGACCTCCATCAGTATAGACCCCCCCACTCTGGGGACAAACCACCCCCCCTTCCATTTGTACAGACCCCCTCAAGGACAAACCACCCCCCTCCATTAGTACAGACCTCCCCAGGACAAGCCACCCCCCCTTTATTAGTGCAGACCCCTCCTCAGGACAAACCCCTCCTAGCAAAAACCAACCTAATCAGCAAGCCCCATACCACCACACCCCCACCTGTTTCCGCACCATCTCGGGCGGCTCTGGTACATAAAAACAGGAGAGGACAGTGTGGAGCTGTGCCGCCCTGGTGGAAAACAGATTGTGACAGGCTTGGGCAGCAGGCAGGAGTGAGACACAGAGAGGAGGAGGAGGAGGAGGAGAACACATGCTAGGCACGACCGCTTTACCCAGGTGCGACCCCCCCCCCCCCCGCAGCTACGCCACTGGCTGTGGCTGCTCAGATCTCATATATGCTGGTCCCTTTAGCCTTTGATAGCTGTAGTAATAGGTGAGGAGCATCATAAAGAAAGGTCTTGAGAATGTCTGACCATTGCAAATCCCATTTATTTTTGCAAATGTAAAAAAATATAGATCATGTTTTTTTGGGGTTTGACACCATCTGTTGAAAGCTCACTCTTTCTTAACCTGGATGCAGCCATCTATTCTAGTGCAGTAAATCTAAAGGAAATTGTACACATATTGTACAATAAAACTGTAAAGTACCGTATTTATCGGCGTATATCGCGCACTTTTTTGCCCTGAAAATCAAGGCAAAATCGTGGGTGCGCGATATACGCCGATACTCGCTTTCCCGCGCCTAGTTTTGAATACTGCGCCGACATATACCGAGCGCAGTACACTCGGGTATAGTCGGCCAGTCTCGGCTTCTTCCGCGGTCACGTCCTGGACGTACAGGACGTGAGCGCGACAGTTGCCGAGCCTGCCCGAGTTTACTGTGCTCGGTATATGCTGGCGCAGTATTCAAAACTCGGCGCGGGAAACGAGCGGGGAGGACGCGAGAATGCCGCCGAAGAGGACGCCGGACCCGCCGAAGAGGACACCGGACCCGCCGCACCCGACGAGGCCGCCGATGGACGCCGCGCAAGACACCAAAACTGTAAGTACAAAAATAACTTTTTTTCCACAGGATTGGGGGTCACTTTAGGGGTGTGCGGTATACGCAGGAGCGCGTCATTCCCGCGATAAATACGGTATATGCAAAGTTTTAAGCCTGCAGGAACTGGTTGAAATGTATACAGTTTATGGCCAGCTTTAGAATCTGCTGAGCACTATAATAGCAATTTTATATAATTACAGTAAATGTATATAAATCAGTGACACCTGATTAATTTTTTTACAGGTGAATTTCTCATAGCAAAGGAAAAATCAGTGAATAAAGTAGGGCACGGTAAGAAAATGTATATTGTATGTTGCTGATAGCTGTATTTTCATAGAATACCTTATTTCCAGTACTGACTTTTTGATATTAGAAGGTGTTTACAGAATAATAGGGTGGCTGGTCTCTAAATTGAGTAATTTAGGGTGCCTTCTCTGTGTCTACAATGGTTTACAAAATCACTTATACCCAGTGGTGCCTGTGTTAATGGGGACCAAATGGGAAATGTTTTTCCTTAATATTTCCATTTGTTCTATTCCAGCAGCAGAAATACTACCACATGGTTTGTTATTGCTCTATTTCAGTGGTCTTCATACTACAGGCCTTTGATTGCCTTTATCTGTCCCTTGGGAACACTATTCCCTTACTGACACCAACAATGGGGGCATAATTCTTGCCACTGACACCAACAACAGAACACTATTTCATTGTTACCAATGATGGGCATAGGGCATTCTTCCACCTTCTGACTCCAATGATGGGACGTTATTTTTCCCATTTGCGCCAATGATGAAGCATTGTGCCTCCCACTGACACCAATGATGGGGCGTTATTCTTCCCCCTTGTACTAATGATAGGGTAATATTCCTGCCACTGACACCAATGTTGGGGCACTATTCCTCTCGCTGGCACCAATGTTGGGGCATTATTCTTCCCACTGACACCAATGATGGGGGCATTATTCTTCTCACTTTCACTATTGATAGGGCAATATTCCTGCCACTGACACCAATGTTGGGGCACTATTCCTCCCACCGACACCAATGTTAGGGCACTATTCCTCCCACTGACACCAATGTTGGGGCACTATTCCTCTCACTGGCACCAATGTTGGGGCATTATTCTTCCCACTGACACCAATGATGGGGGCATTATTCTTCTCACTTTCACTATTGATAGGGCAATATTCCTGCCACTGACACCAATGTTGGGGCACTATTCCTCCCACCGACACCAATGTTGGGGCACTATTCCTCCCACTGACACCAATGTTGGGGCATTATTCTTCCCACTGACACCAATGATGGGGCTTTATTCTTCCCACTGACACCAATGATGGGGCTTTATTCTTCCCACTGACACCAATGATGGGGCATTATTCTTCCCACTGACACCAATTATGGGGCTTTATTCTTCCCACTAAAGATTTGACATTGTTTACGCCCCTTCTACTCTCACTGGCAACATCCCCCTAAAGTTTGAAGGACAGTAACCTGGCTCTTTGTTTAGAGAGTTTAGAGACCCCTGCTCTATTTCATTTCAAATAAGATGGTTTACTCCTTTAAGGTGAAAAAACATCTAGCAGTGACTGCCCCCCCCCCCCCCCCCGTATTACTTACCTGAGCCCTGAAATTTCCCATGGCTGGGACGCGCTGTCCCCCTGCCCGGGGTTCTTGATTGGATAGATTGAAAGCAAGGGCAATCATTGGCTCCCGCTGCTGTAAATAAATCCAAGGACGCGGGCACCGGGGGTGGGCCGAGTCCTACATTCGGCGTCTATGGACGCAGAATGCTAGACTCGGGAGCGCGCCTGCAAGGTAACCCCCTTGGAGAGCGTTTCTCCTAGGGTGTTATACCATGCGGGGAGGAGCTGCGAGAGCCACTGTGGGACCCCAGAAGACGGTGTTTGGGGACACTCTGTGCAAAACTAACTGCACAGTGGAGGTAAGTATGACATGTTTGTTATTTAAAAAATAAAAAATAAAAATCAAAGCTTTACAATCACTTTAACTGTCTTCTTTAATTTCAGCTCTACATGCTTATGTCCCAGTATTTAAAAGCATCACCAATTCCCCCAAAATACAGGTATGTGAGCATTCTACGAATATAGCCTTTATTTTCTTTAGAATTGTTCTTGGATAACACTTATTTCTGTTTTCTTGATACAGGAGGTGGGACGGCTGTTGGGCCTAGTAAAGCCGGTCATTGTCCAGAGCATGTACATTTTTAAGGTAATCCTCAGGCATCTATATATTGCGATTCTATATCTACAACATTTCGAATTTAAAGTCAAATATTTTTCATAGCACAGTGGGGTTAATTTACTAAGCCATGGTTCACAACTATGCAGGTGCAGTTCGCATATTCCACATGCATTTTGAATTTTTCATTGCACGTTTTTGATCCATTGAAGTCTATGGAACTAAAAACCATAAACAAGTCTCTGGCCCTTTCCATAAAACAGTAGGCTGTAGGCTGACATAATAAAGCCGCACAAGGCTCTGGAAGGATCCCACCAATACTGTTGGGATCCACTCATATGCCTTATATCAGGTAACTCGGCCTCTCCGCATGCTCTTTCCCAGCGTTTCAATGAGTGCTATAGAGGCAGAGCGGATAGAGGTCACAGACAGTCGCTGCTCTCTACCCCCCGAGCAGACTGAGAACTGAGTGATCAGTGGTCATGTGAATGCTCAGTTCTCAGTGTTAGAACCAATATGGGGCAATTGCAGCATCACACTGATGCTGTAGTATGGAGGTGAGTATGTGTGTGTGTTTTTCCCCCCACCCTTCTCCTTTTAATTTAAAGTCAGAAGCACAAAGAAGAGACCCTGTGCAAGTTTCAAGTCGGTATGAGTGGAGCTTACAGAGGGCTGAGGACTATCTCCCTGCCCCCACTTGACAGTACTGGATGCAAATCTCCACCACATTCCAAGGGTTCTCTAGTGCAGTGGTTCTCAACCTGGGGGTCGGGACCCCCTCGGGGGTTGAATGACAATTTGCCAGGGGTCACAGGATCCTGGGCTGTTCCTGCGTTTTCTGGCTCCTAACTTTTTTAGCTGGCTCCTAGATTCCAAGCAAATTTGTCAAACCCTGGCCTAGGCCATCTTTATGTAGAGCAACAATTCTTTTTTTCAGATCCTCAGAGTTCTTTGCCATGAGGTGCCATGTTGAACTTCCAGTGACCAGTAAGAGAGTGAGAGCAATTATACCAAATTTAACACACACGCTCCCCATTTACACCTGAGACCTCATAACACTATGACACCGGGGAGGGAAAATGGCTAATTGGGCCTAATTTGGACATTTTCACTTAGGGGTGTACTCATATTTGTTGCCAGCGGTTTAGACATTAATGGCTGTGTGTTGAGTTATTTTGAGGGGACAGCAAATGTACACTGTTATACAAGCTGAACACTTACTACTTTACATTGTAGCAAAGTGTAATTTCTTCAGTGCTGTCACATGAACAGATATAATTAAATATTTCCAAAAATGTGAGGGGTGTACTCACTTTTGTAAGATGCTGTGTGTGTGTGTGTATGTATATATATAATATATATATTATTCCAGAGAACTACTGTTGTTTATATACTGTATGTGAAAAGTTATGATGACGTACAAATGTTGTAACAACCTTCATTTCATTTATTTTTATTGCAGCAACCTAACATTGGAGGAGAAGGTAAGGCATCTACATAACATACCTATATATATGCAGTATAGGAAGTTTAGGTGTGCTAGTAATTCCCCATGTTCATGGGGACAAGGACCTCTTCTCGACAACCCTGGCCATTTTTTGCCGGGGTCTGCAGGCGGGGGGGCTTATCGGAATCTGGAAGCTCCCTTTAACAAGGGGGCCCCCAGATCACCCCCCCCCCCCACTATGTGAATGGTTATCAGGTACATTGTACCCCTGCCCATTCACCAAAAAAAATTGTTGAGGGCATGTGGCCTGGTCTGGTTCGGTGGGGGGGCTCGCTTGTCCTTTTCTGTCCTCCAGGGTGCATGCTCGGATAATGGTCTGGTATGGAATTTGGGGGTGAACCCGCGGCAAGTTTTTAAAATCCATACCAGACCTGAAGGTCCTGGTATGGACTGGGGCGGGGGAAACCCCACGCCTTTTTTTCCCCTTGATTTCTTAATCTATATTGCCAGGAGCCGGCAATACATTACAGTTCTTGAGCAAGTTTTTTCCTTTAGCAATGTCAATTTGCTGCGGCACTGGTTCTATACATTGCACAGATGCGCCACTTTACAGACAGACTAAAAGGACCCCCAGGCACCATATTTATAGGAATATTTCATTTTTATTGTTTCACTTTAAGCATTATTAAAATCACTGCTCCTGAAAAAACAGTTGTTTTAAAACTTTTTTTTTTTTGCATTGCATTGCATTTTTTACATTTCCCCTAGGGCAGTACCTGGGTCACTATACACTTTTTTATGGCAATAACTTGCATATAAAATTAGCATTTTTCATGTCACATAGACTTTAATAGGGTTCAAATGTTTGCTCCAAGTTTTTGCCTGTCCGCATGTTCTGGTGCGAACTGAACTGGGGGGTGCTCGGCTCATCTCTAGCTACAAATGATCTAGATGGCCTATCCTGTAATCTTAGCAGCAAAGGTGTCTTTTTAATCCACAACCATTCCTCTTTTACACATAACTTTTTAAAACAAATCTAACCCTAAAACCAAAAATTCTCTATATTGCAACTTTTCAGTCCTTAAATATTGTGGCTCCATTAGTTTCCTTTTCTTTCTTTTTTTTTTCACCTAATGATCTTGCGAGTTCCACACATTCTGTCCTAAGGTGACAATGCTCAATACTCATTGCATTGTATCTATGGAGGGTGCAGCGCTGTCACCTTAGGCTGCTTTTTCGGTTTGGATACAAACACGTCCTTCTCTCCTTCTCCAATACATCAATACATGATGGGCGGGGGAATTAGTAGTAGAGAAGATAGCTTCTAAGAAAGGTAACCTTGTTGGAGATATCAGTTCAACTCGCAGGAATTTACCAGAACACTGAATTTCTAGCAAGTTCAACGGGTAACTGCTGAAAAAGTTTTTAGCCAAACAAAAAAGAAAACCAATGTAGCTGTTACATCTACGAACTGGTAAACTGGAATATATTAGAGGAACTGAACTCTGGAAGCTGTGCCCAAGAGAATGGTCAGAAAAAGGCAACCAACTAGTCACCACTATTGCCGGTTGTCTTCGTAAAGCTGATCTATTCCTATTACGTACTTGCGATGCCTTGTTCTGCACTGTCTCTGTGTGGAGGCAGCCATCTTGATAGAAGCAGGGCTTTGCTTCCTCATTCAGAGCCTTCAGCAAGGAGGACAGTGCTCGGCACAGTACTGATCAGTGGCGGCTGGTGCTAAACTTTTTGGGGGGCGGCAAACAAACCCTCCCCAGGTCCACACTCATTGCTCCACGGTCCCCCCGCGCTCACCCCTCCACGGCTCTATCCCCCTGCACTCACCCCTCCATGGCTCGGTCCCCCTGCACTCACCCCTCCACGGCTCGGTCCCCCCGCACTCACCCCTCCACGGCTCGGTCCCCCCGCACTCACCCCTCCACGGCTCGGTCCCCCCGCACTCACCCCTCCACGGCTCGGTCCCCCCGCACTCACCCCTCCACGGCTCGGTCCCCCCGCACTCACCCCTCCACGGCTCGGTCCCCCCGCACTCACCCCTCCACGGCTCGGTCCCCCCGCACTCACCCCTCCACGGCTCGGTCCCCCCGCACTCACCCCTCCACGGCTCGGTCCCCCCGCACTCACCCCTCCACGGCTCGGTCCCCCCGCACTCACCCCTCCACGGCTCGGTCCCCCTGCACTCACCCCTCCACGGCTCGGTCCCCCCGCACTCACCCCTCCACGGCTCGCTCTCCCTGCACTGAATGAATGAATGAAGAACTTATATAGCGCAGCACATGCGAACTGAATCGCCTCTGGGTGCTCGCTGTTCCTGTCTCTTTTGATATCAAAAAAGAGATGAGTTTTGATCTTTCTTCTACAGGTCAAGTGATTCTCCTCCAACCGAATGCTGGTTGGTAAAGCATTCCATAGTCTGGGACCTTGGAGCGCAATCTTCGCTCTCCTTTGGACTTGTATTTGGCTTTGGGTATCTGGAGCAGATTTTGGTTAGTGGATCGCAGAACGCGATTGGGGTTGTAAGCTTTTATTTTTTCGCATAGATATTGGGGGGCCTTCCCATGGATGCACTTATGTATCAGACAGAGTGCTTTAAACGCAATTCTATCTTTCACTGGCAACCAGTGAAGGGTTCTCAGTGAGGGTGAGATCGATTCCCAGGGTTTTTTCCCAGTCGCCAGTCTGGCGGCCGAGTTTTGAACGACCTGCAGACGAGTGATTTGGTACTTTGGGAGTCCGAGGTACAGGGTATTTGCATAGTCCAGTGTGGAGTTCACTCACCCCTCCACGGCTCGGTCCCCCTGCACTCACCCCTCCACGGCTCGGTCCCCCTGCACTCACCCCTCCACGGCTCGGTCCCCCTGCACTCACCCCTCCACGACTCGGTCCCCCTGCACTCACCCCTCCACGACTCGGTCCCCCTGCACTCACCCCTCCATGGCACAGTCCCCCCGCACTCGCCCCTCCTTGGCACAGTCCCCCCGCACTCACCCCTCCACGGCACGGTCCCCCTGCACTCATCTCTTCGTAGCTTCCTCTGCTTCTCCTCCAGGCCAAGCCGATCTGCTTACTGTCCTGATTAGAGAAACCAGAAGACAAAAGCTAATATTGATTCGCTATTGCCAGTGGTTAAGCCCAACCTTTTTCAAGCCAATTAGAGCCTCAGGCTCGAATCGTGTGCTTAGAAGAAAACCAAAACTCATACAAATGTCTGAGTCTGTTGCCCCGCATGCATCCCTGCATGCATACTAGGGGGTGGCGCCCCCCTGTGCCCCTAATGGACAAGCCGTTTATGGTAGTGATATCACCAAATCTCACTCCAGATCGCCTTGGTCTTGCGCTCAGGCGAAGCATTGCCTTAGAACTCACACTTCAGATATAAAGATATAAGGCTGTATACACAGGTGGGCATGGGCAACCTCACATATAAGGATGTGCACTGCTATATATCAGGAGGATTTCAAAACAAAACTTTATTTTTTATGGTGCTGTTTAGGCACAATGAACTTTTATTGTTTTCTATAACAGTGGTCATCAACCCTGTCCTCAGGGCCCACTAACAGGCCAGGTTCTATGTATTACCTTGGGGAGATGCAGACTAGAATACTGCAATCACTGAGCAGCAAATGATGATATCACCTGTCATGTATTTAATTTATCTTGCAAACCTGGCCTGTTATAACATGCTTCACTTTTTGGGTTTGGGTTTACCAACTTTTTGTTTTTGTGTTTAGATGTTCTTTTTAGAGCCAACTTTGATAAATAACTCTACAGTGAATGATTTTATTTTGTCAGCTCTGCTTGTTTAGTGTTTAAACCCACTTCATTTTTGCACCAGTCACACCTCACCAGGATGCCACCTTCCTGCACACGGAGCCCCTTGGTCGGATCATAGGATTCTGGATTGCTGTTGAAGAGGCAACCGAACATAATGGCTGCTTGTGGTTCATCCCAGGTTCTCATAAGGGTAAGGCAGAATGGAACGGTACATTTACTCATTAAAGCGGGGGTCCGCCCAAAAGAAAAAAATTAAAAGCCAGCAGTTACACGTACTACAGCTGCTGGCTTTTAATAATAGGCCACTTACTTGTCCATGTCGGCACCGCAGCTCATGTTTCCAGACTTACAACTTCATGCACAGCCACACTCCTTTCTTCTGGCCCGGGGAGGGAGGGAGCCCCGCTGTGCCGTCATGGGCTGTGGCGCGGACTCCTGGAAGTGGGAACAGGATACCTGTCAAAGAAAGTAATCCTGTCTACCCTCCCTCCCTGAAAGGTGGCAATTGTGGCACTGGGGGGGGGGACAAATGAGTGGAAGTTCCACTTTTGGGTGGAACTCCGCTTTAATTGTTTACAATATTAAACCAACGCAGTGCTCAAATGCCACAATTTTAGGATTATTCTAACTAGCAGCAGTATGGCTAGGCTTAGATGTGTGTGTCTAAACCCACCAAACGCACAACAATGCAATGCCTCCTCACCACCTGTTTTAAACCCATTTTTGCCAAACAAACGAGCCGCAACCGTGTGCATTGCGGCACTTCCCTATTTGTTTGCATGGGTCACTTGCCACCCGCTGGTCATGATATGGTGGATAGTTTTAGCCATAGGTGTGAAGCAAAACATTGTGACCCTGGCATGAGATCACCCCCATTTGCTGCCATTGAAGTTAAGACTCAAAACCTTGAGTTTTTAAAGCCGCCCCCCCCCCCCAACCACCTAAAACAGGAGGCGGTGTTTAAAAGTGCCTAGGATATAAACATTAGTCAGACCACATCCCTAAATACAGAATACAAAAGTACACCCCAAAGGGTGCGTTTCCTCGGTTGGGACTTTGAGTTGGAAAGACTAAGTGGCTAAGTAGCAAAGTATGGACCAAGAAGGTTCAAAAAGTATAATTTATGGGAAAAAAGAACTAGATAAATATATAAATGAACGGCTGTTCTCATAATCAGAAACACATCGGCATAAAAATGTGGAAGGCAGGATGAGAGAAAAAACATCGCCAGAAAAAGGACAACCTAACAAATAACAGAACATAAAACAACCAGCAAAACCCAATGCTGTCTATAAGGTGAGACAGAAAACCCAACGTTTCAAGGCTTATTCCAATTGTAGAGCCTCTTCTTCAGGGGTGGGATATTGCGATGATGATGACCGTATCTGTATTTTGATAAGCAGCAAGGAGAAAATAAAAAAAAAGGGAAAAACATCATAAAGAAGTACCCACAAACACAATGCCCACCATGCGCAGGTATTTATAATATATATAGAGACTATGTGGGAATATGTACATCCTCATCCATAAACAACCTGGGATATTGACCATTCCACATATAATGTATAATATGAAAATAGTTCATCTGGCAGCCCACAGCTTATAAATCTTTTTACATTAAAATACTGCCGCTATATACCTTTTTGGCTCATCTGTATAGCCCGGTCAAATGATAAACTGCAACCCAGGAGCACCCTCTCTGCCCAGCCTCCATGCTGGATGCGGACAGTAGACTCTTGGGAGATAATTCGGGACCATGCTCCACCGCGATTAACGCTGTACAGTCGCATTTCGCAACTTAAACATGGCCTACACCACCAACGATGAGCCTTGATGTAGTCTTCTTGTCTTATGGTCTTCTCTCTTCAATTGGTCTTCTCACCTCCTTTTTTTTTTTTCTCATATATGGTCTCCTCATCTTAGATGTTCTAAAAAGAAAAAAAAAAAGATAAAATGCAGAGTTTCTCCAGAACTGTGTTCAGGTAGGAGGAGATTTCCACTATAGCCTGTATACACGCCCACATGTGTGATGTCAATATCAAGTGACCTGGCTAGCTCTGAGAACAAGGAAATGTTCTCTCCAGCATAAAAGACACAACTGAGCATGTGCAGGTTGGCTACCCTGTCTGTGTGTTAGCTGGTTTTCCCCAGTGCAGGAGGGAAGGATCTATGCATACAGGATCAAAGAGCATTTTTACAAAATGCAGAGGATTAACCCCTTACAGTGGTTGTAAACCCTTTTTGTTGACTTCTACCTATAGGTAAGCCTAGAATAAGGCTTACCTATAGGTAGTGGAAATATTTCCTAAACGTGCGCAGTTTAGAAGATATATATATATATATATATATATATATATATATATATATATATATATATATATATATATATATATATATATATATATATATATATATATATATATATATATACATAATGTGTGTGTTTGAGCTTTGGGGTGCACACCCTAATGTAGTAGGCTGCGCACACCTATGGACCCTGGGCAATGTCTGTAATTCATATTCGTTCCATTAGCTCATAATGTGCATTCTACCATGCATATGAAAAATAATAAACCTTATCCAGCATCCAAAGGATGGAAGACTCCGTATTCCATGCAGGCAGTAGTTTGTACAGGACACTGCCACTAAACCCTCTATATCACAGGTGTCAAACACAAGGCCCGCGGGCCGAAATCCGGCCCTCCAGGCCATTTGATGTGACCCTTGCACCTCTCCTGCAGCTGCAAGAGAGCTCCAGCCCTCCTCTGGTCCTCCTCCAGACCCTTACTTTCTTCTTTCAAGCAATGCATCCAGCTTCTTTCCAGCAGCAGCAACATAAGGAAAGGGGGTGCACTATGATGTAAGGGAGAGTGGGAGACTACATTTCTGATGGTGGGGTGGATCTTGACATCTAATGTAAGGGGAGGGGATGCACTGGACATCCAATCTTACAGATAACCGGCCCTTTTGAGGACAATCATAATGCTGATGCGGCCCGCAATGACATTGAGTTTGACACCCCTGCTCTACATGGCACAGCATCCCATTTACTAAGCATAGCAATCATCATAGAACACTGCAGCTCTCTATAACAAGTGTCACTGTGTGCTGCTGATGTCCGTATTTGGCCCCATCTACAGACTCTTCAATCTCTTGTCTGCCCACACAACCTGGCGCGAGACGTCTTAATGTAATGTGTGAGGTCACTCTATACAGCGCAAGGGAAGAACAAAGTACTATGCAATGCCGATCGCACAGCATCTCATAGTAAAATGAAATAAGCCATAACAACTATTTGCAGGAAGCACAGGCTCAAAGGACAGCTGCTTTGGGCCCAAAACGACTGGGCCCAGGGCAGCTTCCCCTTTTGCCCCACGTTAAAGTCAGTCCTGTGGGCACTGTCTAACTATATAATTTATAAACAACTTTGTTTCAGTTATTGAACATGGTAGGCCTAATTCTCGACATTAAAACCTAAACCAGACAGACAATTTATTTGTAATTCCTTCTGATGTACATGCCTGATAAAATGTATGTAACCCAAAATCAAAAATTTAATATATTGCAGATAATCAGTTCTTATGTACCACACATTAGAACTGATTATCTGCAATATATTACATTTTTGATTTTGGGTTACATACATTTTATCAGCCATGTACATCACAATTGTTTGAAGATAAATTTTCGCGCCAAAAAAAATGTGGAACATAAACTTAAATACTAAATAAATTTAAAATAGAGCCGCTCCCCTAAAAATATAAAAGGAGCGATACCTCGTTAAATTTTAGTGAATGTGTGGTAAGTAGGGGGCGCTATTACAACAAAATATGTGTCTTGGCAAAATGACAAAAATTAATGTTGAATAGATCAATCATTCATTAGTGATAGCAATTACAAAACTCATGTGATGTCTATTAAAAAATAAACAATGAACACATAAAATAACAAAGACCCGTAGGTCAATAGTGAAGGAAATAGGATCCACAAGAGAACCTCTATTGCAAGAGTGATGTGCTCCCAAAACCAAAAATCAAGAAAAAAATATATTATTTTTTAGTGATAATAATAATGTCCATATATTTCAATGATAGTAGTGAACCACTGATAAATATAGGAGTGAATCTTTGCAATAGTCCAGAAAAGTAAACATGCAATCTTCTCATGAACGACAGTGCTTCAAAATCCTTCCACCAATTCCGCAAGACGATACCCAAAAGTGTAAATATTAAATGCGCTTACCAAAGCGACTTGACCCCTTTAACTAAAAAGAGAGTCAAAAACGCTTGTACAGTTGTTAATGTCTGCAAACATGTAATGCGTCCTCCAGCCATAAAAAAAAGAACACATTTTCAGTCCAATGTAACTGCAGACGGATGGAAAATCAGGGTTTTCCTCTGTCTGCAGAATCGCAGGACCGGGCGAGATTGGGTGACAGCGGATGTTCACCTGCTGACACCCGCGATCTCATAGGGACCAATGTATGTCCCTTTTTCATCCGTACACGGATGGATGAAAAAGCGTACATATGGTCCGCCTGTGTGAAAGAGCACTAACACAGATCCTGTCCTAGGGGGACAATGCTCACTCTTTGTATTGTATCTCTGGAGAAGAAGCATCGTCACCCTAGGGCTAGGCTACATTGCATTTCTGGCAGGATCATCTGGCATTATCCTGTACTTGCAGGAAATGTACTATGTCTCAAAAAATAAACTAATATAGCCACCACTTCTAAGGAGACTGGTAGGTTGCAAAATATTACATTTGTAACTCTGTACTCCGGGCAAACCACTAAAAGCACAGTTGGAGCACATCCCAGATAGCAAGGATAACGGGCCACAAATGTGTGGCAGTTTGAATTGTAAGCACCTGAAGCACAGGTTCTAGTTGACACTTTTCCAATTTGTTGCAAATTTGTATGGCAAGTCTCTAGCAAAAGACAAGTTGCAGTGGTGAATCTACAGCAAGAGCTCTGCAAGTCTACAGCATGAAGCTTTAGCCACAGTGACCCCCTGTGGTTCGATGACTATTGCACAACATAACTGAAGCAGAACTTGCTGTAGACTTGCAGAATGTTTGCAAAGAAAGTTGATCTGTAGTCATGCAATGCGACTTTCTGCAATTGTGCAACAAACTTGTGAGGCCTGGAAGTCTAGCAATAGCTTAGCAAGTCATTTTGAAACTTGCAGTTTAGGGGATGTTTTACTCATCAAAGGATTTGTATTTATGTTGATCCAGTCCTGACATTTACACAGCCTGCCAGACAGTAGAGTCAAGTTGATGACCAGACCTTTCTCTTCTTTGAAGTTCATCAATACAGCCTGGTCACCTTCCTGCCTTTAACTTGCAATTGGGCAGTTAAGGAGCAGCAGCAGAATGACAAGCTCATCCCTCTGCTCTCTCCTCCTAGTGCTGCCTCTCCTTCTCCAAGTATACATTTTACAAATTCCTAAATTCCAAAAACCAGAAAAAGAAATCGCTGCACATGCTCAATTGGCTACAGAGTCCAGCGGCATCATATTGGGATGGCTGTATTGCAGGTCCGACAACACCCCTATGGATGCTTATTTGCTGAGGACAGACTACTCAAATCTTGGATTGTTCCAGCAAACAGGGACAAATGGCAATCCGTGTATTTGATCATTGATTGATTGATCACTGGTCATTTGTAGGGACAAGCTGCACGTTAGATTCCTGGGATATGGAGGGTTGTGCTTATATGGCACATGCTCCAATACCCAACATTGGAGCATAATGGTAAGCCTATTTCCTGATGTTATGCACAGCCCACCATCTCTGAGGATAATAAAACAGACTATACATGTTACAATTTGATTGCACAGATCCTTTAGATCAGGGGTGCCCAACCAGTGGCCTGCGGAGCCCTCGGATGTGGCCCACGACCTCCTGCTCTGGGATGGCTGGTTGGCAAGCCCAGATTTCAGGTTGCCGACCTGCCATCTGAGAGCATCAGTGTTGTAAATAAAGCCAGTGGTAGAGGAAGCAAGCGGCTTTTCGGAAAGTGCACCACACCTGAAAGATATAATAGACGTCTATGGCAAAGTGCAGCTAACCGATGGGAAAACCACAGGTACACTGCGCCGCAATAGATCACAGACCATCAGTATAAAAGCAGCCTTAGGCCCCTTTCAAGCGATCGGTGTGACCCATTTGGACCCTCCATTCACCTCTATGGATTGAAAGATGTAAACAGACTTTTGTCTGTTTATACCCGCCTACCTCCAATCCGATCTGCTAAAAAAAAAAAAAAAAACAGAAGTGGATCTGTCCCCTTCCATCTGATTGGATCAGAGGGCCCATAGAGTAGATTGGTCTGTGTCTGCTTGGCATATGCAGACTGGACACAGACCTGTCATCTGCCCACTCCGCTCATTGTGGCATGCAACTGGTTACTAAGTCGCTTTAAGTGGCCCTCGGCCTTCAAAAGGTTGGGCACTCCTGCTTTAGATTTACGGACAACTATGTAGTGCAATGACCTGCCTATTTGGTTACAAATTGAACAGATTCTTCAAGAAGGTGTTCACATTACGCCTTATGCCGCGTACACGCGATCGGTTCGTCTGATGAAAACGGTCTGATAGACCGTTTTCATCAGACGAACCGATCATGTGTGGGCCCCATCAGTTTTTTTCCCACCTGTGAAAAAAATTAGAACCTGTTTTAAAATTATCTGATGGTTAAAAAAACGATAGAAAAAAACGATCGTCTGTGGGGAAATCCATCGGTTAAAAATCAACACATGCTCAGAATCAAGTCGACGCATGCTCGGAAGCATTGAACTTCATTTTTCTCAGCACGTTGTTGTGTTTTACGTCACCGCGTTCTGACACGATCGTTTTTTTAACTGATGGTGTGTAGGCAAGACTGATGAAAGTCAGCTTCATCGGATATCTGATGAAAAAATCCATCAGACCGTTTTCATCGGATGAAACGATCGTGTGTAGAGGGCATAAGAGAAACTAAAGAAAATTCTACAATCGGTATGCAGGTTTTTAGTCTGCAGCATTTGAAACTAAAACCTCTTCTATGATATGGCTTTGATGAGGATAATTAAGAGCAACAACTCTGCCACCGTTATTTAAAAGTAAACTTTTAACTTGCCTTTTACATATGCTTTAACCAATGTTTCTACTTTTCTGTTTCCAAAAAGCTGGAATTTCACGCCGCATGTTGCGCACGCCGCCTGGAACGATCCCTTGTACAGAGTTCATTGGAGAAGAGCCACACTTTAATGAAGAACTATTTGTGCCGGCTCCAGTGCCAAAAGGTGATTCCATTCATCTCATACATGGCTACGCAGTTATATAGTTGGTTAGGTTAAAAACAGACTCAGATCCATCATGCAGAACTCCTCGCCTCCCAGAATATGGCTTCAGAGGAAGGTAAAATAAAATATCCCAGCAACTATCATCAATTATTCATATATCCTTTCTAAATTCTTAAGGAAAAAAATGTTCCATAAGGCCACAAAAACCGCCACTGCCCCTGTTTAATAGCATTATCAATCACCATTCGGATTTATTTACAGTTTACACATTTTTTACAGTTTTTCTTTTAAAGTGTAAGCTTATTTTTACTGTACTATGTAAAACTTTTACCTTGCTCTACATTTCAGTGAATCTCACTGTGGGGCCTTGGCCGGCATCATGCAGCCTTTCTAATTGCCCCACCTTCTTCAAGGTGCGCAAGTGCACTGTGGCACCATTCATTCTTATGGGTGAGCTGTGTTACACCGCATGGCAGGAATACGGCTCCCTTATACAAATGAATGTGTCAGAAGGATAAAAAGGCCTGGTTCCACTTTAAAACGAGCATCAAAACATGATTTGATTACTTACATAACTGTATTTTATGTATGCCTTATTTACAGCTATGTAACTTATTTACAGAAATGTTTTACAGCTTATTTACAGCTATGTAACTATACAGCTAAAAAGATTTGCAAATTTCACTTAACAAAAAAAAAAAAAATTAACTTGGTCATGACAGCTGATTCCCCCTATTGGTTCCTTTGGTGAGAAAGTTAAGCTTTGTAAATAAGTTCCTCTGCGTTTAACCCTGGATCTGACAATCCTGCTAGTGCAGTGGTTCTCAACCTGGGGGTCGGGACCCCCTCAGGGGTCGAATGATGATTTGCCAGGGGTCCCCGAATCCTGGGCTGTTCCTGAAGCCCACACCGCTCTCCCAGCCTTTGACTGATCAGAACTCCCCCCCAGCATTGCCACTCATCCCAATTCCCCGCTAGCACTGCCACCCACCCCCCCCCCCTCCCCACCAAGGAGCAAGAGAAGGAATTAAAATAGAGAATACATGGAAGGTAGAGGAAAAGAGGTGGATGAAAGAAAGAAAAAGGGAGAAAAATAACAAAAAAGACGGCTGGATAAGGAAGGGGGAATAAAATTTCGAATAAAGAGAGATAAAAGGGAAAGAAAGGAGAAGAGAAAGAGTTGTACATCCTAAAATGTACCATAGGGGTTTTAATACTGGAAGGGATTCAGGGAGTGCAAAATGTCCGTAAGTTTGGAGGCGCAACTTACTAAAGTTTTACTGTTATGGGTCCCCACAACTTGGAAAATTTTATCAAGGGGTCACGGCACTAGACGGTTGAGAACCACTGTGCTAGTGTGATTTTTGTGACAGTAATGAGGTCTGGTCATCACCACAACTGGGTCAGAAACTGAGTGGTACCCCTATACTGTTTACATTTTTGGTTGGTTTTAGAGTGGAATTCCTGGCTATGCCTAACTAATCATAAAACTGTTCCCTCCCCAATCCTAACCCCCTATGCTGACCAAGCTGTGCAAGAAAGCCTGCTCTGGTCTGGTCATTTGACCTCTCACCTGTCAGCCAGCAGCATCTTCAGAGGAGAGGAGCGAGTACTTGGCAACCATAAGTAAAGCCTGGAATGGTGATGTCACCGATAGGCGTCAATGGCCCATTCATTGTCGGCTCTCTCATCTCTCCCCTACAGCCGCCACTGGCTGACACAGGGAAGCGGGATCACTGCAGCGG
The DNA here is from genome assembly GCF_905171775.1 of Rana temporaria. NCBI lineage: Eukaryota > Metazoa > Chordata > Amphibia > Anura > Ranidae > Rana > Rana temporaria. The sequence goes on along the minus strand of NC_053497.1, from coordinate 143,744,215 downwards.
CTTGAAAATAGGTAAGTATATACATCATTATTACACTGATTAGTTAGCATAGGTGTTAGGAAGGGGAAGGGAGCATTTTTAAGATTAAAGGGGTTGTAAAGGTTTGTTTTTATTTTCTAAATCGGTTCCTTTAAGCTAGTGCATTGTTCGTTCACTTACCTTTTCCTTCGATTTTCCCTTCTAAATGTTTTTTTTTCTTTGTCTGAATTTCTCACTTCCTGTTCCTCCTCAGTAATCTGTACTGGCTGACTAACCGCCAGCCAAAACGTCTCAGATTATGGGGGCAAGCTTACTGAGGAGAAACAGGAAGTGAGAAATTCAGACAAAGAAAAAAAACATTTAGAAGGGAAATCAAAGGAAAAGGTAATTGAACCAACGATGCACTAGCTTAAAGGAACCTATTTAGAAAATAAAAATGAACCTTTACAGCCCCTTTAAAGTGATACTAAGGTCTCTTTGTTTGTGTGTGTGTATGTATGTATGTGTGTGTGTGTGTGTATGTATGTATGTATGTATGTATGTATGTGTGTGTATATATATATATATATAATATGTGTGTGTGTGTGTATATGTGTGTGTATATATATATATATATATATATATATATATATATATATATATATATATATATATATATATATATATATATATATATATATATATATATATACATGAACATTAAAAAAACATGTTATACTTGCCTGCTCTGTACAGTGGTCCCTTGCCGGCGCGCCTGGCTCTTCCATCCTGCCAAGTGCCCCCACAGCAAGCAGTTTGCTGTGGGGGCTCCCGAGCCGAGCCCACAGCTCTGTGTGTCCATTGAGACACGGAGCGTGGTTCGGCCCCGCCCCCTCTCTCTCCTCATTGGCTTACTGGCTTTGACAGCAGCGGGAGCCAATGGCGCTATGCTGCTGTCTCAGGCAATCAGGAGGGAGAGTCCCGGGCAGCCGAGTGTCTCCTGCAACATCGCTGGTTTGAGATGAGCTCAGGTAAGTATTAGGGGGGGGCAGCTGCACACAGATGATTTTTATCTTAATGCATAGAATGCATTAAGATAAAAAAAAACTTTCTGACTTTACAACCCCTTTAATTAGGTATATCCTGGAATTCTTAATTAGGCTTGCAGAAATTAGATTCTCATAAATTCATAACATTTTCTTAGCATCTGTCCATATCATAAATTCCATGAGGAGGAAGGGCCTTAGGTTAGCTAATGGGATCGGGTAGGTCTGCTAAAATAGGCTATAGCCTGTAGTAAACTGCTAATGGCTAGTCTGAAAGACTTGTGTTAAAACATTTCCGTTATTGACATACTCCAGCGCAGATAAATACATCTGTTAGTTGGTATCAGGTGGGCAATAAAACCTCCAGAAAGCTTAACAGGCCTTAATGCTGAACATAATTGGCCGCAGTAAAAACATTTAGACCAATAAGCAGTTAGAGCTGGCTTTCTGTGACCCAAGGTGGCCCTTTAAAACAGCACTGTTCTCCAAGTATACCCAATTTTCATAACGCTGGCTATAATGGGAGACCTCTTCATAGAACATGTCTACACTGCTGCATAGTGTAAATACAACCATTTTAGCACTAAACACCCCCCATCTTAAGAGGTGCAGCTAGATAAGGGGGCCACAGTTCACATTCAGAGGATTCTACACAAAGGGAGACCTTGTGGTTAGTATATATCAACTTGGAGCTTAATTCTGCATAATAATATGTTGCTTGAATGTAATATATGGTAACCTGGAAATATGGTTATCATCGTAAAAACGGACATTGTGGTTGGTTTTGCTGGAGTATTATGAAACCTTTCAGTACTCCTACCTCACACCCTAAACTGTGTGATTGTGTGAGGGGAGGGCTCAGTGAAAGCCTTTAGAACAGGGATATGCAATTAGCAGAACTTCAGCTGTTGCAGAACTACAAGTCCCATCATGCCTCTGGGTGTCATGCTTGTAGCTGTCAGAGTCTTTCTATGCCTCATGGGACTTGAAGTTCTGCAACAGCTGGAGGTCCGCTAATTGCATATCCCTGCTCTAGAACAGGGGTGTCAAACTGGCGGCCCTCCAGCTGTTGCAAAACTACAAGTCCCATGAGGCATTGCAAGGCTAACAGTTACAAGCATGCCTCTCACAGGCAGAGGCATGATGGGACTTGTAGTTTCGGAACATCTGGAGGGCCGCCAGTTTGACACCCCTGCTCTAGAAGGTCCACACCATTAAAACGAAGAACATCTGCCTATGAGAGCCACAGAATTGGATCCATTTATTGCCCATTGGCTGAACTTTGCCAGAATCCAACAAGCCCCAGGTCTACCTTCTAACTCCTAATACCCAACACCACGGTTAATGTCCCTTTAAATAGTTAATTTGGGCCAGAACTTTTTACTGCACTAACTGGTGAGCTTGCTGGGTTTCGGAAGTGGGAGAGGGACTTCCCTACCTACTCCCGGAACAAAGTAGAGTCAGGCTGAGCACTGCTCAACCAGAGGAATCTTTGTATTAAATGAATGAATACAAACCTTCATTTGATTGGCTGAAGAGGAGAGTTGGGCTGATGACATCACAATACCTGCCTCCGCCAAACAGAGGAAGTAGTCATTCATATAATACACTACAAAACTTCCTGTGAATGGTAAAGGAGCGCTCAGACCAACTCTATTTTGTATCAGGAGCGGGAAGGGAAGTCCCTCTACCGCTGTCAGAACACAGCACTGTATGTAGCTGAGGCTATGTACAGTTTATAAAATACGCCCAACAAGTGCAGTAAATTGTTAATTTGGACCAACTTGTTTTTTCTGTTGTGGTGTGACAGTGTGTATTAGACATTTCTAAAAGGAGTTGTATAGGGAAAAAATGTTTTGCCTAAAATTAATGTCTGCAAGGTAGACATACAGAATAGTGTAATGATTCTGTTAAAAAACGAGAAAATACCTATTAAATTCCTTCATCTATATCCCCTTCCGGCGTTCTAGTTTCTGTTCTCTCATTCACTTCCTGGTTTGCATCGCTCGTTCATGTAAGAACTACATTTCCCAGTATGCATTGCGGCACGCCCAGTCATTCACACCTCCTTGAAGTCTCTAACATGTAGAGAGCGTCCTACCAAACAGATGTAGTTCCCAGGAGGGGGCGAGCATGTCACTGACCACCGCAGTAAAGCCTCCCTTCACGGTGGTCCGTAAAATCAGACATGCAGGAAGTGAACAGAGAAGAAATAGAGCAACTTCTGAGCAAAAACGAACAATGAGGAAATGAAAAGAGGAATGTCTGCAGGTAAAGGATGCTTTTTATGAAAAAAAATATTTTCCTTTACAACCCCTTTAAAGCGGGGGTTCACCCTATTAATAAAAAAAAAAAAAAAAAAAATTTCTTCTAGCATAACATGAGGCATAGTAGCGCGAGCTACAGTATGCCTGTCTTTATTTTTTTAGTCCGGTACTCACAGTGTAATCGTAGACAAGATTCCGACCCCCCTCGGGGAATGGGCGTTCCTATGGAGACTAAATGTAAAAATGAAAGGGGTAGTGGCGCTGTCTAGAATAGAGGCTGAATGTATCTAAAAGGTACAGATGTGACTTGTATGTGATCAAAACAAGTGAAAAGGATACAAGTGCCTGAGTGTGATAGTATGTGGTAGCCTAATTGGCATATAGTATACACTCTGAATATAGTACAACAGGTGTGCAAACAATTGGCTATTAAGCCGCAAAGGTGGTCACACAATGTGTGAAATATAAGTTAAGTGATGCAAAAAGGTTACAAACTTATATATATCAAAATAAACCGTGATCGTCAATCAACGATAAGTGGAATCCGAAAATGTAAAATCCAAAATTGTATATGTACCAGCAGAGTGGTAAATACCAATAAGTGTGTAACTCAGCAAAAAAATGCAAATGAGGCTATAATCAAAAAAATCAATGCATAAGTCCAATGGTTAGATATAGCAACCACAATATGTAGTCCACACAATGTCAAAAAATAAAGATAAAAATAAACATAAGAAAATGTATATATAGATAAGTGTCCGTGAACTGGTGCACCCACAAGGGTGGTGAATCACAAAATGCAGTGGTGGATTCGCACAGTGCTCCGGTGCTCCCCTCCTGGGTCCCTACTCACCAAAGACACTCACCCCTGCAGGGGTAAAGTGCAAGTAGAAAGGATCTCCAGCAGCTGCGATATCGATCTTCCTGGGTCCTATGGATGCACAGATGTCCTAGCCCGAATGGCTCTGCTTCTTTTTTATTTATTAGTTCCGGGGATCCTCCAATGAAAAAAATATTCTCATGGTGCAGTATGTTCAAAAAATGGGGGGTTTATTTATTAACACTACCGCTGGGGCATGTGCAATACAACATACATAAAATAAACGTTTTTTTAAAAACCAATTTCCAAAGGGTTAATGGGATGAGGACAATTGGTGGGGATAAATTATAAAAACAGAGTGATAGGCAGTCAGTATGCAAAAGCATAAGCCTCCCAGCACAGCACTACTATCCGGTAAGATCGTAAGTGTCGTCTCCAGCTGGGGAACGCCGCGCGCTCAACAGGGTAACAGCTGATCAGTCCGGCAGTGCGTGTGGGTGTGCGTGTATCCGCTTTACGCACGTTTCGTATTGATTACGTCTTCTGAAGCGGGTGCACGCATACCTCGTCAGATAGTTTATATAGCGAGCGTCAGCATGCGGACATCCCTCCCCCTCTACGGAAGAAGCCAATCAGGAGATATTAGGGAATCCCAACTAATTGGTATATTATAGGGTATCCCGATGGGCGTTCCTATTGCCGCATGTTGGCGCTGGTATCCTCGGACATATTGCAGATTTATTTAAGCAATAATTTAAAAAGTGAGACATCGGCATTGCATACAACAGTATTACTACAAAGGACATGCAAAGATCATTGTCTCCTATGTTAGTTTCCTAAATGGTGATTGATAATACATTTGATAAAACCTTTTATGGGAAAGTATCTATTAGGCATTGCTTATAGGGGGGAACGCTATCCACATAACAACGTCAATCCGTCCGTAATATATTCAATAGCAGAGCCTAAATATGTAAAATATCACATAATAAGGTGGGAAGGAAAAAGTCCGCAAATACTAAGTGGTGGATAGTTGTACAATAAAAACTCGGCATATACTGTAGATCAGGAATAAAAACGAGGATAAAATGAAAGAAATAATATAGAAGGGCTGGGTGTATGGATAAAGTGACAGCTAGCCAAAGCGTAGTAGTATGTAAACCGATGGTTAGGCAGCATATATATTAGATAGAATTTCATTCCTTTATATAATTATATTAAGTTGCCAGGGCAACTTAGGGCAGTGAGTCCCGTTAGTATGGTGTAGGTTATCATCATAAAAAATGTTCAACATGACCAATAATAAACCCTATTCTGAGATGTAATGTAAATGAGATGTCTTAGCGCTTTGCTACATGACCATCTCGGGTTAATACATGGGTTAGGTTGGTTTAGACAAAAGACAAGGTGGTTAGTGGCCTGTAAGGCCATAATTACTAGGGCACCAATATATTCAAAAATTCAAAGATTCAAAATTATTAAACCCCCCAAAAAAGGGTTCTAAAAGGTTAGAATGGTTCTGGAAGCACAATAAAGCTTCAAACAATTAATTAATGGATTGGACGACAGCCATTCATAACAACATTAACCCCTATAAGCAAGCCACTACATAGATGGGCTAAAATGTGATATTATGTACAGATTATTGGCCCATAACATTGGTAGGTGAACTGCCTGTAACATGTATGTTGGCCCTCATAGGGGGTATGACTATATCTGTCTCTAATGTGAGCCTAAAGGTAGATGTAGAGAACTCATAGGTGTCCAAAGAGGGAAACTGGTATACAGCATAGAGTGGTAGGAATATTGAAATCATTATGCTAGTGGCATAGAAATGGGCAGCATTGAAATGCTGGCTACGAGGACATCCCCGCTACTCACAGGGGTGTGGGAGAGGTAAGAGAATGGGTGGACCATATGGACTGTATAGGATAGTTTGCCGGGTGGTCTTGTATTAATATGTAATAAATCTAAGGGTTGGCCAGGAAGCAATTTAGGTCAATATCCTTGTTTAGCCCAAAGGGCGCCAAAGAGCCCAGACGGTATATCCATCCCGTCTCATTTTGGGAGATGGCTGTTGTCTTATTGCCACCCCTCCAATTATCTTTAATGGTATCTATACCATAAAAGATCAAACTAGTTGGGTCTTGCTGGTGGAATTCTTTGAAGTGGCGTGAAAGATGGTGTTTTGGAAAACCGGCTTTGATCCTGTTGATATGCTCTCGTATTCTCACTTTCAAGGGACGGGTGGTTCTGCCCACATATTGTAAGTGACACGGGCATTCGATAACATAAGTCACGTGTGTGGTATCACAGGTAATCAGCTCCTTGATTTGGTATTCTTTGAAGTCATTTCTTGATTTAAAACTTGTTTTCTTTCTGGGTTGTTTTTTACTCACCCTACAGGCCAGGCATCGCTGGCATTTGAAAAAGCCCTTAAGTTCAGGGCAAAGACTGGTAGTCCGTGGTGGATCAAGGACATTGTGCACCAGGTAGTGGCGTAGCGACGGCGCACGTCTGTAAATGAAGCTGGGTTTTTTACCTAAAACTTTAGTAAGGGCGTGGTCTTCTTGCAGGATCGGCCAATATTTTTTGATGATGTGTTCGAACTCTTTATATTGGAATTGAAGCCAGTAATAAATGCTACATCTGTTTTGTTATTTTTGCTCTTCTTTTTGAGTGACAGCATGGAACTTCTATCCATGTTTAGAACTTCAGCTTTTAATTTTACCAGATGTTCTTCCTTGTATCCCTTCTCCTTGAATCGGTCAACAATTATGTCTGCTTGGGCCATATAGTCTGTGATGGAACTGCAATTCCTCCGGAGTCGCATCATTTGCCCCTCATTAGGGGCAAATGATGCGACTCCGGAGGAATTGCAGTTCCATCACAGACTATATGGCCCAAGCAGACATAATTGTTGACCGATTCAAGGAGAAGGGATACAAGGAAGAACATCTGGTAAAATTAAAAGCTGAAGTTCTAAACATGGATAGAAGTTCCATGCTGTCACTCAAAAAGAAGAGCAAAAATAACAAAACAGATGTAGCATTTATTACTGGCTTCAATTCCCAATATAAAGAGTTCGAACACATCATCAAAAAATATTGGCCGATCCTGCAAGAAGACCACGCCCTTACTAAAGTTTTAGGTAAAAAACCCAGCTTCATTTACAGACGTGCGCCGTCGCTACGCCACTACCTGGTGCACAATGTCCTTGATCCACCACGGACTACCAGTCTTTGCCCTGAACTTAAGGGCTTTTTCAAATGCCAGCGATGCCTGGCCTGTAGGGTGAGTAAAAACAACCCAGAAAGAAAACAAGTTTTAAATCAAGAAATGACTTCAAAGAATACCAAATCAAGGAGCTGATTACCTGTGATACCACACACGTGACTTATGTTATCGAATGCCCGTGTCACTTACAATATGTGGGCAGAACCACCCGTCCCTTGAAAGTGAGAATACGAGAGCATATCAACAGGATCAAAGCCGGTTTTCCAAAACACCATCTTTCACGCCACTTCAAAGAATTCCACCAGCAAGACCCAACTAGTTTGATCTTTTATGGTATAGATACCATTAAAGATAATTGGAGGGGTGGCATAAGACAACAGCCATCTCCCAAAATGAGACGGGATGGATATACCGTCTGGGCTCTTTGGCGCCCTTTGGGCTAAACAAGGATATTGACCTAAATTGCTTCCTGGCCAACCCTTAGATTTATTATATATTAATACAAGACCACCCGGCAAACTATCCTATACAGGTCCATATGGTCCACCCATTCTCTTACCTCTCCCACACCCCTGTGAGTAGCGGGATGTCCTCGTAGCCAGCATTTCAATGCTGCCCATTTCTATGCCACTAGCATAATGATTTCAATATTCCTACCACTCTATGCTGTATACCAGTTTCCCTCTTTGGACACCTATGAGTTCTCTACATCTACCTTTAGGCTCACATTAGAGACAGATATAGTCATACCCCCTATGAGGGCCAACATACATGTTACAGGCAGTTCACCTACCAATGTTATGGGCCAATAATCTGTACATAATATCACATTTTAGCCCATCTATGTAGTGGCTTGCTTATAGGGGTTAATGTTGTTATGAATGGCTGTCGTCCAATCCATTAATTAATTGTTTGAAGCTTTATTGTGCTTCCAGAACCATTCTAACCTTTTAGAACCCTTTTTTGGGGGGTTTAATAATTTTGAATCTTTGAATTTTTGAATATATTGGTGCCCTAGTAATTATGGCCTTACAGGCCACTAACCACCTTGTCTTTTGTCTAAACCAACCTAACCCATGTATTAACCCGAGATGGTCATGTAGCAAAGCGCTAAGACATCTCATTTACATTACATCTCAGAATAGGGTTTATTATTGGTCATGTTGAACATTTTTTATGATGATAACCTACACCATACTAACGGGACTCACTGCCCTAAGTTGCCCTGGCAACTTAATATAATTATATAAAGGAATGAAATTCTATCTAATATATATGCTGCCTAACCATCGGTTTACATACTACTACGCTTTGGCTAGCTGTCACTTTATCCATACACCCAGCCCTTCTATATTATTTCTTTCATTTTATCCTCGTTTTTATTCCTGATCTACAGTATATGCCGAGTTTTTTATTGTACAACTATCCACCACTTAGTATTTGCGGACTTTTTCCTTCCCACCTTATTATGTGATATTTTACATATTTAGGCTCTGCTATTGAATATATTACGGACGGATTGACGTTGTTATGTGGATAGCGTTCCCCCTATAAGCAATGCCTAATAGATACTTCCCATAAAAGGTTTTATCAAATGTATTATCAATCACCATTTAGGAACTAACATAGGAGACAATGATCTTTGCATGTCCTTTGTAGTAATACTGTTGTATGCAATGCCGATGTCTCACTTTTAAATTATTGCTTAAATAAATCTGCAATATGTCCGAGGATACCAGCGCCAACATGCGGCAATAGGAACGCCCATCGGGATACCCTATAATATACCAATTAGTTGGGATTCCCTAATATCTCCTGATTGGCTTCTTCGTAGAGGGGGGAGGGATGTCCGCATGCTGACGCTCGCTATATAAACTATCTGACGAGGTATGCGTGCACCCGCTTCAGAAGACGTAATCAATACGAAACGTGCGTAAAGCGGATACACGCACACCCACACGCACTGCCGGACTGATCAGCTGTACCCTGTTGAGGCGCGCGGCGTTCCCCAGCTGGAGACGACACTTACGATCTTACCGGATAGTAGTGCTGTGCTGGGAGGCTTATGCTTTGCATACTGACTGCCTATCACTCTGTTTTATAATTTATCCCCACCAATTGTCCTCATCCCATTAACCCTTTGGAAATTGGTTTTTAAAAAAACGTTTATTTTATGTATGTTGTATTGCACATGCCCCAGCGGTAGTGTTAATAAATAAACCCCCATTTTTTTGAACATACTGCACCATGAGAATATTTTTTTCATTGGAGGATCCCGGAACTAATAAATAAAAAAGAAGCAGAGCCATTCGGGCTAGGACATCTGTGCATCCATAGGACCCAGGAAGATCGATATCGCAGCTGCTGGAGATCCTTTCTACTTGCACTTTACCCCTGCAGGGGTGAGTGTCTTTGGTGAGTAGGGACCCAGGAGGGGAGCACCGGAGCACTGTGCGAATCCACCACTGCATTTTGTGATTCACCACCCTTGTGGGTGCACCAGTTCACGGACACTTATCTATATATACATTTTCTTATGTTTATTTTTATCTTTATTTTTTGACATTGTGTGGACTACATATTGTGGTTGCTATATCTAACCATTGGACTTATGCATTGATTTTTTTGATTATAGCCTCATTTGCATTTTTTGCTGAGTTACACACTTATTGGTATTTACCACTCTGCTGGTACATATACAATTTTGGATTTTACATTTTCGGATTCCACTTATCGTTGATTGACGATCACGGTTTATTTTGATATATATAAGTTTGTAACCTTTTTGCATCACTTAACTTATATTTCACACATTGTGTGACCACCTTTGCGGCTTAATAGCCAATTGTTTGCACACCTGTTGTACTATATTCAGAGTGTATACTATATGCCAATTAGGCTACCACATACTATCACACTCAGGCACTTGTATCCTTTTCACTTGTTTTGATCACATACAAGTCACATCTGTACCTTTTAGATACATTCAGCCTCTATTCTAGACAGCGCCACTACCCCTTTCATTTTTACATTTAGTTTTGTATCCCCTAGGGGATTATACATCAGGGGGGCTGCAGTCTTCACTATCACCGTCTTTGAGTCATTTCAATACCAATACCACCCTAGTTCATTGCTCCACCCTTACATACTCTCTCCTAAGCGCGGTACATCTCCCTTTTGTTCCTATGGAGAGGCAGCATGATTGACGGCCGGCCCTGGCACGGCACGCTTCTCCGGAAATACCCGAAATAGGACTTTGCGCTTCACGGCGCCTGCGCATAGTCTGTGCGCAGGCGCCGTATAGCGCTGTGAAGAGCCGAGACCTGTTCCGGCTGTCTTCGGGGAGCGTGACGTGCCAGAGCCGGCCGTCAATCACCTTCCCTCTCCATAGGAACGCCCATTCCCCGCGGAGAGTCGGAATCTTGTCTCTACGATTACACAGTGAGTACGGGGATAAAAAAATAAAGACAGGCATACTGTAGCTCGCGCTACTATGCCTCATTTTATGCTAAAAACATGTTAATAAGGGTGAACCTCCGCTTTAACCACCTCCAGTCTGGGCCAATCCTGACATTTCTCTCATACATGTAAAAGTCATTTAGAACTCCAAAACATTATATAATTTTTAAGCAGAGGCCCTGAAGAATAAAATCAGTGTTGCAAACACAATAGATTACCCAATTTTTTTTTATATAAAAGATAATGTTACCCAACATGTCACGCTTTAAATTTGTTCATGCCCGTGGAGTGGTGACAAACTAATGTACATTAAATTATCCATAGGCGACTCTTTAAAAGCCTTTACAGGGCACCAATTTAGCCCCCTTTCACACTTGTACGACTTCAAAGTCTTGCGATTTTGCCGCGATTCGCTGCCGCGATTTCAATGAATGCCTGTGTAAGTGGCATCAAAATCGGACCAAAGTAGTGCAAGGACTACTTTGAAGTAGGCACAACTTAAAGTCGTGCCAGTATGAATGGTAGTCATTGAAAATAATGGAGAATGACTTGTCATACGATTTTGCAGTCCAAAATCGTGAGACAAGTCGTATAAGTGTGAAAGGGGACTAAGAGTTAAACAGGAGGTCTGGTGCTCTCTTTGATATGCAGCGATACCTCACGTGTGGTGCGATCACCCTTGCTCGTGGGTACGCGGACGCTTTAAATTTTGTATTATTATTTATTTATTGATTTGAATACATTTTTTGGACACTGTTTTTATTTTTTGGGGGATTGAACTTTATTGCTATCGCAAGAGATGCTTGTGATAGCATTGGCGGTGACAGGTCCTCTTTATCTCTCCTATGCCAAAGTATGGCAAGTGGTTTAGTTATTATTGGTATTGCAGATATTTTGAATGGTTTGTGTTACTGGCAGCTGTTTGGTGTGCAACAGGTTCACGGGGTAGGTCACCAAATCCAGTGTTGATGGTTTTCCGTCTTCTGGAATCTAGATTGAGTTCCCAGGAGCTGGAAAGTATTTGTACAGGGTGAGGGCCAGAGGGTCATTGTCACATATTGGTGACAGCACAGTGAGATCTGACCTGGTGACAGTGTCTGGGAATGTCCAGCAAAGGCAACCTTCTGCTAATATATTCTTCTTACCATTTGCTCATCAGTATGACAAGGTTTGCCACAATTTTTTGAAAGAAAGTCACAATCTCAGTTTCATTGATTGCAAAGGGAATGATATTGAAGTAACTGTGTGTGAGGTTAAACTCTCTTTTCTTATGTCCAGGAAGCTTAGTGCTGATTCAAGGAGAGGTTGTCCACAAAAGTGAGCTGAATGCTTCCTCAAACTCTCGCCATGCCTACTCCTTCCATGTCATGGAATCGGAAAACACCACCTGGAGCTCAGAGAACTGGTAAGAGCCTTAAAAAGGAAGTAAACCCTCTGAAAGTTTTGCTAAAAAAAAAAACCTGCAAGAGAAAGGCATAATGAGCTACTTACCTGAGATCAAAGCTCCCGCAGCAACCCTCGTTCCTCTCCTCCGCCATGATACCCGGAGTGACTTTCGGGTATCGCTGCTCTTGCGCTGTGACTGGCCGGAGCAGCGATGACGTCACTCCCACGCATGCACCTGGGAGCCGTCAGGGATGGCACAGTCCTATTCATTAATGGCACGCTCAGTGCGCCTGCGCCGTTGTCTACGACGTGCATGCGCCATAGACATCTGTGCAGTCTTTTCTGCAAATATCTCCTTAACCATGTAGGTTAAGGAGATATTTCTTTCACCTACAGATAAGCCTAATCTAGGCCTTACCTGTAGGGCCAAGTGGTCTGTAATAGGTGGATTCAGAAAGACTTAGGCCGGCGTATCAAGTAGATACGCCGGCCTAAGTCTGAATTTGCACCGGCGCTAATTTAAGTGTATTCTGGGAACCAGATATGCTAAATTAAGCTCAGGATACGAGCGGCGTAAGTGTCTTACACCGTCGTATCCTAAAGTGTAAATTTTAGGCTGACCGCTAGTGGCGCTTCCATTGCGGTCGGCGTAGAATATGTAAATCACTAGATACGCCTATTCACGAACGTACGCCCGGCCGACGCAGTACAGATACGCCGTTTACGTAACGCATTATCAGGCTTAAGTTATTCCATCAAATAGCTGGAATAGTAATGTTAAGTATGGCCGTCGTTCCTGCGTCGAAATTTGAAAAATTACGTCGTTTGCGTAAGTCGTCCCGTGAATAGGGATTTACGTCATTTACGTCCACGTCGAAACAATAGGACCGTGCGGCGTACTTTGCCGCAATGCACACTGGGATATGTAGGCGGATGGCGCATGCGCCGTTCGTAAAATACGTCAATCACGTAAGGTCACCCACCATTACCATAAAACACGCCCCCTCAGCTAAATTTGAATTAGGCGCCATTACGCCCGATTTACGCTAACCACCACGTAACTTAGGCAGGCAAGTACTTTGTGAATCAATGTACTTGCCTCGCTAACTTACGGCGGCGCAGTGTAAACACGATACACTACGCCTGCCGCAAAGTTTAGGGCGGGCTTTCTGAATCCAGCTATACATGTTTACAACCACTTCAAAGTGTAACTAAGCTATTAGGGCAGTGATGGCAAACCTTAGCACCCCAGATGTTTGGAACTACATTTCCCATGATGCTCACCTATACTGCAGAGTGCATGAGCATCATGGGAAATGTAGCTCCAAAACATCTGAGGTGACAAGGTTCGCCATCACTGTATTAGGGCAATTACATTTTGTAGTAATTTAAGTATAGCATGGAGCATTGTCATGATCCGATTTAGACCTTGGGGGGTCCAGAGCACTTTACGTTTGGGAGCCCCTCATTAATGAGTTGGTTTAACTCTCTTAATAACTTTATAGGCCACCTTCTTTAAAAGTGCTCTATGTGTGCTAGAGCTGCTAACATTTTGTTTTTAAAAGGATACAGTATACAGTGGAACCTCGAATTGTGAGTAATGCGGTTAACGAGCGTTTCTCATCACAAGCAATTTATTTATATATTTTAAATCCTGACTTGGTTTGCAAGCATTGTCTCACAAAACGAGCAGGATTCAAGCCTCTGCAGTACCGCATTTGGCCAGAGGTGCGAGGGCGCCCAAGCCGTTAGGAAATACTCTGTTCCCGAGCCTTTCTGAATGCAGCTGAACGGTTTCTGAGTCTTTCCCCATGCCATAGAAGTCAATGTGGAACAAATTATTTTCGTTTTCATCGACTTCTATGAGGAAATTCGCTTTGATATGCGAGTGCCTTGGATTACAAGCATTCTCCTGGAATGGATGAATGCAACAGCAGTTATGTGTCTGGAACTTAGCCCTTAAATCATGCAGCAATGCCAAGTCGTTCAGTTGCTGCTATACCAAACATTACAAATGGAAGGATGCTCGTAATCCAAGGTTCCACTGTACCAGTCCAGAGTAAATCTTTTTACAGAGGATGACAAACCAAATATTACTTCCCAAGATAAATAAAAAAAAATCCTTTTTATTAAAAGTATCGATTATATTATATGGTATTGCAGAGAGCAGCCCCCAACCTCCTCTTTTGGGGTCCCCACCAGTGATCTGGGCCCTTCTTCTATAAGTGCCCCTACTCGCAGGCTTTGGCTGACACAGCGGGATCCAATGGTTTTCCGCTGCTGCTGAGTCTCCTGAGGAAGAGAAAGGGCTGCTAATACGGGCACATCGCTGGATTGAGATGGGGGCTTATGTAAGTGTTTAAAGGGGGCTTGCGGAAGCAGCTTTTGAAAGTTGTTTTATCTTAATGCAGAGAATGCCTTTATAATCATATGCGGGAACCTCAGTGAGCAGTAGAGGGACCTGCGCTTAAATTAGGTTGTGGAGCTAGATTCTCTTTCACATTTGAACCACAGTAGCAACCTCAAGGCCCATACACACGATCAGACTTTTTGACAACAACAGTCTTACAGACATGTTTGATCGGACAATCCGACCGTGTGTATGCTCCATTGGACAATTGTTTTAGTTATTTCAACAGACATATGTTCGCTGTGCATGCTCTCAAATTTTCCGGCAACAAATGTCCGATGGAGAATAATCTGATTGTGTGTGTACACAAGTCCATCAGACTAAAGTACAAACACGCATGCTCAGAACCAATGCTAAAGATCAGACAACAATAGCAGAAGTTGCCCAAAATTGTGGACGGTAAAGAGCTGAAAAACCTTGTGATTTGGTGAAAGTTGGCTGAAAATGTTCTGCTGTGTATATGCAGAAGAAGTTCACGACCAACGACCATTCGTACCAAAATCCACAGAAAAGTCAGATGAAAGTCCAATCGTGTGTATGAGGCTTTAGATATGCTGAAAGATGCCTGTTTACAGAACTCACCGAGTCATCACAGCAATGACTCATCCATTATTGATCGTTTCCAATCAGACAAACTAAACCTCAAAGCAAGCTATTTCAGGAAATAACAGGAAACATGTAAAAGTGATCCTGAAGCTCCATCTACTGGCTGAAAATAAGAATACAATTCTACTCATTTGCAATATTGAATTTTTATCTACGTGTTTAAACATTTCAATTGTCCAGGATGCCTATTCTGTGACATTTGCATTTTTTTTTTCTAATACTTTAAACTTGCACTTGTCTAGGTTGCAGCCAACAGCTGAACTACCATTTCCATCTGTGTACACATGACATGAACCCTTGAGGAGCATTTACTGGTCCAGTGCTCCCTGCAATGGAAAAGGGAACCATCACTTCTTTTATGCAATAAATATATCATCCTATCATCTTTTTCTTTTCCAGTAATCGGTGAAAACAAGTTAAAAATCCTCTTGTCATGTACTGCTTCTGCCATTAATTTTTTTGTCGTCATGGAAACAAAAAATGGACAAACACCGGTTTCTCAAAAGTGTTCTTTATCTTTAAAAAAAACAAAAAAAAAACAGTGTTTTGTTCTTGTGAATTTTATACATCTTCAAAGAAAATATGGAACATGGTAATACGTTTTACAGGATACAGAGATATAAATAAAATAATTAAGAAAATCAACATTTTGTAAAATCAAAATTTAAAGTTTTTTTCTTAATATTGCGTGGGCTTTATTATACACAATACTGAAGGAATAAAGATTTACATTGATTGCACATTAGAAAATCAAAGTGGAAATGCATATTGTACATTTAGGTACAGAAATCTACCTGTATTTAGATTTTTTTCTGCTTAGCAATTATTGTTATTATACAGGATTTATATAGCGCCAACAAGTTGCGCAGCGCTTTACAACATGAGGGCAGACAGTACAGTTACAATACAAATCAATACAGGAGGGATCAGAGGGCCTTGCTCCTTAGAGCTTACAATCTAGAAATGAAAGTTTTTGTTCGGTGGTTATAATTTAACCTAAACTCTGCTTCTAAATGTACGTAAAAAGAACCAGCAAAGATATAGACTGCAGGATTAATACCAAAATATAAAAAAGGTGACTTCACCCAGGGCTGTCATTCTAGTACTGGATCGACACCACAGGATGAACCACTGCCAGCTTCTAGGCATGGTTTAACATAAACCAGTAATAAAAATCAAGTATACCCAACAGAGCATAGGAATGTCACTTTACCCCACAAACAAAACCCAACGTCTTCCATTAGCCGAGAGCCACCACCAATGAAATGCTGGGATCTTTCAATACATCAGAATATAAGGTAGTCTCTTGCACTACACAATGCAATACTAGTCCTCTACAGATGACTGAAGCACTGCCATTTTATTGTGGGATGGGGAGGGAGAAGTCCCTATATTCTGATTTGCACTAAGGCCCCTTTCACACTGGGGCGGAGGCGGAATTGTCGCTTTACTGTCAATTTTGCGGCGCTAGAGGGGTGCTTTTACTCCCCTGCTGGCAGCCAAGAAAGAGTTAAAACCAACAGTATAGCCACGGTGCCCATTGATTTCAATGGACAGGAGCAGTATACACACCGCTCCAAAGATGCTGCTAGCAGGACTTTTTTTTTTACCGTCCTGCTAGCGCACCGCCCTCGTCGCTCTCACACTGGAGAGACAGCAGCGGCTGTTTCAGGTCGCTTTGCAGGTGCTATTTTTAGCGTTATAGCGCCTGCAAAGCGACCCAGTGTGAAAGGGGTCTAAGTTGATGTTTTGCATATGAAGCTCATGGGCCATAATGAAAAAAAATAAAACATGTATTGGTGACTGCATTTGTTTGTGCATAGTGGTGGTGCAATATTTTTTTCAATCAGCGGTTTCTTAAGGCTGGGTTCACACTTATGCAAATTGGATATGGGTTTTCTCCGCATCTAATTAGCATGACAACTCCTCAATGGAGCCGATTCACACATTTCCGTGGCGGCTGCAGAGCAGATTGCACAGGGGTCCTGTGTGTCTTTGGCTCCGTTTCAGATCTGAATTTAGGCAAAAATTTGGGCCAGATTGTCCCTGAAATGGAGAACAGGGACGCACTGGACCCCTGCTATGAGCCGCATCCGAATTTAGGGTGAACCCAGCCTAAAAGTGGAATCACAGCTTTTCCTTCAGTCTTGCACCATTGTACAGTCTCCTCTCCTGTACTGAAATTGCTCACTTTGATTTTACTGATTTTATTGTGAGCGTCTCACAATGTACATTAGAACCTGGTTCAAGTGAGATACACCCTCATATCCCTTCAGTCCTTCATAGATGGCTCAAATTTCAGCTGAATACTTCTAAACCTGAAAAATTGTCAAAGATGGCCCTGCAAGCACCACCAGGTTCTACAAGACGCAATTAATTGAGCCAGGTGAAAAATTATCAACCAAACAACAACTGCATTAAACCTGATCCGGTCACTTTTCAGCAGTGCCATTGTATTCAGACAGCTATGGCTAAGTAAATACAATAGATGGCACTGGAGATTACTCCACCCATGCTGTTAACATGACTCCACCCATGCTGTCTATCGATTCCCCCATCAACACAGACAGAGGAATCCCTCCTGCCAAGCCAGGAAAAAAAACAGCAATTTTTGCTAGCAGCTATACCATACTGATGATCGCATGCAAAATCCAGCATGCTGGTTATACCCAAGTTGAAAAATCAATTTGCTACATTCAGCCTGCCCATGCATGGTTCAAATCTTGGCTGGTTTCTACCAAGATTTTGACAGTCTATAGCTGGCCTTAGACTGTGGGCTGAACTAAAGAAAGTCATTATGGATATAGTTGTCTTTACTGTGCCTGGTTTACCACTTTCATCTATTGGATTTCAGTAGTGAAAGTTCAACATCACATGTGGGTGAAAATCAATGGCAGTCCTCGTGTAAACACAGCGGGGGTTGATTTACTAAAACTGGTGAGTGCAAAATCTGGTGCAGCTCTGCATATAAACCAATCGGCTTCCAGCTGTTTTGTCAAAGATCAACTGAACAATCTGAAGTTAGAAGCTGATTTTTCATAGCTCTTGCCTCAGAGGCTAGCTGGGGACTTCTGAGAGCAGTAGTAAGGCAGAGTGCTGTGCTGTTTCAAGAAGCTATGTTCAGCACCAAGGATGAGCTCCGGCGTGTTCGCATAGTACACGTGCAGAGCCCGCCAGGAAGTCTGCACGGCGCTAATCACAAGCAGGGAGACATTTCCCGATCTCTGCAGCCGAGCATCGGGACAATGTCTCCCTGGCTGTGATTAGCGCTATGCAGACTTCCTGACGGGTTCTGCACGTGCGAACACGCCAGAGCTCATCCTTATTCAGCACCCTGCCGGCTCTTCCGCCAGTCACAATCTGCTTGTATTGCACTGAGACCTAGTAATGATGACACCGAGTCTAAAATAAGGATTGTAATACAAATGGAAAGGTTTCATTTACAAATGTCATTAGCATGATTATGAAGGGGAGGGGGATCAGAAAAGACAAAATACAAAGAGATTCACAGATTAAACCTTAATAGTAGATCAATCTAATGTTGTGCCTTAGACCTGGGCCTAATTTGTGTTTTAGTGAATGAAACAACCGATGCCGTCTAGACCTGCTAGAATTTACTGTGCACCAATTTGGAGAAGTCTTAGGCTGGATTCACATTATGTGTGGCACAGCAAGGGGTCCGGTGCGTCCCCGTTCACCGTTTCAGATCCAAATTTTTGCCTGAAATTGAACCAAAGACGCACAGGACCCTTCTGCTATGTGCTTTGCGGCCACCCTGGAGATGTGTGAACCGACTCCATTGAGAGCCAGTCGCACTCACCTGTCATGTAAATTGGATGTGGAGAAACCTGCATCCAATTCTCATAGGTGTGAACCCAGCCTGAATGTGTGCTGTATACCTGCAAATACTGAAAAATTCTTCATCAGTGAATATTCTTATGTTTTTTTTAAATCCAAATGTTATGCTTCTAGGAAAGAATATAGTGCAAGGGTCAACAATATAACTGGCTTTAAAATCTGCTAGCATCTGACCTGTACTGGGCTGCCAATGAAACCCGTAGGTTCACATAGGGCATATCTAGTAAGTTATAACCTTTTCCTAAAGGCCCGTACACACAATCTGACTTTTTGACAACAAACCTCCAACGGACCTGTTTTTGCAGACAATCCGACCGTGTGTACGCTCCATCGGACAAATGTTCGCTGTGTGAACAGACAAACTTTCCATCAACAAATGTCCTACGTCGGCTAATCCGATCGTGTGGACTAAAGTCCAAAGTACAAACATGCATGCTCAGAACCAATGCTAAAGATCAGACAATAGCAGAAGTTGCCCAAAGGGTGGCGGTAAAGAGCAGAAAAACTACATAGCGCGTCTATTACGTCACTACGTTCGTGTTTGTTGGCTGAAAAAGTCCAACCGTGTGTATGTATACCAAGTTCACGGACAACGCCCTTTGGGGCAAAATCCACAGAAAAGTCAGTTGGAAGTTCGATCATGTGTATGGGGCTTTAAAGCTGCTGTAGACGGGATTCGTTTATAAGCACCGAGAGTTGCATTTGCCTAAAACATGAACAGATCTCATTACCAACTGCATTAGGCCACGTTCACACAAGCGTAAAGTGGAACTTTACCAAAAGGGGAAGTTCCATTTTTTTGCATCCTCCACTGCCACATTTGGCACTTTTTGGTTGGGAGCGGGTACCTGGTTTTGACCCACTTCTGGATGAGATTGATGCAGTGATCTGTGAGAATGTTCACCCCCCCCTGTCTTCTGGGACACATCACAGGTCCCAGATAACTGTGGGGACCATTCACAAAACGTCTCACTTATGCGCAGTAAGAAACCAGCTATAAAACGAGAAGGCTTTCCTGACGGTTTCCCTTACCTAAGATGCCGGTGCCTGAAACCCAAGCAGATTGAAAAATCGGCTCGAGTGAAGACATCACTGGATCCCTGGAAAGGTAAGTGTCCTTATATTAAAAGTCAGCAGCACTTTTATTTTTTTGGGGGGAGACTGGAGCTCCTGTTTAAGGCTGGGTTCACACTACTACACTACTTTCATCCTACTTTGCTCTGTGTTCAATGTTTCCCTATGAGAGCGTCTTGTAGCGTCCTACACAAGTCGGTCCGACTTTGAAAATGCTCCCTGTACTACTTTTGGTCCTACATTGATCCTACTTCAGGCCCATTGAATATCATTGAAGTCGGACCAAAGTAGTATCCTGTTCATGAAAGTAGGATGTAGGACCAATGTAGCAGAGCAAAGTAGGATGAAAGTAGTGTAGTAGTGTGAACCCAGCCTAAGCATACGCCCTTATGAGGGCCATGTGGGCCTGCACAAGCGATGTACAGGTGTTCCAGGTATCCTTGCGCAGGCAATACCATTCTCGTCAATTGGGGGACAGAGCTACTACTCCCAAGTTAAGTAAAATGTGTGAATGAGGCCTTAAAACAGGGGTGCCCAACCTTTTGAAGAGCGAGGGCCACTTAAGCGACTTGGTAAACGGTTGTGGGCCACAATGAGTGGCGAGGGCAGATGACAAGTTCGTGTCCACTTTTCATATGCAGAGTGGATACGGACAAAACCCGTTTTACTGTGCTGTATGTGCCCTCCCTCCGACCCAATCCACCCAGATCCCCTTCTGTTTGTTTTTTTAGCTGATCAAAATTGGAGGTGGGTGTAAATGGACACAAGTATGTTTACATCTGCTGCTCCATAGAGGTGAATGGGGGGTCCGATTGGGTCAGACTTATTATGTGAAAGGGGCCTTAGGCTGCTTTCACACTGATGCACTGTGATTTACCTGTACCGTGGGTGCAGCACAGTGCACCTGTGGCTTTCATGCGGGTTAGCTACACTTTCCCATAGACTTCTATTATATCCTGCAGGTGTGGTGCACTTTCAGAATGCGCACCAAACCAGCAGGTAAAAACAGAAGTCTATGGCTAAGTGTAGGTAAGATGCACTGCACGTTGCTTCAGTTTGAAAGCAGCCCAATAACCCCTGCAGAAGAGCGATTTGCCCATATTTACACTGTGATTTAAGTAATAAACTTACCTTTAATAACAGTCTTCCATACAGGTATTGCCGGCAGGTGCTATCACTATCACTTGCTTCCTCTACCGCCGGCTTTATTCAAAACACTGATCTGGGCTTGCTGACCCACCATCCCAGGGCAGGAGGTTGCAGGTCACATCAAAGGACACTGTTGGCCACATGGCCCCTCGGGCCACTGGTTGGGCTCCCCCTACCATAAAGTATAGATAAAGTCATGACCTTTTTTTAGTTCTGAATAGAGTGAAGGGGGATTAGAATAGGGCTGAAAGGATTAAACGATAATGAATATCGTTGTCAACGATTTTCATTATCGATTAGTTGGTCTAACAGCACGCACCTTCCTCCCTGCCAGTCCCGCCTCTGTCCCAGTGTTAGAATCCTGTGTACAAGCTGGCGGCGGCACCGCCGTATTCTCATGAGAATACATTGGCGCTCATGTGACCAGGCACGTCCGCCTCTCTCCCTCTTGCTGATGTCAGCTCCTCCCCTGATATTCTTAGCCCCGCCCGCTGCTGCCTCGAGGGAATAGAGAGAGAGGAAGGCGAGAAGCAGCCGTGAGCACCAAGCTGTACCTGTGATATAAGGTAGTGGCTATACAATACTATATTAATTTCTGTGATGACATGATCATAAGTATTTCTGGGAGATAGTTAGATTGGTGTTCCTGGGGGTGTAACATATTACGTTTTTTTTATACATTTATCTGATTAATCGAAACAATAATCTGCGAATTAATTGATTTATGAAAATAATTGTTAGTTGCAGCCCTAGATTAGAATGCTTGTTAGGTTTGTGTTTACTGTAAAAGAAAATCCCAACTTTTGGTTGTCCCCAGAACAATAATAGAGAAGGAATCTTCCATTGGGGACACGACTTCTGGTGACAACCAGAGAGTCTCTCACTGTAGAAGGATTTCCTCTCACTGTTTTGACAGTGGGACAGGAAGGGAAATCTCCCAAATAGGACACAGATGGCAAATAATAATAATAAAAAAAAATGATGGATTAAAACCCTCCCTTATTCCATCCAAAATAAAGTTTCAAAATATGTGAACAGGCAGGCTCTTTATTGCAAAAGAAAAAAACTATGTATTTTGCAATGAAGAATATGTACTTGCCTCTTTACAAATGTATAAAAGCTGCCTGCCCAGCTCAGAGTACAATTTCGGCATCTATCAGGATGAACGCATTCCCTTACATGCGCAAGGCATTATGTCATCCTGAAATGGCCAAAGATTCAAAACCTGAAGGAAGACCAGGTGAAGAAGCCTGATGAGGTAGCTTGTGGCCATCACATTGCTGGAGGGCGTGTGAGTAAAGTGGCTGTAATCCCTTCCATATACCCAGTGATGTGACTGGCCTCACTTGATATACAGAAATTAAACAGATCCTCCTACAAAAGCTGTACATGTTTATATCTTTCCCCTACATCCATTTAAGGTTCACAATTTACACAGGATCTCTCAAAAGCAGAGAGCTGAAGTTAGGAGAGCTCCGTGAGCTGATGGAAGGAAAGGGACACCCCCCCTCCCCCTGAGGCTTTCAAATCAGCTGGATCTCCCTCCCCTGTCACCATTTTTCTCTTGATTTAAAGAGAACTTGTCAGAAGTGACTCATGCTGATAGCAGAGGAAGAAGGCAGCAGACCGAAATGACAGTGCTCTGGATTGAGGCAGGTACACACTATAGAGCAGGGATATGCAATTATCGGACCTCAAGCTTTTGCAAAACTACAAGTCCCATCATGCCTCTGGGTGTCATGCTTGTGGCTGTCAAGAGTCTTGCATCGCCTCATGGGACTTGTAGTTCTGCAACAGCTGGAGGTCCGCTAATTGCATATCCCTGCTATAGAGGGATATGCTTTGTTCATATTTTATGTCGGGGGTTTACAAGCACTTTCAGCAAATATCTGGCTGGTAGCTGTAAATCCCCCTTTCCTTTGCGTTCCTGTTTTATTAAAGCGGAGTTCCACCCAAAAGTGGAACTTCCGCTTAAACCACTCCTTGCCCCTTTACATGCCACATTTGGCATGTAATTTTTTTTGGGGGGGGGTGGGGGCTTCCGTTGGACTTCCTGTCCCACTTCCTCCTTCCGCCCATGGACCTCTTCTGGTAGCTGCTGACTTTTAATAAAAGTGGGTGTAAACCCCTTTAACCTACAAGTAAGCCTAGATTAAGGCTTACCTGTAGGTGCAACAAATATCTCTCAAACCTAAAAGTTTTAGGAGATATTTGCAGAAAAGACAGGCACCGATGTCTACGGCACATGCGCACTGAGTGTGCCGCTTCTAACGACGATCATGCCATTAGTGGCGGCACCTGCACGGTAGTGACGTCAATGCTGCTCCGGCCAGTCACAGAGCCTGAGCAGCGATACCCGGAAGTCACTCCAGGTATCATGGTGGCAATGGAGGAGGTGTCCGATGACCGCTGCAGGGCTTCGATCTCAGGCAAGTAATTCAAAATGAGCTAGTATGCTATGCATACTAGCTCATTAAGCTTTTGTCTTGCAGGTTTTTTTTTTTTTATTAACTTTGTAGCTTTAATTTTAACTCATTTGCTTGGATTATTTCCCATTACTCTGTATGATGTTAACACTTTTTAGTACAGTACCAACCTGGTGTATGCCTAACACAACAGATTCTCACTCACTAGCTATATGAGCAATTAATTATTTCAAGGCCATCATCTCTATCATGCAACAGGTTTGTAAACAGTCCATTTAAAGACTCATAATTGACATAAACCTCAAAGCAATCTATTCAAAGGTCCGTTCACCCAAACTGATCTTGCTTTTAAATAGGGTGTTCTTGTGGGCTGAATCATTCACATGAGTCCTGCAGGGCCCACTAACAGGCCAGGTTTGCAAGATAACTGAAATACATCACAGCTGATATTGTTTGCTCCTCAGTGATTGCAGACTAGACTTCATCTCCCCAAGGTAATACATAAAACCTGGCCTGTTAGTGGGCCCTGCAGGACAGGGTTGATGACCACTGTTCTATAGCTCTTGAATTTAGCAAGAGTTATATACTCGACTGCACCCATGTGCAGCGGTCATTAGTGCAGGGTCTCACTCTCCCTGTTGGGTTTTTTCATTTATGTAAAATTGTGTCAGGAAGAGGGAGACTCCTTGGACATGGAGGTGAAAAGCTCTTTACTTTCAAAAAGGTAGAAAGTAAACCGTAGTACATGCCTCAGCCGAACATAATACACCTGAACCAGAAATATCAGCTTTGGGTAGAATAATACTTAAAATTTTCAGAGGGCAGAAGACTTCTTAGCTCCTTAGACCATAAACATGATATGCAGGTAAAGCGGCAGAATCAAGTTGTCTATTTGGGTAGTAAAACCTTCTAGCAGTGACACCAATGTGATGGACCCCAATAACCAGACGTAGCCAGTGTTAATGTTCACACTGCTATCAAATATAAGGATAAGGGCCACCGCAATAATCTGGGCGAAGATGGACATGATGGTCCCCTCAAATGTCTTCTTTGTGCCAGGCCATTTAATTTCCCCCATTGAGCTGCCACAGACGGAGGCTATAGTGTCACCAACTCCCACGGCCAGAATGCCACAATAAGGCAGCAAGGTAGAGGGGCCAGAAAGAGATGTTGCGCAGAGTCTTGGAAAGAGCCAAACCGGTAGAGACATCCCCAACAGAAGGTAAATGTGTGACAGAATCAGTGGACCGCTATCCCGCTCATCCAGGAACAGCGTCAGAAGAGTCCGTAAGGTCTGTCCAAGTGGCTTGATGTGGAAGAAGCGAACGTATTCCAATAGCACAAAAACAGCCAAACATACCACTGCAGCCACATAGAGCAAAGAACGATCGTACATGACTCCAGGAACATAGACAACCACTGCAAGAAAGTGAAAGTACTTGCGGGTTATGGTGGATACTTGCGGCTTTTTGGAGTCCGTGGACCTCTTTGAATTTTGAAGTAGAACAATCCCGCAAGCAACAAGAACAAGGCATGTCCAGAAGAGGAGGAGATACAGTCGTGTTTTGCTCTGAACCAGAAACTCCACCAGCCAGAAGAGCGGATGTCTCTTGATGAGGTACTGCAGCCAGGGCACAAAGACTCCCAGACCTAAAACGGCGGTCATCATGTAGAAAAATAAAGCGGAGGTCCAAGTGGTGGAGTCCATGAAAAAAAACAAGGCTGAGAAAATAATGCCCAGCAGGACCAAAGCCACCAAAGTCACCAGCAGGAGGTAATCAACGGGATCTCCCTTTCCACCCACGGCATTCAAGGAGCGCTTGATAAGCTGGTTAAGGACAAAGCTGAGTCCACCGAGGACAATGAGGGCCTCCCCAGGAGTGAAGCAACGTGGCAGCAAGTAAAGGATAATCATGCTGAGATACACAAAGATGAGGAGCACCTCCAGAACTTCGATAATTTCAGACACGGCCAGAGAATTCTTCATAGTATACAGCACCGCACAACAGGTGGCTCCAGACACTATGCAGGTGTTTTTCGGCACAGGTTTGGTAATACCCAGTGCAATTATGGACAGGAAATAGGCCAAGGCCATGCCGGTGGCTGTTATGACCACGCTGAACCTTTCAAAGTAAACATTGCCCGAAGCCTTGCACCTCTCCCTCATCACAATGCCCAGCAAAGGGATGATCATACTGGCTGGGAGGAGTCCACTGTTGGCAGAAGATCGAAACTGGAACACTGCTCCACCGGACTGCAGCAATCGATCCCATTTATGCTGCACATAAAAAGCCTGCACAGCCAAGGCCAGGGTACACCAGGAAAAGCGATCCCACACTACAGAATGAATACTGAGGACAATGCAAAAGACCACAAGGGACTCCGCCACTACAAGTTTATTCACCATATTGCCAGGGACCATTGATCCAAAGATGGCCGAACTTCTACAAGGCTTCCAGAAATGATTCACGCTCGCCTGTGTCTACAAAGGTTTCCCCCGATTTCTCATCTTCCTTGTCTGGAAAGTCCGCAAACAAACCTAAAAAAAAAAAAATGTCATACATGTTAAAATGTATACATCATTAAATCTCATAAAAACAACCGTTTATTAATTCTAAATCTGACACTATCCAATGTGCCTGCCATGGAGGTCCTTGTTGGGGATCCTCTTGTTAAGTCATTTGTTTCCTGTTAGACATTTTGGGGCAGATCCACAAAGATCTGCCCCGGCGCAGCGTATGTGAGATACGCTACGCCGCCGTAACTTACTTTTGTTAGCTTTGAATCCAGAAAGAATTTGCGCTGTAAGTTACGGCAGCGTAGTCTATCTCTCGCGGCGTAACGACACGTAATTCAAATCGGCGAGTAGGGAGGGAGCTGCGGTGGCTCAACGCGATTGGCACTGCGCTGACAAGCCATTCACCTCTGCAGTTAGGGGTTCGAATCCTGGTCTTGGCTACATGTGAATTGAGTTTGGTGGTCTCAGCCCGGCTCCCGGCGAGGTAAGCCTGCGCTTAGTATGCCCACCCCACTTCCACAAAAACCACCACACTTACACGCACTCGAAATTGGGTTAACATGCACGCACTTTGACCACGCGTTCTCTAAAAAAAAAAAAATAGAGGCGAAGGACTAATGGGGCTGGTTGAGTGGGCTAATCCTCTCACTCCCTTATAGGGAGTCCCTCTGCCCCGTTGCGCTTCAAAGCGGACCACGTAGGGCGGGCTATGTGGGAGGACCCCCTCACACACCCGCCATTGCCACCCGGGGCATGGAGAAAGGTGGCAGATGGCCTCTGGGGGAGGCCTGCCTACTCCCAACTCCTGCAGTCCGGCTCCTCTCTCGAGTACACGCACAAAATACACTTAAAAAAAAAAAAAAAAATCGGCGAGTAGGGGGCGTGTTTCATTTAAATGAAGCGCGTCCCCGCGCCGAACGAACTGCGCATGCTCCATTCCTAAATTTCCCGCCGTTCATTGCGCTAAATGACGTCGCAAGGACGTCATTTTTTTGACATGGACATAAATTACGTCCAGCCACATTCACCGATGACTTACGCAAACAAAATAAAACATTTTTAATTATACGCGGGAACGACGGCCATACTTAACATTGCGTACGCCACCAAATAGCAGCTTTAACTATACGCTGAAAAAAGCCGACTAGAGACGACGTAAAAAAAATGCGACGGACGCTCGTACGTTCGTGGATCGTCGGAAATAGCTGATTTGCATACTCGACGCGGAAAACGACGGGAACGCCACCCAGCGGACGCCGAAGAATTGCATCTAAGATCCGAAGGCGTATGTAGACGTACGCCTGTCGGATCTAACCCAGATGCCGTCGTATCTTGGTTTGAGGATTCAAAACAAAGATAGGACGCAGGAAATTTGAAAGTACGCCGGCGTACTCTCTTTGTGGATCTGCCCCTTTATATTTATCAACACACTTCCAAGCCCCGCCCACATTCCCTATATTGCCAGACCCCGCCCAAATTTCCTATAGCATCAGGCCCTGCCCACATTTCAAATAGTGTCAGGCCACACCTCCACTAACACAGGGTTGCCGACCGTCTGTAAATTTACGGACAGTTTGTAAATTTCGGGAGCTTTACAAACTGTCCATAAATGTCCATTACTGACAGTGGCCGCCCATAAAAAATATTGCCTGCAGTCTCTGACCATCTCCTGTGCCATGTCTGCAGTCTCTGACCATCTCCTGTGCCATGTCTGCAGTCTCTGACCATCTCCTGTGCCATGTCTGCAGTCTCTGACCATCTCCTGTGCCATGTCTGCAGTCTCTGACCATCTCCTGTGCCATGTCTGCAGTCTCTGACCATCTCCTGTGCCATGTCTGCAGTCTCTGACCACCTCCTGTATCATATCTGCAGTCTTTGACCATCTCCTGTATCATATTTGCAGTCTCTGACCATCTTCTGTGCTGTGGCTGCAGTCTCTGACCATCTCCTGTAGCATGTCTGCAGTCTCTGACCATCTCTTATGCCATGTCTGCAGTCTCTGATCATCTCCTATGCTGTGGCTGCAGTCTCTGACCATCTCTTGTGCCATGTCTGCAGTCTCTGACCACCTTGTGTATCATATCTGCAGTCTCTGACCACCTTGTGTATCATATCTGCAGTCTCTGACCATCTCCTGTATCATATTTGCAGTCTCTGACAATCTTCTGTGCTGTGGCTGCAGTGTCTGACCATCTCCTGTAGCATGTCTGCAGTCTCTGACCATCTCATGTGCCATGTCTGCAGTCTCTGACCATCTCCTGTACCATGTCTGCAGTCTCTGACCATCTCCTGTACCATGTCTGCAGTCTCTACACACTGTAATGCAGTGTTTCTCAATTCCAGTCCTCAGGCCCCCCCAACAGGTCAGGTTTTCAGGATTTCCATTATTTTGCACAGGTGATTTGATCAGTTTCACTGCCTTAGTAATCACCACAGCCTTTTCATCTGAGGGAAATCCTGAAAACCTGACCTGTTGGGGGGGCCTGAGGACTGGAATTGAGAAACACTGCTGTAATGTAAGGGGGAACTCTGTGGACTTTTGTGTAAGGAGGAGGCTGTAATGACCAGAGATCCCCCCCTTTACATCACAGCTTTCCTTTACACCAGAGTCAGCAGCATCCCCCCTCACATCAGAGTCCTCCTTTATATCAGTCCATAGTGTTCCTTTTTATATGTCAGGGCCAGCAGAGTCCCCCCTAGCACTGTAAAGGGGAACTCTGTGTTGGGTTCTTATTTATATTACCCTGACCATCATGTAAACTGAGAACTTTTGTTATCCATTAAACACATTGCTTATCACACTTGCTATGCATTGAAATTGAAATGTTATTAAAAATTGGTGCTGTCAGTAAATTCTTGGTGACCGGTCAGTAAATGTCTCCCTGAGCCCCATTCTCTATACACACCGCTACCGATGAGGGATCATTCTATACACCGTACTGTATAGGGACAATGAATGACCGAGGACTCCGGGAACATGACCGCTAAATCCACACCGAGAACAATTCCCCGACCTCCGAAAACCCCCCGCTCTTCCCGCACAACCACCTTTACCTAGGACAGCGCCATCTTGGGCTCCGGACACCAGACTACCGGAAATGACGTTTCCCGGAGCCGCGCGACTTCCGGCAGCGGCTAATTCGTCTTCCCCCGTTCCCCGGTGTAGTGTGGCGGGCGGGTGACGTGAGGTCACGTGTTCGGCGGTGGGCGAGAAGAAGACGGAGATGGCGGCTACCGGGGGCCTAGACGTGAGGTACGCGTGGGGGGAGGGACACCAGTGTGTGTGTGTGTATAGCTATGTACTAATGAGGCGGGAAGATTGAGGAGAGAATGACTGACACCACAACTCCCAGCATTACACCTTGTACTCCACTACAACATTACACATTCTACTCCACTACAACTCCCAGCATTACACCTTGTACTCCACTACAACTCCCAACATTACACATTCTACTCCACTACAACTCCCAGCATTACACCTTGTACTCCACTACAACTCCCAACATTACACATTCTACTCCACTACAACTCCCAGCATTACACCTTGTACTCCACTACAACTCCCAACATTACACATTCTACTCCACTACAACTCCCAGCATTACACCTTGTACTCCACTACAACTCCCAACATTACACATTCTACTCCACTACAACTCCCAACATTACACATTCTACTCTCTACAACTCCCAACATTACACATTCTACTCTCTACTCTCTACTTCACTACAACTCCCAACATTACACATTCTACTCTCTACAACTCCCAACATTACACATTCTACTCTCTACTCCACTACAACTCCCAACATTACACATTCTACTCTCTACAACTCCCAACATTACACATTCTACTCTCTACAACTCCCAACATTACACATTCTACTCTCTACAACTCCCAACATTACACATTCTACTCTCTACTTCACTACAACTCCCAACATTACACATTCTACTCTCTACTTCACTACAACTCCCAACATTACACATTCTACTCTCTACTTCACTACAACTCCCAACATTACACATTCTACTCTCTACTCCACTACAACTCCCAACATTACACATTCTACTCTCTACTTCACTACAACTCCCAACATTACACATTCTACTCTCTACTTCACTACAACTCCCAACATTACACATTCTACTCTCTACTTCACTGACAACTCCCAACATTACACATTCTACTCTCTACTTCACTACAACTCCCAACATTACACATTCTACTCTCTACTCCACTACAACTCCCAACATTACACATTCTACTCTCTACTTCACTACAACTCCCAACATTACACATTCTACTCTCTACTTCACTACAACTCCCAACATTCTACTCTCTACTTCACTACAACTCCCAACATTACACATTCTACTCTCTACTTCACTACAACTCCCAACATTACACATTCTACTCTCTACTTCACTACAACTCCCAACATTCTACTCTCTACTTCACTACAACTCCCAACATTACACATTCTACTCTCTACTTCACTACAACTCCCAACATTACACATTCTACTCTCTACTTCACTACAACTCCCAACATTACACATTCTACTCTCTACTTCACTACAACTCCCAACATTACACATTCTACTCTCTACTCCACTACAACTCCCAACATTACACATTCTACTCTCTACTTCACTACAACTCCCAACTTTACACATTCTACTCAACTACAACTCCAAACATTACATATTCTACTGCCCTACAACTCCCAACTTTGTATTCTTTGCTATACTACATCTCCCAACTTTACACAGTCCACTTCACTACAACTCCCAGCATTCTATTCTCTACAACTCCCAGCATTAAACCTTGCACTCCACTACAACTCCCAGCATTCTACTATCTGCTCCACTACAACTCCCAGCATTCTATTCTCTACAACTCCCAGCATTAAACCTTGTACTCCACTACAACTCCCAGCATTCTACTATCTGCTCCACTACAACTCCCAGCATTCTATTCAACTCCCAGCATTACACCTTGTACTTCACTACAACTCCCAGCATTATGCCTTGTACCGCACTACAACTCCCAGCATTACACCTCGTACCGCACTACAACTCCCAGCATTACACCTCGTACCGCACTACAACTCCCAGCATTACACCTCGTACCGCACTACAACTCCCAGCATTACGCCTTGTACCGCACTACAACTCCCAGCATTACGCCTTGTACCGCACTACAACTCCCAGCATTACACCTCGTACCGCACTACAACTCCCAGCATTACACCTCGTACCGCACTACAACTCCCAGCATTACACCTCGTACCGCACTACAACTCCCAGCATTACACCTTGTACCGCACTAAAACTCCCAGCATTACGCCTTGTACCGCATTACACCTTGTACCCCACTACAACTCCCAGCATTACACCTTGTACCGCACTACAACTCCCAGCATTACACCCTGTACCCCACTACAGCTCCCAGCATTACGCCTTGTACCCCACTACAACTCCCAGCATTACGCCTTGTACCCCACTACAACTCCCAGCATTACACCCTGTACCCCACTACAACTCCCAGCATTAAACCTTGTACTCCACTACAACTCCCAGCATTCTACTATCTGCTCCACTACAACTCCCAGCATTCTATTCAACTCCCAGCATTACACCTTGTACCGCACTACAACTCCCAGCATTACACCTCGTACCGCACTACAACTCCCAGCATTACACCTCGTAACGCACTACAACTCCCAGCATTACACCTCGTACCGCACTACAACTCCCAGCATTACACCTCGTACCCCACTACAACTCCCAGCATTACACCTTGTACCCCACTACAACTCCCAGCATTACACCCTGTACCCCACTACAACTCCCAGAATTACACCCTGTACCCCACTACAACTCCCAGAATTACACCCTGTACCCCACTACAACTCCCAGCATTACACCTTGTACTCCACTACAACTCCCAGCATTCTACTATCTGCTCCACTACAACTCCCAGCATTCTATTCTCTACAACTCCCAGCATTAAACCTTGTACTCCACTACAACTCCCAGCATTCTACTATCTGCTCCACTACAACTCCCAGCATTCTATTCAACTCCCAGCATTACACCTTGTACTTCACTACAACTCCCAGCATTACGCCTTGTACCGCACTACAACTCCCAGCATTATGCCTTGTACCGCACTACAACTCCCAGCATTACACCTCGTACCGCACTACAACTCCCAGCATTACACCTCGTACCGCACTACAACTCCAGCATTACACCTCGTACCGCACTACAACTCCCCAGCATTACACCTCGTACCGCACTACAACTCCCAGCATTACACCTCGTACCGCACTACAACTCCCAGCATTACACCCTGTACCGCACTACAACTCCCAGCATTACACCCTGTACCGCACTACAACTCCCAGCATTACACCCTGTACCCCACTACAACTCCCAGCATTACACCCTTGTACCGCACTACAACTCCCAGCATTACACCTCGTACCGCACTACAACTCCCAGCATTACACCTTGTACTCCACTACAACTCCCAGCATTCTACTATCTGCTCCACTACAACTCCCAGCATTCTATTCTCTACAACTCCCCAGCATTAAACCCTTGTACTCCACTACAACTCCCAGCATTCTACTATCTGCTCCACTACAACTCCCAGCATTCTATTCAACTCCCAGCATTACACCTTGTACTTCACTACAACTCCCAGCATTACGCCTTGTACCGCACTACAACTCCCAGCATTACGCCTCGTACCGCACTACAACTCCCAGCATTACACCTCGTACCGCACTACAACTCCCAGCATTACGCCTTGTACCGCACTACAACTCCCAGCATTACGCCTTGTACCGCACTACAACTCCCAGCATTACACCTTGTACCGCACTACAACTCCCAGCATTACACCTTGTACCGCACTACAACTCCCAGCATTACACCTTGTACCGCACTACAACTCCCAGCATTACACCTTGTACCGCACTACAACTCCCAGCATTACACCTCGTACCGCACTAAAACTCCCAGCATTACGCCTTGTACCGCACTACAACTCCCAGCATTACACCCTGTACCCCACTACAACTCCCAGCATTACACCTTGTACCCCACTACAACTCCCAGCATTACACCCTGTACCCCACTACAACTCCCAGCATTACACCCTGTACCGCACTACAACTCCCAGCATTCTATTCTCTACTGCGCTACAACTCCCAGCATTACTATTATATATACAGTACTGTGGAAAACTTTTAGGCAGGTGTGAATATGCTGTAAATTAAAGAATTCTTCTAGAAATAGAAGTGTTTTTTTTTTTTTAAATTGTATTTTATCAATTAACTAAATAGAAAGTAAATGAACATTAGAGAAGTCCAAATCAGTATTTGGTGTGACCACCCTTTGCCTTCAATACAGCACCAACTCTTCTAGGTGCACTTGCTTACAGTTTTTGAAGGAACTTATTTGTCAGGTAGGTTGTTCCAAACATCTTGGAGAACTAACCACAGATTTTCTGCCCCAGATCCTTCTTTCTCTTCATGTATTTCCAGACAGATTTAATGCTGAGATCAGGGCTCTGTGGGGGCCCAACCATCACTTCCAGGACGCCTTGTTCTTTACAGTGAAGATAGTTGTTAGGCTGCATTCACACTTCAGCATGTTGTATTGTGGCAAAGTGTGACTGCAGCCTTAATGACATTGGCTGTATGTTTGAGGTTGTCCTGCTGCAAAATAAATTTGGGGCCAATCACACACTTCCCTGATAGTATGATGGATAATCATCTCCCTGTATTTCTCAGCATGGAGGACACCATTGATCCTGACCAAATCTCCAACTCCATTTGCAGAAGTGCAGCACCAAACCTGCAAGGAACCTCCACCATTGCCTGTAGACACTCATTATTGTACCGCTCTCCAGCTCTGCTACAGCAAAATATTTCACAATTTGACTCATCAGTCCAGAGCACCTGCTGCCGTTTTTCATGCATAGTTGTCACTAAAGGCCCCTACACGCTATTAGATTTTCTGCAGATTTCTGTCTTCAGATTTATGAAAACCGTATAATGAGGTCAAACCTTAACCATTTCCATACCGGGCACTTATACACCCTCCTGCCCAAACCAATTTTCAGCTCACAGCACTGTTGCACTTTGAATGGACAATTGCGCGGTCGTGCTACAACTGTACCCAAAACTACATTTTTTTTTTTTCATTCAAATTTATGTTTATTTCATAAAGTACATACATTTGTACTATAACAGCAGTATACAATTCATAATACACAGAAAATAATAAATCCAATGCATTGTTTTTACATAGAAGATGGTCTTGTCATAGAAACTGTCTATCATATACAGCCATATCATATGCTATCACCATACGGTGAGAGTATAATAGATTGTAATAGTTAAAAAGAAAAGCTAGGTATAACCAATAATTTATAATTAAATAAATAAAAGGATATTTCCATATACTATATAATTCCTTAGGCTTATTATTGTCACACAATAAAAAACCCCATGTGTGTACTGGGTCTAATCTTATGGAACGATTAAAGGACAGGATTTTTGGAAAACAATGACCTCTCTGACACCCCCACTCTTGGACAGTCTGTGTCCAAGAGGTTAAGCAAACCTTTCAATCCCCCTTCCCTCCCTCCAATAATTATCACCAATACCCACCAGTATCTGTAAATATATATTTTCAAAACCCTTAACATACCTAACATCCCCAAAAATTTGGTGGAATCTTTTGATACCCAAACATATGCTAATCAAATGTTTATATATATCTTTTTTTTTTTTTTTTTTTTTCTAAACATAACACTCTGAGAATGAGAAATAACAAGGATGTTATCCTCGTGTAAAAAACAAAATTATCAAATCAAATAACAATCAATGAAAAGAGAAAAAGAGAAGAAAAGAAAGAAAAAAGAAGATCAGGGGAAAGTAAAAGGAAAAGAGATGGCAGCTGCCTGCAACGAACACATCGTCTTAAGGATATAAATATCACCACAGCCTTTATGGGATAAAAGATTATCCCATAAATTTCATCACGGCTCCATATTTCATGGAAAAGAGTAGACATATCCAACATGGAACATACCCTCTTTTCTTGTTCCATAATCCATGTAACCTTTTGTTTCATATACCGGATGGAGGACAGTAGTTTTTTCCACGCAGCTGCAATTGTGATCCTGGCACCTGTCAGAATGTATAGGATGAGTTTTCTAGTAACCTTGGAGGTTTGGGTAACATCCCGTGAAGTAAAGCGATAGTGGGGGATTGATTGCAAATTACAGCTGTGACACGTCTTATTATGTTGAACACCTTATTCCCAGTTATCCACGTATTTTGGACATTCCCACCATATATGTACCATAGACCCCAATCCCTGACAACCTCTGAAGCAAAGGGGCGAAGTTGACGGATACATGGAAAGCCAGTTTTAACGGGAACTAAATACCACCTAGTATAAATTTTTTACATTAGCCTCTACAAGGGATATATTCACATATCCTTTGATGGATCTAGTATAATTACTACACCAGGTCAGATAAATCCAGTTGTTATTAAGTTCCCTTTCCCAGGCCAGCATATGAGGTAATTTGGTGCAGTTATTAGCAAAGCGATTGATATATGATTGAAATATTCCCCTTCCTGATCAAACCTGATCACAATTACTTTCATAAGGTGTCAATAGTCCAGAGATCGAGCACTATCCATAGGCTTTGTGCATAGTCATATAGTTGAGAAAATCTTAATTTTTCTGAGACAGGAAGACCTAGCTTGTCCAATGAAGTGTTGTTCAGGAAGTGGACCCGAGCGCGAAAAAAAAACGGCCTATACGATACAACCCTTTGTCATGCCACCATTTGAACGAATCTACTTCAATTTTAGAAACAAAGAGTGGGTCTAGAAAATACTCGATAAAGGTCTGCCTTTAGAAATTAGAGAGGGATTGTTTTTAAGTGAATCCCCATAAAACAAAGGTTTGAGAAAGAGTCGGAGATAAAATAGAAGGCTATTCTTGGTAGGAATCCACATTAACTCCTCTATCGTTAGATTTCGGGGTCGCCTGCTCTTCTATATCTAACCAGTCAGGGCGTTCAATGTTTAAGAAAAGTTTCCGATAACTGTGCCAATCTTGCTGATTGATAGTACCATAATAGTTGGGTACCCCAGACCCCCCTGTTCAGCAAGTATAGAGAGTGCGAGATGGAAGGCGTGGACCCTTATTGTTCCAAATAAACTTGATAATCTTTCCTTGAAAGGATTTAGATGACTTTAATTATCGGTATGGGTAATGATCTAAAAAGATACAAAAGCCTAGGGAGAAGAGTCATCTTAACGAGTTAATTCTACCAATCCAACCTATATTCTGAGTCCCCCAATCTCTCAAATCTTTCTCAAGTTTTCTATACATAGGTGGATAATTGGCCAAATACAAGTTTTGGATGTTGGGAGTCAAATAGATACCTAGGTATTTGATATAAGAGGTGCTCCCATTTGAATCCATAATTTTCCTTTAGTAGAGAAAACCGTGGATTCAGAGAGAGAAACATTGAGGGCCCTAGACTTGGCCATATTCACAGGTTAGACCTGAAACTATAGAAAATTTGTCTAAAAGAGACTATAATCCGGTAGGGATGTATCTGGAGCGGTTCAAAAACAGTAAAAGGTCATCTGCAAATAAGGCACATTTATGCTCCTTTTTGGCACATCTAACTCCCTGATGTTTGTGTTTCTCACGAATAGCTATAGCCAAGGATTCCATAACTATTGCAAACACCAGGGGAGACAGAGGACAACCCTGCCTAGTACCCCCCTATGAATCTCAATAGGTTCCCGAAAGATACCCTGAAAGCGTATATTAGCTTTAGGATGAGAGTAAAGTGCAGATAAGATTCCAAAAAATTTCGTGCCAAACCCCAACGTTTCATCACTTCTAACATGAATGGCCATGATACTGAGTCAAATGCTTCTGTAGATCAATAGAAAGAAGCATTCCCCTTTGATTAGTATCACCAGTCCAACCCGAGTTCAAAATGGAGATCAGATCCACAGCCCTCCTAACCTGGTCAGGACCTTGCCTTCCAGCGATGAAGCCTACTTGATCTTTACTAACATACTGGCCAATGAAAGAGACCTTTATTGGCCATTACCTTAGTGAGTATCTTAAGATCGTTGTTAATGAGGGATATAGGTTCTATAGTTTTCCACCAGGCTATGGTCTTTTTTCTGGTTTTGGGATAACCGAAATATAAGCTAAATTAAGTTGTCTGTCTATGGGAACTCCCACCGGTCATGTGGTGAAGAATTTAACCATGTAGGGTGTTAAAATGCTCGAATATGTTTTATAGTAAGCACTTGAAAACCCATCAGGGCCCGGGGCTTTATCTAATTTTAGGTTTTAATTACTTAAACAATACTTCTTCAGCTGATATGGGAGACTCCATCATTTCTCTATGAACTTCAGTCAATTGAGGTAGATTCAAATTGTCTAGAAAATCATCCATTCCCTCTGAAGAAGAATCCTCAGTGGATGCATAAAGCTTAGAAAAAAAAATCATGAAAGGCCTCCATTATCTTCCTAGGATTCAGGGTAAGAGAACCATCAGTCATCCTTATTTTAGGGAGAGACCGTGATTGAAATCTGGGTGAGGGTTTATGAGCTAGCATCGGGCCTATTTTATCTTAAATTTATAGAAATTAGCTCCAGTCCATTTCATATCTTCCCCAGCTTGGTGGTAAGTACTAAGTTTAGGGCAGATCTAGCTGCATCAAGTGCCTGAGTAGGAAAGTTAAGAGGATCAGATTTATGTTTTTTACGGAGCTCTATATAGTTGTTTTCCAGCTTCCTTATGTCTATGTTTCTTTGTTTCTTGAGGCCTAGCGGCCATTTGTATTAATTTTGCCTCTGATAGAAGCTTTGTGGGCAGCCCACAGAGTTTCAGGGGACACAATCTCCTGTATCATTATGCTTAAAGTATTCTAGAAGAGATGCTCAATATCCTTCAGTAGGACAGAGGGTCCTTCAAAATAGATTTATTTAGTGTCCAATGAGACAACTTATAGGAGAAGTGTCCTCTCTCCTCAGTGACAATAGAACCATCGAGTGATCTGACCAAGGAAACATCAACTATGCCTGAGACTTAATGGCAGCTGGGACGTGATGGTTAGAGATTAATATATGATCTATACGCGAAATAAGAATGGTGAGGGTTGAATAGTGAGTATAGTCCTTATTTTTGGGGTTCAACTCCCTCCAGATGTCAGTTAATCTAGACTGATGTAGAATGCGTTGCTACTTGTAGACTAAGTTTAGTCGGTCTGACAATTCCATTGACAGAAGGTTTGGACTTATCCATCCTCTGTGTCAAAGCTAGGTTAGAGTCTCCACCCATAAGAATGATCCCTCCATAAATGGTCGGAGGGTATCAAGCATCTGAGAGAAAAACTTTTTCTGACCTCTGTTAGGAGCATAATAGGAAATAAATGTGTATAATCTGCCATCAAGGTACCTTGTAACAATAGAAATCTACCTTCGGATCTCCGAATTCTTTAGTCAGGTTAAAATTACAATACCTAGAAAACAAAATGCCACCCCTTAGTTTTGTTTTCTGCTTTAGCTAGGTAAAACGTTGGAAAGTGGGCATGCATAAAGGAAGGGTTGTATCGTTTAGGAAAGTGGGTTTCTTGAAGGAAAACCACATCTACACGGAGAGGACTTATATACTTGAAAAGCTTTTGCGCCTCTTAACAGGAGAATTCAACCCCTGAGTGTTGTGAGTAACAACACTAAGGGGTTTAGATACATCATTCGATCCAGCCATAAGTCTTGTCGACATCTATGAACATGCAGGACCGTACAGATATCATCAATAGTCTCGTAAATACGAACAATGGCAGGCAGGCTGAAGAAACGAAGAGAGTATGAAGAAGAAAGAAAAAGAAATGAAAAGGAGAGATAAGAAGAGAAAAATAAAAAAACATATAGCACAATAAACTATTAGATCGTGCAAGGTCAATTCGTGACCCAGAATGGGGGAAGAGAATAATTCTCCTTCCCTCATTCAAACAAGAAATTTTTGCATAGTCCCGGAAAAGGACTATATTCTTACCCATTGGGTCGACAAGGCGTCGACACAAGAGGTAAGTTGAGGTTCAATACCTCACCGTCGTCAGTTGCCGACAGATTAAACATCACATCTTAAAACAAGTTTAAGAAAAAAGGCATGTGAATCATAGGATGACCAAAAAACAATAGGAGAATAATCTAAAGAAAAACTGCATAAAACTAGACATGTAATCCCGGAGTCTTCTTTTTTTAGAAAGTTTCTGGGATAAAAATTCATCTGAATAAAAGAATAAGAGATACGTCTTGGGTAAGTCTATTCAATATCAGGGTGCTTGGTCACCTCCAATTTTCCTTACTTGACCTTGTTCCAAGGATTTTGAGTCGGACTCCTAGTAGGTGTGTTCCTCTTGGCAGATGGAAGTTGAGGCGGATTAGTGTCCATGACAGGATCAAGAGATATAATTTTCAGATCAGACAGAAGTTCGTTCACCTCTTGGAAATTATGTATTATATGGTTTCTACCATTATAATTGAATTTTAAGGCGAAGGGAAAAAGCCCATTTATACTTGATGTCTTTATTGATGAGGGCAGACAATAACGGTTTCATTGCTCTTCTTTTCTGAATGGTGTATGGTGAAATGTCAGAAAATATTTGTATATAGTACCTGGTATTGAAGATTCTCCTGTTGTCTGGACCGTTTCATAATGTCTTCTTTGGTGGAGAAAAAAATGAGGCTTGACCACCACATCCCTGGGCAAACCATCTCTTCTCAGTGGGCCTAACGATCTATGAGCCACTATCAATCTCCAATTTTATATCAGGTTCAGATGGAAGGAGGATTCTCATAATATCTCGTATTGCTGAATGAATGTCCATAATGGATTCAGGGAGACCCCTAACCCTGAAGTTTTCTCTTCTTGACCTGTTTTCAAATCGTCAATCTTAGCCTGAGCGGGCCTCCAGTTGTTCTTGTAGGAAATGGATATGATCATCATGATGGTCCAGTTTTAGAAACGTTAGTGTCCAGTTTATGCTCAACCTGAATCAATCCTGTTGCCAAGACATTGGAAGGTCTGCCCTAATATCTTTAGTAATTTTCTCAGCCGTGTGAGCTAAACCCCTTTCCAGCATTTCAGAATTCCTGTTATAGAGATCAGCAACATTGAAAGAAACTTCTGGGCAGTTTCAACGGTATAGCAGGTACTGTATAGGGTCATGTGAGGGAGAAACCATAGGAATCCCGTGATCAGCCATTTATAGGTATTATACCTCCTTTACTACAGATGAAAATAAAGCTGAAGATGTAGTAGAACTTAAGGGAGGAGGTGATGAGGAGGGTGTCATATGAGATGAGAAATGTTCAGTAAACTTAGGACCACCACAGGCACCTGAGGACTTGTATGAGAAGGTGTGTCCATATTAAAAGACTCTCCTTGATAATTGAGGTGCTTATTTTTTTTGCCCTGTTTCCCCTTCATATATACTAAGTGTTATAGTGAATTCTTATCAGCAGGGGTAGAGTTGCTCTATATCATAAAATCAACAGTTCACTCCTATATCAGTTCCTATAGGCATAACAGTCTTATAACCACCATCTTACAGTAGGTATTACTTATGTGAACAGACCAGGCCCAGATTTGGGCCTTTACAGCAAGTACTGTGAAAAGATCATCATCATAAAAATGCCTCAAATTACATATCATGCAGGTGTTATATTAGCGGATTGGTTTGTAGCTTTTGTCAACCAACATCGGACGGTGTGTAGGAGTACCTCAGCAAGTTTCCATAGCAGGGAAAATCATAGGATAATTCCACACTGTAAAACACAAACCCTGGGCATCGTATTCAGTTGGTAATCAACCTTTGACTACTGTTAATAGATTATCATTGCAGTCA
Organism: Rana temporaria; assembly: GCF_905171775.1. NCBI lineage: Eukaryota > Metazoa > Chordata > Amphibia > Anura > Ranidae > Rana > Rana temporaria. The sequence continues at coordinate 143,703,008 of NC_053497.1, read as the reverse complement.
TGTAGCCAGTGAACTAAGAATTACCTCAGTTTAGAGAAAAAAAAAAAATATATATATAATAAGAACTCCAAATAGTATGATACAGTGGATTATGTATGATTCAGGATGTCACGGTGACCTGTGCATAAAATTCATCCATATACTATCAGATCCTTATAGAAATTCCACAGTATAATGGTCACAATTTACTACACTCTGAGGTAAAATCACTTATTATTCCCAGTATTGGCTCCTTTATATTTCTTTTGCTGGTTAGTGGCAATAGGTATTACCTATATTAACAACAGTACAGTCTCTGTATCCTTTATATAAGTGAGGCAATATAAAAACTGCAGATTCCAGGAAGTTTTTTTTTTTTTTTTTTTGGGGGAACTTGAGGAGAAGGCCTATGAAGACACTGTCAGGCCTTTGTATATTTACTGACAAGCAGTCATCCACATACCTCACTCCTAGCTTCAGACTTCAGGGGATGAATCAATTAGAAAAAAAAAAGGGCCAGTCAAAGCAGCCTATGCCACACTAAATTGATGTTTGAGACAATAAATTTGTAGGCCACAAGATGGCGGCGTTGTCCCCTCAGTCTTATTAAAAAGTGCGTCCGAAGGCCTCTGGTATAGAAAACGTGTGTCACCACCAGTCTCTGTTCGGATGTTTGTCCTGGTCACCCCTTGCAGAGCTGTATGACACAGGCGGGAGTGTTTTCTGGTAGATCGATTCGTCCGCTGGTCCCCCCTGTACTCGACCGCGGTGTCGTCTGCAGCAATTGAATCCGCGGATCACGGAGGGAGTATAGGCCGCAGGGGGACGGTGCAGGGGGTCTCCCGAATGTTTAGCCTCCACAGGGGAACGAACTCACTCACCAGGATCGCCACCCGTGAGGAAGATGAAAACTATAAATGTTTCAGTAGCCGCTGAGTTTACCTCACCCGAGGCGCGCCTGTGGTTAAGGCTTCGTAGGCCCCAAAATGGCGACGGGACGTCTTAAACTGAACCCCCCGTCACGGAGCACAGCACACTCCGGAGGACCTTTTGAAGGTAAAATAATGGGTTCAGGACTATGTAGGGAGATATCTTGAAATAAGGATGGAGGGGTTAGAGCGCTAATCTCCGATCTAGGTATCGGATGGCCCCTAGATAAAAGTTGGCTAGATGGAGCCTCCTCAGAAAGCGTCCATTGTCGTCTGCGTCAGGCCACGCCCCCCCCCCAAACTACATTTTTATCATTTTGTTCCCACAAATATAGTTTTCTCACCTCGTCTTTCAGGACAGCACCTGGAGAGAGCGCAGCTCCACCCACTTCCCAGGAAACACTGCAGTCAATGCTATAACTTCCGCCCCCCTTCCACCATGGCCTCAGTTGTAGTGTTTCCTCCGGCCCATGGTGGAAGCGCTGCAGGGAACCAGGGGGTGTGCTGTTCTCTCCCCAGGCGGGGAAGGTGATTCTTTGTGGGCATACCGGTGTTTGATGTTTTAGGAGGTGATCCCCCAGGAGGCGGACTCGACTTCTCCCTGACGTGCGGGTGAAGGTCGGGTGCTTCTCCTCTTCGGTCCGGCGTGAGGACAGAGGCTGCTGGAGGTCCCGCTCCCTGAGTCCGGGCATCGTAGCTTACGGGGGCGGTCAGGTGCCGTTCTTCCGGCATACGAGGTCCCCGGAGCGGAGGGCGTAGTGACGTCCTTTCCGGGTGGAGGCGGGACTTCCGGCGGCGCGTGGCGGCTTCCGGTTCCGGCCGCCTGGAACGCAGGAGGAGGAGTGGCCTCGGCGGTGCTATTTCCTGGGTCTCGCAGCGGCGAGAAAGAGTCGGGAAATTCAAAAAGCTGTCGCACGCCCGCAGCGTTCTGGGACCATGGAGCCAGAAGACGCAGCGGAGGTGGCGGGAGCAGGAGCCACAAGCACCAGCCCAGCCCAGGTAGGAGACCCAGCGGTGGTCAATGTGCCAGGGTATTGTTATGTCCCTCTTTTCTGCCCCTTCGGGGGAGGGGAGCCTGCCTCACTCACCCTAGTCACTTCTATGGGTGTGTGCAGTTTTTTCTGGTACAGCGGTGATGGGTTCTGGTGTTAATTGTTCACTAGCTGTGTGCACTTGTGTGATTTGGTCTGGCATACAAAGGTTAAACATAGCGTTGTTGTCCTTTGTGTCGTTTCAGAAAGTTAAAGAAAAACTTAAAGTGGTAGAACCTCCTCCTTCCAAGAAGCGGTGTGCTACTTGTAAAGCTTCTCTTAACCTCCCTGGCGGTATGATTCTTTCAGAAAAAACATGCTGAAAGCGGTACCATTATTTGCAAGGAAATTTGGCGTTTTATATTGTAGGTCTGTAATTTTTAGAAATAACTCACTTAAATCTGACCAAACAAGATTCTAATAGGCATCCCGGGTATGAGATTTTTTTAAAAACAAAATTATAAATTATAATATAATAAATAATTATAAATAATTATAACAAATAATAATATAATTATAATAAAAATTATTCAATAATGTAATCAAATCAAAATCACTGAATTTTTTCAGTTGCAGAATTGTCGCTGTCATTATTTTTTTTTTTTATGACGAATTTCCCCACAAATCGCTATCGCACAATTCTGCAAGTGATTATAATTTATTATCGCTGTTTTTTAGCTGATCTAAAACTATTTTTGACATAAAGGGACACTTTTGGTTGCTATGGACAATCTACAGTTTGCAGGGAGAAAGAAACGTTTTTATTATATAAAATGACATTGCATGACACAGGACAGACCAATAGGACAAGGGGGGTGTGTTTTTTTTACATACAGTACTGTAATCTATAAGATTACAGTATACTGTATGTAAAGTGTTTGTTTACTTTTTTGAATTTGGCGCCGTTCTCCGTCCCCGTGCGTCGTAACGTCGCAGGGAACGGAGATCGGCGTCACACGGAGGCACGTGTGAATCGAGCGAGGTCACCGCTCGCTCACACAGCGCGGTGGCCATCGCTGGATCCAGGGACAAGGTAAGGTAACCATGCCTGTGGATCTAGCGAGGCAAGCCCGAGTCTGACTCGGGGTTACCGCTCGCAGCAGGAAAATCTAACCCCGAGTCAGACTCGGGAATACCGCCAGGCAGGTTAAAGGGAACTGGACCAAACCTTTATGCAAAAATTGTATTGCGGAGATTGTCAGGGGGAGGCCTCTACTAGTTCGGCCTCTTAGCAAGCCCACCGTCAAGGATACGGGGAGTTGCTCTCTTCATTTAGGGAGGAGTTGCACCAGACTTTCAGTCTTTTCGCTCCTTCCTGGACAAGGGTCCGACTAAGGGATCTAAGGCCAGGGCCAGTACCCCCCTCCACATCTAGAAGGTTAGACAGTGAGTCCGAGGAGGAGGAACCTGAAAATGTTTCAGGATCAGAGGCGGAAGAAGAAGAAGAAGGGATACTTCTTCCTCGCGCTATAACTGTCCTTAGAAGAGGTTGATGACCTATTAAGGACTATTCATTCTACCTAAACATTAAGGAAGATGCGACTCAGCTGTCCTTGCATGACAGGATGTACCAGGGCTTGGGATGAGGTGAAACATCGTACCTTCCCAGTACATAAAGTATTGTCCCGAAACAATTAAAAGAGATGGAAGGACCCAGAAAAGGCTCCCTTCTTTTCTAAATCTCTGAAAAGGAGATTTCCTTTCGATGAAGATCCAACGCAGGCATGGAATAAAAGGCCTAAACTGGATGCAGCATTATCGAAAGTTTCTCGCAATACGGACCTAGCTTTTGAGGATACAGGTACCCTTAAAGATCCCTGGATAAAAGAGCAGATACCCTGCTCAAAAAAGCCTGGGATACCAGCTTGATTAATCTCAAGCCAGCTATGGCATCCACTGTGGTGGCTAGAAACTTGAACATTGGCTGGATCAGCTTAAAGGTCACATCGAGGCTGGGTACCTCTCGTAGAGAGCTTTGGAGTCCTTTCCAGTCCTTATGAAAGCGGTAGGCTATATAGCGGATGCATCTGCTGAATCCGTGAAGCTCTCCGCCAGATCCTCGGCGTTGATAAATTCAACCAGAAGGGCCTTATGGGTTAAGACCTGGCAGGGGGACACAGCCTATAAGCTGAAACTGTGTGGATTACCTTTTGAAGGAGACTTGGTGTTTGGCACAGGGCTAGACGCCGTTCTGGATAGGACGGCGGATAGAAAGAAGGCTCTTCCTTTAAAAAGGTAGATTCAGGGCCCAAGAAAAATTTTCGTCTCTTTTTTCCAAGCCAGGGGTCCTAAGGATTCGCAAAAGAGGCCAGGGTGGTAGACCCTGGCGGTCCCAGAGGGCCGCGGGAAGCCTGGGTGTTATTTCGCTCCCCAGCCAGCCTGCTAAGCCCCAGTGACGGTCTCCCAGCTGTGGGAGGTCAGCTCCAAGCCTTCCTTCCACAGTGGGCAGAGGCGACGTCCAGTCCGTATGTCCTCAAACTGATTGCAGAGGGCTACGCACTGGAGTTCTCGGGAAGACCACCGTCGCGGTTTTATGTGACCCAGTTGCCCAGGGAGCAAGAGAAATCTCGGGCAATGCTGGCATTAGTGGAAGATTTTCTCCAACAGAGGGTGATTACGCCAGTGCCCCAGAGAGAACAGGGGGAGGGCTGTTATTCCCATATATTTCTAGTAAGGAAACCGTCGGGCAAATTCAGGTTAATTTTAAACCTAAAAGTCCTGAATCTAGCTATCCGGTACAAGAGATTCCGCATGGATTCTATATACTCGGTGAGAAAGCTTCTTCCTCTGGGGTGCTTTCTAGCATCGATAGATTTAAGGGATGCATATTTGCACGTCCCGATCAAGACTTCCTCTCAGCGCTATCTGCGCCTAGCCATCAGAACAGAGAGCGGAGTGAGACATTTCCAATTCAGAGCCCTCCCATTCGGCCTTTCCTCCTCTCCCAGAGTCTTTTCAAAAGTGGTGGCAGAGGCCTTGGCACCCCTAAGGCTCAGGGGGATTTCCATAATTCCATACTTGGACGACCTCCTGGTGTTCGCCAAGTCGGAGAAGCAGCTTCTCCTGGACCTGACGAGGACCCAGGCTCATTTGGAAGGGCTCGGGTGGATTCTGAACAGAGAAAAGTCAAATCTAGTGCCCTCCCAGAGGATAGTCTTTCTAGGATACACTATAGACTCTGTTCAGGGGAAGATTTTTCTACCAGAAGAAAAAATAGAGAAAGTTCAGGCTGCGGTGAAGACAATTCAGACAAATGTGCCGATTTCTGTTCGCTCAGCCATGTCCACAATGGGCTTACTCACCGCTGCCATTCCGGCGGTGCAGTGGGCTCGTCTTCATTCAAGGGACCTACAACAGGCTATCCTTCAGAATTGGAACCATGGGGAATCCCTAGAGAAAAGATTCAGAGTTCCGTCTTCAGTGAAGAGGGAACTTTGGTGGTGGAGAGGCCAGGCAAATCTGCGCCTAGGCCTGTCTTGGTCCTTCCCCACTACAAGGGTCCTAACTACGGACGCGAGTTCGTGGGGATGGGGTGCTCACCTAGACGGGCAGATGGCATAGGGATCCTGGACGAGGGAAGAGTCCAGAAGGTCCTCCAATTGGAGGGAACTCAGGGCCATTTGGTTAGGGCTAAGGGCCTTCCAGGAGCTGATTCTGGACCAACATGTCCAGATTTTGTCAGACAACGCACAGCAGTGGCGTATGTTTCCAGACAGGGGGGCACGAGAAGCAAGGTACTCCTCAATCTGGCCTTACAGGACTCTGTCCTGGGCAGAGGTGAACTTGGCTTCCTATCGGCAGTACACTAAAAGGCAGCCTAAACCTTCTGGCAGACTTTTTAAGTCGAACGAGGGTTCTGAATCGGAATGGTGTTTATGCCCGGAGGTCTTCCAAGAGCTAGTAAACAGGTGGGGAACCCCTCAGATGGACCTCGTTCGGTCCCAGTCCAATGCCAAGGTTCCGGCTTATTTTTCTCTCAACAGAATGGACCAGGCAGAGGGTCTAGATGCGTTAGTCCAACGCTGGCCCTTCCGCCTGTGCTATGCCTTCCCCCCAGTTCAGATCATCCCTTTAGTATTACGGAAGCTTCAGGAGGAGAAAACTACTCTGATCCTGATAGCCCCGTACTGGCCCAAGAGGCCTTGGTTTTCGAGTCTGTTGGATCTGGCAGTAGAAGATCCCTGGGTACTGCCAGTCAGAAAAGATTTGCTTTTTCAGGGCCCTCTACTTCATCCAGACGTGAGTCGGTTAAGACTCACGGCCTGGTTACTGAAGAGCTAATTCTTAGCAGGAAGGGTTTGTCCAAACGTTTGGTAGATACGCTACTTAGTAGCAGGAAAGAGGTCACGAGGGCCATCTATTTCAAGACTTGGAAGGTTTTCAATTCTTGGTGTGAAGGTAAAAATTATTCTCCTTTGAATACTTTTTCCGTCTTGGAGTTTTTACAAGACGGTATGGATAAGGATCTGGCAGCCAGCACCTTGAAGGCGCAGGTGGCGGCCTTGTCAGTCTTTCTAGAGAGACGTTTATCTCTAGAGCCCTACGTCATCAGATTTTTTAAGGCCTTAGCCAGGGCTAGGCCTTCCTCGTTTAAATTTTTCCCCAAGTGGGATTTATCAGTGGTTCTGGGGGGTTTGACTAAAAGGCCCTTCGAACCACTGGTAGACGCCTCTATAAAATTTCTGACTTTGAAATTGGTGCTTTTGGTAGCGGTCACCTCAGCGAGGAGAGTTAGCGAGCTTCAGGCGCTTTCCATTTTGGAGCCTTTTTTGTCAATCTTCCCTGACAGGGTAGTATTAAGAACTGATCCGAGTTTTCTTCCGAAAGTAGTGTCAATATTTCATAGGACGCAGGAAATAGTGTTACCTACCTTTTGTCCAACTCCTTCGTGTCCGAAGGAGAGGGAATTCCATTCCTTAGATGTCAGGAGATGCATTAGACGCTATCTAGAGGTCTCTAGTGAGTTCAGAAAGGCGAACTCGCTTTTTGTTCTGTTTTCAGGATCCCGCAAGGGGCATGGGGCTTCCAAAAGTACTCTGGCTAGATGGTTACGCATGGCTATCCATGAGGCATACAAAGCTAAAGGTTTGGATCCTCCTCCGGGAGTAATGGCCCATTCTACTAGGGGCGGTGGCAACTTTCCTGGCAAACGGGCTGGAGCTTCACCAGACACATCTGTAAAGCGGCAACATGGACAGCTTTTCCACCTTCGCTCGTCATTATAGATGGATTTGCTCTCTGTGTCAGAGCAGTCTTTTGCAGGAAAGTCCTGCAAGCGGTGGTCCCACCCTAGAGTAAGTACTCGGTTATCATCTCCAGTGCTGTCCTGAAAGACGAGGTGAAGAAACCTTAGTTAGACTTACCGTAACGGTAATTCTATGAGTCTTTCAGGACAGCACCGATAACCCGCCCTTTTATTATTAAAGATAATATATATATATGCAATGCGTGTAGTGTCTATGTCTGCTTATCTAATTTCAGCGTGGCCGGAGGTACTCGTGAACAACTGAGGCCATGGTGGAAGGGGGCGGAGTTATAGCATTGACTGCAGTGTTTTCCTGGGAAGTGGTGGAGCTGCGCTCTCTCCAGGTGCTGTCCTGAAAGACTCATAGAAATACCGTTACCGGTAAGTCTAACTAAGGTTTTTTCACCGTCCCGCCAGCACACTGCCCGAGTGTGAAAGCTATATTGATTTCAATGCAAATAAGTTTTCGGGAGCTTTTCAGACGCTTTTTTTTTTTTACATGAAAGTACCTGAAAGCGCATTGGTGTGAAAAGGGGTCTTCAGATTAAAAAAAAAAACTTTTACCTTAACAACCACTTTCATTTGCGGGTGATATCCATTACCCAACCACTTGATCTCTGGAAGGTTTTTAACCCCCTTCTTGGCCAGGCCTTTTTTTCGTTACTTTAAGAGCACCTTCACACTGGGGCAGGCAGGCAGGCATCAGTGCTAAAGCGCCGCTATTTTTAGCGGCGGTTTTCCATTGTTTTTTGCGGCACCTTTCGACCGTAGCGGGGTGCTTTTGACCCTTTTTTTGGCAGTTAAATGCGCCAGCCAAGTGCTGCTGCCCATTGATTTCCCATTGATGAATGGGCAGGGGCGCTGTAGGAGTGCCCAGTGTGAAAACCCTCGCCTTTCACACTAGAGTGAGAGGAGAGGCGCTTTACAGGCTCTATTTTTAGCTCTATAGCGCTTGTAAAGTGCCTCAGTGTGAAAGCAGCCTAAGGGCTCTTTCACACAGGAGGCCTGTTCAGGTACGCCTGCCAGTTTTAGGCGGACCTGAACGGGCGCTCTGTGATCCTCTATGGAGCCACGGATGTCAGCGGTGACATGCCCGCTGGCATCCGACCCGCTCTGATCCACCAAAGTGTGATGGAGGAAAAACCTACTTTTCCATCCATCTGGCAGATTGAATCGGGTGAACACGGACAGACGGTCCGTGTTCATCCGATCACCCCATAGGGTAGAGCGGGAGAAAAGACAGGAAAGTAAACACCCCAAGGAATTGCAGAGAGGCATGTTGAGCCCATGGAAGATTTTAGTTTTTGAAAAATGTTTTTTTATTCAAAGTTGTCACTTAAATGTATGGATGTACCCCAGGTGTTAGACTTTTTTGGCAGTCTAGCCACGTATTGGTGCCAAAAACCAATCATTGCCTTCAGGCTTTGTAAGGGCGGGCGTAAATGGCTAATTTACTTCTCACTACCTATCACAGTTTTGGACCGGGGTCGAAAAAACCCTGGGCACCAGTTTGCAGTTGTGACTAGAATTAGCTACACGGAGACTGGGGCGGCACAGCTGGGGTACCCTCCGTCTCCGATCGCCTCGGGCCGCGCCAGCCAGTAATTGAGGCTGCTGCTTTGCGGCCTTCTGCAGGCATTTGCTTCCTTCTGTGATCTGGCGCTGTCTTGTGGTGGCCATTGGTATGGCAAGACAACCAACAATGCTAATGGAGCTTCCCCTGTCGGTTTTCACTGCCATCTCCTTCCCTCTAATTAGAACCCCCAAACATTATATATATATTTTTATTCTAACACCCTAGAGAATAAAATGGCAGTCGTTGCAATACTTTCTGTCACACTTTTTTAAAATTAAAAAATAAGACCACAGTAAAGTTAGCCCAATTTTTTTTTTTTTTTTATATTGTGAAAGATAATGTTACGCCAAATAAATTGATACCCAACATGTCACGCTTCAAAATTGCGCCCGCTCGTGGAATGGCGACAAACTTTTACCCTTTAAAATCTCCATAGGCGACGTTTAAAAAATTCTACAGGTTGCATGTTTTGAGTTACAGAGGAGGCCTAGCGCTAGATTTATTGCTCTCACTCTACCAATCACAGCGATACCTTACATGTGTGGTTTGAACACCGCTTTCATATGCGGGCGCTACTTACGTATGCGTTCGCTTCTGCGCGCGAGCTCGGCGGGACGGGGCACATTCCTGTTTCCTAACTTTTTTAGCTGGCTCTGAGATGCCAAGCAAACTTGTCAAGCCCTGGTTTCGGAAGCCCTGATATGCCAAGATATAGAAAGTAGACACCCCAAGGTGTTTGATAAGAGGCATGGTGAGTATTTTGCAGATCTCATTTTTTGTCACAAGGTTTTGAAAATTCAAAAAAGAAAAGAAAAATACATTTTTAATTTTCTTTCTTCATTTTCAAAAAAAATATGGCAACAAATGATCTGCAAAAATACTCACCATGCCTATTGGCAAACACTTGGGGTATCTACTTTCCAAAAGGGGGTCACTTGGGGGTGGGGTTTGTGCTATCTTGGCATTTCAGGGCCTCAGAAACTGTGATAGTGAAGAAGTGAAATGAGGCGCTTTAAAAGACTCAAGGTGCTTATAGGATTTCTGGGTGCTGTATTTGGCAGCGCTAAAAGATTGTCAAAACTATAAAACAAAAGTTCAACCAAAAGAGTCCAATTAGTGTGGAATCTAAGTGGTAATAGAAAATCCTGTGAGAGATCCTCCACCAACAGTTGCAAACTAGGAATGGACGGCTGAAAATTGTGTTTTTGCATTGCCAAAAGAAAAAACACCAAAAAAGGGACGGGGCCTGGGCGGTGCTGCCCAGCACGGGTGTGGTCGTTCTGGCAGCACCTCAGTCCAACCCCAGTCCTCTCCTCCCCTCCCTCCTCGACGCAATCTCCTGAAATGACTGGGACACATATCTTGCGCTGTACACAGTGCCCAGCAGAATAGCGGGCGGCTGAAAAGTTTTGACAGGCAGAAAGCAAAACAGTGTTCCATCTATGGAGGAAAGCTGTCTGCACACCGGGTTAAGCAGCGGCTTGTCGGTATGATCAGCGGGAGTATCATTATTATCAGTGTGCAGCGCCCGGGGGTTAAGAGTTTGACATGCTGTTAGAAACAGTGAGCCCCCTGGTTGAAGCTTACGGTAACTGTAAGCTTCACCGAGCAGGCTCGCTGTTTCTCCTGTACCACGTCTGCAGTCTCTGACCATGTCCTGGAAATCATCTGCAGTCCCTGTATCATATCTTCTAGAGGTGCACAGCATGGAAATGTTGCTAATACTTTTAGCCAGGGCTCAAAATTTCAAGTCCTAAGCTACTAGCCAGGCCTCAAGAGTTACTCGCCACCAGTTGCCCCACCTAATTCATACACTGCCCTGCGCCTAATTGCACCCGTAAACACGCCCTCATAGATTATCTCATGGAATGACAATGTTTTATGCAGAATCAAGTTACAAAATTAAATATTACCAACAACAACTTTAACAAAATGGGACAGGGCACTGGGGGCAGACCAGAGGGACAGGGCACTGGGGGCAGACCAGAGGGACAGGGCACTGGGGGCAGACCAGAGGGACAGGGCACTGGGGGCAGACCAGAGGCACAGGGCACTGGGGGCAGACCAGAGGCACAGGGCACTGGGGGCAGACCAGAGGCACAGGGCACTGGGGGCAGACCAGAGGGACAGGGCACAGGGGGCAGACCAGAGGGACAGGGCACTAGAACTGGGTCTCTTGCCCATTCTCTTGCTGTCTCCTCTGCAACTCCCATCCATCCTCTCTCTCTCTCTCCCATTCATCGCATCATCAGGAGCCTGTGTGTGCGGCTCCACGCTTGCATGTCCCCACTTCCCCTTTTATTCAGGCTGGCAGAGAGGAGCTGCAGCACAGCGGGAGGGAGTACAATCCGCGCTGAGATCCACACAACTGCACAGCCATTGACACCATAGCACAGCGCACATGACAGCGCACAGCACACATTGAGACCAGTCTGTTCACAGTGCTCAGGCTAAACTTACATAGAGCACAAGGAGAAGAAAACTGCACAAACTAGAAGGCTGCCGCTCTCAGTGTCAGGGCAACTTTCAGTGAGCGCTTGCACCGGAGTGGTAATTTTTGCAATCCTCCACCTCACTCATTACTTTCTGCTCTCCAGCTACATTGGGAGGGGGAGGGGGGGCAGGCTCAGAGAGGTCATACTGTTAGGTCCCATGGCTTAATGAGAATTGTAAGGAGAGCAACTGTGTACTGCTCTGCCTGTGCGCAGCTCACCAGACTACTGTTCCCGAGCATGCACCTTTCCTCTTCATCCGCCAATCTCATCGGGACTCTAAGTGTAGGCACAGATTGGAGGGAGATTGGTCATGCAGCCCTGTCATTGCTCGCCCCCAGCTTAAATCTACTTGCCAAATGCTAGTAGAAATTTTGAGGGCTGCTATTAGCAATGTGTTATATAAAAATGTATATGTTTTATTTAAAATATAAAAATACATTTTTATTTCAAATATATAAAAATTCATTTTTTTTTTCCGTATCTGTTTCTGCACCAAAAAACACATTTGGTGCACCCCTAGACTAGAAACAACACACCGACTCTTACGTGCAAAGTGGACCACTAGATACAGCGGTCATTTGCGCTGGTTAAAATCCAATCGACTAAACACCAGATCTCTTCGGCAAAGAGACATTTCATAGTGTGGTATGTTCGATTTAAAGTTCTAATAAAATCCAGCACACACTGTGTAATATAAAAGCTTGCATGTACATCAATAATAAAAAAATGAGAACGTTTCCAACCATCAAGACGACAGACCTCTGTGCGTGGCAGCATCCCATGATCCAGCTCCACCCAATGCATTTCATCATGTAGATGTCATCAGGGGCATGGCCTCATGTCTCATGCCACTCTTCCATAAAGGACAGATTTGTGGAGAGCACGACTAATAGTTGTCCTGTGGACAGATTCTCCCACCTGAGCTGTGGATCTCTGCAGCTCCTCCAGAGTTACCATGGGCCTCTTGGCTGCTTCTCTGATTAATGCTCTCCTTGCCCGGCCTGTCAGTTTAGGTGGACAGCCATGTCGGATGATGGATTAAACAGAGCTCTGCAAGATGTTCAAAGCTTGGGATATTGTTTTATAACCCAACCCTGCTTTTAACTTCTGTGCAACTTTATCCCTGACCTGTCTGGTGTGTTCCTTGGCCTTCATAATGCTGTTTTTTTCACTAAGGTTCTCTAACAAATCTATGAGGGCTTCACAGAACAGCTGTATTGATTTTTTTTTTTTTTTAATCAGAAAATACGTTTTATTGTGCAAAATTTCAAGAAGTACAAACGGATTTATAAAACATATAAGTATTGAATTCACATCTCAAAGATAGTACAAGTTTTCAGGGCTTGTGAGTAATACCAGGGTATACATTTTGTTTACATAGTAAATCTAGTAGTCAGCAGAACATATGCTAATAAATCAAAACAAAAAGAAAATAAAAAACGATGCAGCATGTGCTATTCTCCAAACAAATTTTGCCATCATGTAGTAAAGGCACCTATCACAATGCAGTATCCATCTACCGCCAACAGTCTATGAGCCACTCGGGCCTGTAGATCTATGACAGTGATAGCAAACCTTGGCACCCCAGATTTTTGGAACATGTTGATGTTCTCTGCAGTGTAGGTGAGCATCATGGGAATGTAGTTCCAAAACATCTGGGGTGCCAAGGTTCGCCATCACTGATCTATGACATGGAAGCTGTATGACCTTACTCCTATACTTGGAGCAGTCTAGTAAGAACCAGTTGTGGCGGGGCCACTTAACAGCTGTATTTACACTGAGATAAATTACACACAGGTGGACTCTATTTACTAATTAGGGCGAGTTCTAAAGGCCAATTGGTTCTCGAGATTTTAGTTTGGGGTATCAGAGTAAAGGGGGCTGAATACAAATGCACGCCACACTTTTCAGATATTTATTTGTAAAAAAAAATTGTGAAAAACCATTTTTCATTTTCCTTCCACTTCACAATTATGTGCCACCTTGTGTTGGTCTATCACATAACATACAAATAAAACATGACAATATGTGGAAAATTTCAAGGGGTATGAATACTATTTCAGGGCACTGTATATGACATTACAAAAACTAAAGCTTAAATCCAAAAAATAAATAAAAAACGGGTCAATCAAATGCATTACAGAGGTGGCAGGTGTGAAAACATTTGAGTAAACAAAAATGAATGGGTTTAAAAACAATGAATAAGTAGCCATGCAAGGTTAACGGCATCCAGTGCTAAATGAAGGCGTTTTTGCACCTGTCCTGCCTCTAAAACTGAAAACCGAGCAATCGAACACTGCATGTGGGCGGATCCTGATTCCAGGCATGTGGGCGGATCCTGATTCCAGGCATGTGGGCGGATCCTGATTCCAGGCATGTGGGCGGGACATCGACTCCATTGTTGTGATCTTGCCAGGACGGGCTCTGTGACATCACCTGACAGTGGATGAGAACGGGTCATAGGAGTGCAAAACAAACTGCACTCCTATGATCCACATGAGAAGTACAGCCAAACAAGCTTTGGCTGTACTTCTCATTTAAACAACCTTCCCCAGGGAATGTTGGGTAAAAGTGCATTCATATATCAGAGTGTGCAGCTAGCCCTGCAAAAATCCACAGTAAAAGCAGCCTGGTCCCATATCCCACAGGAAGTCAGAGTAAGTGGTCAAGGTAGGTAGGCCACCTGATTTGACAAGCACCCTCACCAGTCGATGTAGTTTAGAGATAGGTGTCTTGACAAAGGAAAGCCACCAAGGGTGTCCATAAAGTCAGGCCGGTATTTTGGACCTAGTGAGTATGGTGTCCTGCCCAGGAACTTGCATATCGCCCACTTTCTCTCTTGATGCATCTATAATTAATGCATGTTTTTAGTGAATTGACTACTTTTGAGATAAACCTGTTTCTCTGAGCAGGCAAAAGTACTGAAGGGCTTGCTCTGGGTCCCTTTTACCATATCAGAAGGCTTAAGTAAAGTATCTTCAAGTGGGGGGGCGTGGCCTGGAGCGGTATGGGATAGGACGCTAGGTCACTGAGCTCCGCCGGCCGAATATCCTTTCAACTAAATCCTGGGATTTTACAAACGCCTTTTCACTCCGAAAACCTCCAGCAAGCCTCGGACACCACAGCGGTCATGGCCCCACCAAAAACGGCCAAGTCGGCGGGTCCTAAGATCGATCAATACCTCCGCCAGGAGAAGGACCCCCCGGGGCAAGATGGCGGCGCCACGAGGACGGAGGAGACGGCGGCTAGTGCAGACATGGCCAAGGTGCTGCTGGCTATTACATCTTGCCAGGAAGCGGTAGCGACGTGCCAGGCCACCCTCACGACTAAGATCGAGGAAGTGAAGGTGGATGTTTCCCTGGTGAGGCAGGACATCCAGAAGCTAAGAGACAGGGTGGCGGAGGCAGAAGTGAGACTGGGCACAGTCGAGGACTCCCTCCCCCCCCCTACAGCACTCCTCGGAAGCCATGCAACTACAGATAAATCAACTGCTACAGAAGCAAGATGACCTCAAACAGAACCCACAGGTGTAACCTGCGGTTCATTGGTCTTCCTGAGGGGGTTGAGGGGAGAGCCCCGCAAGACTTCTTGAAAACTGCTGAAGGACACCTACGGCAACGCGGCCTTTTCCCCCATGTTCACAGTGGAACGCGCCCATCGAATGTCAGGCAGGCCTCCGCCGCCTGGAGCACCCCCCCCCGCACATTCATTGCAAAGCTCTTAAACTACAGAGATAGAGACACTGTACTCCGTCTGAGCAGATAAAAAGGGCAACATCCCCTTTGACAATAAAATGGTGGCCGTCTTCCCGGATTTCTCGGCTGAGGTCCAGCGCAGGAGGAAGACTTTCATGGAAGCTAAAAGGCGTCTGCGTGTCAAACACATCAAATACGCAATGCTTTTTCCAGCTCGCCTACGTGTGGAGGGAGATGATCGTGCATACTTTTTTGATGATCCGGAGGAGGTTCTGACTTGGCTGGAGAGACAAGAGAGGCGCAGATAAGTACTGACTACCCCCTCCTTGCCCTTCCTTTGCCTTTACTGTCCCCCCTTCTGTGATGTCCCACGGTTGCCGTTAGTGCCTTGGCCCCCGCAGAGTATGTTGTGTGCCATAATGGAAATCCTCGGGCCCCCCCTGTTTGTTCTCCTGCCGGGGGGTGCCCCCCCGCACCCCCTTTTACATTGGTCTCCTGGGGGGTGATCGGGGGCGCCAGGCGGCATTGTGACATTGCTCTGTGATATCCGGAGCCCCGCAACGCATGGAGTTTTCCCCCCCTATTGTGTGACCCCACTCTGGAGGATGCGGAGCGCACTGGACTTGGCCTCCCCCTACTTCATGATACTAGGCCCCCCGCTGAGAGACTATGTTATCCGGGGACCCGGGCGGGGGGGGGGGGCAGGTCATTTACACTGCACATATCACATTGAAACCCCTTTCCTCCTACGTGCCCCCCCTTTCATACTTTGGAGGACATTTATTCATCCCTACTATGGACTCTCCTCCCCCCCGGCGGAGGGAGGTGAAAAGCTCACGGGCTTACAGCGGACGGCCTGTTCTGTACCGCAATGCGCAGCGATTTTTTCGCCCCAAGCGCGGCAACACACAAACAAGCCTGGGGGGACACCGCCGCGCGGTCCCGCCTGGGGAAGCTCAGATGGTCGCCACATGGGATCGTGTCGGTGGCCCCCTATT
Source organism: Rana temporaria (assembly GCF_905171775.1). Taxonomy (NCBI): domain Eukaryota; kingdom Metazoa; phylum Chordata; class Amphibia; order Anura; family Ranidae; genus Rana; species Rana temporaria. The sequence continues at coordinate 143,687,060 of NC_053497.1, read as the reverse complement.
GTGTATCCTTACTGATCAGTCTGTTAGATATGTTACGGGTGCTGCAGTTGCCATGTTGGCGGTTGAGGGTTCAAGCCCGCACCAGTTGGGGACAGTGCAGGGCAGGGAGGGGGGTGGGATGGGAGCAATGGTTATGTGTTACTGTTTTATTTTTTTATTTTTCTTTGCTTTTCTTATCAATATATATTCTGTTTGAGCAAGACGAATACAGGGGGTGTTTAGGAGTACTGTCACTGTTATACAGGAAGGTGTGGCTGGGTGGCTGTAGAGTGATGGCCGGGAATCCTGGGGTTTCCTATTTTGCATGCCTCGTCCCATGGCCAAGCTAAAGTTATTGACTTGGAATGTCCGTGGGATGAGGGACCCGATCAAGCGCTCTGCGGTCTTCACGGTGCTCAAAAAACAACGGGCAGACATTGTAGCTCTGGTGGAGACACATGCAGAGGGCCTGGCCCAGAGGGCACTGGGGCGGCCATGGGTGGGCTGGGGATTTCACTCCGTCCACACATCCCACTCCAGGGGGGTCTCCCTGTTAATTGCTAAAACAGTTAATTTTGAACGGCAGGATTCAGTGATAGATCCATTGGGCAGATATATTTTCTTAAAAGCAAAAGTGTATGGGGACCCGCTCCTACTGATGGCATTCTATGTTCCACCCCCGTTCCACTCTACAATATTGATATCTGGTTTTGACTTTATGGCCCTGCATATAGGTGTACCGACTATTTGGCTGGGGGACTTTAATGAGGTACTGGACCCCTCCCTTGACAGGTTGACGGGGGCTCGGACCGGGCAGGCAGAAACAAGACCCACGAGATTCGCGAGGCTTCTGGCGGATTTCAATTTGGTAGACACATGGAGATATAACCACCCTACGGACAGGGCATACTCCTGCTTCTCGGCCACACACCACTCGATGTCCCGCATCGACTTAATACTAGCATCTACGTCCCTTGTCCCTAGGTTGAGAGGCGCAGGCTTCTCCCCCCGATCCCTCTCAGACCACTGCCCATGTTGGACGGAGCTGGCACTGCCCCGGGCCCATCCGCCGCCTGCTTGGCGGCTAAATCCCTTCTGGCTGACCCTGCTCCCGGGAGATGCGGACCTGGCGGCGGAGTGGGAGCGATTCTTCTCCGACGACTCCGGGTCTGCGTCCCCACGGGCTGTTTGGGAGGCCTTTAAATTGCATGCCCGCATGACAATCTCAGCCCACATAAACACCCTCAAGTCCGGTTCTGCTGAGGCGTTGAACAGGGCCTCAGACCTTGCCCTAGCTAAGGAGAGAGAATTCATCACTAACCCGACAGCTGACCTGGCCGCTGACCTTAAGCTATACACCAGGGTAGTAGATCAGTTGCAATACGAAAAGTCAAAACAGAAGCTCTTTTTTCTCAAACAACGAACATTTGAACACGGAGAGAGAGCGGGGAAACTACTAGCGTACTTAATACACTGTGAGGAGAGACCCCCAGTGGTGATCTCCCTGCGCACTCCAGGGGGAGATCTGGTGAGTGACCCAGAACGGGTGGCTGATATGTTCCGCAAATTTTTTTCCTCCCTATATGACACGGTTGCCCCTGAAGGGGACTCCCTGGCAGAAGAGTTTCTGACGGATCTGCAGGTCCCCCGTCTGACCACCTCGCAAGCACAGGCCTTGGAGGAACCACTAAGGGCAGAGGATATTTCCGCTGCACTGGCTGGCCTCCCAAGGTCCAAAGCGCCGGGATCCGACGGTCTGCCGGCGGAATTTTATACCACGTACGCTGACATACTGGTGCCCAGACTCCTTGCCCTCTACGGCTCCATTTTTGACGGCTCCGAGCTCCCGCCCTCGATGAGGGAAGCGACTATAGTTTTGATTCCCAAGCCAGGGAAGGACCCGCACCTACCGGAGTCATACCGCCCCATCTCCTTGTTGCAAGTAGATATCAAGATTCTGGCTAAGGTGCTATCAGCGCGTCTCAACTCAGTGATCCTTTCCCTAGTGCACACTGACCAGGCGGGGTTCATGCCAGGGCGTAACACCTCCTTTAACCTCAGGAGACTATTCATCAACCTTCAGGCCCAACATGACAATTCCGGCTCTAGAATAGTGGTTGCCCTGGACACAGCCAAGGCGTTTGACTCGGTGGAATGGCGGTACCTCTGGAGATGCCTTGCGGGGTTCGGACTGGGCCCCAAATTTATTCAGTGGGTGAAGCTGCTTTACCAGGCACCAGTGGCTAGAGTCCTAGCCAATGGATGGCCCTCGGCTCGATTCCCTTTGCGGAGAGGCACACGGCAGGGCTGCCCCCTGTCGCCGCTGCTGTATGCGCTGGCGGCGGAGCCCCTGGCAATAGCCATACGAGCACACCCAGGTATAACAGGACTGCGGAGGGGCGGGGTGGAGGAAAGAATTAGCACCTATGCGGACAACACGCTTTTGTACCTAGACGTCTCTACTGACTCTCTCTCCGTGGCTCTGGCCCTGATAGAGCGCTTCGGCGCCTTCTCGGGACTCCGAATCAACTGGGACAAGTCCCAAATACTCCCTCTTGATAGCTACCCGGTGAGTGCGGATAGGGCCCTCCTCCCTTTGCAGAGAGTTGCCGAAATTAAATATCTGGGGGTCCGAACCACCAGAGACCCGGCAGACTATGTCCCATTAAATGTCACGCCACTGTACGACATGATTAAACAGAGGACCCAGGCCTGGGCTTGACCCCCATTGGGAGTCATGGGCCGTATAAATCTTGTGAAAATGGTCTTATTGCCTAAGATCTTGTACATGGTGTGGCACTCACCGGTCTATCTGGTACTCAGATGTTTTAGACTGATGGAAACTCTCCTTAAACCATTTGTTTGGGGCGCCGCGAGACATAAACTCCCCTGGCATAGACTTAAGAACCCGACCGACCTGGCTGGCCTGGCACTGCCCGACTTCAATGCGTATTATTTGGCTGCCCAGCTGTCACAGCTTTTCCACGTTGACAAGGTAGACAGGACACGGTTCCTTCGCCTTCTGTGCCCAGCATGGACCCAAACGACAGAGGACCCCTTAGTAGTAATAGCGGGGGGGACTAGACCGTCAGGGGACCGACATTCCCTCCTGTTCCACTACAGGAGGGTGTGGAACGTGGTCTCGACCAGACTCGCCATCTCGTCCCCGCATGGCTACACCTCCCTGTGGCACAACGCTGCCCTCCCGGAGATGGAGCTCATTCGGGATTCTACAGTATGGAGCTCTAGGGGAATATACAATCTGACGCACATCACCAGAGGTGGCAAACTGAAATCCTTTGACGTATTGCAAGCTGAATACAACTTACCTGACCATATGCTATTTCGATACGCTCAGCTCCGACACGCCTTTCGGGCCCAGTTCCCACAGGACGACCTAGTGTTGGCTGATAACCCTCTTATGGCAGCAATTAAATACCCCGACCCCAAGAAGTTGATCACTCAGTTTCACACCATAATTACATTACCGAGCGCGACAGTGTCGGCCTATGCTCTGAAACCTAGGTGGGAGCGGGAGGTGGGCTTCATGGGGGATGATGAATGGAGCGATGCTCTGGATGCCTGTAAGCTCGTGTCCCCAAAATTATCGGATCGCCTTACACAAACCTTTATTATCAACAGGTCCTATCTTACACCCCTCAGAGTTTCCAAATACAGAAGGGACTTCCCTGTCACTTGCCCAATGTGCGGCCAGAACACAGGTACCTTCTTTCACCTAATATGGGAATGTACTAAGATCCAGGCCTTCTGGGAACAGGTGGTGAAATTCCTGCACGATAAGATGGGGTCCCCCATTACCCTGCAGCCGAAGCCATGCCTGCTAGGGATCTTTCCAAATGCTGAATTGAACAAGTTCGTCAAAGCATTTTTGCATGAAACACTCTTTGCAGCCCGGAAGGTCATAGCGAGGGTGTGGATGAGACCAGACCCCCCGGAACTCTCTCACTGGCTGGTGGAAGTTAACACGGTCCTACCATACAAAAAACTGGTTTATTCACATAGGGGTTGTCCCCAAAAATACGAGAAAATATGGGATAAATGGCTGAAGTCGCATGCAACCTGTGTGTAGGGATTTCTGAAGGGTGCGGGGGGATCTATTGCCTGGGGTGGAGCCAGGAGGAGGAGGTAGGGACTCGGGGGTGGCTAGATAGCCTGTTAGTCTGCAGTGGGTCGCAGCATCAGAGAGCCCCAGAGTACACACCAATGCATTCTCTGTATTCCCTTACTGTTTTGTTCATGTGTTTCTCTGAGAATGTTCCTAACTTACTATGAAATTTACGCTGCATGTATACCCTGTATGATGAAGTTTTGCTCAATAAACAGATTTTTGATGGGAAAAAAAAAAGTATCTTCAAGTGCAGGGCTGTATATCTTCAGCTCAGAGGCTGCTGGTGCAGGACAGTTAAATATGCAAATGAAGGGTTAAGGGGGGTTAAAAGTCAGATTAGGAAGTCATTGATTTTTGAGTTGCCTTTTGTGTTGAGTGCCATGCACCAAAAACTAACCATGATGGAGTCCTGACACCAAAAATGAAAATGTTTTACTTTTGTCTGCTTTGTGAAGAAAGTGTCCTTTGATTAGATAACATGGTTACATTTTTGTTCCAGTTTAAAATGTGCATAATCTATATATATAAAACTCAACGTGTGTGTGTGTGTGTTCCAGCATCACGTCCAAACGGCTAAAGATATTAACATGAAACTTGGCACACATGTTACTTATATGTCAGCAACAAACATAGGATAGGTGGTTTAACCCTTACCCACCCCCATTTGCCATGGTCGGGGTTTTTCTTTAAAGTCCCATTCAACTCTATGGGAAATACATGTTACTTCATAACTTCCAAACGGCTGTACATATTTTGATAACACTTGGTCACATGTTACTTATATGTCCACTTAAACTATAGGATAGTTAATTTATCCCTTAACTACCCCCATTTGTGAGGGTCGGGGTTTTTGTTTAAAGTCCCTTGCAAATCAATGGGAAATGTATGTTCCCACATAACTTCTGTACGCCTGGAGATATTTCAATAATACCTGGTACACATATTACTTATATGCCAAATAAAAATATATGACAGTTAAATTAACCCTTACCTACACCCTTATATAAAAGATGGGTATATTTATATTACTATGATTTTCCTCCCCAAAAGGTTAAGATAGGAAGACCGGGCAACGCCGGGTATTCAGCTAGTTATATATATTTGGGGATCTGATCGTAATACTACTCTTATAACCTTTGCCACATCACTGGTTGGTTTTCAGGAACTAATCATCTTTATTTTGTTTATAGAAGCAGCCGGGAGCTGTGGACCATTCTGCTTGGGCGATCGGCCTTGAGGGACCCTGTAAGTGAAATTTTTCATTGTGGAACTTTAGAAACGGCAGAGACCTTTCATTGATTCAACCAAGAAATATAGGCCACTGACATCTTTGTAAAAGTAGTTGCTGGTTGGTATGCTGATCCTTTGCTGCACTAATTCCAAATCACTATCCCAGTGATCACATGTAGGGCCAGATCCACGTACCTCCGCGCATCTTTCCGCCGGGGCGCAGCGTATCTAAGATACACTATGCCACCTTAACTTCATATTTTTTTTTCGAATCCTCAAAGAATTCGCGCCGTAAGTTACGGCGGCGTAGGGACGCAAAATTTAAAAGGATGTAATGGGGGCGTGTTTTATGTAAATACGTCGTGACCCGACGTAAACAATGTTTTTTTTGAACGGCGCATGCGCCGTCCGTGGGGGTATCCCAGTGCGCATGCTCGAAATGAAACCGGAACAAGCCAATGACGTCATTCTACGCAAATCCCTATTCGCGAACGACTTACGCAAACGACGTAAAAAATTCAAAATGCGAGGCGTGAACGACGGCCATACTTAACATTGAACAAAAACATACAGTGCACAAGGGTTAAGTGAATGTCACTTTATAGTCTGTAATGTGTGGAAAAACATATATGCATGAAAAATTGAAAAGTTGAAAAAATTGAAGTAGCCACAAATAGCACACAGGAAAATAGCACATTAAATTTTTTTTATTTTTTTTTAAAAAAACTAATAACAATAGTCCGCATAACATAAGCAGCAGTTCACGTGGAGATGGTAGAGTGAAAACACATACACTTCGGGGGAGATGTTAGGAATGAATCCAGGTAGTGTGCATACACTTGTATGCAGAGGTAAAACAATACCTCAATAAAAGCAGCCGCTTCTACGTCTCAATGCAGGGAGATGGAATCCGTTGGTGGGATGATGACAGCCACACTGGGAGCAGATGTAGAAGTTATATCCATGCAGAGATGGATACTGCCGTTTAAAGACCACTAGCTCAGGGGCTGATGGAAAGGAAACCTTCCTCGCAAACAGAAATCTCCAGCAGCAGGGGAAGTCCTGGAGGGGAGCCACCAAGCCGGTTCAGTGACGCAGCCGCGTCACACGGGAGCGAGGAAAGGGGGATGGTAGCCTGATAGAGTCACACAGAGAGCAGGAGGTGTCCGGACACCTTCGATCCAGCGTCAGGTGACTCAAAGCACCAATCAGTGTGGGCAGAAAACGAGCAGTAGAGATGCTGGCGCTAGTGTCACTGAGAGGATTTCCCGAGTGTCGGCACTACACATCAGCTGCAGTGTGCTTGCTGCAAACATATAGGGGCATCAAAGATTGTACTGGTGAGCCGTGACTGACATGTTTCGCGTGCCAGGACGCTTTATCAAAAGTTGACAGCTGCACGGATTGTGTTTTAGTGAAACTTCTTTAACCACTGACAACACTGTGGTTTACCGTCCTTATGGTGTAGCGCTTCATGCGGGTGTTTCTTTGTATACTTAACATTGAGTACACCTCATAATAGCAGGGGTAGATATACGCAAACAACGTAAAAAAATGCGCCGGACGTACGTTCATGGATCGCCGTAACAAGCTAATTTGATTACTCAACGCGGAATTCGACGGAAACGCCACCTAGCGTCCGCCAAAAAATTGCACCTAAGATCCGACGGCGTACTAAGACGTACGCCTGTCGGATCGATCCGAGATGCCGTCGTATCTTGTTTTGTAGATACAAAACAAAGATACGACGCGCAAAATTTGAAATTACGTGGCGTATCAAGAGATACGCCGGTGTAATTCTTTCGTGTGATCTGTGTACTTGTTCCAGATTGGTGATTTTAGAAGATACTGAAGCCAAAAGATCGGCCTTTGAGCCAGGCACTCGCATTGTTAGCCTTCATATTTCTTCTAAGTCTTTTTTCAGTACATGATAATAAAAATAGGTAGAGCAAAGAAATATAAGGTTTTGTCCTGGTGGTTCAGGAGGTACATTGCAGTCAGTTGAAAATAAAGCTTTGAGAAGTATAAAGATAGCACAGCATACCTGTGCAATATTTCAAGACTCAAGCCAAGAGTACTTTTTTTTTTTTTTTATATAGTTTTGGATATAGTAGGGAATTATTAATACTCCTGTTGGGATTTAACTGCTTTTCAGGGATCCATGAGAGAGAATTCCCTTATTTCCTTTTGCAGTGACAACAGTTTCCCTAGACAGGAAATGTGTGATAAACTATAATGGCACCACAGACAGAATCCCCCCCCCTTTTTTTTACTGCTGGTGAAACCATTGTCGATGTGACAGAATGGCTGGCCTTACGTTATACATAGTTGCAATTTTGTTGTTCAATTTCCTTTAGATTTACTTGCAACTATGTAGTGCAAGGGCCTGCTTGATTGCATACAAATTAAGTGTGTAGGTCTGACCTTATATGGTTTTGGTAAATCTAAAGGAAAATTGTATAATGTATGGCCAGCATAAGTGAGGAAAAATCTCCCTAACTGAGCCTTAAATAGCAGTAAAGCCTGACAGAGGGTCTAACCCTTCCCCACTCTAATTTGAAAAAAAGTGTTGGCTGGGCATAAACTTTGAGTTGTAATGTCAAAATATGTCGGCATTAATAATGTTCTTAAAGCGGAGTTCCGGCCACAATTTCACTTTTTAAATATAAATACCCCTGTAATACACAAGCTTAATGTATTCTAGTAAAGTTAGTCTGTAAACTAAGGTCCGTTTTGTTAGGTTGTTACAGCATTTAGACACTTTATAAAATAGAAATTGACTGGGGCCATCTTAAGTGTGGGCATCATGAAGCCAGACTGTATGACTTCCTGGATTTCAGCCTTACAAATCTCGCACATGCTCAGTGCTGCACAATCAGTGTCAGATCAGGTTTCAGCACCTGTGCTGTCCAAGTCACATAATTATTTGAGACTGGGGAATGCACAGACTCCTGGAAAGTTACACCCACTACATTCCCAGGAGTCTGTGCGGTGTAGGTTAGGAAGCATTAAGCACCTAGGTGCAGGAAGTGGGAAGATTAACTATTCTGCCTAGCAACAACACTTTGAAGGCATCTAAAAAAAAAAAAAAATTCGTAAAGGACTAATGACATTTTTTTAAAACTACTGATGTAATGTTATATTTATGGGTGGAACTCCACTTTAAAGCTATGAATCAATTAGGCCTGTTCTTATTTTGAAATGTGATTGACAATAAAGGAAAGGCAGAGAAAAAAGGGGCATAGCACAGGCTTCAGGAGGTACTCTTGGGCCTCATTCACATCTGAACAAATTTTAGCTTGAAGCTCAAAGTTTCAAAACTGTCACCAATCAAATTCCCATGTAAATAAATGGTGGCCATCCACATATGAACACTTAGGCACCTGTAGCATAGATTCAGCAAGGTGTTGGAAACTTTCTCTGAGATTTTGGCCCATAGTGACATGATAACATCATGCAGTTGCTGCAGATTTGTCGGCTGCACATCTATAATGTAAATCTACCATTCCACCACATCCCAAATGTGCTTCATTGAATTGGGATCTGATGACTGTGGAGGCCATTGGAGTACAGTGACATCATTGTCATGTTCAAGAAACCAGTGGTGAGATAATCGGAGCTTTGTGACATGGGGCATTATCCTGCTGGAAGGAGCCATCAGAAGATGGGTACACTGTAGTCATAAAGGGATGGACAGCAACAATACTCGGGTAGATCATGGCATTTACACAATGCTCAATTGGTACTAAGGGCCCTAAAGTGTGCCAAGAAAATATCCCCCACATGTTACACCACCACCGGCCTGAATTGCTGATACAAGGCAGGATGGATCCATTCTTTCATGTTTACACCAAATTCTAACCCGACCATCTGAATGACACTGCGGAAATTGAGACTCATCAGACCAGGCAACGTTTTTCCAATCTTGTATTGTCCAATTTTGGTGAGCCTGTGTGAATTGTAGCCTCAGTTTCCTGTTCTTAGTGGACAGGGGTGGCACCTGGTGTGGTCTTCTGCTGCTGTAGAACATCTGCTTCAAGGTTTGAAGTGTTGTGCAGTGAGAGATGGTATTCTGCATACCTTGGTTGTAACGAGTGCTTATTTGAGTTTCTGTTGCCTTTCTATCATCTCAAACGAGTCTGTCCATTCTCCTCTGACATCAACTAGGCATTTTTGTCCTCACAACTGCCGCTCACTGGATATTCTCTGTTTTTTGGACCATTCTCTGTAAATCCTAGCGATGGTTGTGTGTGTGAAAATCCCAGGAGATCATCAGTTTTTGAAATACTCAGACCAGCACCAACAGCCATGCCATATTCAAAGTCACTTAAATCCCCTTTCTTCCCCATTTGTGATGCTTGGTTTGAAATTCAGCAAGTCGTCTTTACTGTGTCTAGATGCCTAAATGCATTAAGTTGCTGCCATGTGATTGGCTGACTAGCAATTGTACAGGTGTACCTAATAAAGTGGCCAGTGAGTGGACACTTCTACAAAGCTTGTACATGCGTGCAAAAATGCCCATATGAAAATGGCTCTGCTCAGGTGGGAACGCAGACTTGCATTGATCGCTCTAGATCAGTGCTTCTTAACATTTTTTTTTCTTTTAGTCAGGGCAGCTTTTAAAATGATCTTAAAGCACCGCAATCTAAAATGTAAAAAACAAAACGAATAGTTTAACATATTGCAGCAGCAGGCGCTCACGTAGGAGACCCAACTTTAGAGGCGATTTATTCTTGCAAAGCAAAGGCACCTTTACACACTGCTACTGACTAGTAGTCCAGTGTTTTTTCTTCTCCTTTAGTTTCTCTCCATCACTAAGCCAGTGCTAACGGAGAGGGACAGGAGGGGGTAATGTCATCAATTGTTGGTATCCAGCTGGCCCTTTCGGTGCCCAAGGTTGCAATGCTGCAAGTTGAAACCTGTGACTGTAAAAGCTTGTACACAATAGCTGAAAATTTGGGACTGTTTTTAGACATTTTGCCAGGGCACCCCTGAAGAACTCGGACATCATCCTGGTTGATTATTGTTGCAGTGGAATATACAGGTGACACTCAATTTTTTTTTATATTGCGCAAAAGTTCATTTATTTCACCTAATGCAACGTAAAAGGTGAAACTAATATCTGCGATAGACTCATTACATGCAAAGCAAGATAGTTCAAGCCGTGATTTGTCATAATTGTGATGATTATGGCTTACAGCTCATGAAAACCTCAAATCCACAATCTCAGAAAATATATTACATGCAATCAATAAAACAAGGATTGTACATAGAATAATATCGGACCTCCAAAAAGTTTAAGCATGCATATGTACTCAGTACTTGGTTTGGGCCCCTTTTGCAGCAATTACTGCCTTAATGCAGCGTGCCATGGAATGGCATGGAAGCTATCAGCCTGTGGCACTACTGAGGTGTTATGGAAGACCAGGATGCTTCAATAGAGGCCTTCATCTCTTCTGCATTGTTCGGTCTCATGTCTCTCATCTTTCTCTTGGCAATGCCCCACAGATTCTCTATGGGGTTCAGGTCAGGCGAGTTTGCCTGACCAATCAAGCACAGTAATCCCACAGTCATTGAACCAGGTTTTGGTGCTTTTGGTAGTGTGGGCAGGTGCCAAGTCCTGCTGGAAAATTAAGTCAGCATCCCCATAGAGCTCGTCTGTGGAAGGAAGCATGAAGTGCTCCAAAATCTCCTGGTCAATGGCTGCGGTGACCCCGGACTTAATGAAGCACAGTGGACCAACACAGACTGTGGAAACTTCACACTGGACTTCAAGCATCTTGCAGTGTGTGTCTCTCCATTCTTCCTCCATACTCTGGCTCCTTGTTTTCCAAATGAGATGCAAAATTTGCTCTCATCAGAAAAGAGGACTTTGGACCACCGAGCAACAGACCAGGTGTGTTTTTCTTTAGCCCAGGTAAGACGCTTCGGACGTTGTTTGTTGTTCAGGAGTGGCTTGACAAGAGGAATACGACATTTGAAGCCCATGTCCAGGATCCGTCTGTGTGTGGTGGCTCTTGATGCACTGACTCCAGCCTCAGTCCACTCCTTGTGAAAGTCCCCAACACTATTGAATGGCCTTTTCCTGGCAATTCTCTCCAGGCTGTGGTCATCCCTGCTGCTTGTGCACATTTTTCTTCCACAGTTTTCCCTTCCACATAACTTTCTATTAATGTGCTTTGATACAGCACTTTGGGAACATCCAACTTCTTTTGCAATTATCTTTTGAGGCTTTCCCTCCTCATGGAGTGTGTCAATGATGGTTTTATGCACAACTGTCAGGTCCGCAGTCTTTCCCATGATTGTGATTCCTACTGAACCAGACTATGAGACCATTTAAAGGCTCAGGAACTCTTTGCAGGTGTTATGGCTTAATTATCTGATTAGAGTGCGACACTTTGAGCCTAGAATATTGCACCTTTTCACAATATTCTAATTTTCTGAGATTGTGGATTTGGAGTTTCCATAAGCTGTAAGCCATAATCATCACAATTATGACAAATCACGGCTTGAACTATCTTGCTTTGCATGTAATGAGTCCATCTCATATATTAGTTTCACCTTTTACGTTGCATTAGTGAAATAAATGACCTTTTGCACGATATTCACATTTTTTGAGTTTCACATGTAGAGTGCTCAGATGAGAGTGAAATGGGTAATCTCAGATGTAAGGGCAGTGGCAGTGTTTTCTATTAGATATAATTTGGTTGTTATCTCTGAAAAGGGCATTTCCCTCTCTTTGCATGATTCATTAATTTCGTAACAAAAAAGTGTTCTTTTTAGTAATATGACAAATGTAACTGATTTCTAGATGCAGATCAAGAGCGAGCTTGATCGATATGGAGGAAGATTTCTTCAAGGCTTGGCCTTCTACAAACCTCCCAGGTACGCAAATATAATGTATTTGGCATAAGCAAAAACAAGCTTATCAAATATGCATTTTTGATAAGTTTCCAGTGAAAGGGTTACTTTAAACTCATCCCTTTGACTGGAAATGCATCAAAAGTGCAGCCAAGGACAGCTTCTTCTTTTTTTTTTTACATTTCACCAACAACATTGAGATGTGAACGGGTCCGTATACCCCAAGAGGGACCATTCTTACCTGTGCATTGTGGTAAGGAGAGGTAAAATAAACACATTCCTACAATGCACCTGCTCTATAGACATAGTGTTGTGGTGCCATTCACTGTGTTTACTTCAAATACCCAATCATGTTGGAGGGATATTTAAAGAATACCGTTTTTTTGCTAGCGCATGTTTAGGTATTTAAAGTAAATACAGGTTATCAACAATTTACTAACATTAAACCCCAGTGTTTATCATATATTTTTATATTTCATTTTAATATAAGTGCTAATTAATAAAATGCATGAACTGTGTTGGAATAAATTTCTCTGGGTGCGAGTGCAACTTTTTAAATGTTGAGATTGGTCTGCAGTGTGCAAAGAAACGTAAGCCGTCTCATGACCTTGGCTATGTAATAGGTAGCATAATTGGAGAAAGGACAAACTGCAAGATATTTTAAAACAAGGAAAATATCAAATTGGCATGTTAATGATGACGTGACAAGTCTGCTTCAGAAAATTCACAAATGTAGTGGGATGGGTGTGACTATATATCCTTCTGCTTGGAACAAAATCTGATGGAAACAAAGGTAGCAGACCGGATGATATGGTATAATGGTTATTCCTACACCTGGCAGCAACTCTTTGGCAGAAAAAAACACTTGACACTTCTAAACATGTGTAATAGGTGTGTCAAGTATAACTAAAGGCAAAACATTTTTTATTTTATTTTTGGATAGAATGAAGAGGGATTAGAACAACTGTCACATTTTTTATTTCAGCCTGTACCCCATCAAGGATATTGACTTTCTCTATTTTACCGTTATTGAAAAGGAAAGTAGAATAAAATCCTACATTTTGGGTTGTCCCCAGAAAAGTAATGGAGAGGAAAATCTTCCAACGGGGACACTAGTTTGGGTGACCTAAGGGGCTCCAAGAAATTCCCTTAACTTGCATGGATTTCCTCTCACTTCCTGTTTGGCTATGGGACAGAACGTGAAGGGAAATCTCCGCAATGGGACCCTCTCTTACTCTAGCCCAAAAAAAAAAAAAAATTTGCCCATAGTTCTACTTAAAGCGGAGTTCCGCCAATTTTTTTTTCTTTTCAGCAGCTACAAATACTGCAACTGGTGACTAAAATAAGGACGCTTGCCTGTCCAGGGTGCCCGCGATGTTGGCACTCAAAGCTGATCTGTCCCTCGCCTCTCGGGTGGAGGTGCTGCCATCTTCACTTCCTGGTTCCCTACTGCGCATGTACATAGTTACATAGTTACATGCACAACTTGCACTGCGCAATCCCACTAGTCCCTGCTGTCTTCTGGGACATGTGTGTCTCCCACAAGACAGACGGAGGAGGCGCCGAAAGTGGCATAGATAGCCGGGGTGTCTCTGTTATCTATGCCCCTACTCCCTAAGTGGGAGCAAAATGCCTGTATTAGACAGGTATCTGCTCCCCCTCCCACTGAAAGGTGCCAAATGTGACACCGGAGGGGGGGAGGATTCCAAAAAACGGAAGTTCCATTTTTGAGTGGAACTCCGCTTGAAATTATTATTATGGCCAATGAAATTAATTTATCATGGCCATTGAAATTAATTAAATCCCAAGCACTAAACGAGCCTAGCATTAACTGTCCTTTAGATGTGTATAGGTGCGTTAGGGATTTTGTCTGACAAAACGCTGCTCCTGGATGCGCTGGCAGTGTTTTTTTGTTTTGTTTTTTGCCTCCTAAACACCTATGTGTGCATGGACACATAAGCTAACATGCAGGAGCGTTCAGAGAAGGGGGGGGGGGAACTGGCGCCCTTAACAGCAGTGTTAAAAATGTCCGGTGTGCACAAGGCCTTATGAGTCGTTGTCGGTTACCTCAGACATGCACAATCAGTGACTTGCTATAACAACAAAATTATACATTTACAAAATAAACGGTGGAAGATGTCAAAATACTTCCTGGTAGAAGAAACGCGCATTTATAGTGTTTTTGTTTTTGATTGCCATAAGACAGCCAAATGGGTGTCTAAAAGAACGTTCTAGACAAAAGACAATCCATTAACCACTTAAGGGCTGCCGCACGACTATTTACGTCGGCAGAATGGCCCGATCCTGCCCTCCGTGACCACGGCGGCGGTTAACCCCTTCACTACAAGTGTAATTTTCACAGTAATCCGTGCATTTTTATAGCACTCTTCGCTGTGAAAATGACAATGGTCCCACAAAGGTGTCCGATGTGTCCGCCATAATGTCGCAGTCATGAAAAAAATCAATGATCGCCGATTAGATAGTAGTGAAAATGAAAATATTAATAAATATTACATAAAACTATCCCCTATTTTGTAAACGCTAAAAATTTTGCGCAAACCAATCAATAAACGCTTATTGTCATTTTTTCTTTACAAAAAATATGTAGAAGAATACGTATCGGCCTAAACTGAGAAAAAAAAACGTTTTTATATATATATATATATATATATATACATATATATTTTTTTTTAGGGGATAATTTATTATAGCAAAAGTTAAAAATATATATATATTTTTTTAAATTGTCGGTCTATTTTTGTTAATAGCACAAAAAATGAAAACTGCAGAGGTGATCAAATACCACCAAAAGAAAGCTCTATTTATGGGAAAAAAAAGGACGCCAATTTTGTTTGGGAGCCACGTCGCACGACTGCGCAATTGTCAGTTAAAGCGACGCAGTGCCGAATCGCAAAAAGGGGCCAGGTCCTTTACCTGCATATTGGTCCGGGTCTTAAGTCTTTAAAAAAAAGAAAATTATGAATTTATAATGTTTTTGTTTTTATGGAATAATTGCAGGGAAATTTGTCAAATCCCTGGAGATTCCTATTGACAATGATTCTTGTTTCCCATATTTTATAAGTCGTGTGATTTTTTTTTTCCAGAGGTTCAGACTGGTTTAACCACCTCCGCTCCAGAAGGTTTTACCCCCTTCATGACCAGGCCATTTTTTGCTGTCCAGCACCGCGCTTCTTTAACTAGTATTTGCACCGTCATGGTACACTGTACTCAAACAGAATTTATATACCAGTAATTAGGGTTGTACCGATACCAAGCATTTGCCCGAGTACTTGTACTCGGGCAAATGCTCCCGATGCTTCACCCGATACTTGTCAGGGGTGATCAGTGCATGGGGAGGTTACAGGCACCAATCACCGCTATATAGTGTATCCTGCCGTGTATTCCCGCCGTGTATTCCTCCGTGTATTCCCTCTGTGTATTCCTCCGTGTATCCCGCCGTGTTTCTCTCCCCTTCCGTGCTCTTCCTCCACCCCCTGGAACTGTCAGGATGGACAGAGTCAGTGATCACTGACTTGGTCCATTCACATAACTGTAACATCGTAAACTGTGATTACAATGTTTCAGTTTATGAATGAAGAGAAGACTCTGTCTTCACTCCATTCATTTTCAGCACAGCTGATGCTGCTGAGAAAGGGACTGGGGAACCTGTGTCCCTAGTCCCTTTCTCTGTCTCAAAGGGGAGATGTCAGAGGTCTGTTAAGACCCCTGATATCTCACCAAAGCCCCCCAACAGGGCTGAAAAAAAAAAAAAAAAAATAAAGAATAATAATAAAAAAAAAAAAAAAAAATTATTGTAGAAAATAATAAAAAAATAAAAAAAAAATACACTGACATGGTCACCCCCCCTTAAAAAAAAAGAAAGCATTATGAATAAAATAAAAAGTTGTAAAAAAAAAATATTGTAAAAAATTAAAAACAAATTGTTAAAAAAAAAAAAAAAAAAAATACTGACACATGTGCTGCTGTCACATGAGATTAAAAAAAAGTATCGGTATTCGGTATCGGCGAGTACTTGAAAAAAAGTATCGGTACTTGTACTCGGTCTTAAAAAAGTGGTGTCGGGACAACCCTACCGGTAATTGTTTTTCACACAAATAGAGCTTTCTTTAGGTGGTATTTGATAACCTCTGTTTTTTTTTTCCTATTATATAAATGAAAAAAAGATGGAAAATATGGGGCTATAAAACCTATTCAATAAATATTTCTTCATATATTTTGCCAAAAATGTATACTGCTGCATGTCTCTGGTAAAAAAAATACCATTGAGTGTATATTGATTGGTTTGCGTGAAAGTTATGTCGTCTCCAAGCTATGGTATGTATGTGTGTATGTACAGTATCTCACAAAAGTGAGTACACCCCTATCATTTTTGTAAATATTTTATTTTATCTTTTCATGTGACAACACTGAAGAAATTACACTTTGCTACAATGTAAAGAAACATATAGAAACGCCTGAAAAACACAACATGAGCTCATAAGTGCTTGAAAAAAACACTTGTAGCCTTAAACTGATTTCCCTGTTGGGATATGAAACAAACAATGGCTGAAGATGGGATTTAAACACTGTTACTAATTATTTTTTATTTGGTAGTTTCCTCGGAATAATAATGCATTTGACGTTGTATTTGATCTTCTAGCACTAGCTCTGCAGACAAGGTAAAAGCTAGCAATGTAGCTCCGGCATTGAAGGAACTTGGATTACGCTTAAGCAAGTTTCTGGTGAGTCAGCTCTCTGGCGTGGTGGAGGGGTAAAGAAGTTATGTTTTAGCTGAAATGTATTTATATGTCTTATTACTCTGATGCAGGGACTGGATGAGGAGCAGAGTGTGCAGCTGCTTCAGTGCTATCTCCAGGATGATTACAGAGGAACCCAGGACTCTATAAAGGTCAGACCTTGTCCAGCTCTGTGATATAATTAACAAACAAAAAAAAGTGTTACATTTCTTGCCTTTGTTTTCCAGCTGGTGCCGCAAGATGAAAGGCAGAGTCAAGCATTGATGTTAAAGGTCTGTCACATTTTCTTTTCTTTTTTTTTACGGATGTTCATAAAAAAATAAATAAATAATTGAGCCTAATGATTTTAGTTAGGGATGTCCCGATACCGATACTAGTATCGGTATCGGGACCGATACCGAGCATTTCCCCGAGTACTTGTACTCGGGGAAATGCTCCCGATGCTTCACCCGATACTTGGGCGGGCAGAGGAGTTGCAAATCTTCTCTCCCCCATGGTCAGTGTTGTCTTCCCCTGTCCGTGCCGTTCTCTCTCCTCCCCTTCCCCCGTCCGTCCATCCATCCGTGCAGTTCTTCCCCCCCCCGTCCGTCCAGATCTCTCTCCGTCCGTCTGTGCAGTTTTCTCTGCATCCTCCCCCCCCCCCCCCCCCCGTCCGTGTCGTTCTCTCTCCCCCCCCCCCCGTCCGTCCATCCATCCGTGCAGTTCTTCCCCTCCCCGTCCAGATCTCTCTCCTCATCCATCCGTGCAGTTCTTCCCCCCCCGTCCAGATCTCTCTCCTCATCCATCCGTGCAGTTCTCCCCCTCCCCCCCGTCCAGATCTCTCTCCTCGTCCATCCGTGCAGTTCTTTCCTCCCCCCCGTCCAGATCTCTCTCCTCGTCCATCCGTGCAGTTCTTTCCTCCCCCCCGTCCAGATCTCTCTCCTCGTCCATCCGTGCAGTTCTTTCCCCCCCCCCGTCCAGATCTCTCTCCTCATCCATCCGTGCAGTTCTTCCCCCCCCGTCCAGATCTCTCTCCTCATCCATCCGTGCAGTTCTCCCCCTCCCCCCGTCCAGATCTCTCTCCTCGTCCATCCGTGCAGTTCTTTCCTCCCCCCCGTCCAGATCTCTCTCCTCGTCCATCCGTGCAGTTCTTTCCTCCCCCCCGTCCAGATCTCTCTCCTCGTCCATCCGTGCAGTTCTTTCCTCCCCCCCGTCCAGATCTCTCTCCTCGTCCATCCGTGCAGTTCTTTCCTCCCCCCCGTCCAGATCTCTCTCCTCGTCCATCCGTGCAGTTCTTTCCTCCCCCCCGTCCAGATCTCTCTCCTCGTCCATCCGTGCAGTTCTTTCCTCCCCCCCGTCCAGATCTCTCTCCTCGTCCATCCGTGCAGTTCTTTCCCCCCCCCCGTCCAGATCTCTCTCCTCGTCCATCCGTGCAGTTCTTTCCTCCCCCCCGTCCAGATCTCTCTCCTCATCCATCCGTGCAGTTCTTCCCCCACCGTCCAGATCTCTCTCCTCATCCATCCGTGCAGTTCTCCCCCTCCCCCCGTCCAGATCTCTCTCCTCGTCCATCCGTGCAGTTCTTTCCTCCCCCCCCGTCCAGATCTCTCTCCTCGTCCATCCGTGCAGTTCTTTCCTCCCCCCCCGTCCAGATCTCTCTCCTCGTCCATCCGTGCAGTTCTTTCCTCCCCCCCGTCCAGATCTCTCTCCTCGTCCATCCGTGCAGTTCTTTCCTCCCCCCCGTCCAGATCTCTCTCCTCGTCCATCCGTGCAGTTCTTTCCTCCCCCCTTCCAGATCTCTCTCCGTCCGTCCGTGCAGTTCTCTCTGCATTCCCCCCCCCCCAATCTGTCAGGGGGGAGAGCGGAGGTAGGAGCCGCTAAGCCCGGCTCCTACTTTTTCCGAATGAACAGAGTCGGTGATCACTGACTCTGTCCATTCATATAACTGAGCATCGTAACCTCCTGTGTTTACGATGCTTCAGTTTATGAATGGAGGAGCTTCCCTCCATTCATTTCAGCTGAGGCTGCTGAGAAAGGGACAGGGGAATCTGTTTCCCTAGTCCTTTTCTCTGTCTTAAAGGGGAGATGCCAGAGGTCTGTTAAGACCCCTGATATCTCACCAAAGACCCCCTACAGGGCTGATTAAAAATAAAATAAAAAATTGCAATAAATATTAAAAAATAAATAAAAATAAAATGTAAAAAAATAAACACACTGACAATTCACCCCCCCCCTAAAATAAATAAATAAATAAAAATCACTGTAAAAAAAAAAAAATAGTAAAAAAAAAAAAAGTGAAAAAAATAAATAAATACTGTCACATGACATTAAAAAAAGTATCGGTATTCGGTATCGGCGAGTACTTGAAAAAAAGTATCGGTACTTGTACTCGGTCTCAAAAAAGTGGTATCGGGACAACCCTAATTTTAGTGTAAAAAAATATGTTTTTCATAATGATGCCTTTCAAGCTTTCATCAACTCCCTGCATTAATTATCTATGGGCAAATGCGACTTGGGGCTTTTTAAGTCAGAGGTCTTGCCATTTTTCACATCTCTTTAATAATGAACATGTTAGTTCTTCGGGTAACATTAAGTATCCTGTGTTGGTCATCCAAATGATTTTCCATTGTTACAGGCCTGTGTTTTGTTCTTTTCCACTTCTGCACATTTTTGTTGCCGGTCATCTGGTGACTCCTTGGCACCTGGCTCAATCGGGTGCCCTCTGGACTCTTGGAAAAAGTGGTCTCCACCCCAATTCTTGCTGTGGAATATGTTCAGGGAATTTGTCCCAACCCGTTTATCGTACCAGAGCTCAAAGGGTGCATTTGACCCATTCTGGACCTCAGAGCCTTAAATGCTTACACTCATGTCCCAGAATTCCCGAATGAGGCATTGAAATCAATTTATGCCTCTCTGCATCAGGACAACCTGGGGACTTTCTGGCCTTAGTGGACATAAAGGATGCTTACTTACACATACTCATATTTCCAGAACATTACTTTGTTCAAATTAGGAGTTTCTCTGAAGGAAAGATGTTTTTTTAGCTTGAGTTGGGTCTGGAGCACCGCTTGGCCCATAGTACTATACGAGGACCAGATCTCTGCTTTTTCCATGTTCTCTTTTCCAGAGACTTTTGGCTTCTCACACTGACCAAGACGTTGGTAAAGAGGGTTTTCCATGTGGTTCTTCTAAATTAAATCCACACTTCCTCCACAGGATTTCATTTTGGTCCTTTTGGAGCTTTAGCAGAGATCTTTCTCTCTGCTATGACCCAAAATCTAGTTCTGGTTGCTATCACCTCAACTAGAGGAGTGCTAAGAGGTTACAGTAAGAACTTGCATAAAAATAATCTCTCCATATAATTTTCTGAGGTGGTCGATTGAGGAAATGCTTTGGGTGAGGCCAAAGCATAGTGACGTTGTCACATATCGGCACGCACGCACGCACACATAGGTCTGCGAGTGTGGCATGCAGAGACACTTTCGCGTTTGAGCGATTATTCTGTAGTGTTGAGTAAGGACTTTTTTCCTGTTTTTATTGAATTTTAAAAAGAGTACAGTTAAGTGCTATGCTGATCTGCCTCTTCTATGTTATCACGTATGCACATCACAGGAGCTGGTGAGATCGAAAACTGTAAAGAAATTGGGAGTCTACATTATCTTCCATGGCTGGAATACCGTTAAGCTTTCTTGACCTACTTACTAATTTTTAGGTGGTCAGTTGGGCTTATTGAGTTGACCCCTGGAGGCATCCTTCTCTAGATTTTTATTTGAAGCACTGGAAGGAGTGATGAATATGGCAATCAAAAGGATATAGCACTGTGTTTTGGGTTTTGAAGTATGCACTTTATGGACCTTACAATTTGCACAAATGTTATACTGTCAGACATAACGATACTGTAATTGTATATGGACTTTTTTTCATGTATGACTCTTTATGAATAGAGTATATTTATTTTACAGATTTGGCACGTTACAAAATTTTATGGGGAAGTATTGATTTTATGCGAGGCACTGTGGAATTTTATAGTGCTGCAACTTCTTTTATCATATATTGATATCCCGTGGGATACACTTACAGCAGCTTGGGGAGTAGGTTTCGGAAGGAGGACAGCAGATCTATATTATTTTAAATCGGCTGAACTGGCAACTTTATCCTTTAAGGAACCATTTTCGGTCCTGTTTAAGAAAAAGGTGTTCTTGAGGCCTTGATCTGCCTTCCTTTCCAATGTGATATCTACATTTCAGGACATTGTTGTGCCTTGTTTGTATCTAGCGCCAGTTCACGATAGGTAGATTTCTCTCCATTTCTTTGGATGTGGTTTGGGCTGTTTGAGTGTATTTCCTAGCCACACCTTAATTCTGCAAGGCCGATTTCCAATTTTGTCAACCTGGATGTGCCCAGGCTTCTAGTTCCTCCATATCTCATTGGCTTAGAAAGTTTATTGTGCAAGCTTATGATTTCAAAGATCCAGTTCTTCCTTTTTCTAGTCATTGTTTACTTCAACAGGCCTGTGAGCGCTCTTTGGGCATTTTTCCATCAGGTCTCTGTTTCTCAAATTTGCAAGGCTGCCACTTCAGGGCTTCAGTTCACACATTTTCATAGTTTTTCCAGGTGGACGTTATAGCCACTTCTGATAATCACCTTTTGGGTATAAGGCCTTTTGGGCAGCTCTATGAGCTTCAGGCAGTCCCCAATTCTGTGTTTTATATTTTTTATTTTGATCGTGTTTGTTTGCTATGTTACCTACTTCTAAGTTGGACTGCTTTTGGATGTCCTTAAAAGTGTGTGACTTCCTTTACCCCACTCCCCCATTGGCGAGCAAGAAAATCAAATTTTTGTACTCCTGGTAAAGTTATTTCAGTCGACGGACACAGGTCCACCCCCTATTTTTATTATACTGCTTTTGGTACTGCTTTGCTACTAAACTGTGGCATGCTGGTAGTCGGAGGTTTTTATATCCTGGGATGGCCTAAAGTTTTCTCTTTACCAATGTCCAGTGCTTCTTAGCAGGCAGTATAACCCAAAGATTTGACTTTGGGTCCCTCCAATGGACGGCAGGAAAAATGTTTTTTCAGGGAGGACCAAAGTCCTATTATTCTGTGGAAGAGCAGTAGCCTCACATTTCTTTCTGAAAACAGGCTTTCTGTTTTTCTTCTGAAAACATTTAGCGGTAATCCTTGCTTAACCACTTAAGCCCCGGACCATTTTGCAGCTAAATGCCCAGGCCAGGTTTTGCGATTCGGCACTGCGTCGCTTTAACAGACAATTGCGCGGTCGTGCGACGTGGCTCCCAAACAAAATTGGCGTCCTTTTTTCCCCACAAATAGAGCTTTCTTTTGGTGGTATTTGATCACCTCTGCGGTTTTTATTTTTTGCGCTATAAACAAAAATAGAGCGACAATTTTGAAAAAAATGCAATATTTTTTACTTTTTGCTATAATAAATATCCCCCAAAAACATATATAAAATATTTTTTTTTCCTCAGTTTAGGCCGATACGTATTCTTCTACCTATTTTTGGTAAAAAAAAATAGCAATAAGCGTTTATCGATTGGTTTGTGCAAAATTTATAGCGTTTACAAAATAGGGGATAGTTTTATTGCATTTTTATAAATTTTTTTTTTTTTACTACTATTGGCGGCGATCAGCGATTTTTCTTTATCGTACATCACGGGACACAGAGCAGCATAGCCATTACATATGGGTTATATAGTGTACCTTCAGGTGATGGACACTGGCACTCTCCGACAGGAAGTTCCCTCCCTATATAACCCCCACCCATAGTGGGAGTACCTCAGTTTTTTCGCCAGTGTCTTAGGTGTTGGTGCACGTTGAAGGTTGTGCCTGCAGTTTGTCCTTGGGACCAGGGCCAGCCGACCGGATCCGTCCAAGGTGCTTCATAGCCAAAGTGGACGGTACCCGGGCCCCAATTCGTGGATGGGGTTTTGCCTATAATGCCTCTCCTTGGAGGGCTGGACTCTGGGTTCCAGGACTGGGTTTTTTTTAACCTATGGATACCTGCTGCCAGTAGTGCTGTATAGGTCCAGGTGTGTGGTGTTCCTGACTTGGACCCCGGTCCCTGAAGGTCTATGACCATACCCACGGTGAAGGGGGAAGATTGGGCCTCTTGCATGAGCAATACCCTGCGGCGTGGAAAGGTAAGCGGGGGGCCTACGGAACTTGGTTTGTCAGTGGGCCCCCCACAGGGGACTCTGGGGTGAAGCCTTTTTATGCCTCTGTGCATGGGCTAAAAGAGAAACCACAAAGTCTGCATGACTGGATGGCTCAGACACCCAGGTATACTGTTCCTCTGGCTGGGCTAGTAGACTGCTGCTGCTGCTACAAGGTGTTTTGCTCCATGAGATGTAAAAGGGGGCATGTCAGGTTTAAAATACTTACTTCCTGATGTCTGTGTGTGTCTTCCAGCAGCTCCTGGGCTCCTCTCCCCACATGGCTTCCTGCTTCCTTCAGAGCGGCGCCGGGAGCGCGCGCGCGCGCACTGTTATAGAGACGCCGACGCTGCGTGGAGGGGGCGGGGGACGCCCGGGGAGTTCCCTCCCCTCTGTACATCAGAGGGGAAAACTCTATTTAGCCTGTCAGTCTGCTGAAGGCTGTGAAGGGACACGGAGCAGCGATGCTGAGCTGAGCAGGATAGGTTTGCCTATGTTATGCTGACACAGTGACACCTAGTGGCCGTTTTTTTGTACACACCTTGCTAAAGAGCTGTTTAAGCTCATATTTTCTCTAGAAAGCCGGTGTACTAAGTAGCAGTCAGAGTACTTTTATTATTAGGTACTCTCCTAGCCCAGCATTAAGGGAAGCAATATTAGGATGTGATTAAGCCCTTGGGGCTCAATATTGTTATCCCTTGTTAGGTTTTGGGAAGTTTAGTTTCTGTCTAACATTACCCTAGCCTAATTTTTTTCCTCATTTATTTAAATGTGTGTTTTTCTCCAGCTATTACAGTTAGTTGTATATTAGCGGAGTATCTCAGATTTGTTTATTATGGCTCCTAAGGGTGCAGGGAACACTAAAAATGCTAAAGGTGTTAAAAAGCCGAAGGGTTGCCCATCGGGCTCGGAGGATATTTCCCAAAATCCAGCTGCCCCTACCTCCCCGGAGGATCCGGAGGTTGCTGCCCTGGGTGAGCCATCGGGGTTGCTAGGTGCTACGGCTGGCCCTATTCAACCAACTCCTTCCTATGTCACGGAAGAGATGTTAGCCTCCACCTTGGGTGGATTTGAAAAAAGGATGGCCGCTTTTATTACGGCCTCTTTATCCGGGAAGAAGCGGGCTAGGTCCCCGTCTCCCGGGTTTGAATCTCCTGAGGAAGATGTCCTTTCCACTGAGGAATTGGAAGATACAGGAGACCAGGCCGAGGATCACCTGGACCATTTAGGTTCTGAGGATTCTACTATAGAAGAACCTTTTTCAGCTTCTCACGCAGAAAAACTGTGGGTTCAGTCCTTAACGGATATGGTGCGGTCAGCTTTTAAAATGCCTTTGCCTCAGCCTCTGGCTTCCGCTGTGTCCTCATTGGGCTCCCTAAAAGCGCCCCAAGCCAACCTGGTGTTCCCGGTCCATCCTTTGTTAAAGGACCTGATATTTCAGGACTGGGTTAAGCCAGACAGGATTTTTTTGCCTCCTAAAAGGTTCGCAGTTATGTACCCTTTAGAGGAGGAGTTTTCAAAAAAATGGGCTGTCCCCACTGTTGACGCAGCCATATCATGTGTCAATAAAGCTTTAACATGTCCAGTGGACAATATTCACATGTTCAAAGATCCTGTGGATAAAAGGCTTGAGACCTTACTGAAGGCATCCTTTGCCACAGCGGGGGCAGTGGTCCAGCCAGCCGTAGCTGCCATTGGCGTCTGCCAGGCTTTAAAGGACCAGGCAAAGCAGGCCCTAAAGGACCTCCCGGCTCAACAGGCTCAGGATTTGGCCGACTTACCTAGGGCTTTATGTTTCGCGGTAGACGCTATCAAGGATTCAATCCAACAGGCGTCCCGCCTATCCCTGTATTTTGTTCACATGAGAAGATTACTTTGGTTAAAGAACTGGTCTGCAGAAACCCCCTGCAAAAAGCTCCTTACAGGATTCTCCTTTCAAGGAGAGAGATTGTTTGGAGAAGATCTTGACAAATATATTTCAAAGATCTCTAGTGGTAAGAGCACCCTCTTGCCGGTTAAGAAAAGGTTCCGGGGTCCCTCTTTTAAGCGTCCAACCTCTCCAATTCCAGGGCCCTCATTCTCTAGGCAGTATCGACGGCCTCCTGGACGCGCAGCTGCAAACAGGCCACAGGGGCAAGCTGCAGGGAACAAGAGACCGTGGAACCGTAAGCCGGTTAAGGCTGCCCTTAAGGCAGCCTTGTGAAGGGGCGCCCCCACTCTCTCGGGTGGGGGGAAGACTCCGGTTATTCTCGGAGTTGTGGGGGGCCAAAGTTACCGACCAATGGGTTCTGTCCTCAGTGACTCAGGGGTACAAGCTGGAGTTTCGGGAGTTCCCCCCTCCTCACTTTCAAGCGTCAAGACTTCCAGGCGACCCTCAAAAGCAGGCATCACTTCTGTCCGCCCTAGAGCGACTCCTATCTCAAGGAGTGATTATGGAAGTACCAGCAGGGGAGCAAGGACAAGGGTTTTACTCAAACCTCTTCATTGTCCCGAAGCCAAACGGCAACGTCAGGCCTATACTGGACCTAAGGTCATTAAACCGCTTTTTAAGAGTCCGGTCCTTTCGAATGGAGTCCATTCGTTCGGTGGTGGCCGCCCTCCAAGGAAGGGAGTTCTTGGCCTCCATCGATATAAAGGACGCATACCTGCACGTTCCGATTTTCCCAGGCCATTACAGGTTTCTGCGTTTTGCCCTAAACTATCGGCATTATCAGTTCGTGGCTCTTCCGTTCGGACTAGCCACGGCCCCTCGGGTTTTTACGAAAATCCTGTCCCCCGTGTTAGCCATCCTAAGGAAACAGGGCATTCTGGTCATGGCCTACTTAGACGATCTTCTGGTAGTCGACCACTCAGCGGCCGGCTTAAATCGGGCAGTGTTGCTAGCAGTAAACTGCCTAGAGTCCCTAGGTTGGGTTCTAAACCGGGACAAATCGGCCTTACAGCCCACAAGAAGGTTGGAGTATCTAGGTCTGATTTTAGATACAAGACGACAACGGATCTTCCTGCCCCAGTCCAGAGTGGACTCGATAAGGGAGTTAATCCAGATAGTCCTAAGCAGCGCAAGGCCATCTATACGCCTCTGCATGCGCCTGTTGGGAAAGCTAGTGGCCACCTTCGAGGCAGTGCCCTATGCCCAGTTCCATTCTCGGAGGCTACAGAGAGCAATTCTCACGGCCTGGGACAAAAGACTCCAGGCCTTGGATCTTCCCATTTCCCTTCCCTATGCGGTAAGGCAGAGTCTGTGTTGGTGGCTAGTCACAAAAAATCTTCTGAAAGGAAGATCGTTCAGTCCCCCCTCATGGAGGATAGTAACCACGAATGCCAGCCTATCGGGCTGGGGTGCAGTCCTAGACGATTTAACCCTACAGGGGAAATGGTCAAGGGCAGAATCAGCCCTACCCATAAATGTCTTAGAGATCCGAGCAGCTCGGTTGGCTCTTTTGGGCTGGACAGAGATTCTGCAGGGCTCCCCAGTAAGGGTACAATCCGACAATGCCACTGCCGTAGCTTATATAAACCACCAGGGCGGCACCAGGAGTCAGGCAGCCCAGAGGGAGGTAGATCGGATCTTTTCATGGGCAGAAGCCCATGTCCCCTGCATCTCAGCTATCTTTATCCCCGGGGTGGACAATTGGCAAGCGGACTTCCTCAGCCGCCAACAGATGTCCCCAGGGGAGTGGTCCCTCCATCCCGAAGTGTTCCAGGACATCTGCCGGAAGTGGGGTACTCCGGAGGTGGACGTTATGGCGTCCAGATTCAATGCCAAAGTAGCAAAGTTTGTTTCTCGAACGAGGGATCCATTGGCCTGCGGGACGGATGCCTTGGTGTGCCCTTGGCATCAGTTTGCGCTAATCTATGCCTTCCCTCCAATACGGATGCTACCCCGTCTTCTTCACAGAATTCAAAGGGAACGCAAGCCAGCGATTCTAGTGGCCCCAGCGTGGCCCCGAAGACCTTGGTACTCCTTGATAAAAAGGATGACGGTAGAGGAGCCTTGGGTCCTCCCTCTACGTCCGGACCTCCTCTCACAAGGGCCATTCTACCATCCTGCCTTACAGGCCCTAAATTTAACGGCCTGGCGGCTGAGTCCCTGATTCTCAGAAACAGAGGCCTTTCAGGGCAGGTCGTTTCCACCCTTATAAGCGCAAGAAAACCAGTTTCCAGGTTAATATACTATAGGGTGTGGAAGGCCTATATTACCTGGTGTGAAACCAGGAAATGGGATCCCCGCAAATATACCATTGGGAGAATCCTGGAGTTTTTACAGTTGGGAGTGGGAAAAGGTTTGGCGGTCAGCACAATCAAGGGGCAGGTGTCTGCCTTGTCGGTCTTCTTCCAGAGACCTTTGGCTGCCCATTCTTTAATGAAATCCTTTTTACAAGGTGTTATTCGGGTGAATCCCCCGATTAAAGCTCCCCTGTATCCTTGGGATCTAAATTTGGTTCTATCGGCCTTGCAAAGGCAGCCCTTTGAGCCCTTGTCCGCGATCCCTTTGGTCCTTTTGACTAGGAAACTAGTGTTTCTGGTGGCCATGGCATCCGCCAGAAGAGTGTCGGAGTTGGCAGCCTTGTCATGTAAGGCACCTTATTTATTACTGCATAGGGACAGGGTCGTTTTGCGGCCGCTTCCGTCCTTCCTGCCTAAGGTGGTATCGAATTTTCACCTTAATCAAGATGTGATTCTTCCATCATTTTTTCCAAAACCTTCTTCTAAGGAAGAGAGGTTACTACATTCCTTGGATGTAGTCAGAGCGGTAAAGGTTTACTTGGAAGCTACAGCCCAGATTCGTAAGACGGATTCATTCTGCCGGAAGGGCCCAAGAAGGGCCAGGCAGCGTCTAAAGCCACTATTTCTAAGTGGATTAGGCAGACGATTATACAGGCCTATGGCCTGAAAGGGAAGAGTCCACCCTTATCGGTTAAGGCTCATTCCACTAGAGCTATGAGTGCCTCTTGGGCAGCGTATCACCAGGTCTCTATGGCCCAGGTCTGCAGGGCAGCAACCTGGTCATCTGTCCACACATTTGCAAAATTTTATCAAATGGACGTTAGGAGGAACGCTGATTCAGCTTTTGGGCAGGCGGTACTCCGGGCCGCAGTTTAATCTCCTCTTGTCCGGTGGCACCTCCTGTTTGGTTTTTTCTGGTTGTCTCCCTCCCCTCATGGAGCATTGCTTGAGGACATCCCATATGTAATGGCTATGCTGCTCTGTGTCCCGTGATGTACGATAAAGAAAAAGGGATTTTTATTAACAGCTTACCTGTAAAATCCTTTTCTTGTAGTACATCACGGGACACAGAGCTCCCACCCCTCTTATGGGGAATTTTGGGATGCATATTGCTTGCTACAAAACTGAGGTACTCCCACTATGGGTGGGGGTTATATAGGGAGGGAACTTCCTGTCGGAGAGTGCCAGTGTCCATCACCTGAAGGTACACTATATAACCCATATGTAATGGCTATGCTGCTCTGTGTCCCGTGATGTACTACAAGAAAAGGATTTTACAGGTAAGCTGTTAATAAAAATCCCTTTTTTTTCGTGACTGCGACATTATGGCGGACACTTCGGACAATTTTGACACATTTTTCGGACCATTGTCATTTTCACAGCAAAAAATGCATTTAAATTGCATTGTTTATTGTGAAAATGACAGTTGCAGTTTGGGAGTTAACCACAGGGGGCGCTGTAGGAGTTAGGGTTCACCTAGTGTGTGTTTACAACTGTAGTGGTGTGTGGCTGTAGGACTGACGTCATCGATCGAGTCTCCCTTATAAAAAGTATCACTTGATCGATACGCCGCCACAGTGAAGCACGGGGAAGCCGTGTTTACATAAGGCTCTCCCCGTTCTTCAGCTCCGGGGAGCGATCGCGACGGAGCGGCTATAAACGAATAGCCGCGCCGTCGTCCCGGATCGCTCCCCGAGGGAATCCGCCCGCCGCACGCAGCGGAGGGGGTCCTGATCGGACCCCCCACCCGCTAGAAGGCAGGGACGTATATATACTTCCTTCAGCCTGTCCGTGCCATTTTGCGGACGTAAATAGTCGTGCGGCGGGCGTTAAGGGGTTAAAGTGTGTTTTCTTTTCTTTTTTGTTAGAGTGTGGAGGAATGTTTATTTTTTTTATTGTTGTTGTTATTATTTCTGTGTCGCCACTGGGGAAAGGGGAATAAAGGGAATATTTTCCAGTGAAGACACCTTTTTTAGGTGACTGCTGTCTAAGAGGTCTTCCCTCCTGTTAGAGTAGTGGGCGCCAGCTTCCGCTATGACAACCCCTGCCACCAACAGGCCATGACAGACTCTGGCCCAGGGGGTTGAGGACCCCTGCATTAGATAATTCTTCTCTTGATTCCTGTTGTGTCTACAGGATAGGAAGTGAAAATAAATCTGCCCAATAGTACACCCTTCCCTACAATAAAAACGGGGGTGGGGGAGCCTTTGCCTTGGAATTACTTTAAAGCAGGGATCTTCAAACTACCGCCCTCCAGCTGTTGCGGAACTACACATCCCATGAGGCATTGTAAAACTCTGACATTCACAGACATGACTAGGCGTGATGGGAATTGTAGTTCCTGAACAACTGTAGGGCCGTAGTTTGAACATCCCTGCTTTAAAGGCTACCTTTTGAAAAAAGTGTGCTTTGGGTTGGTGATTATAGCTCTCTTTAATTTTGAATTGCCTTTCACAACTTAGATGGCGGAATATTACTATGAAGACAGGATGTGTATGCTGCGATGTGTTCTACATTTGCTGACTTATTTTCAGGATGAAAAATACCCTTATAAGGTAAACGGTATATTAACATTTTATGTCTATCCTGTACCCATATTTTTCTCATGTATGAATTTTTACCAACATTAATTATGTGCCAAGAGTTCTTGTCTGCTTTATATTCAGCACCAGAGAGTTGCAATGCTTCAGGGAAATAAGGTTTTACTGAATGCTGTGAGACTTGCACTTGTTCTTCTATTGTTCCAAAGGGACACAGCTTAAAGCCCCATACACAATATTAGATTTTATACAGATTTACCAAACCATATAATATGAGGTCAAAACTTTTTAGGCTGCTTTCACACTGAGGCACTTTACAGGTGCTATAGCGCTAAAAATAGTGCCTGTAAAGCGCCTCTTCTCTCACTCCCGAGGGCTTTCACACCGGAACGGTGCGCTGGAAGGATGCTAAAAACAGTCAAAATGGAGGTTCTACAGAAACCTGGTTGAAGAATATAGGACTACCCTTGTTTAGTTTTATTCAGTATCCAAAAAAGCATAGAATTAGTGAAGTTTTGTAAACCCAAGCTTCATATATGTTTGTTCTGTGATATGTACATCTCTGCAAAGAACGACTGAATGAGCACTATAATTCATTTATTTGCACTAATCAGTTTGTTTATCACATTTATAAAGAGAACTTCATGATTTAGCATTTAATTTTTGCTGTTAGTTTGCTAGGGATCTAAGCAGCAGAGGTTGTACCCTAACCTATACCAAAAGGTAATTGGGACTTTAGTGCCACCCAAACTAGGTTTGGCGTGTAACTGACAAGATGAGCCATGTCATCTGTTGATACCCATGGACTGGGTGAACACTACCTCTCTGGACACATTCTCTGAAGTCAGACCACCCTCATGGTCATGTGGGGTGGGAAATTCTATCATCCAGACCATGTTTTAGCCATCCATTTATACCCAACTATCCAAAAATGGCCTTGTGTGATATCCCCCAAAAAATCTGTCACCTGCCAGAATGTAGGCATGATTGACTATATATGGCAAAAAATATTGGCCCTAGTAAGTCCTAGCATTTATGTTAAAAAGGCTGCTTTACAAAGAAAGATGGTGCTAATATTTACTGTGTTCCAATGTAAATTAATAGCCACCACAAATGCTATACTATTGCAATAAATCGGTCCATGTGATACAAAGTGCACTGTGTGTTAAAAAATAAATAAAAATTAAATCCAAATCACATGTGCTGTAATAAAACAAAAAGTGAAACGTGTGTGTCTTCACTCCTCAGTGCTTTTCCTTAACGCACAGCATTCACCTGAAGGTGTTGATTTCCTATTGTGGAAAAGAAGTCAAACTAAACTTTCTCAGCAAATGTGTCATGCGTTCGGTCCCCCACCAATGTGGTCAATGCTCCACTGTCCCTTTAAGATTCTCAGTAGCAGCAGGAATTATACAGCAGGACCCTCAAGAGAAAAATAGGAATTCCTCTTACGATGTAATATATTTATTTAAACCCAAATATAAAATAGTAGTGCACTTACATAGCATTACAAAGCTTAAGCTTGAAAATGAAACCACGGCTATGCTTTTCAACATTGATTCTACAGATCTGGAAGCCAGGCCACTTGAAGCCCTGCTTACAAGTTTCGTCATCTGAATGTGAATATCCTGAGGAGGTCTTCCTTAGAAAAGGACTTTCTTTATTGTATTGGAACATTATATGTTTGCATGACAGCTGCTTGTTGTTTAGTTCATTTTCAGAAATGTATTTGTTTAGCACATGCATATTTCTCTTATCGTCCATGGACGGGCACAGCTCCTTAAGTCTTGACAAGTGGGTTATGTTCCCTGTTTACAGGAGAGAACTAGGCAGAAACATGTTAGATAATTAAATACATGTTACATTAACAGAGTTGAACAGCCCCGCCCAGGGGGCAGTCCCTCCAGACATAACCCTCCTCACTGCAGCATGCAGCCTCAGTCTCGTTCTGCCTAGCAAGGAGAAGGACGTATGGCTCCCTTTGGGCCCAGCGCCCTGAGGAGAAATTGTATTTTATTTTACTTGAAGAATCTTCTTTCAACTGTCGGCTGAGAGACAGGCTGGATAATATAGATCCTTTTAGTCTACTCAGTCCGACCAGCAAGCGTGAGCACACCTTTGCAAAGAGGCTGGGTCTGCCATGCCATACCCCATGACTCCTGGGCTGGCCGGTGAGCTTTGCTCTGAGGTCCACATAGGACTGGGCTGTGGTGTTATCTCACTCACAGTGGACCGGGCCGACAGCTACCTCCATTGCGGTTGTAGTTCTGTCAGGAATGCGTCAGCGAGTCCTCGCTCGGACGGGTAAGTACAGTCCCTCCCGATTCGGTGGGTTGGTATGGCTGGGGTTCGGGGGTCCTCTTCTCCTCCCTTCCCTGCTCCTTTCCATTTGCTGCATTGCTAACATTGCCACTGTCAGGGGGAGGAGGGGGGGGGGGCCCTTCCTGAGGGGACTGTGTTATCTGGCCTGCGTTTTTCTTTTTTGTATGGGGCTTTCCTGTGAGGGGTTTTTCACTGTTAAAAAGCCCTAGGAGGCTTTTCCTGTTTAAATGTGGCACTTTGCCGCCATTTGGGCGGCGCTGGCGCCATTTTTTGGGAAGCTTTCAATTACATTGAAAAATCCAATTGGCGGCCATTTTGTCATAGCCTCGCTATGGCACAGCTTACATTGCTGTCTGCCATTTTCCTGTGGCCGCGTTCTGAACGCTCGGCGGCCATCTTTGAGTAGTCCTGACCCCTAGTGCTGTATCCTACGGTGCACACAGGTCCCTGCAGATTCCGCACCTGGTCAGCGCAGCAAGTGGATGGGATGCCCTGAATAGGGTTTAGGAGCTTCTGTTTATTTGTAAGGAATACACCTACATATTATACATACACATTATGTAAATATTATTAAGATTTGGAGTCGGTATCTGGGTCCTTCCCCAACATGCTGGTGGTGGCAGCAGGTGTTGGCACCTGGGATTCCTACAGAGGTTTTATTGTTAGTCCTGGACACGTTTGTGCCATGGTGGGGGTGGACTGCGGATGGGCGGTAAAAGAGTGCCCCCTTCCCCTGTTATCCCCTGGGGAATGCTCTGTTATGGAGCCATGGACCAGGTACCTGGGTAGTAAAGAAAAAAGAAGCAGGATAAGGCATTGCTGCAAGGGACTCTCTTAAGCTGGATAGTGCAGCTGGGTTTCCGCCGAGGGCGCTGTCTTTTTTCTCATTTCTAAGATGCGGAATGAGAAAAGCCGCTGAGGGCTTTTGTAGTCCCTCAACGCCAGGCGGTTTAGTGCCCCTTTGAGAAGAGCCTTTTCAAAAGGTGGGCTTCTCCGGTGGTGGACCCTCCGGGTTTCATGTATAGGTGACCACTCTCCCTATTGCGGGAACCCCCCGCTTGTATGGATCTGACTGATAGAAGATCCGAAGTGCTGACCCGTTCCATGTTTACCATGCTGGGGTCTGACTTGCACCAGACAGTGGAGGAGCACCGACTCTCTCCCGAAGTTATTAGGCTGGCGGACCAGCTGGTCCAGGACCTCATATAGGTCTGTGATGCTTCATTAAATGCTGCGCCCTTGTATCCAGGGCTTCTGTTTCAGAATGGTTTTATGCACACGGTGGTGTAGTGGTTTACTCCACTACTTGGCAGCAAGAGAGTCATTGGTTAGAATCCGGACACTGACACCAATCTGCCTGGAGCTTGCATTGTCGCTCCCTGTGTCTGCGTGGGTTTCCTCCGGGTACTCCGGTTTCTCCAAAGGCATGTGTGCATACGCCTACATAATATACATACACACTATGTGTGTGTATTATTTATGGGCAACTCTCCAAGGCCGTCAAAGGCCCAGCTGGGGGATTAATCTGTCCCTGGGTGCGTAAGCTGATCACGCCGGCACCCAAATCCTGCCGAATGTATGTAGCCTTCCCTCCCTGTCTCTAGGTGGGAGGGGCGGCTTGCTGGTTCACAATTTGGTGAAACCTCCCTGCTCTCCGACCAGTGGGCCTGCGAGGTGGTCTCTTCGGAGTACTAGATAGGGTTTCCTCCTATCCACAGAACAAAGTTCTATCCTCGTGTCTACCTCTCCCGGCCCGTCGGTCTGCCTTGGGCAGTGTGGGACTTGCTAAGTTGCGGGGTAATTTTCCCTTTCCTGCAGGACGAGAGGTTTGGGGTTTTCTATGGGCTTCAGGCCCTGAATACCTTTGTGAACATCGGGTAGTTCTGCATGAAATCTATTCGTTCGGTGGTAGCTGCGCTCCATCCGGGGGCCGTCCTGGCGTCCTCGGACATCAGGGACACATACATGCATGTCCCGTTTTGCACATGTCAGTGTTTTTTCTGTGCTTTGTGATGAGAGAGGGTCTCTGTCAGCCTGTGGCCCTCCCTTTTGATCTGGCGTCGGCACCATGGGTTTTCGGCTAGGAGCTCGCACTTATCCTAACTTTGTTGGGACAGCGAGGCTTTGCCTTATGGCTACTTGGATGACTTTCTTCTGAGAGCAGCTTCTGTCTCAGACCTAGTGGATGTGTTGTTCCCATTCAGACCCTCCGAAGATTCGGATGGGTGTTAAACATTTAGGCCAGAAGGTGTAGCTCAGTGGCAGCAAGCCCGCCTTCCATGTGTGCGACCCAGGTTTCAAATCCTGGGCATGCTAGGTTCCGACTCAGCGTTGGAGTATCTAGGTTTGATTCGGACTCCTCGGTGGCGAAGGTCCTTCTTCCCCTGGAGGAATTGGCATCACGCAATCGGTCTTCTCTCCGGGCACCTGCTGGTCCGAGGCCTGTGGGTAGCCTCCTTCGAGGTGGTACTGTATGCCCAGTTCCACACTCGGGTTTTCCAGGGGAAATACTGTGCAGGTGGTAAAAATCTCTTGTCTCTGAAATCATCAGATTCCGGTGCGCCACCTAGTCAGAGTCTCTCTGAGTTGGTGACGGAGATCCCAGACTCTTCGGTCCGGGAAGTTGTTTCTTCCTTCCAGTGGTCGGTGTTTTTATGACGGATGCCAGCCTCACGGGTTGTGGGGGCACCTGGGGGGGTCCAGTCGGCCTTGAGTCGCCGGACTTGCGTGGACCCACACTTCCCTGAATGTGCCCGCACTCGTCTGGTCTCGGTAGCAACCCAGGGTCGGGCCTGGCTAGTGCCTCGGTGGGAGACCGCGTGGGAATACCAGGTGCTGTGGACCCTGTCTACCCTTCATTGTCCTACTATTTTAGGCGATCAAGCCATGCTTTTCCTTGTGGTCGAGGAGGTTGCAGGGTCGTCTGATCTGGTTTCAGCCAGACAATGCCACGGCCGTGGCTTCGGTCTACCATTAGGTACACCGGCAGGCGGACTACTGGAGTCGCCAGACGCTGGACCAGGGCGACTGGTCTTTGTGCTTAGGGTGTTTCGGCTCCCTTGCAGGAGGTGAGCCTCACAGGGCATGGATCTCCTGGCCACTCGTCTCCACCGCAAGGGTGTCGAAGTTAGTGGCCAGGTCTAGTGATCTGGTACGGACGCGTTTGTCGCACTGGTGGCCCTGTGGGGTCTGTATCGGCGACTTTTTGCCGTTCCTCCTTTGTAGCTGCTCCACAGAGTGGAGGCTGAGGGGATCCTGATGATTCTAATTGCTCCAGATTGGCCTTGGCGTCCTTGGTACGCCGATATCGGGCGCTTGGTAGCGGAGGTACCCTGGTGGTTGCCAGGGCGGGAGATCCCTCTGTGTCGAGGTTCCATACTTCCTCCTGTTGTACAGTCACTGACTTGCTCAACATGGCTATTGGAAGCCAGACTTTAAGAGACCGAATTGGTCATCTCAACAATGCTGAGGGCACTGTAGTCTTCTTCCGGAGGATCTACCGTCGCACCTGGCAGGCCTACATCTCTTGGTGCGAAGAGATAGAGTGATGTCCACGGACGTAGTCGGTGTCCAGGGTCCTGCTGTTTTTTACAGCTTGGAGTGGATCAAAAAATTGCTTAAAGCACCGTTTTGGGGCAGATTTCAGCCTTGGCTGTGTTCTTTCAGTGGCCTTTTTTGCGGCCTGTTCCCTGGTGGGTCCCTTTTTTGTGCAGGGGGTTTGTCATATACTTTCCCCTCTTGGCCCATCTCTTCCCGCAAGAGTTTTGACTCTGGTGCTCTCGGTTCTTCAGGAAGCTTCCTTTTGGAAACATCAGAGAGATTTCCTCTTGACACTATCTCAGAAGGTGGCCCCTTTAGTGGCCTTTACCTCTGTTATAGGGGTTTCTGAGTTGGCGGTCTTGTCTTGCAAGCCGCAATGCTTGATCCTCCATAAGGATTAGGTGGTGGTGCGCCCGCGACCTTCCCTTCTTCCGAAGGTGGTTTCGGCCTTTCGCCGGAATAAGGACATTGTTCTTCCTTCTGTCCTCGGCTGGCTCATCCTACGGAGGTTGCCTTTCATACTTTAGGCGTGGTACGCGCTTTGCGGGTATACCAGCCTGCTACGGCTCTATTTCGGAGATCTGACTCTCTTTTGTGTTGGTGTCTGGTCCACAAAAGGGCCTGGCGGTCTCGTCGACCACCATTTCTCGGTGGATCAGGCAGGCTGTCATACAGGCCTATGCTCTTAAGGGGCGGGCCCCCCTTTCCGGTCATCGCACTTTCGACCAGGGCAATTGGTTCTTCCGGGTTTTTTTTCCGACATCATTCGACAGTCTCACAGATGTGCGAGGCGGCGACTTGCTCGTCCTTTCACGTTTTTTCCAGAATTTACATGGTTGCTGTGAGAGTGTATCTTCTGATGCTTCTTTCGGCCGCTAGTTTTTGCAGGCGACTGTTGCACTTCCTCCGTTGAGGAACTCTGCTTGTTTTTGGGGTGAAGTTAAATTGGTTTTACTGATATATTTCCCACCCCTCGTTTTTGACACTGCTTGGGGACATCCCACTTGTCAAGATTTAAGGAGCTGTGTCCGTCCATGGACGATGAGAGAAAATAGGATTTGTGGTACTCACCATAAAATCCTTTTCTCTGAGTCCATGGACGGACACAGCACCCACCCCTCCTATTTAGGTTTGTACTGCTTGTTACGAACTGAGGCTGCATGCTGCAGTGAGGAGGGTTATGTCTGGAGGGCGGGGCTGTTCAACTCTGTTAATGTAACATGTATTTAATTATCTAACATGTTTCTGCCTAGTCCTCTCCTGTAAACAGGGAACATAACCCACTTGTCAAGATTTAAGGAGCTGTGTCCGTCCATGGACTCGGAGAAAAGGATTTTACGGTGAGTACAAAAAATCCTATTTTTGTTCAGTATTAGCGCGGGTGAACTATAATAATGTGTGAAAATACCTTGTGAGCACTTATTTATTTTACTCGAACTATAATAATACATAGGAAAGCTGCTTGTCAAAATGATTATTTACTTTCTGAGCCATTGGGCCATGTATTTTACAGCTCAAATTTGGTTCAAATTGATTTGTATTTTAATAAGATGAGAAAAAATGCATAACTTTACTGTACCAGTATATTTTATTCTTGCATCATACTAATGCTTTTTGGGTTTCTTTTTTTTTTTTTAATAACTTCTCCCTGTAGAAAGAGTTTAATGAGTGCATGGATATGTTGGAAGAGGGGGATCTAATTGGGAAATATATAAAAAAAATTGAGGAGCTCTGCAAAGAAGATGCACCTACATGGGAAACTCATGGGAACCTCATGGTATGTATCAGTACATATTTCCATGCTCTTTTGAGTTGAAATTTGTATAATATAGTTTGTTTATTTCCAGCAATTATTTTATTAATGTACATTGCTGATTTGTTTTCTGTGTTCTCCCATGTGCGTTGTGTACAGACTGAACGACAGGTGTCCCGCTGGTTCATGCAGTGTCTCCGGGAGCAGGCCATGTTGCTGGAGATTATTTTCCTGTACTATGCCTATTTTGCAATTCCTCCTACCAATCTTCTGTTGCTTACTAAACTCTTCACGGAGCATGGCTTTGGACGTCGGCAACAAAATCGTCACTTGGTTGAACAAAGCCTCGACCCCATAATAGACAGAATTGGGTAAGGACTGGAAAATCACTTGTTATAAAGTCATTCCAAGATTTGAGTTCCACCTTTTTAAGTCTGCACATTTTTCAACACTAATTACCGTATTTATCGCGGTATAACGCGCTCTGGCGTATACCGCGCACCCCCAAAGTGGCCCCCAATCCTGTGGGAAAAAAAGATTTTTGTTGTTTTGTACTTACAGTTTTGATGTCTTGCGCGGCGTCCATCTGCGGCCTCGTCGGGTCCGGCGTCCTTCTGCGGCCTCGTCGGGTGTCCTCTTCGGCGGGTCCGTCTTCGGCGGGTCGGGCGTCCATCTTCGGCGGGTCCGGTGTCCATCTTCGGCGGGTCCGGTGTCCATCTTCGGCGGGTCCGGCGTTCTTCGGCGGCGTCCTCCCGCTCATTTCCCGCCACGACTTTGAATACTGCGCCCGCATATAGCGAGCGCAGTACACTCGTGAATCTTCGGGCAGGCTCGGGCGCCTCTCGCACTGACGTCCTGTACGCTCAGGACGTCAGTACGAGAGGCGCCGAGACTGGCCGAAGATTCACGAGTGTACTGCGCTCGCTATATGCGGGCGCAGTATTCAAACTCATGGCGGGTATCGGCGTATATTGCGCACCCACGATTTTGCCCTGATTTTCAGGGCAAAATAGTGCGCGGTATACGCCAATAAATACGGTATGCGTTGAGTATATATGGCTGTCTTTCACACACCTATAACTTTTGAACTGTATATAGAAACAAGTTTTCCTAAAATATCAACACACTAGGATAAAGTTTTTTTATCGGACATCTCTCCCATACATTCTGTATATCTATAAGGAGCCTATATGTGTGTGTGTGTATGTATGTATGTGTGTGTATATATATATATATATATGTGTGTGTGTGTGTGTGTGTGTAATGTATATATTATTTTTAGCAGAGACCTTAGGGAATAATCTAGCGCTCGTTGCAATTTTTTTGACACGTTATTTGTGCAGCTGTTTTTCAAGCAAATTTTTTGGTAAAAGTACACTTTAATGAATTACAAAAAAAAAAAAAAACACAATTAAAATCCCAATTGTTTGTACAATTTTATAGAAGATGTTGCGCTGAGTAAATAGATACCTAAATTTTTCTAAAATTGTGCACACTCCTAGAATGGCCACAAACTACGGTACTTAAAATTCTCTATAGGTGGTACTTTAAAAATATTTACAGGTTACCTGTTTAGGGTTACAGGCCTAACGCTAGAATTATTGCTCTCACTCTAATGTTGGCGGTGATACCTCACGTGTGTGGTGCGAATGCCATTTACATATGTGTGTACGACTTGCGTTCACTTCTGCGCGCGAGCATGGAGAAATTATAGCGCCTGAAGTATTTTTTTCCCTTCGTTTTTACACTGTCCCTTTTTTTATTGTTGTGTGTGTGTGTTTTTTTTTTATCACTTTTATTCCGATTAAAGGGAATGTCAACATCCCTTGTAATATAAATAAGGATGACAGGTCCTCTTTATGGAGAGATCTGGGGTCAAAAATAACCTTTTTAAAAGCAAAAGATAAAAAAAAAAAAAAAAGATTTTGCTTTATAAAAAAAAAATTGTTTACTTCTGCCCTAGACTGGAAGTTATGTCATGATGTCGCTCCGTCCTTCCAAGGCCATAGAGGTGTCCAGAGAAGATCTAGTCTCTCATTGCCTCTGTGACCAGCCTGCCAAACTGTCGTATTGTTTCTCGCTGGCACCGGTGATCGGCAGGAGGGGGGCGTCCTCTCCCTTCCCTTCGGAAAGCGATCCAGTGGCTAATGAGATAAGAAAGCCAGCCGCCAGCTGAAAAAAAGGAAATGCTGTGGTTATGGCTGATGGCTTCAGCCATAACCCCCATTAACCACTGGCAAACTGCAACCCATATATACATATTAAAAGGTGAGAGATAGGGGGCGCTTAAAAGTAAAAAATGTTGATAATATAATAGTATTATATATGCATAGTATATTGTGAATTACACACCAACATTGGATTAACCGAACAGATTAGATTAAGTGATAAATGACAAATGCCAGTA
This sequence comes from Rana temporaria, assembly GCF_905171775.1. NCBI lineage: Eukaryota > Metazoa > Chordata > Amphibia > Anura > Ranidae > Rana > Rana temporaria. The sequence continues at coordinate 143,647,167 of NC_053497.1, read as the reverse complement.
AATAAATAGTGATCAAAATAAATAAATAAATAGATAAATTAATAAAGTCCATTCATAAGGTATCTGTGTTCAGTAACTTGGATAGAATAGTGCTTGTGCTTAAAGTCCACTGATAGGGGTCTCCACCAAAACAGGAATTCACCCCAAATGTGCTCAAAAGGATGGCTCCTTACCACAAGGTGTTGACCTATTTAATTAAAAAGAGGTCAAAAAAGCGTTAGATCACAAGCCCAGTACTTCAGAACTTCATGCGCGGCTTTATGTCCCCTGATACGACCAGTCTGCGAGCGGTTAAAGGAAATGTAAACAGTGTTTTACACTACATGTGAGGAATTGCCACAAACTTTATGCCGAGAGCAATAATTCTATTGCTTGACCTCTTCTGTAGCACTCTAAACTGTGGTAACCTGTGAATTTTCTTAAAGCATTGCCTATGAACATTTTTAAGTACTGTAGTTTGGCGCCATTCCACAAGTGTGTGCAATTTTAAATTGTGACATGTTTGGTATCTACACTGCTCAAAAAAATAAAGGAAGACTTTGAAAACACATCATATCTCAATGGGGAAAAATCTCATGCTGGATATCTATACCAATATGGACTGGGTAATGTGTTAGGAATGAAAGGATGCCTTATCGTTTGATGGAAATTTAAAATTGTCAACCTACAGAGGGCTGAAAACCATAGTGAAAAAATGATGCAGCAGGCTATTCCATTTTGCTGAAATTTCATTGCAGCAACTCAAAATGGTACTCGGTAAATTGTGTGGCCCCCACGTGCTTTTAGGCATTCCTGACAATGTCAGAGCATGCTTTTAATGAGACGACGGATGGTGTCCTGGGGTATTTTCTCCCAGATCTGGACCAGGGCATCACTAAGATCCTGAACAGACTGAGGTGCAACCTGGCAGTGTCGAATGGACCAAAACATGTCCCAGAGGTGTTCTATTGGATTTAAGTTAGGTGAGCATGGGGGCCATTCAATGGTATCAATACCTTCATCCTCCAGGAACTCTCTCCACATTAGGCCGGACATTGTCATGCACCAGGAGGAACCCAGGACCCAGAAGCACCAGTGTAGGGTCTTAAAATAGGTCCAAGGATTTCATCCTGATATCTAATGGCAGTCAGGGTGTCCCTGTCTAGCCTGTAGAGGTCTGTGCGTCCCTCTATGGATTTTCCACCCCAGACAATCGCTGACTCACCACTAAACCGGTCATGCTGAACAATGTTACAGGCAGCAGAACCTTCTCCATGGCTTTCCCAGGCCCTTTTACGTCTGTCACGTGTTCTCGGGGTGAACCTGCTCTCATCTGTGAAAATCACAGGAAGCCAGTGGCGGACCTGCCAGTTCTGGTGTTCAATGGCAAATGTCAAATGAGCACAGGGCCCACTAGAGGAAATCGGGCCCTTAGGGCCACCCTCATAAAGTCCTGTTTCTGATTGGTCAGAGACATTCACACCAGTGGCCTACTGGAGGTAATTTTGTAGATATCGGTCCTGCTGATGGGTTAAAGACCTTCTACATCCTTGTCCTAGAGCCTGTCTCCTGTAATCTCTTCCATGCTCTGAGACACAGCAAACCTTCTGGCAATGGCAAGTATTGATGTGCCATCCTGGAGGAGTTGGACTGCCTGTGCAACCTCTATATTTTGTCTGATGTTTGCTAAATATAGTTTGACACTAGTGATTGTCTTCACCACCCTAAAATATGTTTTCCTTCACTTTAAAGTTACTTTGAAGTTCTTATTCTACTGGAAGGAATTGACATGGACTCTTTACAGGAGTGTGCTTTAAAAGAAAACATTGAACACCCACTCAGCAATGAACCTCAGATTTGCAAGGTAAATCACTTCACAATGATTGGTATATTTAAGGTGTGTTTTTTTTTTTTTTCCAGCAGAGTTGTAAAGAAAAAAATCACAAATTTGTTTGTCAAATACACATCACAAATATTTACATGGAATATCAGGGGAACATTTTGGGAAATTATAGAAAGTGGATGCCAAATTTTTTAAAGTGTTTTTTTTTTTTATATCAGAAAATTATTTTTATTGAAAATAAAACAACTTCCAGTGTACATACATTTCAAAATCTGACATGCATTTGTACAAATCACATCAAACATTTGCCTACAATGGTACAATTTGTTCCTCTCATGTAGCCAACATGTCTAAGCCCTCTTAGCAGTCAAATATTGCAACCAGCACAGCATATGTACTAAACACAATCATTGTGTGGGACATTGAAGAATTCTTGACATGACAAGTTCCCTAGGGCTTATTCCTGGCGTATGAAGCCAAGGCGCCCAAAGCGTTTTGAACTTGCCTTGGTTCCCCCTATGTTGATAGAAATATCCCTCCATAATGAAGGTATTTCGGGCAACACGAGAGGAGATGTACGAGATCTCCTGGATCCCATCTGCACCTACCACACAAGGGGTCTGCCATTTTACCCAACCTATGAAGCTTTACTGGGGTATAGTGTACTCTAAGTATAATCTACAGCTGTGACACTTTCTGAAATATATTTAGAGAGCAGTTAGGAATAGATTCAACCGCTTCCTCCCACTGTTCCCCGTTAAGGGCCCCAAGTCTTTTTCCCTTTTGGGATGTTTGTTTTATGTAAGTTAATAAAAAAAAAGTAAAAAGTGAAACTCCTGCGCTGTCTGTGAATGTCGGACGTGGGGGGGGGGGGGGGGGGGGGGGGAAAGGGGCACTGCTGCAAAACCTAGGAAGGTCTACCTCGATAGACAAAAGTGATAATGGAACAAGTAAAAGGTGTCTGCGCTGTGAAACACACTATAAGTGAATATTAAATGTGTAGAGGGGGGGACCGGGCACAGGTGACAGGGAACATGTGAAATAAAACGTGATGTTTACAATAGATGGCAATATATTGAACAATACCTCAGTACATATTGGACATACACATATATAACTAATACGAGTCCAGAGAACACAAGAAAGCAAAATCTCCAAAAAAAATAAAAATTCTGGTAAGTCTGATGATAAAAAGTAAAAACAAGTGTTCAGTAGAAGGAGACCCCGCAGCCAAATATGGTGAAGAAAGATAAGCCGTACACCTTGAGAAAGTCCACAAACACCTCTGGTGATCCCAACAGCTCACCTTAGGTCAGGCAGAATACACCTGATAGGGAAGCCTTAATAAATGGCAGTCTGGTCTTGATGGTAGAGATAGCTCTTACGATCCAGGTCAGTACATGCAAAACAAGGACATACAGCAGGATGGTGTAATATTGATGGCACCAAGGGACCTGGCACAAACCACACTCCGATGCACTCACATGAATAATAAAGAAAGAGGGCTTATCTCCACGAGCAGCGAGCTCGTCAGTGGTCTGCTTCTCCTCTCTCTCCAGTGCACATGGATCACAAGCTGGGGATGCTAGATGGTGCATACGGCAGTGGGGATACAGCATACGGCTCGTACAGCAGTGGGATAACCAAGACAGTAGGGAAGCAGAGCACATCGCATAATCCGGTATAAAAAGGTAGGGTTTATTAAAACATCATAAAAACAACTCACATTTAAGTTGGTGTAGATGGCATATATCCACGAGTAGCGAACTCGTGGATATATGATGATGAAGTCACATGGTTGACGATACGCGTCAGGATTGGAGCGCTGGAGGACCTCTGGCATCCCACAGACGGAATACGAGTTCGCTACTCGTGGATATATGCCATCTACACCAACTTAAATGTGAGTTGTTTTTATGATGTTTTAATAAACCCTACCTTTTTATACCGGATTATGCGATGTGCTCTGCTTCCCTACTGTCTTGGTTATCCCACTGCTGTACGAGCCGTATGCTGTATCCCACTGCCGTATGCACCATCTAGCATCCCCAGCTTGTGATCCATGTGCACTGGAGAGAGAGGAGAAGCAGACCACTGACGAGCTCGCTGCTCGTGGAGATAAGCCCTCTTTCTTTATTATTCATGTGAGTGCATCGGAGTGTGGTTTGTGCCAGGTCCCTTGGTGCCATCAATATTACACCATCCTGCTGTATGTCCTTGTTTTGCATGTACTGACCTGGATCGTAAGAGCTATCTCTACCATCAAGACCAGACTGCCATTTATTAAGGCTTCCCTATCAGGTGTATTCTGCCTGACCTAAGGTGAGCTGTTGGGATCACCAGAGGTGTTTGTGGACTTTCTCAAGGTGTACGGATTATCTTTCTTCACCATATTTGGCTGCGGGGTCTCCTTCTACTGAACACTTGTTTTTACTTTTTATCATCAGACTTGCCAGAATTTTTATTTTTTTTGGAGATTTTGCTTTCTTGTGTTCTCTGGACTCTTATTAGTTATATATGTGTATGTCCAATATGTACTGAGGTATTGTTCAATATATTGCCATCTATTGTAAACATCACATTTTATTTCACATGTTCCCTGTCACCTGTGCCCGGTCCCCCCCTCTACACATTTAATATTCACTTATAGTGTGTTTCACAGCGCAGACACCTTTTACTTGTTCCTCTAATAAAAAAAAAAGTTGTGATTGGTGACTTTGAAATAGAAGGCTGTGTCTTTATTTCCTTCTCTTTAAGCCATTGCCAATAGATATCTTTGGAGCCAACAACTTGTAAGGGGAAAATTGAGGCACAGCTTAACAAGAGCCAGAAATTGCATTGGCTGGGACTTTCAGGATGGATGAATAGTGGGGAGTGTCTTACCCACTTCACTTACCCAGTGACACCAATGCAGTGGTCAGTGCTAAAAAATGCACTGTCACTGTATAAATGACACTGGCAGGAAAGGGGTTAACATCAGGGGCAATCAAGGGGTTAAGTGTGTTCCCTGGGTGTGCTTTCTTACTGATTTAGCAGAAATCAGATCTCTCTCTCCCTCGCTGACAGAACAACTGTCTGCCATGTTTACATAGGCAGACTGCCGTTCTGCCTCTCCAGAGAATGATCGTGGGTGGCCGGCGCCCTCTGGACCCACTGATTGGCTCCCGCTGTGTCCAATCACAGTGGCAGCGCATGTGCGCGCCCCAGAGCCGATGGAGGAAATCACAAACAGGTATGTGATTTTGTGCTAAAGGGCCCCCCTGATGCAGTATATGTAAGTGGGACGGACCTTAAGCAGTTTAAACAATGCACTAGCTCCAGCTTCATTTTTTGCCACTTGCCAACTTATTGCCATTGCCATTTGCATCTTTTGACCATATGTAGTATCCAGTGACAATACATTCTATTGTATTTGTCCTTAGTGTGTTTAGAGGCTGCTACAGCTCTATTAAGAAGCTCGCTCTAGTGTTGGATTTACTTGGACTCCCATTTTTATTCTTACGATTGTTGTTCCTAGCAAGTTAGGTATAGTGACCAAACCTTTTTTCCCTATAATATTCTTCCCTTTTTGACACAACATTCTATAACTATTCCGAACAGGACATGGATCAGATCTTGTTTACCTTTGGAGACCTCCCACATCACGCTCCTATTCTTCTGGCCTGGGCTCTCCTTCAACACACACTTGGCGCAGATGATGCTTCTCCAGCCACCCGAAAAATGGGCAACACTGCTTTACAGCTCCATGTTTTCCAGTATCTGACCAAAATGCTTCAAGGCCTCGGTTGTGGTGAGCATAGTGTGAGTATTGCTACACAGTGTTTATCTTTGGCAAATCTCAAATTTGTAAGAAAAAAAATGGCTGCTTGTATGTTGTTAATTAGTTGGGTCATTCAGTAGGCTTAAAGTGGTAGTAAACTCAGTATAACCATTTTCACCTACAGGTAAACCTATATTAAGGCTTACCTGTAGGTGCTGGAAATATCTCCTAAACTTACACGGTTTTGGAGATATTTACAATGTCTCTGTACGCCAATGTATTCGGCGCATGTGCGATGCATAGTAGCCCATTATGCTTTACCTTTGCAGGGAAATGAAGAGGAAATAAAACCCATCAGGGTTTACTTCCTCTTTAAAGTGGAACTTTGCCCATAACTACTTGATAAAAAATGATGTTCTTTAGCAAAGAACCTACATTCAACATTAATAATTATGTTACCAAAATTAGTGTGTGTTTGAAAATTGCCTCCAGCATTGCTCCTGTTTCTTCTTGCTGGAGGCTGCCATTTTGCTAAAGCCCAGAGCCCTGATCAGCAGTAAATCCATAAAGATGAACTAAACCCATGGATTTAACAGTGTAAAAAAAAGTGTTACATTTCCAAAATGCTAGGATTGCTAACTTTAACTTGCATTGTCCGCAAACTGTCAAACCGCAAATGGCTGGTGTCATAACTGATCAGCATAACTGTGCAGCACCATGGCAGTTGAAATCTTGGCTGTAAAGGATAGGAGGGTTTAATTCCAAGGCTGTCGGCAGATTCTGTAGTACCTAAAAATGGAGAGCAACTGAGCATGTGCAGAGCAGGGTAAAAGACAGTGTATTACTGTATTTTAAACAGTATAGGCACTTATTTGTAATGTTTTACATGGCTATACCTACAAAAGGGAACAGCATGAAGTGATCTAGCAGGACTTCATTTTCCAACTAAAGTTCCATTTTAACTTTTACTGGCCTGTCAGTAACAGGGATGGAAACATTGTAGTGTCCTTATACAAATATGTACACTATGCATTAATAATTAAAATGTGGGCTGTAGTTTTTAGTAGTAATCAGTATAATCCATTTTATTGGGACATAATTTTATGTTATTCACCTATTGATACATGTTTTCATTGTTTGTGCTACAGTGTACAACCAGTACCGCTTGTCTGTGTGTCTACAGTCAGCTGTGTTTTGTGCTGATCTCCATAGACCAACAAACACTGGGCAATCAGCAGGTGAGTTGTTATTGTTCTTTTTCTTTTTATATCAGATTTTATTTTATTTGAAATAGGTTTTATACAAATAAACAAAATGAACATATCCCAGAAATACATAACAAAACAAAAATACATACAAAATACAGAACACAGAAAAAAAAGACACAAAGTGCGTACCTAAATGCAATCAAAACGGTAAGTAAGTAAAAAGCATAATAACGACCAGCAAAAAAAATAACATTGCATATGGGCCCCACTTTTAATAAACAAAACAATACATCTATGCCTGAAAGGGCCTGTAACTTAAATGGATGTAACTTTAATTCATAGTCATACCTGGTACAGCAGAGGATGTCATTTCATCTGTGCCCTGTCTTGCCACAAGGAGTTAATCCAGCTCCGAGCAATCCATCTTTTTTCAGTAAGATAAAAACTGACACACGCAGAGAAATAGGTGTTCGTTTCTTCCCCCTTGCTGTGACTGACAGGTAATTTCCTTATATCATGCATGAGCGAGCATGAGAGAGGCATTCTGTGTACTTCACACCGCCCTCGTCTCGAATTCTTCCCTGGAGACTGCTGTGTATGTGCACATGCGCAGGAGTGACATGAGGCCATGAGCAGGGTCTGCTTCCTCACAGAACGCTCTCTGCCACGCCCGTGTGCACACTTTAGACTCCCCTGGCGCGAGGTTTGTCCTCGTAATGCTGGCTAGCCAAGGGGGGTATAGAGGTGGACAGGGAGTCTACTGACATCATGACTCCGCCCACCGAGCGCCGCACAAGATACCCGCCCACTGAATCCGAGTTTTGCGGGGCTACAAACAGAAAAAGGGGAGACATTTGACGGGTAAGGATACATGCAGGAGGCATGTATATCCTTTGAGATGAGCACTACAACAGTGATCCTCATTGGTGGCTTAAGCAACAAAAAAAAACAACGTAGCCCAATAAGTATGTAAGAAGATCCACTGGAATGTTCACATTTAAAATCCCATTAAGTGTGCCCACAACCTCCGCCTAATACCTCTGGAGTTTCGGGTAACGTCACAATAAGTGTGTCAGGTACCCCGAATTATCACATCTAGGACAGGCTGGATAGGCTCTTAAGCCAATCGCACACAAAAATTCTCAGGTTCTCTACACCCTATGGAGAATGAAAAATCCAGGGTAACCTATGCGAAGAGGAAAGTGAAACATGGGGGAGCGCCTGAAGAATCTCTTCCCAAGCATTGCCTGAAATGGGCCCAATATCCTGTTCCCACTTCGTTCTAGAATGCAGATGGAATTTATAAAAGGAGCTCTCTAAAAGGGCTGAGTAGGTAACAGAAATAAGGCCCTTGGTGGAAGTCGCTTATGCTACTCTATCCATCACTCACACCAAGGAAAACCAAACGGGAGAAGAAGAAAATTGATCATGCAAAAGCATGGCGTAGCTGCAAAAATTGGTAAACCTAAGGTTCAAGAAAAATTCCTTTTTATTAGCTGCTCAAAGAAGTGAACCCTTCTCATATATTTGTGAAAGAGTAAGAACTCCTGCCCGTCCCAACCTATGGAAGCCCTGGGGGGTAGATAGCTCAGGGAATCTGTCATTACCCTAAATAAGGGTATATTTGGTGAGGGAGGAGACTCCCAGTGACTTCTTGGCATCCCATGCCTTGAACAACAGTGCACAGGTGGCCATGTTGGAAAGACCAGTGCGCCCTGACAACCCCTCCAAAGCATACAGTGGTGAGCGTCCCTGAAATGCTCAAAACATTTAACGGTCTGGAGCACTAACTGAAGCCTCTAAATCCCATTGTGCAAAGTGCTGCATTTTGGCTGGAAGAAAAGCAGGTGAGCTTTAAAGGGGTTGTAAAATTATTATTTTTTTTCTAAATAGGTTCCTTTAAGCTAGTGCATTGTTGGTTAACCTACCTTTTTCCTTCGATTTCCCTTCTAAATGTTTTTTTTCTTTTGTCTGAATTTCTCATTTCTTGTGTCCTCAGTAAGCTTGCCCCCATCATCCGAGCTGTTCTGGCTGGGGGTTAGGCAGCGTGCTCGCCCCCTCCCTTGGGACTACATCCCTGCGGGGAGACCGCACGCTGACTAACCCCCAGCCAGAATGGCTCGGATGATGGGGGCAAGCTTACTGAGGAGAAACAGGAAGTGAGAAATTCAGACAAAGAAAAAAAACATTTAGAAGGGAAATCGAAAGAACAGGTAAGTGAACCAACAATGCACTAGCTTAAATGAACCTATTTAGAAAATAAAAAACGGACCTTTACAACCCCTTTAATTACATTATAGCACCAGATCAAAATGACCGTCCTTGAGTGCACCCTTTTTTGGGTGGATGGCTATTTGCTGCTGAAACCTCTGTAGAGGGATGGCAGTTTTTTTAATTTCACATAGTTGGTATTTTTTCTTTATTGTAAGTTGATTGTGTTAAGATCTCTCCTAAAGAATAATAACTTGGGTAAATCATGCCTCATCCACTGTTTTTAAATAATTTCTTGATTGTGTGAAAATGTAATTTGACTAGAAGTAATGCCTCTTTTTGGGAAGACTTTGTTTTAGGGAGCGTTACCTGATGTTCACTTACTTGAGTTTTGTTCTCCAGCATGTCCTTGTGAGATTCAAGAATGTATGTTTGTAACTTTGTTTTTTTGCCTTTTACAGGACATAATTGATACTGCTTGTCAAGTACTGACTGCACCAAACTTGTCAGAACTTTTCTGGAATACAGTAAGTGGGGAGATATGCCAGTGGATTTGTGGACCAAATCGCATGCCACCATGTTGCCCCTGAATTTCAGTAATAACATTTCCTTACAGTAGCTTGTCTGCACCAATAATGTTTTTACTGGATTCCTTAAGTATTTCTTATCAAATTATTTCATATTTTTGCAAAAGCATTCGATGCAGTTCCCCATAAATGCTAAATCTTCAAACTGAGGTCTATAGGCATGGGCCATGCAGTTAATGGAAAACTGGTTAGGGGGCTGTGTCCAAAGGGTGGTGATAAATATTGTGCACTTATATTTGTCTGTAGTGTTAGGTGGGGTACCCCATGGCTCTGTCTTGGGACTAATTCTGTTTAATTTATTCATAAATAATATGGAGGATGAGAGAAATGGCTCAATCTCAGTTTTTGCGGACGGACTAGGAATAAGCAGGGCAATAACTTCACATAAGGATAGAGACATTTTACAGGAAGACCTGAATAAAATAATGGGGTGGTCAACTACATGGCAAGTGAGGTTTAATGTTGAGAAATATAAAGTGATGCACTTGGGGGCTAAAAATATAAACGCAAACTACTTACTAGGGGGAGAACCTCTGGGGGAATCGGGGATGGAGAAAGATCTAGGGGTCCTGGTAGAAGACAGACTGAGCAATAGCATGCAATGTCAAGCTGCAGCAAGCAAAGCCAGCAGACTATTAGCATGCATTAAAAGGGAATTTACTCCAGAGATAAAATGATAATCCTGAAGTTTTGTAAAACTGTGGTTTGGCCAAATCTAGAGTATTCCATCCAGTTCTGGTCACCCATTCTCAGGAAGGATGTGCTGGAGAGATTCCAGAGAAGGGAAACCAAATAAATAATGGGACTGGAGGACTTCAATTACGAGGAACGACTACAAGCACTAAATTTATTCTCCCTGGAGAAGAGACGCTGTGGAGATATGATAGCGGTATACAAATACCCCATTGGTGATCACAGCATAAGAAGAAAACCTTTCAGTCTCAGGTAGTGTAAGAGGACACGGGACCACACAATGAGATTGGAGAAGCGGTGTAACCTTAAGCTGCGTAGGGGGTTTTTCACTGTCCGGGCGATAAGAACGTGGAACCCTCTTTCACAATTGGTGGTGGCAGCGAGAATATTGATATTTTTAAAAGACTCTTGGATGTACATCTTGGTGAGCAGAACATACAGGGATATGAAAATTTATTATAGACGCTGACACACACACCTACGTAGGTTGAACTGGATGGACTATTGTCTTTATTTATCCTTACTTACTATTAAACTAAAATTTTGGCTATGTAATGGCAGCAGAAATTATAAAACGTTAAAAGAGAAGTATGGGGTTTACAAAAGAAAACACTCATACTGGATGTAGAATCAATGTGTTGCTGCATTTGTCCCCCAGAGCCTCTGGGCTCGTTCTCTCAGTTCTCCCCTCCAGCCCTGAGCAGAGAGCAGTGGCTGTGACGCTCCCTAGAGCACTGGACTGTGGAGAGGAGGGAATGACTAGCTCGGTCTCCCAACCGTGCAGCTGAGAGGCTAAGTCGGCTGCTGGTCCAAGCATCTGGGTGGATCCCTACTGTAAAGTTAGGATCTCTCCCCAGCCTGGACCGGCTGCGTGACATCAGCTGACGACAGAATTTAGCCTTAGACGTATAGCCAAAAAAATAACCTAGAGTCATTAAAACTAAAATTAGATTTGTATAAGTAACCTTTTTATTGTCTCTTTATTTTAAAGTCAGGTCTGTTAACCACTTAAGCCCCGGACCAATACGCTGTCTAAAGACCCAAGGTGTTTTTACAATTTGGCAATGCGCTGCTTTAACTGGTAATTGCGCGGTCATGCAATGTTGTACCGAAACGAAACTTGCGTCCTTTTCTTCCCACAAATAGAGCTTTCTTTTGATGGTATTTGATTGCCTCTGCGATTTTTATTTTTTGCGAAAAAAACGCAAAAAGTCCGTAAATTTTTAAAAAAAATGATTTTTCTTATAACAAAAAGTAAAAAATATTGAATAAACTAAATTTTAGTCAAACATTTAGGCCAAAATGTATTCAGCCACATGTCTTTAGTAAAAAAAATCGCAATAAGCGTATATTTATTGGTTTTCGCAAAAGTTATAGCGTCTACAAACTAGGGTACATTTTCTGGAATTTACACAGCTTTTATTTTATGACTGCCTATCTCATTTCTTGAGGTGCTAAAATGGCAGGGCAGTGCTAAACCCCCCCCAAATGACCCCATTTTGGAAAGTAGACACCCCAAGGAAACTGCTGAGAGGCATGTTGAGTCCATTGAATATTTTTTTTTTTTGTCCCAAGTGATTGAATAATGACGAAAAAAAAAAAAAAAAAATGTTTACAAAAAGTTGTCACTAAATGATATATTGCTCACACATGCCATGGTTATATGTGGAATTGCACCCCAAAATACATTCTGCTGCTTCTCCCGAGTACGGGAATACCACATGTGTGGGACTTTTTGGGAGCCTAGCCGCATACGGGGCCCCAAAACCAAGCACCGCCTTCAGCATTTCTAAGGGCACAAATTTTTGATTTCACTCCTCACTACCTATCAAGGTTTCGAAGGCCATAAAATGCCAAAATAGCAAAAAAAAAAACCCGAATTACCCCATTTTGGAAAGTAGACACCCTAAGCTATTTGCTGAGAGGCATGTCGAGTCCATGGAATATTTTATATTTTGACACAAGTTGCGGGAATATGACAAACTGATTTTTTTTTGCACAAAGTTGTCACTAAATGATATATTGCTCACACATACCATAGTTATATGTGTAATTGCACCCCAAAATACATTCTGCTGCTTCTCCCGAGTACGGGGATACCACATATGTGGGACTTTTTGTGAGCCTAGCCGCATACGGGGCCCCGAAAACAAAGCACCGCCTTCAAGATTTCTAAGGGCATAAATTTTTGATTTCACTTCTCACTACCTATCACTACCTATCACAGTTTTGAAGGCCATAAAATGTCAAGATGTCACACAACCCCCCCAAATGACCCCATTTTGGAAAGAAGACACCCCAAGCTATTTGCTGAGAGGCATGTTGAGTCCATGGAATATTTATTTTATGGCCCCAAGTGATTGAATAATGACCAAAAAAAAAAATATATATATATTTTACAAAACATTGTCACTAAATGATATATTTCTCACATATGCCATGGGCATATGTGGAATTACACCCCAAAATACATTCTGCTGCTTCTCCTGAGTACGGGGATACCACATGTGTGGGACTTTTTGGGAGCCTAGCCGCGTACGGGACCCCGAAAACCAAGCACCGCCTTCAAGATTTCTAAGGGCATACATTTTTGATTTCACTCCTCACTACCTATCACAGTTTCGAAGGCCATAAAATGCCAAAACAGCACAAAACCCCCCCAAATGACCCCATTTTGGAAAGTAGACACCCCAAGCTATTTGCTGAGAGGGATGTTAAGTCCATGGAATATTAAATTTTTTTGCCCCAAGTCACTGAATAATGACCAAAAAAAATAAATTACAAAACGTTGTCAATAAATGATATATTTCTCACACATGCCACGGTTATATGTGGAATTGCACCCCAAAATACATTCTGCTGCTTCTCCTGAGTACGGGGATACCACATGTGTGGGACTTTTTGGGAGCCTAGCCGCGTACAGGGCCCCGAAAACCAAGCACCGCCTTCAAGATTTGTGTGAGTGAAATCAAAAATTTATGTCCTTAGAAATCTTGAAGGCGGTGCTTGGTTTTCGGGGTCTCATACGCGGCTAGGCTCCCAAAAAGTCCCACACATGTGGTATCCCCGTACTCAGGAGAAGGAGCAGAATGTATTTTGGGGTGCAATTCCACATATAACCATGGCATGTGTGAGAAATATATCATTTAGTGACAATTTTTTTTTTTTTTTTTTTTTTTGTCATTATTCAATCACTTTGGACAAAAAATAAATAAATCAATGGACTCAACATGCCTCTCAGCAGTTTCCTTGGGGTGTCTTCTTTCCAAAATGGGGTCATTTGTTTTTTTTTTGTGCTATTTTGGCATTTTATGGCCTTCGAAACTGTGATAGGTAGTGAGGAGTGAAATCAAAAATTTACACCCTTAGAAAGCCTGAAGGCGGTGATTGGTTTTTGGGGTCCCGTACGTGGCTAGGCTCCCAAAAAGTCTCACACATGTGGTATCTCCGTACTCAGGAGAAGCAGCAGAATGTATTTTGGGGTGCAATTCCACATATAACCATGGCATGTGTGAGAAATATATAATTTAGTGACAATGTTTTGTACATTTTTTTATTTTTATTTTTTTTGGTCATGATTCAATCACTTGGGGCAAAAAAAAAAATATTCCATGGACTCAACATGCCTCTCAGCAAATAGCTTGGGGTGTCTACTTTCCAAAATGGGGTCATTTGGGGGGGTTTTGTGCTATTTTGGCATTTTATGGCCTTCGAAACTGTGATGGGTAGTGAGGAGTGAAATCAAAAATTTGCGCCCTTAGAAATGCTGAAGGCGGTGCTTGGTTTTTGGGGTCCCGTACGCGGCTAGACTCCCAAAAAGTCCCAAACATGTGGTATCCCCGTACTCAGGAGAAGCAGCAGAATGTATTTTAGGGTGCAACTCCACATATAACCATGGCATGTGTGAGCAATATATCATTTAGTGACAAATTTTTTTTTTTTTTTTTTTTTGTCATTATTCAATCACTTTGGACAAAAAATAAATAAATCAATGGACTCAACATGCCTCTCAGCAGTTTCCTTGGGGTGTCTTCTTTCCAAAATGGGGTCATTTGGGTTTTTTTTGTGCTATTTTGGCATTTTATGGCCTTCGAAACTGTGATAGGTAGTGAGGAGTTGAAATCAAAAATTTACACCCTTAGAAAGCCTGAAGGCGGTGATTGGTTTTTGGGGTCCCGTACGTGGCTAGGCTCCCAAAAAGTCTCACACATGTGGTATCTCCATACTCAGGAGAAGCAGCAGAATGTATTTTGGGGTGTAATTCCACATATGCCCATGGCATGTTTGAGCAATATATCATTTAGTGACAACTTTGCGCAAAAAAAAAAAATATATATATTTATATTTCCCGCAACTTGGGTCAAAATATAAAATATTCCATGGACTCGAGATGCCTCTCAGCAAATAGCTTGGGGTGTCTACTTTCCAAAATGGGGTCATTTGGGGGGGTTTTGAATTGTCCTGGCATTTTATGCACAACAATTAGAAGCTTATGTCACACATCACCCACTCTTCTAACCACTTGAAGAAAAAGCCCTTTCTGACACTGTTTGTTTACATAAAAACATATTATTTTTTTGCAAGAAAGTTAAGTTGAACCCCCAAACATTATATATTTTTTTAAAGCAAAGGCCCTACAGATTAAAATGGTGGGTGTTGCAATTTTTTTTTCCACACAGTATTTGCGCAGAGTTTTTTCAAACGCATTTTTTGGGGAAAAAATACACTTTTTTTATTTTAAAGCACTAAAACACACTATATTGCCCAAATTATTGATGAAATAAAAATTATGATCTTAGGCCGAGTACATGGATACCAAACACGACATACTTTAAAATTGCGCACAAACGCGCAGTGGCGAAAAACTACATACATTTTTAAAAGCCTTTAAAAGCCTTTACAGGTTACCACATTAGATTTACAGAGGAGGTCTACTGCTAAAATTACTGCCCTCGATCTGCCCTTCGCGGTGATACCTCACATGCATGGTGCAATTGCTGTTTACATATGACTCCAGACCGACGCTTGCGTTCGCCTTTGCGCAAGAGCAGGGGGGGACAGGGATGCTTTTTTTTTTTTTTTTTTTTTTTTAATATATTTATTTCGCTTTTTTTATTTTATTTGTTAACTGTTCCTTCCATTTTTTTTTTTTTTTAACCATTTTTATTGTTATCTCAGGAAATGTAAATATCCCTTATGATAGCAATAGTTAGTGACAGGTACTCTTTTTTTTTTTAAATGGGGTCTAGATCTTTCCTCTGCCCTCAAAGCATCTGACCACACCAAGATCGGTGTGATAAAATGCTTTCCCATATTCTCAATGGCGCCGTTTATATCCGGGGGGGGGGACATTCCCTCCCACTGAATGTAAAAGCAGTCTAGAGGCTAATTAGCCGCTAGGACTGCTTTTACATGAAAGCCGACCGCTGGCTGAAAAGAATGATACCAAGATGATGCCTAAACCCGCAGGCATCATTCTGGTATAACCATTCAAAGTCCAGCAGCATACCAGTAAGATTGATCGGTGGGTATGCCCAACATTAGAATACCTCCCTTCATCCACCCACTTCTAATGATGGACATACATGCACCATTTATATATGCCGAAGCATGGGGGCATCCTCCCGCAAAAAAGTTATGCTGCGTACGGACGGACTTTTCTATGCCGCGTACACACGGTCGGACTTTTCTATGCCGCGTACACATGGTCAGACTTTTCCACGGGAAAGCCTCCGTAGGAATGTCAACCGTATGTAAGCGGCATTAGGAGCAAAATCGCTCCTCCGCCCCAAATGCCCCCATGCTTCGGCATATATGCTCTTTTTTGAACTGTGGTGGTGAAATCACCTCCTACAGCATTGGAGTCGCGGCTTTATATATCGTGGGAGCAAACGCTGTTGCTGTCACGATAAATAAATCCGCACTGCAACTGAATGGCGTACCTGCTAAGCAAATGATGGTTAACATTAAAACAAAGTAACATTCCAGTATAACAGTAAGATCATACCATACCTGCAAAGCAAATACCTATAAAAAAAACATAGTAAAAAATAAAACATTTTTTAACGCAACCTGTGCCTAAAATATATATATGCCGAAGCATGGGGGCATCCTCCCGCAAAAAAGTTATGCCGCGTACGGTCGGACTTTTCTATGCCGCGTACACACGGTCGGACTTTTCTATGCCGTGTACACATGGTCAGACTTTTCCACGGGAAAGCCTCCGTAGGAATGTCAACCGTATGTACGCGGCATTAGGAGCAAAATCGCTCCTCCGCCCCTGCTGCCCCCATGCTTCGGCATATATGCTCTTTTTTTTAACTGTGGTGGTGAAATCACCTCCTACAGCACTGGAGTCGCGGCTTAATATATCGTGGGAGCAAACGCTGTTGCTGTCAAGATAAATAAGTCCGCGCAACAGCTGAATGGCATACCTGAAAACAGTAAAGTAAATTAAATTACATACCTGAAAAGCAAGCATGAAAAAACACAACAACAATAAAACTTTGCAGAATAGAATACAGTAAAAAAGAGAAGAACAATAGAGAGAGAATAGAGAGGGAGAGAACAATAAAACGACAACTATTTTTTTTTTTTTTTTTTTTTCCTTTTTTTTTTTTAACACTTTTTTTTGTAACTGTTCAACTTTTCGGTTCCAGGTTTGGGTCTCTCAAAATGCGATGGCATCTTGGGAGACCCTCTGTAAGTGAGCCTAGCCTGTGTAATGTTTTGCCCTACGCTAATACTTCACTAGTGTGTGGAAGCGTTCAAAACATTCCCCAATACAAAGACCAGGATCGGCAGGACATTTGGGACAAAAATAACGGGTGTCACGCCTAAATCCGCGCTTGGTACAGACACGACATCTTCTTTGGGGGGTTCGTTGGGTAGGGGTACTCTCGATGGCATACAAAAAATGCCTCTCATGCAGTCGGCTTACTGCATTTGGTAGGGGATGGTGAGGTACAGTACCGCCTGGATACAGGAGTTCTGTGATGATATCCTTCTGGAATTGAAGGAAGGATCCATTCTGTCCTGAAGCTCTGTATACGACATGAGCATTCAGTAGAGCCAATTGGAATAAATGTAGAGACACTTTTTTGTACCAGCGTCTCGTCTTGCGGGCAATATGATACGGCGCCATCAACTGGTCGTTGAGGTCCACCCATCCCATGTTTTGGTTATATTCGTGGACACAGAGGGGTTTCTCCACAATACCAGTCGCCGTCCGAATTTGTACTGTCGTGTCTGCGTGAAGGGTGGTAAGAACGAAAACATTCCTATTGTCCCGCCACTTCACAGCGAGCAAATTTTTACATCTGAAGCAGGCTCTCGCCCCCAGGCTAAGACGGGCATCTACAAGCCTCTGGGGGAAGCCCCGGCGATTAGGTCGCACGGTGCCACATGCTCCAATCTGATGATCAAACAAGTGGCTAAAAAGTGGCACGCTGCTGTAACAATTGTCCACGTATAAGTGGTACCCCTTTCCGAATAAGGGTGACACCAAGTCCCAAACGATCTTGCCAGCGCTCCCCATGTAATCTGGGCATCCTTCCGGCTCTACCTCACTATCTTTGCCCTCGTAAACCCTAAAGCTCCATGTGTAGCCTGTTGCCCTGTCACAGAGCTTATAGAGCTTGACCCCGTATCTGGAACGCTTGCTGGGAAGGTACTGTTTGAAAGACAAGTGGCCAGCAAATTTAATGAGGGACTCATCAACGCATACAACCTGCTGGGGATTAAACAAGGCTGCAAAACGTTCGTTGAAATGGTTTACGAGGGGCCGAATTTTGTAGAGCCGGTCAAATTCAGGGTCTCTACGTGGACGACAAAGTGCATTGTCACTGAAATGCAGAAACCGCAGGATCGCCTCGTATCGTTTCCTGGCCATGTGAGCAGAGAACACGGGCATATGGTCGATGGGATGTGTGGACCAATACATCCGCAATGATGGAAATGGGTGTATGCCCATGTTGAGGGTAAGGCCCAGAAATGTCTTAAATTCGGAAACCTCAAGAGGTTTCCATTCTTTGGCAAGGCGAGACTGGGGGTTAGCGGCGATGTAGGTACCAGCATATAAATTAGTCTGGTCCACAATAGATCTATAGAGATCTTCCGTGAAAAACAGCGAATAGAAATCAAGTGGCATAAAATTCGCTGTATCCACCTGAATACCGGGTTGGCCAGTGAATGGGGGAAGTACGGGTTCTGCAGAAGTGGTGGGGACCCAATCAGGATAGGCGAATTCTGCAGGAAGGGCACTATGGGCACGACGGGCCTGTCTCTGTCTTCTTCTTGGTGGCAGCGGGACACTACTTGTGCTTGCCACCTCGCCAGCTTGAACTGCACTTATGGGACTCGCCACGTCGCCACGTCTTACTGCAGTGCTGGATGAACGACCAGGGTGTACTAGGCCGCTGGTGCTTGCCAATCCACCAGAAGGAATAGCGGCGCTAGTACTGGCTCTCTGCTCCATACAAGGGTCCTGCGGTTCTTGCTGCTCAACAACATCAGAACGGGATCGGGTACGCCTGGCCTTAGCAGGGACCACAACTCCGTCGTCCGAACTATCTGACATGGAGCCGCTGTCGTAAACGGGTTCGTATTCTGAGCCAGATTCTGTCAGATGCGTGACCTCCTCTTCTTCACTATCTGACATGCACAGAATCCTGACGGCCTCTTCACCAGTGTACATTCGCTTTGTCATTTTGGACTCTAAATTTAGTCGTACACTGGTGATGATTCACAGGTAAAAAAAGCACCTGACTATAGAAAGGAAAATGTAGAAAACGCTTCGAAAAAAACTGTTAGCGATCGCAGGGATCAGGCCTGTCTCTGCGAACGCTGCAGTTATGTGTCTTGTGTTTTTGAAGTGACAGTGATCGATCGATACTGCACTTGGGTGGGTTGGGCTGGGCAGAGGGGGAAAACGCAGGTGCTAGCGGGTATCTGGGCTGATTCCGCTAACAATGCGTTTTTGGGTACCCTAAACTGCTGGGTACGCTAGTATAGATCTGATCAGATCAGGTATCGATCCGTTCAGATACTATACCACTAAGGGGAGTGTATGCTTTGCGAGTGGGTGTAAGCGGTA
The DNA here is from genome assembly GCF_905171775.1 of Rana temporaria. NCBI lineage: Eukaryota > Metazoa > Chordata > Amphibia > Anura > Ranidae > Rana > Rana temporaria. The sequence goes on along the minus strand of NC_053497.1, from coordinate 143,627,792 downwards.
CTGGCACTAACCTAACGCTACCTGGGGCGACGCAGACCCTGACTGACGCTAAAATTTAATTTATATCACCCGCCGGGCGATCAGGGGGTTAAACCTTTATTGGGTTATATACGGCGGGTGCCCTGATGCTATAAACAGCAAACTAACCAACCAGCGTCAACCGTAACACTTATACGGTGATCACTGGTGAAAGGGTTAACTAGGGGGCAATCAGGGGTTAAAAACTTTATTTATGGGGGTACCTAACGCTATAGAACCTGGCGGCGAACCTCAAAAAAAACTAACTGCCTAGCGGCAACAGTGACACTAATACAACGATCAGAAAGTCGATCGCTTAGTGACACTGGCAATAGGGGGTGAAAGGGTTAACTAGGGGGCAATCAGGGGTTAAAAACTTTATTTATGGGGGTTCCTAACGCTATAGAACCTGGCGGCGAACCTCAAAAAAAACTAACTGCCTGGCGGCAACAGTGACACTAATACAGCGATCAGAAAATCGATCGCTTAGTGACACTGGCAATAGGGGGTGAAAGGGTTAACTAGGGCGGTGATCAAGGGGTTAAACCTTTATTAGGGGGGGGTAGGGGGCTACCCTGGACCTAAAGGGGGCTAAAACTAACTGCCCTAACACTTTTTTCTGTAACACTGACACTAAATGCAGTAATCAAAAAAAAAAAATGACACTGCATTCAGTGACACTGTTACAGGAGACTGGGGGGGGGGGGGGGGGGGGCGATCGGCGGTGACTGAAGGGGTTAAATGTGCCTATGTGTGCTGGTGTTAGAGTAGTGTTGGGGTGCAACTTACGTTTGTGATGTCTCCTCTCCTCAGCGGTGGTCGATATGACCACCACGAGGAGAGATCACACACTTCCTCCTTCCTGTTGTTTACACTAAACACAGGAAGGAGGAGGGGGGAGTGCAGGGGAGCGCTGGCATTGGCTGAGAGCGATCGCAAGGGGATGGCTGAAAACGGACAGCCATCCCCTCATCCCGGATCGCTTCTGCAGCCGACGGAACCGCCGCATGTACCGGGGGGGGGTCCAATCGGACCCCCGACCCACGTCAAGCAGGGCACGTATATATACGTACATGTGCCTGCCTGTGCCATTCTGCTGACGTATATGTACATGCGGCGGTCCTTAAGTGGTTAATGAAACCAGGGAAGCAGGATAGGGGAAGGAAAATCATGAGCTGTAAATAGGCCTATGTGGTCTGAAGCCATAGCAAGACTGCATTGGGAGGTTGACCCTAGTGGAGTCTTTAGCAACTTTAAATTGGACATCCCAGGGGAATGTTGTCACCCACATGGCAGAGCAGGCCACATGCAGTAGACCATATTCTGTTCATACCTTTCCTCCCAAGTGTCTGTCCTCCTTTTTTTTTTTTACAAATAGTGGACCTAACTTAAAGGGGTTGTAAACCCTCCTGTTTTTTCACCTTAATGCATCTTACTATTACCGGCCCCCCAGCCCCCCCGTTTTACTTACCAGAGCCCTGAAAAGTCCCATGTCGAGAACGCGCTGGATCTTTGCCCGGGGTTCTCAACTCTTCATTGGATTGATTGATCGCAGCACAGCCATTGGCTCCCGCTGCTGTCAATCAAATCCAAAGACGCGGGCGTTTGGGGCCACACTGTGCAAAACTAGCTGCACAGTGGAGGTAAGTATGACATGTTTGTTATTGAAAGAAATAAAAAACAAACCTATAGTGTCACTTTAAGTGTAAAAGTGGAACTAATCTTTCACAAAATAATAGTAGCTTTTGTAGTGCTGAGTTTTCTGCCTTTCTTTGTACATGTTTTCTCTCCCTGCCCTCTACAATAGAGTCTTTGCATGAACTTCCTGTAAGCCTAGGTTCACAATGATGAGTGTTTGAAAACATGCGCGTTCTGTATTTCAAACCGGCAATGCAGTCCGACATCGGTTGCGTTTTGACAGACATCTGTGTGGGTTCATGCACAGATGTCTATTCAAATCTTCCCCGAAGTCGCCAAAAGTAGTACAGTAACTACTTCTGGGAATCGGTGCGGCGCCGCAAAGTCAGATTCGGACGGTGCCATTGCCGGCAACACCTGCCGATTTGACATGCAATTTGACATGTCAAATCGGCCCAATGTGAACGTGGGCAAAATGTCTTCTCCAACTGTGATTAAAAGTCACATTTTGACCAAGGGGACTACAGAAGAATGTGCCAGGACACTTTGACACACAACTGCTTGTAGTCATCTCAGAAGAGTGTACCAAGGAGTGACATCACTGCAGATGAATTGAGGGAGCATTGTTATCTTAGAACAAAATGCTTGTCAAAAATATCTAGGATGGAGTGATGTTACCCAAGTGCTATATTACATAGGTGCATAATTAGTCAGGTTGAAAAAAAAACACAAGTCCATCTAGTTCAACCTATAAAAGGGGGGAAAAAATATACAATCCCATATCCTTAACCAGTTCCCGACCCCCGCATGTACATATACGTCCACAATATGGCACGTACAGGCACATGGGCGTACACGTACGTCCTCGCCTATTAGCGGGTGGGGGGTCCGATCGGGACCCCCCCCGCTACATGCGGAGGTCGGGTCCGCTCGGGGAGCGATCCGGGACCACGGCGCGGCTATTTGTTTATAGCCGCTCCGTCGCGATCGGTCCCCGGAGCTGAAGAACGGGGAGAGCCGTGTGTAAACACGGCTTCCCCGTCCTTCACTATGGCGGCGCATCGATCGCGTCATTCCCTTTATAGGGAAGACACGATCGATGACGTCATTCCTACAGCCACACCCCCAAACAGTTGTAAACACATACTAGGTGCACCCTAACTCCTACAGCGCCACCTGTGGTTAACTCCCAAACTGCAACTGTCATTTTCACAATAAAGAATGCAATTTAAATGCATTTTTTGCTGTGAAAATGACAATGGTCCCAAAAATGTGTCAAAATTGTCCGAAGTGTCCGCCATAATGTCGCAGTCACGAAAAAAATTGCTGATCGCCGCCATTAGTAGTAAAAAAAAAAAAAATTAATAAAAATGCAATAAAACTATCCCCTATTTTGTAAACACTATAAATTTTGCGCAAACCAATCGATAAACGCTTATTGCGATTTTTTTTACTAAAAATAGGTAGAAGAATACGTATCGGCCTAAACTGAGGAAAAAAAATGTTTTTATATATGTTTTTGGGGGATATTTATTACAGCAAAAAGTAAAAAATATTGCATTTTTTTCAAAATTGTCGCTCTATTTTTGTTTATAGCGCAAAAACTAAAAACCGCAGATGTGATCAAATACCACCAAAAGAAAGCTCTATTTGTGGGGAAAAAAGGACGCCAATTTTGTTTGGGAGCCACGTCGCACGACCGCGCAATTGTCTGTTAAAGCGACGCAGTCCCGAACTGTAAAAACCCCTTTGGGTCTTTAGGCTGCATATTGGTCCGGGGCTTAAGTGGTTAATCCTACACCCACAGTTGTTCCAGAGGAAGGCAAAAAAAATCCAGCAAAGCACGATCCAGTTTGCTCCAGCAGGGGAAAAAAATTCCTTCCTGATCCCCCTAGAGGCAATCGGTTATTCATTGGATCAACTTTACCTATAAATCTTAGTACCCAGTTATATTATGTACATTTAGAGAAGAATTCAGTCCCTTTTAAAAAGAAATCTACCGATCTGGCCAGAACCTTCTCTGGAGGAAATCTGTTCTACATTTTCACAGCTCTTACTGTGAAAAAACCTTTCTGTATTTGGAGATGAAATCTTTTTTCCTCCAGATGTAAAGAGTGTCCCCTTGTCCTCTCTGATGACCTTTTAAAGTGAATAACACCAAGTTCACTATATGGACCACTTAAATTGAATTAAACTTAATTTGTGGGGAACTGGTATAGGGGGGTGGTTGTCGGATCTTGTTGAACACTCTAGTCCAGTTGTTGTCAACTTAAAAATTCTAGAGGACCTCAGGTGTGGCTCCTAATGCTTCCATGCTTTACCGCACCTCTACGCCCCAAATTTTTGGTCCTGCTGCATTTTTTGCAGCATAATCGCAATGCACAATAACCCCCAGCATTTGTGTCAGTAAGTGCAATAACCCTCAGCATTGGTGTCCAGTAATATTTTTTGCCTCTTACATTGGTGGTCAGTGGCAGTGATGTTTATTCACCCCTGCATTAGGGGTCAGTAGCAGTGCAATTTAGCCTCTTGCTGCCCACAAAATGCATTTGCAGGAGCAAAGAGGGTGGGCTTTGATGCCCACATGCGACACATATGAGGTTTCTGTGCTGAGCGTGCACTCACTGTGTGCTCCCAGAACAGTGACCAAGCTCTCAAAATAATAGGGGGTCCTGTGGGCTCCTGATCATGTGATCGGGCACCACAATGCAGTGGTGTGAGCCAGGCACATAGAAGTTAAAGCATTTTGCCTTATCTTGTGGTGGTACTACATTGGATTAGCCACCCAATGCAGTCCCACTACACTTAAAAAAAAAAAAAAACATGGGGGAATTGGGGAAAGGGGGCACAAGTTAAACCACTACTCTATAGGTCGTCAATGGAACTACCTATAATTGATCATATACCCTGTTGGGTTTTGTTGCCGTAACCAATAAGCATATCAGTAAAATAAAAGGGGAAGGGGATCTAATGATCTAATCGGAATTAGTCATTTTATTCCAAAAGATATCCTTTTAAAAGTGCAGTTGTGCAAAACCTCTTGTCAGTTATTTATGTTTATGGCAATTTAATTTTACATGATTTGATTTGTCAAAAGGTTTTGCACAACTGCACTTTTAAAATGATATCTTTTGGAATAAAATGACTTTGTACTAATTCCGATTTAGAGCATTACACTACAAAATACACAGAACCTTTCCAGTAAATTTCTGTTTCATTTATTTTATGTGCGTACAAATTTGCCCAATATGTATAAAATGAGTTTCATATACTTTTGATTATTTGATTCCATGAATTATGTGGTTTTCCATATTCAGTCAAAAAATTACAACCAGAAAGGAACTGTATCTCCCAATCCATAGAACAACGCCTTCATCTCTATCCACAAGTATACTGAAAATGGTAGCCAATATGAAGACCAAGGATGAGGTCACATGGGTTTGAACATGAGTCTGAACTGGCCTGAGCAATGCTGGCAAATTAGACAGCCAATCATATGTGGCAGAGGCATTCCCTGCCCCCCAGCCAAGCTTATAGATGCCCTTTTCATACGTGCTGATGCAGATTGGGGCATGCTTTTGCCACTTATGATTCAGACTTGTGTCTGAAGCCGCCTGAGCTCATGCCTAAAGAACACATGGCTGAAGCTGAACATTACCGTATGAACTAATGATTGTGTCTTATTTTTCACCACCAGCAGTCTACTGTAGGCCTGGGAGTCTTGCTGGACAGTGTGTGCACCATGTTCCCTGCCCGCCTGGCACCTCTTCTCCAGCTCTTAAGTGCTCTCGTCTCCAGCAAATCCACTGCCAAAAAGGTAAAATAGAGAATAATTGATGGGTTATTGCTATGCAGCTGATCAGATTGAGCTGATTGTGGTTTACGTTATGTGAATTTTTTTTACAGGTGTACACTTTCCTGGATAAGATGTCTCATTACACAGAACATTACAAGCACAAACCTCATGATATCATGTCGCATAACGATGAGACTCTCTGGAGGAGGCACACTCCGAAACTTCTATATGCCTTGGGTAACCTCTAAGTTTGTTTAATGGTTCATTTATATAAAAGCCTGTGAATGACTAAACTTGGAGACACTTATAGCAAAGTGTGTGTGGGAGAGACGTTTACAGTGTACCTGTGCTCTGCAATTGCACCTTGCGTTAAAGGAGACTCTTTACCATTCAGAGAAAACTGAATCTATTGCAGCCCCTACAAAATACCCAGTGCTTTTGCGTATGGGTAAGCATGTGACCTCCTGTCATGACCTCATCCCTGACTCGTCAATCATGTGCATGCTCTGATGTGGCACTTACACAGTGTTGAGTTATGGAGCGACAGTGGAGTTTTGAGAAAGTGTGTATAAGTGATTTAAAGCAGGGGGAGAACTCTAAAGAGGCACTGGGTGTTATTTACGAAAGGCAAATCCACTTTGCACTACAAGTGCAAAGTGCATTTGAAATTGCACTGAAAGTGCACTTGCTGTAAATCTGAGGGGTAGATCTGAAATGAGCGTAAGCTCTGCTAATTTTATTATCCAACCATGTGCAAGCTAAAATGCCGTTTTTTATTTTTTTTGCATGTCCCCCTTGGATCTACAGCGACTGCACTTCCAAGTGCACTTCCGAGTGCAAATTCAATTGCAAAGTGGATTTGCCTTTTGTAACTAACCCCCATTGTGTTGCTGCTTGTGTTCACCTTCCTTTCACTCCCACGGCCTCCCTGTTCATCTCTCTGAGCAAACAGAAATACATATAAATATAGAAGATTGTGAATGATAAGGGAAAAAAAAGGTTTACTTTCCTTACCTGGTTGGTTTTTAAGCTGCATGATTCTGGCTAGAATGAGAATAAAGATCACGATTCTCGCAGCGTAACATCATCTTTCACATTATACAAAAAAAACTGGGCTAACTTTACTGTCTAGTTTTTCTTAATTCATTGAAGTGTATTTTTTCCCCCAAAAAAATCGTTTGAGAGACCACTGCGCAAATATAGTGTGACATAAAATATTGCAACAGTCGCCATTTTATTCCCTAGGGTCTCTACTAAAAATATATAGTGTTTGGGGTTCCAAGTAATTTACTAGCAAAAAATACTGATTTTAACTTTACAGTTGTTTTAGCAGCGTTTTTGGACCGCTAGCTGGGCGCATTTAACCCCCGCTAGCTGCCGAAGAAAGGGTTAAAAGCACCTGCAGCGCTGCCCTTTAATTTCAGCTTCAGCAGCACTGCCCATTCATTTCCATGGGCAGGGTGTTTTGAGAGCGGTGTATACACTGCTCCTGCACTGCCCCATGATGCTGATTGCAGGACTTTTTTTTCCTGTCTGACAAGTGCACCGCCCCAGTGTGAAAGCACTCAGGCTTTAACACTGGGGAGGCATGATAGGTGCTTTTCAGACACTTTACATGTGGTATTTTTAGTGCTAAAAAAATTGAAAAGTGCCTCAGTGTGAAAGGGGTCTAAAGTGGTTAAACTTCCCTCATTTACAGACCAAAGTTCATCCCTTTGATCCAAGAACAAAATGTTACAATGTTTATAGTTATCTACCAGCATGGACAATGTTGTGAAAAACTTGGCAGGCTGCCCGTTTTTTTTCTTTTGACAGCTGAGTGAGCAGAGAACTCTACACTTGTTATATGAATGAATGGGGAAATTCTGCATTGAGATGATAAGAGGGCATTTAATCGAGATCACAATTTTTTTTAACAATTAATCGTGCAGCTCTAGTTGCTGGTGCAATGAAGGGCCTCTGCCTGTCCACGTATCCTTCATAAAAGTATATAAAAGCATTGATTAAAGAGTTCCAGCTAACTTGTGGCCTTAATCATAGCTGACTGTGACTTGGTTGTCTATGATAAGGCCGTAAACTGGCTGAAACTCTTTAATAAATGCTTAAATCTATGTGGACTATACCTTTTTTTTATTTTTTATGTATTTGCCTGATTTATAATAAAGCACCAAAATGCTTCATTATAAAATGCCAGAACACTGGTTGTAGTATATGCAGTATGGATTTACTATTGTAAAATGTGACACCCCCCCCCAGATGCAACTCTGAATGGTCAGTCGCTAGTCTTCACTGCCCACTATTGGTCTAATTGTTGACCTTTTCCACTGCCTTGTTGAAAGAAGAAAACCAATTGTAATAAGGTTTGCTGTTCATTACTCCAGGACAGGGACAGACCAACTTGCGCATACCTCAGGGGACGGTCGGCCAGGTGATTTCTGATGACGATGGTTTCCTTGTTCGCTGGGAATTCTCATTTAGTAGCTGGACCCTGTTTACCTGTGAGGTTGAAATGCTCCTTCATGTTGTGTCCACAGCAGGTGAGATACAAGTGAAATCTTACTTTCTGCCACTGAATTGCAATGCTCGTTTTTAACTCTACTCTCTGTGTCCCCAGATGTCATACAGCACTGTCACAGGGTGAAACCAATCATAGACCTTGTACACAAAGTTATCAGCATTGACCTATCCATAGCTGACTATCTCCTACCTATTACATCCCGCATGTACCAGCTGTTACAGAGGTAGGTGAGCAAAGTGATTGGTAGACACATGAGGGCAAATATTTAAAAGAAGCTGTCTGGATAGAAATATGGATATACTGTTGCAGACTTGCTTTAAAGCGGGGGTTCACCCTAAAAAAAAATTCTAACATTTCATGGAGCCAACCTAAGACCGACAGTATGCTTTTTAATTTTTTTTTGCGTACATACCATTTTAGGGCTATTTTCACCCCCGGCTTTCCCACGGGAGTGGGCGTTCCTAATCACAGGCTGTGATTGACGTGCTTCCGACCGGTGCATACGCTCACTCGGCGCGTCACGAGTTGCCGAAAGAAGCCGAACGTCGGTGCGGCTCTATATGGTGTCTGTGCACCGACGTTCGGCTTCTTTCGTCAACTCGTGACGCGAAGAAGCACGTCAATCACAGCCTGTGATTAGGAACGCCCACTCCCGCGGGGAAGCCGGGGGTGAAAATAGCCCTAAAATGGTATGTACGCAAGAAAAAAACAACAGCATACTGTCGGTCTCATAGGCCGGCTCCATGCAATGTTAGAATTTTTTTTTTTTAGGGTGAACCCCCGCTTTAAGCTCACACACTCCAGGCTGTCGTCTTTGCTTTGCTACTTAGACTAATCCAGGGCATATATATTGGTGAGGGCTTCATTGACCTCTACCATCAACAACAAGACAACAGTGCACTCCTATTTTTCTGTTCAGATAAGTTAATTTTCTTGTTCAAGGTGTTTATTAGAACGTTGGGTTACATAGGAACCATTGACAAATGCATTGGACCGATTAAAAATTGTATCAGACAGGTTCGTTTTAGGAAAATTCCTCACCTGTTGTGTTTATTTGCAGGTTAACAACTGTTATGAACCCACCTATGGATTTCATTGCTTCGTGTGTCAACTGCCTGACTGTGTTGGCGACACGTATGCCTGCAAAGGTGAGAATGGAGTTCGGAGGGTGGAAGTTTAATCTGTGTTACTGTGTAAAGGCATTTTATGGCATAAAAATGGATTCCTTTGTTGTTATGGTTTAAGGTTTGGATAGACTTGCATCACACTGGATTCTTGCCATCCGCTGCTAATCCTATCTCGAGCCACATTATCAGGTATATTTTGTAATTTTTAGCTCAAAGAAGCCTGTTGATATGAAATTATTACATTGTGGTCGCAGAAGCAATCAGTTTTCAGCCTATCTCTGTAGACTGTTAATTACCCGTGTTTTTTGTCAACACAACCTATAATGAACAATAGTGCTTATAAAGAACATTGATTTATAAAAATTAAAGGGAAGGAATAGTGCACATGGTTTCTCAAGGTCAGCCAGTCATGTTTCAACAATACTTAGTCTGTTCTGTCCTTGGGGTCCTCTTTGGCGCCATCGGATGTGTCTGGACCCTCTTGGCTAACATTTTTGCCAGGGCCAAGCAAGGCTGTGACCAATTTCACCCAGTTATTTGTTGACCCTAATAACAAAAGCCCCAAGCACACTCCCATGCCCCTTCTCCAGTAGATTCTATATCTGAAATGCCTGCAGCCTTAGCGGCCTCCAAGAGTTTGGCCACAAAGACTCTGATTCTGACTTGCTCTAGCCTTTGCAACTCCCTTGAGAACATTTCAGCTCTTATTAATGCAGAGCATGAGGATCAGCCTGTTGCTTCTACCAGTGTCATTTCCAGTCTTGGGTAATTTAAAACTCCTAAGGCTGCAGAGACTTTCTATTTGCACTAACTTTTTTTAAAAATGAATCTGTGTAGATTGAAAACATTCCAGATAAGCGGTTTGTTTCCTCTAAATGCAAAGAATAACCAACTCCTGACAACCTCATTATAGAAGATAATGGTAGCAAGTGCACACATCTTCCACAGTGGTAAAGACCTAAGGAACAGACTGTGTTTTGCCTGTCTTAAAACATGCCCTTTTTTGTTTCTCCACTCTCTCAATTTCCCCAGCCACCCTCCAGTCCTGGCACTCTGTCTACTAAATCATCAGAAAAAGCGCCCAGAATTTCCAGAAAAAGATTTGTAGCATACAGTACCCAAGAAGCTAGGTACTCATTTAGTTCAAGGCTCTACTTAAACTAAGATGTCACTTTTGGGATTATTGACCCCTTTTCCAGATAATCTTTGTTTAACAATCTTGTAGTAAACCTTATGAAACAAGTAGGCTCAAAATAGAGGGCGCAGAACAAAAAACACATATCTGATCCTTTTACATTTAAATAGTTGTTATGTGAAACATATATATAACTTTATATATTGTTTTCTAGTATGATAAAGCATGTCGGTTGACAATAATCTTCCATTAGAAAAATCAGCCCTATGGCCTACATCCACTACTCAGAGGATGCTTAGAAAGTGACTTTCACCTTATATTAAAAGGCTTGATCTTTAAAAGAGAAGTATGGCTTCCTGTAAAAAAATAAACATTAAAGCGGATCTCCACTCTAAAGTGGAGTCCCGCTGATCGGAACCCTCCCCCCCTCCGGTGTCACATTTGACACCTTTCAGGGGGGAGGGGGGTGCAGATACCTGTCTACAGACAGGTATCTGCACCCACTTCCGGCCCTACGATACGGGCAAAGGACGGGTTTTTTCTCCGCTTCCCGTCGCCCCCCCCGTTGTATGCTGGGAACACTCGGCTCCCAGCACACAGCGGGAGCCAATCCGCGGGCGCAGCGCGACTCGCGCATGCGCCATAGGGAACCGGGCAGTGAAGCCGGAGCGCTTCACTTCCTGGTTCCCTCACCGTGGATGGAGGGGGGAGCAGCAGGGTGACGAGCGATCGGCTCGTCATCTGCTGCGATCACCGCTGGACTCCAGGACAGGTAAGTGTCCTTATATTAAAAGTCAGCAGCTGCAGTATTTGTAGCTGCTTGCTTTTAATATAGTTTTTTAGTGGCACATCCGCTTTAAGGCCCCTTTCACACTTGTGTGACTTTTCCTGTGACTTGGGACTGCAAAGTTGCATGACAAGTCATACCCCATGATTTCCAATGAGTACTGTTTATATCTGTGTATCAAAGTAGTCCCTGCACTACTTTGGTCCGACTTTGATGTGACTTGAGGTCCATAGACTTCAAGATTACAAAGGCATTGTTTCAAGTCACTGCAAAGTCACGCTACTTTCAGGTCGTACAAGTGTGAAAGGGGCCTTATACTAGGTGGATGCAGCATCGTTGCATGTTGCATCTGTTCCTCCGGCAGGACTTAGCGATTAAACACTGCTGATTGCCCAGTTCTCCCTTCTGCTCTGAGGACTGTGAGTCAGCAGCTCTCTGCTCCAGCGCTCACTGGAGCCCTGGGCTTTGGAGGAGGAGGAGAGAGCAGTTGACTTGGGCTCCCAGCCTTTCACCGAGAGGCTGGGATAGGTGCCAATCCATTCTTCTGGGTGGATCCCGACCATATGGTTGGGATTTTTTCAGAGCCTGCACTGGCTCTGTGATGTCAGGCAACAGCGGCCTTTTGCCATAGAAGTGTAGCCAAAAGGCTAGGAAATGAGGGCTCATGAGTAGCTAGCACTTACAAAATGAGAAATGCTAACAAAATGGGCAACAGCCAGAACAGAAAAGTTAGATAATGTCCCCAATTGACTGAGAGAGATTTGATGGTGAAGTACAAAAGAGCTTCCCCCCACTTGCTCTGTTGAAGACATTGTGCAGCTTATCCAACCAATTGTCAGCTCCAATAATTATCAGGAACATACCCCACTGCCATTTTCAGGTATACAGCTCATAATGATTGTTTATATGTCTATGAAGGTTCAAATGTACCAGAGTCGTGTTATAGTCGTATTCAACTTTGAAAAGCTGTGAAACATCTTCAACCATATAGGAAATATCCAAATGAATGTAATAGTGTTATTCTGTCAGCCTTATTTTCCCTTTTCCCCCCTCATTCTTATTTTCTAAAAATTATACACATGATCCTGCTCAAAAACTTGTCTTTTGCTTCCCCCCCCCCCCACCCTTGTGCATAGCACTGAAGGTATGAGTGCTGGTGGCTTTGGGACTCTACTTGGAATTGAGCAGACACTGGGTGAATACAATGTCACCATTTCATTCCTTCGCCTCATCACCACCTTAGTGAAGGTACGAATCTCTTTAAAGCCTCAGCACAGGTTTTGCTTTTGTGCCAGCTACCCAGGCATTATATATGATGATGCATTTCTCTATTTTTCCAGGGTCAGCTGGGCAGTACCCAAAGCCAAGGTCTAGTGCCTTGCATCATGTTTGTGTTACGTGAGATGCTTCCTAATTACCATAGGTGGCGTTATAACTCTCATGGAGTCAGAGAGAACCTTGGTATGACCCTTTTTTGTTTTTGTAATTCTAAGTATGACTAATATAGAAAATGAACAATATCGAAGCTTCATATTTGTTATTTAGGAGACCTACGGGCTAAAATTCCTGCCTGTTGGGAGAATGGACACTGGTATAAGAAGCTCCCGTACCCATCCTTCTGACAATGATTTTTCAAGAAAGCCCATACTAAGGAAATACAGGGGCCACTATTGCTGATCTACTGCTAAGAGTACTAGTTCAAAACCAACATAGTATACACTCGCAAATGTGTGAATTAAAATCTCTCAACAAGCTACTTATCTGTAGCCCTATGATCTTTGACACTGCTCACTCCAAAGGACAGGGCTTACCAGGGTCCTAACTGGCTAACGCATTTCAAAGGCAATCCCTTCCTTATTAGATTTGCAATGCGTTCGCAGTTTAGGACCCAGGTGAGATCCCTCTGTCTTTTGGAGTGTTGCTGATTCAAGGGTCACAGGGATGAGTCGTTTGATAAGAGATTTGAATTCACATGTTTGTGAGTATAATTTATAGTTTAAAAATATAATAAGTGAACAAAAATGGGGGAAGAAACTGCGCTACACTGTGCTAAAAAATATATTAGTTGAAAAATATATATGTGATCCCAAAATAATTGGATAAATAAATAAATAAATCTGTGAGGATAAGAAAGCTGCAAACCTGCTGATAAACAAACAGTGTACAAAATTGGAAAAACTATAGGTTGCGCTAGCTATAATCAATCTGCACCAAATATAAACAAGAATAGTGAATCACTTGGTACAAATAAGTGAATAAATATAAGTGAATAAAATACAAAAATTATTAATATAATATTCCAGTAAACTAAACACATTATCCCGTGGAGCAAATAAGTGTTGTATGACCCAAAAAGTCCAGGAAAAACACCAGTAGAGGTATTCTAAAAATATTATGATAGACTCAAGAGTTAGAACACCCATGTGTAAACAGTCTCTTCCAAATGCTGTAATTGCTTCACAGACAGAAGTTGTTTCATAGGATCCACCACCAAGAGAAGTGCCTGCTTACCAGATCTTAGTGACCCCATATTACAGAGGGTCAAAGACAGCTTTAAAAACAGATGCAGCTCACTCTACTCCAGCCAAATCCGAATGATGATATATCAAATCACCCACAGACTCGATGGACTCCAATGGCGGAGATCATACCAAAAAAACAACAAAAATAGCTTCCATAGTGTAAAACCGTATAGGATTTATTAAAGAAAGAATAAAAAAACACACTTGCATCAGATCAAGAAATAAACCGCCTTAAACCTGCAGTGCCGGCCGGTCGCTTGCAGGTAAACCCGTTCCTGTTGGTAGGTAAAATAGGGAGTGACGTTTCCGTGCCGTTCCACCCTACGCCGTTTCGCAATAACTTGCGTCTTCCAGGGGCACGGGCGGCGCATCACGTCACACCCTTTATACACACTAAAATAACCAGACCCCGCCCTCAAACGCGGCATTTTGTGGGATAATGCATGAGGCTGGTGTGCCCTGCTTTGTTAGTTTTTTTGTAGTAGTTTCAGGACATCCCCAGTCCTAGAGAGCAGCAAGGCTCTAACTAACGTTTTAGTGACATGGCGTTATCTCCTACAGCTATACCAGACTACCACCCTTATGTGCTAGATGTTGTTTTTTGTTGATTTCAGTAGTTTAAGTCACTGACCCAGATGAAACATGCAGATTTGAAAGTCAGGGTGAAGTTAGAACATCTGATCAGCATACATGTTCTGAGTCAGTCTAATAGAACTAATAGATCAGCATGGCAGTCAGGCAACTGGATTTTTCTTCTAAGACTTCTGCTTGTTTCAGGTTATCTGATGCTGAATCTGATTCATGCCATCCTTAATATCTCTCCCGACACAGATCAACGCAGCAGGTGATGCACTTGGCTTACAGCCCACCTCTCTTTTTCTTTTTTACGTCATATGTGTTCTGATAATGCAGCCCGATTTATATCACTGTACAATAATAATATATATATTGTCCACAGCAGCCCCAGCCTGCAGACCTTGTGCATCTACACACTCACTAACACTGAGGCAGGACAAGCCATTATTAATATTATGGGAATCGGCGTTGATACAATCAACCTGGTCATGGCATCTCAGTCTGGCAGGTAAGCATCACTGTGGTTGGCTAAGATGTCCAAAGCGTTATAAATGATGATGCAAATATGTCAAAGCCTTGCTATCCCAAAATTATGTTGGAAGTACAGTTTTAAATACTAATATATTTATATATTTGTGTTCCACACACAACTGATGTATAAAAGATTATTTGGAAGGGGAGAAAATCATATACTGCAGGAAAGTTTTATGACTTATTTGAGAGATAAAAGAACCCATTATTTCATTCCACCCACCAGGATCCACTAAAACTGAAATGTCAGTGTTGGATGAAGCCTTAATTTATTCTAACAGCAATGTCATAACTATATGCCTTACTTTTATTTATATTTTTTTGGATTCTTTCATTTTAGCAGTGGTACCGAAGGACAAGGTCAGATGTTAATCCAGACTGTTAAACTGGCCTTTTCCATCACAAACAATGTCATTAGACTGAAGCCATCCTCTAGCAGTGTGTCCCCACTGGAACAGGCGCTCACTCAACATGGTATGTGGGCTTGGTAGGATATACAATCAATCATGACGTGTTTGTGGTAATCGTTGTGCCTTTCTGAACTATATCTTCATGTTGTCATCCCCCCAACAGGAGCTCATGGGAACAATCTTATTGCTGTCCTGGCCAAATACATCTACCATAAATACGATCCGTCTCTACCACGGCTGGCTATCCAGCTTTTGAAACGTCTAGCTACAGTAAGACAGTTTTATAGGTGTTTTTGTTCTGTAATGGCTTGAGTTGATAGAGTTTTTTTTTTGTGTATGTTTAGTTTTTATTTATATTTAAATGATTTCATAGTTTAATCCTGTTGAATAATTAAACATAACTAACAGCTGTCACTTGTACCTTTTCTTTGCGGTTATGCTCCAGTTATCTTCACCCATAGTCTAAGAAATTTCAGCACCCAATTTCAGTGCATAATCTGGTATACTCATAAGGGTCTTTTTAAGGAGGAAAGAAATTTCAAGGCTACCCTTTGCAGACCTATTTAAAAGCCCAACTCTGGGTTTAGTGTGCCAAGCAGCACCCTTTTCCCTGGACGGCCTCTTGGCAGAACATTTTGGCTTTTTATTAATGCTTTTTTTCAGTCTTCTTTAATCTGGTCATGTGACCTGCTTGGTCTTTTTCTTTGGTCTTCTCCTGTTGTTTGATTATGCTAAAAGCTGCACATTTAGTGGGCAAGCTCTTGACAATATGTCCTCCAGTCTTCCAGAATGAGTAATGCTCAGTGTCATGGAGACCAAGGACACCTTGTGGTGAAACAAGTATTGTAGAATATTTTAGCCTGTGCTGCCTTTTTATTATAAAAAAAACAAACAAAAAGAAGGAAGTAAGAAATGTTGAGAGTTGGGTTTTAAATAGAAAACTGCATTCGTCAGAAAAACAGTCAGGTCTGTTTTTTGCAGTTTGTGAAGTATGGCAGATACAAGTACTGCACACCATTTATAAAATGTCTTGATACCTATAAATTGTATCACAGGTGGCCCCCATGTCTGTGTATGCCTGTCTGGGAAATGATGCAGCTGCTATCCGTGATGCTTTTTTGAACCGCTTGGAGTGCAGCATAGAGGACATGCAGATAAAGGTTATGACTCTGGAATTTCTTACTGTGGCTGTGGAGACCCAGCCAGGCCTCATTGAACTCTTCCTAAACCTGGATGTGAAGAACAAGAGCGATGGAACAAAAGTGAGTGATTAATTTGTCCGCCTTGTCATAAAGCATGGTCACATTAGCGCTGTCATCTTGATTGTGGATAGCTGGTTGTGACTTTCTGCTGTTTCCCAGCCATCGCCGCACTGTGCATGCATGAGATATGCTGCACTTTCAGAATGGTCCCGCAGTATCTTAGGACATATTGTAAATGTTGTAGAGGAGGGGGAAGGAAGAGGATACTGTAATAGTATGGCGGGAAATCTGACACTATGTGGGAAGCGGCAACACTAATACAGTGATCAGTGCTAAGAATATACACTGTCACTGTACGAATGACATTTACTGGGACGGGGTTAATGTGTGCCTAACTGTTTTTGGTGCAGTCACTGTGTGCTGTTTTTACTAAGGAATGTACCGGTTTTTATTCCCTGCGTTGCAGGGAAACCAAAACCAGCACATCTCTGCTGACAGAGATCTGTGTTTACATTGACAGACCTCTGTACTATCATCCTTTTCCCCGATCAGTGGTTCCCAGCCGGCAACATTGACTTGGACCTGCAGCTTTGCACTGTAACTAATCACAGCACAGCCGACACGGCGGGCGCGAAGCCCTACCTGAAGTGCTAGATCACATATTTGATACATGATCCAATGCAGGAGAACAGCTATGCTGCCATACTCTTATGTGAGGGGGTTGGCAAGCGGTTAAATTATATTCTATGCCCTCAGATGTCCATGCGAAAATGTCCATGTCTTAAAGATCTCATTGTACACATGTTTTTTCTTGTTTTTCTGGTTGTCCTAGAATTTTAAAACGTAGTCCAAGGTTTCCCTTTTCAAATGTAGAAGCAAAATGGAGGTGTTGCCCATATAGTTATTTTATAAGTGGTATTGCACTGTCGGTAAAGGACAACAAATTAGTTGACTTAGGCACTTCTACTTTCCGCCTTAAAGTGGACCATCACCTACAACCAAGAGATATAGCATGGAAAGGTTAGAACCTCTGTCATGTTTATATAATTGTATCTTCACTGGGGAGAAATGCCTTACTCTCTCTACCCCTGTGACCCCATGGTAAGTGAGGGAAATTTCTATTAAAAAATAAAAAGAGACTCCCTGACCTTCTCCCACTTCGTGGCTTTTAACTTTCTAATTTTTACTCCCCACGCAGGAATATAGCTTGGGACAGTGGAGTTGTCTGCAGGTTGTTCTGGATCTAATTGACTTAAAGAAATCAGATCGGTTTTGGTGCACCCCTCAGCTACACCGTTCTGCTATTGCCTTCCTGCATGCTTTATGGCAAGATCGCCGTGACAGTGCCATGTCTGTACTAAGAACAAAGTGAGTAGTATATTTATGTCCAGCAAGTTGAGAGTTCTTGAGGTACATGTTACTGAATTAATTTCCTCTCTCTGTAGGCCACATTTTTGGGAGAATTTGACAGGCCCACTCTTTGGAACACTTGTTTCCCCTTCAGATTCCTCAGACGTAAGTTTATTCAGTCTAACCTTTCTCTGTTTAGGAATGATCTTGATCCCTGTCTCATAACTTTTAATTCTTTTCCAGCTGAGTGTCTTAGAAACTTGTGCTTTCATTATGAGAATCCTGTGCCTGGAGATCTACTACGTAGTCAGGTATTTGTGTGTGTTGCTACCCACATACTGTTTTACATGTGATGTTCTAAAATCTTAGGAATTTACCGTTTTTGTAGAACATTCAGATAAGTGTGGAGGCCATCTTTACTTCCTGTCCAAGTGACAGTTGTCTCCAGGAAAGAAAATGAGGGGGAGATCTCCCAGTGATGATTGTCAATGTGGGATTTCCGCTAAATTTGTAGAGGTTTCTTATTGCTTTCTGTGTTTTTTCTTTTTTTCTCTCTCCAGTACAGAAAAAGTGTGTGTTTGTGTGTGCGGCTTTAAGGGCAATTATTCCCCAACAAGCATGCAACAGTGTATATTTGAGGGTAGTTCTCTCTCTTACAAAAAAATGGCCACTGCCCTCACCTTTAACTGGCCTTTACAGCAAGGAGCACATGGAAGGGAAATGCATGCAAAACAAAACCAAAGAAGTTCCCTAGCTCGACTTACTGACCAGCCTGCAACCAACTAAATTATCCAGTATGTGTTAAAAAAAAAGTGATTTAGGCTGTGCACACATTTGCAGATACATGCATAAGCTACAGAGTACCGTCAAAGCACCCAAGTATTTACTGTAGTCCTAACTCTGAATTTTGACAGCCTCCACAGTGGAAGCACGTGCATTATAATGGATAAGCAGAGGCAGGTGAGCCTGGAGGGAGCCCACCACTCCTTTAAAGGTACAGGGGGGGGGGGGGGGCACTGAGCACCCAGTATATAGCACCATGGCAGCAAAGGTGTCCAGTGAGTTCCAACAGTACAAACAAATGACCACACGCACTGGACACCTTTGCTGCCATGGTGCTATATGCTGCTGGAGGCGTGGCCTGGTGTAGTTTCAGACTGAGACTGCCACTTGCTCACACACAGCAGGTCTTGTTCTGATGTGTGCCTCCCGGAACCTTCAGCTCTTATCTACCATTGTCTAGTACGTGTGGCCATTGGGGGGGGGGGGGGGGAGCTATGCCTGACTATTTTTTGGCCAGTGTTCATTCTCCTGAAGGTGGAAGAATAACCCCAAGGGTCATCTGAGTTCTGTGATATACTCCAAAACAGGTAAACCAAACATCCTAATTTTCCTCCTCACTCCCTTAGGTGGCACTGCTTTTAAAAGTCCCAGAAGTCTGTTGTTTTCCCCACTAAATACTGAGGGAAAAGAGTATTTTTGTACTCCATGTAAAATCCTTTTCTCCAGTAGTTCATTTGGGGATACTCTCCACAAAAAGTTGTGTTTACATTGCTTTGTGCCTGTTGGGGTTAAAAGAGAAGGATGGGCTCACAAAAAAGCAAATATTTATTCTCCCCTAGATGGCTACAGCATCGATCTGATGGTGCAGCTGTCCCCCGCTGGCTCTACACCGAGTACTGAGTGATTCAGTGAGCAGAGAGCCAGTGACTGTCAGTCACCGGGTCTCTGTTCTGCCCCTCCTGTGCTCATTGGTGCGCCGGGCTGTGCATGGGGAGGGAGCAGCTTGCTCATGCTCTCAGCGGCTTGCTTGAGAGGCTGAGCTAGCTGCCGATGAGACCTGGGCGGATCCCGACATTGTTGTTGTTATAGCTCTTTCTGCATTTGGAGCGGTGTATAGTCCACTGAGAGGACTATACACCTTTGTGTTTCACTTAGGGTCCAGTCTCCTAATGTACATATGTTGTGTTCCCCAATTAAAGAAGAACTCCAGCTGTTCCTCCATAAAACAACAGATTCATTGTGCATGTAAATGAATCACAACCCTACTGTCAGTTTGTGTCATGTACCTCACACAGGTTTCTCTTACTACATGTCCCATGATCTTTTGAGCCTCTGTAGCTTTAGGGTGGGCTATGGGGCTCACTTGTACCAGTCCTGGAAGTTGATGTGGGTGGGTCTAAGGGTTACTGTGGCTGTTTTTGGCCCTTCATATGGGCGGTGAAAAGTGTGAATGCATCATACCTTCTCCTGTGGCATTCCTGACTTGCAGCATACCAAATAATACTTACTGTAAGACTACAGAGGAAGGGCTATGGGAGATTATTATAAAGGCACTTCCTTCAAGTGTAAATTAATCCCTTCGCAGAAAGCAGGGCGCTGGGAGGGGTGGGATCTGAGGGGAGGGACTCTCTCTCTGTTCACACTGGTCGACATATTTATCTGGGCAGGATTGAATTCTAATTGTGATCCATTCATTCAGCAGCAACACAACTAGCTTTTAGAACAGGCTGTGTATGAAGGGGTTTCTTAAATAAAGCTGTGATTTGTAAGGTGGGACTTGGGATGTTTGGACTCTTTCTGTAGGTATGACTGGGTGGGATTAAATGCTAATTAGGATGTATTTAATCCCACCCACCATCAGAGCTGTAATGGAAGTTGCATAATTTGCAGGGGAGTGTTAAAGGGCTCTATCTGCTGCAGGAAGTGGCCGTGGAAGGGACAGAGTCTATCAGTATATACAGAGTGTCACATGATACAAAGCCACAACTAAACCCAGAATATTAAGGGATCTGCAGACAGCAGAGCAACATGGTACAAAGATATGATCTATGTTGGGATTGATCATTCTATAAAGTTCTGGTGAAAAGAAAGTTGGCATTCAGATTTAATGCTGGTAGACAAAATTGTATTCTCTCTCAAAACACTATTACTTGGTAAAGTGAATGTAGGTGACAGTGTGGCCATGCCATGATCGCCCTACTCCCATTATGGGGAAAAAACACAGGTTTGCTTTTGGGCAAATAACTGTTGTTGTGAAGCAAATGGTCAGCAGAGAATTGTAATGTCTGTTTCCCTAAATGATTCCTAGTGGCTTTTTGGGCAATATAGTATATCTGAGCTGCACTACTCAGTATGACTTTCCCTTTCCTGTTCTCTGCCCAGGGGATCGTTGGACAACTCTCTGAAGAGCATCCTGACGAAGTTCTCGAAGGAGGGCCGCTTCACCTACTGGTCCAATTATGTTCACGAACTGGTACTTCGTGTGGCAGAGATGGAGGGCAGCTGCAGCTCACTGACTGAATACCACATGCTGCTGTCTGCCTGGCGCATACTGCTCATTATTTCCACCCACTTTGTAAGTCCACCTTATGTTTCACAATGTACTTTTTATATTCATCAACAATCAGCCCCACAAAAACTCAAACTCCCCCCCCCCCCTTTATCTAAACCATGGAGTGCATCTCTCCGGTTTGTGTAATTGAAAGATTTTAATTCCACAGTGACAGGCTTGGCCCAGCACTCACAATCACCACCCACATTTCCACAGTGAAAGGCCCACCCACATCTCCAACTGTGAAAGGCCCCACCCACATTTCCAATAGTGACCGGCGCCACCCACATTTCCAATAGTGGAAGGCCCCCACTGTAATTTTAAGCCCCACTTACATTCCAATTGTGACAAGCCCTACTCATATTCCCAACAGGGACAGGCCCCGCCCACAATTCCAATATTTCCACCAGTGACAGGCCCCGCCCACAATTCCAATATTTCCACCAGTGGCAGGCCCCCGCCCCACAATTCCACCAGTGGCAGGCCCCGCCCCACAATTCCACCAGTGGCAGGCCCCCGCCCCACAATTCCACCAGTGGCAGGCCCCCGCTCACAATTTCACCAGTGGCTAGGCCCCCACCCACATTTCTGCTTTTTTCATGTTCTTTGTGTGTACACTCAGCCATCAAACCTAAAAAATATGTAATGCATGTTAATAAGCATACATCCTTAACCACTTGACCTCCGGAAGCAATACAAAGAGAACGGGATACTTTTTTTTATACAAGTACATGGCAAATATAAGGAACATGAAATGCTGGGTTTACATTTTCTTTAACTTTTTGTCCTTCACTGCAGTTTTTTCCCTGACCCATTGTGTGTTATGTTCTTCTGCAGGAGGATGTCATGCACCTGACAGATACAAAAATTAGACAACAGCTTTTCCAGGATATTTTGGATGGAGCAGAACATCTGGTAGGTAGTCAATAGCTTTTTTCCTTTATCGTTCATTGGGTGATGCATTAATTCAGACACATTCAAATTATGCTGCCTCCTACATATTTGAACAGTGGCAAACAGAAAAATTCTAGGCCAGCCCCCGTATAATATGTTCTTTACCCAGCATGTCTGTTTTTTCTAGTCTCCCAGGCGTTTGGAGGCCTTTTTCTCAATGTAACTATTCTTTCCCAGACTTTTTTTGTTTGTGGATTCTTTTCCTTTGACTAATCAATATTCTGCTCTACAGTGCTGCTTAAAAGGTAACCTTCCATCAAAGGGCTCTGCGTTGTGGCACCCTCCTGACCAGAGTGTACTGTGTGTTACCCTCGGAGCACTTTTCAGTCCTCGGAGCTGTGGTAACGCCCCAAGTGTGACCCTGACTCTGAGGTCTCATTTTGGAAGCTAGCTCACTGTTTGCACCTTTTTTTTTTTTTAATTCCTGCCGCTACCAGTTTTCCTAAGGTAAGGGTTAAGGCTGAGGGATCATCCGCTGGGTGGAGTGATGCACTTTTTTCTGTCATGCAATATGAAGAAGGCACCAATCCACTGTTGCTCATTCCCCTGAAGCATCATGTGAAGTCATAAATAGAAAAATTCCGCGCTTGGGGTATAGGTGAACTGCTGCCTCCCTATGTAAAATTTCACCTAAGGTGAAATCCATTCAATTAAAAACTCAATGAAAGGAAGGTAGAGCTGTTCAAAACGTATTTACACACATAGGGTGGGTGTAACAATGTATCAGAGTGAACAATGATCCACTATGATAAATTGTGACCATGTGGGGAAAGTGGTAATTAATTAACAAATTTTGAGCTGTGTGAATAAAGTGCAAATAATTAATTAATTAAACTCTTCTAAAGTGACGTATGCAGGCAAAATGAATGAAAAAAAGTGTACAAATGAATATAAAAATATATGCATAAATTCATCACTGATAGCCATATAAATTAATGTCCATTAATGTCCATAATCTAGAAAGTGACACCTGCTTAATCCAAAAGTGACAGTCTGTAAAGTGATTCCATGTTACACAATTAGGTGACTTATCTGTGCTCCCCTTCTTTTTTCTGTGCTCCCCTCTTGTTTCCGCACTCACCAGAGCGCCTCACCCCTGCAGGGGTAGAGAGTGTTGTAGCCTAAATACACTCCAAATCCCAAAGTCCCCCTTGCCAGGATATCCTCCTTCCTTGCTGTAATCCAATCGTACAGGTATCTCGGAGAGAGTCTGACCCCTTCCACGAGTGCCAAGATGTAATAAAGCCTTTGTTTTTCTTCAACCTCCGTGGTGCAGTTGTCAAATGATCAGGTATCCACAAATTATTGTGAAAAATAAACCCTTGTAGCGTAAATCCACTAAGCATATGGTTGTTTATTATAAAAATATATATTGCATCTTTTTGTAACCTTGGCCAGATCTGTGCCTTGCCACAGTTCTGTCTCTGAGCTCTTCAGGCAATTCCTTTGACCTCATGATTCTCATTTGCTCTGACATGCACTGTGAGCTGTAAGGTCTTAGGCTGGGTTCACACTTGTCCGACAAACGGTCCTACATTGGGAGCCTCATGTAGCATGACGTGTGAAAATCAATGTTTCCCTATGAGAGCCGTCTTAACTGATCCTACACAAGTCGGTCCGACTTTGAAAATGCTCCCTGTACTACTTTTGGTCCTACATTGATCCTACTTCAGCCCATTGAATATCATTGAAGTCGGACCAAAGTAGTATCCTGTTCATGAAAGTAGGATGGATGTAGGACCGATGTAGGATAAATGTAGGACCAATGTAGCAGAGCAAAGTAGGATGAAAGTAGTGTAGTAGTGTGAACCCAGCCTAAATCACAATGTCGGATGTCAAAAGTCGGATGGTTAGGACAAGGATCCTACTTTGATCCGACTTCAATGATATTTAATGGAAGTCGGACCAAAGTAGTACAGGGAGCATTTTCAAAGTCGGACCAACTTGTGTCGGACCAGTTAAGACGGTCCTCCTAGGGAAACATAGATTTTCACACGTCATGCGACAAGAGCTCCCAATGTTGAAGCGTTTGTCGTACCAGTATGAACCCGGCCAAAGGGCCTAAATACTTTGGACCATGTGATATTTCAGTTTTTCTTTTTTAACCACTTAAGACCCAGACCATTATGCAGGTAAAGGACCTGGCCCCTTTTTGCGATTCGGCACTGCGTCGCTTTAACTGACAATTTCACGGCCGTACGACGTTGCTCCCAAACAAAATTGGTGTCCTTTTTCCCCCCACAAATAGAGATTTCTTTTGGTGGTATTTAATCACCTCTGCGGTTTTTATTTTATGCGCTATAAACAAAAATAGACTATTTTGAAAAAATATATATAAATATATAAAAAAAACATTTTTTTTCCTCAGTCATATTTTTGGTAAAAAAAATTCGCAATAAGCGTTTATTGATTGGTTTGCGCAAAAGTTATAGCGTTTACAAAATAGGGGATAGTTTTATGGCATTTTTATTTATAATTTTTTTTTTTACTAGTAATGGTGGCGAAAAGCGATTTGTTTCGTGACTGTGACATTATGGCGGACACTTGACAAATTTTTGGGACCATTGTCATTTTTAGAAGAGAAGAGTGCTATAAAAATGCACTGGTTACTGTGAAAATGGCAGTGGAGGGGTTAACCACTAGGGGGCACTAAGGGGTTAAGTGTGCCTTAAGGGAGTGATTCTTACTGTAGGGGGGCGTGGCTGGACGTGTGACATCACTGATCGTTGTTCCCTATAACATGGAACAGACGATCAGTGACACTGCCACACAGAAGAACGGGGAAGGTGTGTTTACACTCACCTCTCCCCGTTCTTCAGCTCCTGTGACCCGATCGCGGGACACCGGTGGCGATCGGGTGTGCAGTAACGGCGCTTCGGACCTGGTCGCGGGCGCGCCACCCACCCATGGCTGGGCACTCAAAGGGCAACGTACCTGTACGTGTCTGTGTCCAGCCGTGCCATTCTGTCTACATATATCGGCGTTAACCACTTAAGGACCCCTTTACGTCGATATACGTCGGCAGAATGGCACGGCTAGGCACAAGCACGTACCTGTACGTGTCTCTGTAAGGCCCAGCCGTGGAGTCGCGACCGCGCCGCCGCCGGAGCGCGCACGACCCATTCCGAAGCTCCGTGACCGCTCCCGCGGACCCGATCGGTCACCGGAGCTGAAGAACGGGGAAAGGTGTGTGTAAACAAACCTTCCCCATTCTTCATTGTGGCAATGTCAGTGATCGTCTGTTCCCTGATATAGGGAAAGACGATCACTGACGTCACGCGTCCAGCACCGCCCCCCTAAAGTTAGAAACACATATGAGGTCACACTTCACCCCTTCAGCGCCCCCTAGTGGTTAACTCCTAAACGGCAATTGTCATTTTCACAGTAAACCAGTGCATTTTTATAGCACTTTTCGCTGTGAAAATTACATGGTCCCAAAAATGTGTCAAAATTGTTCGATGTATCTGCCATAATGTCAGTCATGAAAAAAAAACAATGATCACCGCCATTGGTAGTAAAAAAAAAAATATTAATAAAAATGCCATAAAACTAGCCCCTATTTTGTAAACACTATAAATTTTGCGCAAACCAATCGATAAATGCTTATTGTGATATTTTTTTTACCAAAAATATGTAGAAGGAATACGTATCAGCCTAAACTGAGGAAATATTTTTTTTTTATATATATTTTTGGGGGATATTTATTATAGCAAAAACTAAAAAATATTGATTTTTTTTTCAAAATTGTTGCTCTTTTTGTTTATATTGCAAAAAATAAAAACCACAGAGGTGATCAAATACCACCAAAAGGAAGCTCTATTTGTGGGAAAAGGACACCAATTTTGTTTGGGAGCCATGTCGCACGACCGCACAATTGTCAGTTAAAGCGACGCAGTGCCGAATCACAAAAAGGGGCAAGGTCCTTAAAGCGGAGTTCCGGCCACAATTTCACTTTTTAAATATAAATACCCCTGTAATACACAAGCTTAATGTATTCTAGTAAAGTTAGTCTGTAAACTAAGGTCCGTTTTGTTAGGTTGTTACAGCATTTAGACACTTTATAAAATAGAAATTTACTGGGGCCATCTTAAGTGTGGGCATCATGAAGCCAGACTGTATGACTTCCTGGATTTCAGCCTTGCAAATCTCGCACATGCTCAGTGCTGCACAAGCAGTGTCAGATCAGGTTTCAGCACCTGTGCTGTCCAAGTCACATGATTCTTTGAGACTGGGGAGTGCACAGACTCCTGGAAAGTTACACCCACTACATTCCCAGGAGTCTGTGCGGTGTAGGTTAGGAAGCATTAAGCACCTAGGTGCAGGAAGTGGGAAGATTAACTATTCTGCCTAGCAACAACACTTTGAAGGCATCTAAAAAAAAACAAAAAACAAATTCGTAAAGGACTAATGACATTTTTTTTAAAACTACTGATGTAATGATATATTTATGGGTGGAACTCCACTTTAACCTGCATAATGGTCCGGGTCTTAAGTGGTTAATATACCTTCAAAAATTTCAACAATTCTGTTTTTTTTTTTTGCCAATGTGGGGTGCTGTGTACATTAATGAGGAAAAAAAATGAACTTAAATGATTTATTTGAATACTTTCCTTACCCACTGTACATTGCTTAAAAGATACTTGATCACAATATGTATCATTCAGTAAAACCTTAGGACTTCTTTCATACAGTAATTGTATAGAATAACCTGCTTCATTTGTCATAAACCACTAAATGTAGTTAAAGCGGAGTTCCACCCAGAAATTGAACTTCTGCTTTTTGGAACCCTCCCCCCTCCGGTGACACATTTGGCACCTTTTAGGGGGGAGGGGGTGCAGATACCTATCTAAGACAGGTTATTTGCACCCACTTTCGGGCATAGACTCCGGTGGGAGTCTACGCTACTCCCCCCCTGCTGTCTCCTGGGAAACACTGTTCCCAGGAGAGAGCGGGGACCAGTGAGGGCACGCCGCGCTACTCGCGCATGCGCAGTAGGGAATTGGGCAGTAAAGCCGCAAGGCTTCATTTCTTGATTCCCTCACCGAGCATGGTTGGCGGCAGCATCCGAGGACCGAGCGATTGCTCAGCCTCGTCTGCTGACATCGCGGGCGCGCTGGACAGGTAAGTGAAGTATTTGTAGCTGCTGGCTTTTAATGGGCTTCCTCAGGAAAAGGTACTACTTAAAAATGATATATTATGCCAACTTAGACCAGTTCACAGTGGAACGTGTGTGTTTCTGTGCATTTCTGCACACACGTTTTTGACAGTTTATTCATTTTAGTGGGGTGCCAAATTCACAGGAATGCGCAAGAAAAAGGGCAGGAGCAGCCTTTCCAAATCATGCCACACAAAACCGTATTGCACTGCGCTACCTTGCGATTTGGCGGCTGCAAGCACTCATTGTTTGCTAGATGCGTTTTTAGGCCAAATAATGGGACCTGCTTGCAGTTAGCGATGGCATTACGTTCTCGCCTGGAGTGAGAAACAGGCACAGAAATGTGCCTTTTTCCGCTCCATGTTCTGGTGTGAATGGGCCTTGAATGTGAACACATCACCTTAATGATCACAGGAGTGGAGCAGCTGCAATGATTACCCAGGTGGGGGGCAGATATGAACCACAGGAGGAGTTCACAAGGACAGTGTACCCCCTTTTTCATTATCAAACAAGTGAAAACCTGGGAAGGGGATGCAGAGTACATTGCATAAAGGAGAGCTTAATTAAAGGGATTTTTTTTTGTTTTAAAGTGCTATCATTCTCTCGTGCTTGCATGCAGAAGCGAATGCATACATAGGTCACGCCCACATATGTAAACCGCATTCAAACCACACATGTGAGGTAGAGCTGCACAATTAATCGTTAAAAAAAATTGTGATCTCGATTCAACCCCCCCTGACGATTTCCAATGCAGAGTTTGCCGATTCTTTCATATAACAAGTGGAGAGACTTTATCTGCTCACTCAGCTGTCAATAGTCTGCCAAGTTTTTAACAGGAAACATTGTAATTAATGCTTCCTTCTTAGATCAAAGGGATAAAGAAAAAATCAAGACAGTCTGCCAAGTTTATAACAACATGAAACATTGTAACTAACTTCCTTCTTGGATCAAACTTCTGTGTGTAAATGGTAGGACTTAAAGTCCAAATCTTTTTCTGACACTTGTTTCTTAAAGAGGAGTTCCACCCAAATTTGGAACTTCCTCTTAACCCACTCCTCTCCCCCTTACATGCCACATTTGGCATGTAATTTTTTTGGGGGGGGGGTGGGGGCTTCAGGAAGAGTGGGACTTCCTGTCCCACTTCCTCCTTCCTGTAGGCGACTAAGCTTAATCGCCTACAGGAAGGGGCTGCTGTAGGCGATCGCCTAGGACACGTCACAGGTCCTAGGCGATCTCCTGGCCAATTACACGCCGCAGTGCCGCTCGCGCATGCGCAGTGGGTGCCCGGCCATGAAGCCAAAAGCTGTCACGGCCGGGTGCCCACACTGAGAATGAAGACGCCGGTCGGGGAGAGGAGCGGAGCCCCGGCCGGCGGAGCGCTGGAGCAGGTAAGTGTCTGTTTATTTTTTTTTTCTTTCAATACATTTTTATTGGTATATAATAATACATGAACAATAATCAAAAGTAACTATCTGTTTTGTTCAGAAAAAATGTAAATAATAAGCATACATAAGATTAGACAAATTCAGTAGGTAGTCAAGATGGAAGACCAGTCGAGTAAGCAAGTAATTAATTAAATATAATATATATCGAACTTAGCTTGGAGAATCATTACATGTCGTTTAGCACATTGAAAATCAAGACGAGCGCAATATGAAGCTTCTGTTATAAATACAGGAAAAGAACAACAAGGTAACCCAAATTTAGTATCTGTTATAAGCGACACAATGGGTCGCAGAATACTTAATGGGAAATAAAAGCAACAACCCTTCATAGGAAAGTCATGAGTATCAACGGCTACGTGTTATTTTCGTACCATTTTTTCCAAGGGGCCCAAGAGATTACGTGTTTAGGTAAGGTAAACATTGACTCAGCCATTATCCTCTCATACGTGTAGTGGATATTAGTTAAATCAATAGCTTCCAAAATGCTAGGAGGACATGGATCTTTCCATTTCCTGGTTATCGAAAGTCTGGCAGCCATAAGTAAATGAACTATTGAGCATCTAAGATTCGCTGAAAAGTTTTCAATACCCAGAGAAAGCAAAGCCAAGGCGGGGTCTGGAATAATCCGCTTGTCAGATAAAACAGATATAATTCCGAACACTTCCGCCCAATATTTTTTAAGCATAGGGCAGCCCCACAAAGTATGTAGAAGGTCACCTCTGAATCCGCATAATCTCCAACATCTGTCAGACTGCTGTCCGCCAAATTTTGATAAAACATCTGGAGTATAATACCACCTCAAGGCGAATTTAACTGATAATTCCCATAACGTAGTACAACAAGATGTTGATTGATTTAGCTTGCACGCGATATGCCATTGGTCATCCGTATATGATCGACCTAGATCCTTCTCCCATTGAACATGTGAGGAGGTTTTAGAAAATCTCTGCTTTTCCTGGAGTAAATTATAAAAAACGGAGATTCCCTTCTTTCTAATTTCTAGCGAAGTTAAATAGGACCACATTACGGGATGTACTTGAGTGGTGTTAACGTTCAATTTTCGCATATATTTCACTATGAGAGAATAATGAGTATGGCACCAACTAGGTAAATCGAATTCAGATTGAATGTCTTGGAATGATTTAATTCCACCCTTGTAGAAAAGGTTATGTATATGTTTAATACCATGATCACCCCAAAGATCCAGTGGAACATGTTTCAAAACTAGTCTCAATACATTCAGTGGAGCATGCACTATACGAGTAGTATCGGAGGGGTCTACAGATTTTAAAACTTTAAGCCATGTAGCAATTGACAACTGCATTGTAGGGGGTAGATATGTGGGGATTTTTATCCCTAGACTCGCACCAAACAACCACAAATTAGCAGAGCCATGAACGCAGAAGGAGGTTTCAATCCGACCCCATGCTGTAGTGGGATAAGGTTGAAACCATTCTTTTAGCTGGGACAATATAGACGCATGAAAGTAATCACGGAAATCGACATAACCCACTCCTCCCCACTTCCTATGTTTGATTAGTTTGTAGTGGGCACACCTAGATTTCTTCCCATTCCAAATGTATTTGGAGAGGATCGATTGCAAAGATTTGAAGAAGTGAACAGGGATAGGTATAGGTAAACACCTAAACAAGTACAATATTTGAGGTAGATGTATCATTTTGAATGCCGATAGTCTGCCCCACCAAGACAATTCATGCTTACCCAGTTTTGTCAGGTCTATCAGCAATTTCTTTTTGAGAGGAATATAGTTTTGTGTGAATAGAGATCTAGTGGATCGGGATAGTAGTATCCCTAGGTATGGAATGCTGGTTTCTGCCCATGAATATGGGAACTGGAGCTGGAGCAGGCCGTTAGACACAGCGTCAATACCTATATCCATGGCATAGGACTTGTTTTCGTTAACTTTATAAAATGAAATTCTACCAAACCAGGCCAAAATCTTTTGAACTTCAAGAAGAGAAGAAAATGGGGATGATAACATTAAAATAATATCGTCTGCAAACAAACTAATTTTATGTGTGCAGTCGCCGATAGATATACCTGAGACCTTTGGATTAGACCTAATGTGTTCAGCCAAAGGTTCTATTAATGAATTAAATATCAAAGGGGACAATGGGCATCCTTGCCTGGTGCCATTGGTGATATGGAATGGTTTAGACAGCATGTTAGAACTGAAAACTCGCGCAATGGGATTTGAATACAGGGCGAGAATTGCTCTGAGAATAAAGCCCTCAAAACCAAATTCCTGCAAAGTAAGTGACGGATAGGTCCAGTTGACCCTGTCGAACGCCTTCTCCGCATCCAATGATAGGAGCAGAGAAGGCGTTCCGGTAGCGTTGATATTGTGGATAACGTCAATCAACCTTCTGGTCGCGTCGGAAGACTGTCTACCCCTGGTGAAACCAGTTTGATCTAAATTAATTTGTTTAGGGAGGAGGTCTACAATTCTATTGGCAAGCATTTTAGCATAAATTTTCAAATCTACGTTCAGTAGAGAAATGGGGCGGAAGTTTTGTGGGAAGGTCGGGTCTTTACACGGCTTAGGTAGAGTGACAATAAGTGCAGACAGCATTTCCTTTGGGAATGAAGAAATAGATGCAGAATGGTTATATACGTCTTGTAAATGGGGTAGAAGTACTTGTTTAAACGTTTTAAAATATTCAATGGAATATCCATCCGGACCCGGCGCTTTCGCCCTAGGTAAAGAATCAATGGTAGAGAGAATCTCAATATTATTAAAGGGACTATTTAAAAGTTTAAGCTGATCTCCCGTTAATCTGGGTAATTTAATATGCGATAGGAATGCCCGAATCTCATCAGTGGAGGGTTGGTGGGTATTAATATCCCTGGAGAGATTATATAAATCACTGTAGTAAGAACTGAATGAGTCAGCAATAAGTTGGGGGTCAATAATTTTATCTTTCGAGACTGGGTCATAGAGATGAGAAATCTTCATCTTTAGTCTATGACCCTTAACTCGGTTAGCCAAAAGTTTACCTGCCTTGTTATTAGCGACATAGGAGCGTGCCTTCAATTTTCTAAGATTAGAATCATACGATTCCATTAGTACAGATCTCAAATCATGCCTAAGTTTAAATATCTTGGATTTAAGAAAGGTAGAAGGTTTAGATTTGTTTTCAGAGTCGACATCCGCTAGTTTTTTGGTGAGTTCATCAGTCTTAGATCTCCTCATCTTTTTTGCCCGTGATCCAAGTTGAATGAATAGACCACGAACGAAGGCCTTATGAGTATTCCATACTACTACTGGATCGGATACGGAATCTTTGTTGTCCGAGAAGAATTCAGTCAATTTTTGAGAAATATATTTTATATTATCGGGTTGTTGTAATAAATAATTATTTATGCGCCATAAATAAGATTTGTTGTTAGAATTAACATTCTTTAGCTTAATACTGATTGGTGCATGATCCGACCACGTAGCAGTATGGATGTGAGACTCCAAAACATTTTGTAGTAACCATTTGTCGGAAATTAATAGATCAATTCGGGAGTATGTGTTGTGGCGCGGGGAGTGGAACGTGTAGTCCCTCTCAGACGCGTGACAGCACCTCCATATGTCATAAAACTCATTGTCTGCCAGAAAAGCTGCAAGAGGTGAAGCAAACCTTTTAGCATTTGAGGAGGAATCAACGTGCACATCAGGTACCAAGTTGAAGTCACCACAAATCAAAAGATTACCCTTCTGCATGTCTATAATTTTGTTCATAGTGGCCTTGTGGAATTTCATTTGTCCGAAATTTGGTGCATACAAGTTAACTATCGTGTATAATACATTATCCAATGTGCATACCAAGACAATAAACCTGCCTTCAGGATCAGCATATTCGTTTAAAAGATTGAAAGCCAATGTATCTCTTATAGCAATTAACACACCTCTCTGCTTGCGAGTATAGTCTGCCTTGAAAACATGAGGATAAGAGTTATGGCGACATTGTGGAGCGTTATCCTTGACAAAATGCGTTTCTTGTAAGCAAAGAACATCGCAATTAGAAGACAGCGCTGTTTTCCACACTGAGGCCCTCTTAGCCGGGTGATTTAAACCGTTAGTATTGATAGAGAGAAAATTGATAGACATTATGTAGCGGTGAGTATGTGCAATGTGTGTGATACTTACAGGGTGGGAATACCTTTAGGCGATATGGATCAATGAAAAGCGAAAGATGTCCAGAAGTATGCACTGTCAGGGAACACGGAATCAACCAATCGTTCTGTGACAGCTGCAAATAAAAACTAAAACAGAAACAAAATCAAAACAAGAAACAAAACAAAACAAAGTTAACTCAAAATAAATAAAACAAAGTAGCCAAAATAATTGAAATGGCAACAAACCAAAATTAATGAAATTGCTATCATATGTATATGAAACAAATCGCTATGTTGTGTACTAGGGGAATTAACCTGGTACTAGCAATGCAATATCATAGAGGTCGGGTGAAAACTATAACCGACCAAGAGGAGGGGTAATGTTCAACAGGCAAGAGTAATAAAAAATAACTCGGATACTAGGGGGATGTATTGACGGCAAAGGAATTTTGCAAATGACTATAGCAAAAGATAAGAAAAAAGAAAGGAAGGAAGGAAAAGGAAACACATCAAAGGGAAATCACAATAGTTCCTCATCTTCCTCTGTTCATATGGTAATTATCGAGACGTTGATTGTCGAGGTTCATTCCAGTCGCACTTTTTCCGTCTTTAGAGGAAAGAGATGGGGTAATACCCCAAGAATGAAGCAATTGCAGACCATCTTTAGGGTTGGACACGACGGTAGTTGATCCATTGTAGGTAATTATCAGTGTAGCAGGATGCTTCCATTTATACGGAATTTTGTGATCGCTCAATGCCTTGGTTGTAGACTTAAGTTGCCTTCTCAAATGCAGAGTATATTGTGACAGATCTGCGTAAAGATGAATGTCTTTATATGGACCAGGAAGTACTGAAAGGATCCTAGCTTTCGCCAATAGTTTTTCTTTTGTGGGATAAAAATGAATCTTCATAAGGACATCCCTAGGAATAGCTGCGTCCATGTTCTTAGGTTTGGGAATTCGGTGGATCCTATCGATCATTCTTTCCATTTGGGAAACTTCCGGCAACAAATTGGCAATTAAATCATCCGCATATTTAATTAAACCATCAGGGGGAACGGTTTCAGGGACCCCTCTCAGTTTAATATTATTTCTCCTTGAGCGGTCCTCAAGGTCTGCGAGCTTGGCTTTAATTTTAACGTTATCATCTGACAGGTCTCTATAAGCGTCCATAAGATCAGTAACAGCGTCAGATTGGTCATCCATTTTGTTTTCAACAGTGATGACCCTGTCATTCAGACCCCGCAATTCAGTAGAGAATGTATTCATCATCATTGAGAAACTAGACATGAGTGATGCTTGCAGTGAAATGAGCATGTCTTTCATAGTTGTGTCTAACACTGGTTGTCCCACAGTGGGATAGTTTGTAATTAGAGATGCGTCACAGGGGTTAGCTAAGGTATGCATCATAGGTGACATACCTGGGATCAGAGCAAGAGCTGCGTCATCGATCCTCCTCCTTGATTTGGCAGGGCTATGTGACGAAGGGCTATGTAAGGGGGAGCCTCTAACAATGGACGAATGTTGTACATCTTGCCACGGAGCTCCCTCATCATCAGGCAGATCAGAGTAGGATGCAGGCGCCTGACACATAGCTGCGGTATCTGCGCCATCATTCAGCCGTGATCCCTCTGCACCCGGCATCTCCAAGAAGTCTGCGAGCTTTTTGTTTTGTCCTTTGTCTTTCTTCTTCCGCGGAAACATCGGGTATGTTCCGCGGGCAATGATCGACAATTACCGACCTTTTTTGAAATTCAAAACGAATGTCTTGCCGCTATATCCCCGGTTCTCCGACGGAGCTCTGCGCTCAAGCGGCCATCACGATCGCTTGCAAGCCACGCCCCCTCAGTGTCTGTTTATTAAAAGCCAGCAGCTACACTTTTTGTTGCTGCTGACTTTTAATAAACATACAAATGGCTGGAACTCCCCTTTAAGTTAAAATCAATATTTTTTACTAGAAAATTACTTGGAACCCCCAAACATTATATATATTTTAGCAGAGGCCCTATAGAATAAAATGGAAATTGCTGCAATATTTTATGTCGCACTGTATTTGCCCAGCCGTCTTTCAAATGCAATTTTTTGGGAAAAAATACACTTCAGTTAATAAAAAAAAGAAACAGTAAAGTTAGCCCAATTTTTTTTTGTTTTAATGTGAAAGAAAATGTTACGCCGCAAGAATCGTGATCTATCTTCAAAGCAAAAGAATTGTGATTCTCGTTTTAGCCAGAATCGTGCAGCTCTAATGTGAGGTATCGCCGCAAATTTTAGAGTGAGAGTAATAATTCTAGCCCAAGATCTCCTCTGTAACTTTAAACTGGTAACCTGTAAAAAAAGTTAAAGCAATTTGTCGCCATTTTACAAGCGTGCTTAACCACTTGCCCACCGCAGTACGAGAATATACGTCCTCGACTTTGTGCGGTGATATCTGAATGATGCCTGCAGCGGCATCATTCAGATATCACCGTCTTCAGCCGGCGATTCTGTGCACAATAAGAACGATCAAAGCGGCAGTTCCGCTGCTTAATCATTCTAATAGGCAGCGGGAGGGGACGACCCCCCCTCCCACCGCCATCCGGTGCTTCTCCGGGCTCTCCCGTGCCATCGGGGGCCTGGAGAGCGAATCGGCCGGCGCTCGCTGAAGAACCATTGAGATGACTGGTGACCAGACAGTCACAGTCATCTCTATGACCGTCGGAGGCCCGGGCGCGACGTTATGACGTCACGCCCGGTACCCGGAAGTAAACAAAGCCGCAATCGCGGCTGTCGGTGTGAGATCGGTGAATGTTTTTTCACCGATTTCATGCTTGTAAGCCTGGAGGAGAGATGTGGGGTCTTATTGACCCCACATCTCTCCATAAAGAGCACCTGTCACTGTGATTCCTATTACAAGGGATGTTTACATTCCTTGTAATAGGAATAAAAGTGATAAAAAAAAATAAAAGTGTAAAAATAAAGAAATGAAGTAAAATAAAAATAAAATGATTTTTTTTTTTTTTAAACGCCCCTATCCCCGGTAGCTCGCGCGCAGAATGAACACGCATGCAAGTCCCGCCCACATATGTAAACTCCGTTCAAACCCCACATATGAGGTATCGTCGCGTGCGTTAGAGCGTGTGCAACGATTCTAGCACTAGACCTCCTCTGTAACTCGAAAATAGTAACCTGTAAAAAAAATTAAAGCGTCGCCTATGGAGATTTTGAAGTACCGAAGTTTGGCGCCATTCCATGAGTGTGCGCAATTTTAAAGCGTGACATGTTGGGTATCAATTTACTCGGCGTAACATCTTCTTTCACATTATACAAAAAAATTGGGCTAACTTTACTGTTTTGTTATTTTTTAATTCATGAAACCGTTTTTTTTTCCCAAAAAAAGGTGCTTGAAAAATTATTGTGCAAATACTGTGCGAGAAAAAAAGTTGCAATGGCTGCCATTTTATTCCCTATGATGTCTGCTAAAAAAATATATATAATGTTTGGGGGTTCTGATTAATTTTCTAGCAAAAAAATTGTGATTTTTACATAAAGGAGAGAAGTGCCAAAATAGGCCTGGTGGTCAAGTGGTTAATTTTAAAGCGTGACAGGTTATTTATCCATTTACTCAGCGTGACATCGTCTTTCACAGTATACAAAAAAATTGGGCTAACTTTAGTGTTTTTTTTTTTTTTTTTTTTAAACTGCTGCTCAAATACCATGTGTTAATCAGCAGTCTCCGCTCTGCTCCACCACACTCATTGGAGTGCTGAGCTGTGAAGGGGTGGGGAGCGGCCGTCTCAGCGGCTCGCTGAGATGGGAGTCAGTCCAGGCACCTGGCGGATCCAGACTCCCATTGTCTGGATGACGTGGTGCCTGTACTGATTTCTGTGATGTCAGCAGAGAGCAGACTTCAGTCAAAGGAGTGCAAAACAAGCTTTGGCTGGACTTCTCCTTTAAACTCCCATTCTTCATAATGAAAGGTTTCTGTCTTCACTCTATAACTTGATTTTTCATACAGGGTGATTTTTTTCCAGGGTGTTCCCTATACCCAGTGCTTAAAGCGGGAGTTCACCCATTTATAAATTTTTTTTTTTTCTCCCCTTGGATTCCTGCTCGTTCGGTCTAGGGGAATCGGCTATTTGTATTAAAATATGAGCAGTACTTACCCGTTTTCGAGATGCATCTTCTTCCGTCGCTTCCGGGTATGGATCTTCGGGAGCGGGCGTTCCTTCTTGATTGACAGTCTTCCGAGAGGCTTCCGACGGTCGCATCCATCGCGTCACTCGTAGCCGAAAGAAGCCGAACGTCGGTGCGGCTCTATACTGCGCCTGCGCACCGACGTTCGGCTTCTTTCGGAAAATCGTGACGCGATGGATGCGACCGTCGGAAGCCTCTCGGAAGACTGTCAATCAAGAAGGAACGCCCATTCCCGCAGCCCATACCCGGAAGCGACGGAGAGGATGCATCTCGTAAACGGCTAAGTACTGCACCTTTTTTAAAACAAATAGCCGATTCCCCTAGAGAAAACGAGCAGGAATCTAAGGGGAAAAAGTGCCCTCTAAGGGTGAACCCCCGCTTTAAGTCTCATCCCACAGACAGATGGTTGTTTCTTCACCAGGAGATCCACACTGAGTCAGCTCCCTGACCCGGACTCCTTCATTGGACATCACTTAGGTGTTGCTGAACCTTCACCTCTGGGAAGGTTTAAGAGTTCACTCAGTGTCATAAGAATGGGTGCAAATTAATAAAAAAAAAGTCTCCCCCCCCCCCATTCACAGAATGTGTTACTGTCTGAAAGCAATGCAGGGACTTTTGTCAGTTGAGGAGTGGACTGAAAGCTATGAGCACCTGTCAGGACCTTCTTTAACCACTTCAATACCAGGCACTTATGCACCTTCCTGCCCAAGCCAATTTTCAGTTTTCAGAGCTGTCGCAATTTGAATGACAACTGCGCGGTCGTGCTACACTGTACCCAAACAACATTTTTTATAATTTTGTTCCCACAAATAGAGCTTTCTTTTGGTGGTATTTGATCACCTCTGCAATTTTTATTTTTTATGCAACAAATAAAAACAAGACCAAAATTTTGAAAATTTGTAATTTTTTTTTGTAAATAAGTATGTTTTCTTCTTCAATGATGGGCACTGATATGGCTGCACTGATGAGCACTGATGGGCACTGTTAGGTGGCACAGATTGGCACAGGCATAGGTGGGCACTGAGCGGTGGCACTGCTGACAATGATGCGTGACATTGCTGGGTATCACTTGTCTGTAGTGTTCCATAATGTTTCCAATCAGTGCCCATTTGTGGGCATATATTGGGCATATTTTTTTTTAATATGTGAATGGCCATAGGGTACATACTTGGACATCCAAATTTTGGGGCCTTCCCTGGTGGTCCTAGCGGCTTCCCTTGTGGTCCAATGTGGGCATCTGCGCGGGGGGTGGGACTGCGCTGATGAACCCTGTCAGGAGAGCCGCCGATGGGTCTCCTCTACTGGTGTCTGTCAGACGCGAGTGAGGAAAAGCCGATCAACGGCTCCTTCCTGTTTACATCTCTGGCGGAGGCTCTTTACCGAGAATCGGTGTAGCGGTGTGTCAGGCTGACACACCACACCACCGATCCCCGCGATGCTCGCCCCATGGGCACGCGGTGGCTGTTATACTGCTGGATGTCATAGAACGTTCATTCAGGATAACGCATCCACCGCCCGGCCGTTGTTTTGCTATAGGCCGGGGGGTCAGTGGTTAATGTACTTCAGTGTTAGACCCAAAGCTAATAACTCCCACAGTGCTGGAAATTTCAGCTTTTAAATGCAACATGAATTTTGTTTTGTGATTTGAGCCCCATGTTTGTTTTAGTTCCAGGTTCCTAACTCTGTGGCCTGTATGGATCTTGGATCTATGTTGTGTATTTTGATGATAATTCTGCTGAGACGGTGGAAGTGGTAAGTACCGAGCTGAATGCAAAATTATTTCCTGTAATTATATGATTATTTATTTTGTGGAAGCTGTTGGATAGCTTAAAAAGTCACTACTACTAACACAATGGAAGAAACACCATATTTCCCTGCTCGGCCGGATCGCCTCAGTCAAAATGACAATACTCCCAAAGCTCCTCTACCTTTTCCAAACGTTACCCATCCCCGTCCCCTATAAACATTTGAGGAAACTCCAGTCTGACCTAATTAAATTCACCTGGAACTACAAGAGACATAGGATACCTCAGACAGTATAAATGGCGGCGCGCTCAGACGGCGGCTTGGCGTTTCCCAACCTTGTCAAATACTACCAGGCCACTCAACTCAGGGCGATAGCTTCTTGGGTTACGCAACGTTCCTATAATAAGTGGACAGAGATTGAAAAATTATGGCTAGCCCCGACTCATCCTAATAACTTACTTTGGTGCGCGGACGCGGAGGTTCCCCCTGAACGTCTGCTGGGATCTATGACACAGCTCAGGCATCTTTGGCGTCGGCTGTCGAGACCGCTTGGGCTGTCTTCGGAGCGTTCGCTCATGACTTCATTTATGTGTAACCCCAAGGTGCCAGACAGCCTCACACACCATATGTCTCATCCGTGGACATCTCGGAATCTGTTTCACTTTGGGACCCTAGTAGATCCCATCTCACGCAAATTACTGCCCTTCTCTAGCCTCCAGACCAAATTCAACCTCCCTAGACAGGTATTCTATAGCTATTTGCAAATTCGCCATTACGCCCTATCCATAGCACCTGACCTGCAATTCTCCCCCCCAGTGCCCTTTGAGACTTTGATCCTGGCCGGATCGACCCAGAAAGGCCTCATCTCCGACATATACAAGATACTAAACGCCTACCGATCGCAAACCCAGGGTAAACACTCCTATATGACCCGATGGGAAAAAGCCCTTTAATGAAGTAATCCCAATAGAGCAATGGCGGATAATATGGTCCCAGGCGGCAAAGAGTTCACTTTGTACACTGTACAAAGAGAACACATACAAAGTACTTCTCTTCTGGTACATGACCCCCGACGTACTGCATGCCATATACCCCTCTAGCTCAGATCGCTGTTGGCGATGTCAAACGGATAGGGGCTCCCTCTTGTGATATTACTTCACCCCTCTGTGCCTTGTTCCAGCATTGTGTTGTGCTGCATGCAGTCTGGGATCTCCGATTCCTCCCTAGGTAGCAATCTATCCTTGAGAGTGGTATTCCATTCGATCCTACACATCTCTCCACAGTGGAGTCATCAAGACTTACGCTTCAGTGTACTTTTGTGGTTTTAGTCAAGAATTATATCTTCTACGTTACTTGTAGGACAATTGTAAGGTGTTCTTTTTCATAAGCCCCCCTTTGTGTGTTGACTTCATTTTGCCCCTGTAAGCTGATTGTTGTAAGCACCTGTTTCAGTGGTAAATGATTTGTCCTGACACTCTGCAAGACAGATTGTTCTGTTGAAAAGAAACAGACTTGCTGGCAGGATCATTAGATGAAAATAGTTACACACACACACACAGTATCTCACAAAAGAGTGTACACCCCTCACATTTTTGTAAATATTTTATTCTATCTTTTCATGTGACATCTCTGAAGAAATTACACTTTTCTACAATGTTGTGTAGTGAGTGTACAGCTTGTATAACAGTGTAAATTTGCTGTCCCCCCAAAATAACTCAATACACAGCCATTAATGTCTAAACTGCTGGCAACAAAAGTGTGTACATCCATAAGTGAAAATTTCCAAATTGGGCCCAAAGTGACAATATTTTGTGTGGCCACCATTATTTTCCAGTACTGCCTTAGGGCCCTTTCACACGTACGGACCATATGTCCGCATTTTCATCCATCCGTTTGCGGATGAAAACGGGACATACATGGGTGCCTATGTGATTACGGGTGTCAGCGGATGAAGATCCGCTGACACCCGTAATTTGTCCGCCTCCGCAAAGATCCGCATTTGCGGACGGAACAAATCCTATTTTTCTTCCGTCTATCGGATCAGATGAACACGGACATACGGTCCGTGTTCGTCCGATCCCCCGTAGGGGAGAGCGGAGGAAACACAGGGCGGTCCCTGCACAGTGTGCGGGGACCGCCCTGCCCTGTCAGCTGCCAGCTCAGCAGGGATTTTACGGAGGATCCCCGCTGAGCTGTACGGACACACAGAGTGGATCAGTACGTGTTGTACGTAACCGCGCTTTGCTAGAGCATTGTGAAAAAACGATGGTGTGTGGGCAAACGTCGTTTTTTAAAATTAAGTTTGAAAAACGTCGTTTTTTTTTTTCCATGATAAAAAACGACCGTGTGTACGCGGCATTAGAGTTGAAGGGAGGGGATCATTCTCTGCTTCAGTATGTCACAGTACATGTTGGCATTCATGGTTCCCTCAATGATCTGTAGCTCCCCAGTGCTGGCAGCACTCGTACAATCCCACCACCATGCTTGACTGTAGGCAATACACACTTGTCTTTGTACTCCTCACCTGGATCTTTATGTAGAGCAACAATAATTTTTTTTTTTTAGATCCTCAGAGTTCTTTGCCATGAGGTGCCATGCTGAACTTCCAGTGACCAGTATGAGAGTGAGAGCGATGATGCCAAATTTAACACACCCGCTTCCCATTCACACCTGAGACTTTGTAACCCGAACGAGTCACATGACACCACAGACATTTTCACTTAGAGGTGTACTCACTTTTGTTGCCAGCGGTTTAGACGTGAATTGCTGTGTGTTGAGTTATTTTGACTGGGTGGCAAATTTACACTGTTATACAAATTGTACACTCACTGCTTTACATTGTAGCAAAGTGTTGTCACATGAAAAGATATAATAAAATATTTACAAAAATGTAAAGGGTGTACCCACTTTTGTGACATACTGTAGATACATAGTTAGTCTGGTTACAAAAAAAGTCCATCTTATTTAACCAATAAAAGGAAAAAAATTATACAAATGAAAATGAGAGAGCCTAAAAAGAAAACCAATGCAAAACCTTTAGAGTCACATCTAAGTATTTTTACTCTCATATATAATAAATGTTTGCTTTTGGGCTTATTACTATTTTAAGGGTGTTCCACTTCAGCCTTCAGCTGTTACTGGTCATTTTTGTTTAAACGCGCCTTTTCTTTCCATCTTTTCATGCCGTAATAGGAGAAGTACTGTCTCTCGATGCTACTGCAACTGAAAACTGAGCAATCAAAAACAACTCCGTTCTCAGTCTTCACTGAGCAGAGAGCTGGTTACTGTCAGTCATCAGTTCTCTGCTCTATTCCCCCCAGCGCTCACTGGAGGGCTGAGCTTTGCAGGGGGCAGGAGTGGCTGGCTCTTGCTTTCAGCGGCTTGCTGAGAGGCTGAGACAGCTATCGGTCCAGGCATCTGGGTGGATCCTGACTGCTTCTGCTCGCTGTCAGCTGAGAACATGTCAGTCCAAACGGCATTCTTGTGATCCTTAGGCGAAGAAGGGGCAAAAAAGCTTTGACCTTTTTAAGGGTTAGGTATACTAGACTTTGTCCTATAACCCAATAAACATTCTTTTTTTTTTTTTATTGACCACCTCAGCAGTCGGTGGTAGTTACTTTTGGTTCATGACTGATTGTTCTCCCAATTTTTAGTTATGATTCGTCTTTCTCTCTGGTTGCAGTTTCCACTTGTTGGTGATGACATGTTCCTGGTCTGTAGCACCAGGTTGATCCATTATTTTTTTTTTTTTTTTTTTTTTTTGTGGAATTTTCCATACTTTCTTTCAACCTTTTTTTATGTAGCTTTTATTTAGGCATTTACCTCTTGGTAAGATTTCCACATTCCTTGGATCTCTTTTATGCATACAAATTGTCTTTTTGGTGATGGATAATAAAGTACAATGCATGTAAGGTAGCATTTTCACAGGCAACTAAAACCTGTGCGAATTACAGTGGCAGGAATCTGCGAAGACATGTCGATTTAGGATATGTTTTTAATGCACTTTTATTGTGTCTTTTATGTGATTTATTAAAGGGGTTGTAAAGGATTTTTTTTCCCCCCTAAATAGCTTCCTTTACCTTAGTGCAGTCCTCCTTCACTTACCTCATCCTTCCATTTTGCTTTTAAATGTCCTTATTTCTTCTGAGAAATGCTCACTTCCTGTTCTTCTGTCTGTAACTCAAAACCGTAATGCGAGGCTTTCTCCCTGGTGTGGAGAAAACCTCTTGAGGGGGCGAGCAGGCAAGTCAGGACACTCTCTAATTGAGATTGAGAAAGGAGCTGTGTGTTAGTGGGCGTCCTGACACTCCTGCTCACCCCCTCCCCCCTCAAGAGGCGTTCTCCACACCAGGAAGAAAGCCTTGCATTACTGTGTGGAGTTACAGACAGAAGAACAGGAAGTGAGGATTTCTCAGAAGAAATAAGGACATTTAAAAGCAAAATGGAAGGATGAGACTGCACCAAGGTAAAGGGGAAGCTATTTAGGGAAAAAAAAATTTCCTTTACAACCCCTTTAACTTTTATACCTAGCTCAAGACAAATCATTAGGCAGTATTCACATGAGTGTCTAGCACCAGTGCAAATGAGAGCGGCAGGAATGGCTTTTCCTGCTGCTGTTTCACCAAATGTGAGCGGCGAGCTGCAACCACCAAGGCCTAAACACCTCGGTAACAGATCTCTGGCAGCTATCTGTGGTTGTACACAGAGCCAGTAATTACCTATGGTGATCTCTGCTAGTACAAACTTTGAGCCTCAGGTAATTGCCGACTCTGCGTATAGCCACAGATGGCTGTGGCTGCCAGAGATCTGTTATTGAAGTGTACGAGGCTTGGTGGCCGCAGCTTGCTACTCACAGGTGGCAGGAAACGCCATTCCTGCCTCTCTCATTTGCATCGGTGCTAGACGCTCATGTGAATACTGCCTAATGATTTGTCTTGTGCTAGGTTAAGTTGATAAAAACGCATAAAAGACACAATAAGTGCATTAAACATATGATAAACTCATCCTTAATTGACATGTCTGCAAATGAAGTCCATATAAATTGTGCAAACACTGTCCAAAAATATTATAAAAAAATAAAAATTATATGTGTGTGTGTGTGTGTGTGTGTGTGTGTGCGCGTGCGCGTGCAAAAAGGTGCGCAGATTTTCTAAACATCAACAGTTCTTCTTTGGCATGAAGGGATGATGATAACGTGCACCACCGAAGAAAAAATGCTCCCAAAAGGAATTACCACAAACTTAAATGAGCTGCTTACCTGCTGCTCTGATCCCACAAGGAGACCATCAGACACCTTGCTGCATAGAACCCATCCACTCTACAATCTTGCATGCAATGGTTCCATGATCTCCTAAGCCAAGATAGACTCCATAGAGGAAGTTCAAATATAGAAGAAAATCCACATAGTGTAGTATATTTTTTTAATATAATG
Organism: Rana temporaria; assembly: GCF_905171775.1. Taxonomy (NCBI): domain Eukaryota; kingdom Metazoa; phylum Chordata; class Amphibia; order Anura; family Ranidae; genus Rana; species Rana temporaria. Next base: position 143,583,820 of record NC_053497.1, on the reverse strand, counting down.
ATAAAAGCACACTTATCATTTTTAAGAAATTGCACAGCATGTGTTGCAATCAAAGATAATCGAACAAAGAAAAAGTTGTGCTAATTGTGTATAAAAAATATATAAACAAACGTCCAACAAGTGATCTGATTGGTCAAATTCAATCAAAAATAGGTGATGCAGTTCACAGAAAATGGTATCCAGTGAATCCTCCACCAAGTGACGTCACCAATGTTTAGTCATGATGTGTTCTTACCCACATGGTGGACCCTCTAGTAATGGAAGGTCATTCTCGCTTAGGATATATCTGCTACTATGGTGTCCAAAGGAGTATAATGCAGGCAGTCCAGCTGTTCCTCTCACACTACGAATGAACCATCATGGCAGCCATGTGGAGAAGATGCAGGCTGCTATCTGTCCTCAGAGATCTGCAGTCAGCCCCAGGGAGAGCTCTGGAGTGTGCTGCACTGTGGTGATCTCTTCCTGCTCTGCCCACCTGTACTGGAGAAGGAATGGATCACCACAGTGCACCCCCGAGCAGCTTCTTCACATGGCTGCCTTCATGGTTAATTTTCTAGTGTGGGAGAAATGGATAGAGAGACGTAGACTGCCTGCATTATACTCCTTTGGACGCCATAGTAGCAGATATATCCTAAGCAAGATTGACCTTCCATTACTAGAGGGTCCATCATGTGGGTAAGACCACATCTTGACTAAACGTTGGTGGAGGATTTACTGGATACCATTTGCTGTGAACGGCATCACCTATTTTTGGTCGAATTTGAACAATCAGATCACTTGTTGGACTTGTGTATAAAAAATATATAAATATAAACAAAATTAGCACACCTTTTTCTTTGCTCGGTTCTTTGTTGTGTCATATCTCACATTACATTGTTGCTGCTTTTTTTATTCACTGTTAAATCGATTGAGCTTTTTTACACAATCGGAGTATTATTTATTTGTTATGTGTTACAAACAACCAGCAGGTCCAAGCGGTAAGGCTGACTTGCGGAATAATGTCACGTGTTAGGCCCCTCTCAGCACGTTTTTTATAGTTTATTATGTTTAATGCATTTTTATGGTGTCTTTAATGTGATTTATTAACTTTTAACTAGCAGAAGGATTGCACACTTTTAATGTTTGGTTGGAGCGTGTTGCACATCCTACTCTGATGATTTAGATGCTGCCGCCTAATTGATTTAATTGAGTTTTTCTTGTATCTGTTTTACTCATTTTTTTGTCACTAAGGCCCCGTACACACGACCGAACATGTCTGCTGAAACTGGTCCGCAGACCAGTTTCAGTGGACATGTTCGGTCGTCTGTACGTCCGACCGGACAATTTTCCGGCGGATCGGACAGGTTTCCAGCGGACAAACGTTTCTTAGCATGCTAAGAAACATGTCCGCTGGAAGCCTGTCCGTCGGACATGTTCGGTCGTCTGTACAGACTCACCGGACATGCGCGGATTTCTGTTTGATGGTGTGTACAACCATCAGACAGAAATCTCCGAGCGGAAATGTCCGATGAAAACAGTCCGGCGGACCGTTTTGATCAGACAGTCCGTCTGTGTGTACGAGGCCTAAGAGTTATTTATTTTTCTTTTTATTGTAAGCGCACAAATATTATCTTGGGTTTAGTTAATGATTTGTCTTGTTTCAGTGAGCTTGCTTCACCTGAGAACATTCTGAAATCTCTGGGGAAAATCCTGGAAGGCGTTCTGCAGGCTGATGAACGACAGGCAGAGAAAACAAAAGCCAGAGTCTTTTCTGCCCTGATCTCTGTGCTAGAAATTAAGCAGCTGAAAGGTAAGCCATATGCTTTGTTTCTGTTTCAATGTGTTTAATAAAGTTTTTACAACCATAACAAACAAGTTGGTCAACCTTAAAGTAACAGCCCTATGTTGTAGTCCTGCAACGCAGGTGGATGGGACATTCAAATGATGACTTGTGCTGTCCTATCAGAACACAATAGAACAGCAGGGGAGATTGCTGTACTAACATCGGATTGTTAGTATAGTAGCTCCATCCTGAGCTGTCCGTTTTTTTCCTTTAGCCTGCTGGGTTAATTGAAAACAAAGTAGTAGTGTGTACCAGGCTTAAGGTACTAAAATTCAATAAGAGACTGTCTGAATGGGAGCCACTGCTGTAGTCCTGTTGGTTTAGCTAACAGCTGGTGCTCTGTTAATTCTAAAACTATGGCAGGCTATAGACGGTGCAACATTTGCACAATTCTCCAATCAACACAGGCAGTTCTGGCAGGGGAATCACTCCTGTGGAGCACTTGTCTGTTACTGGCAGGGCAAACCATGGACTATTGCTAGTGGCTATAGCAGCTGCTAGCAACAATCACAAGTGAATTCGGCAGGCTGGTTGTACCGAAAGTTGATTGATTCAGCCTGCCCCAATACTTACCTGAACCCCATCTCGATCCAGCAATGTGCACAAGAGCAGTGGCTCTCCCTGGTCTCTTCCTCCTCATTGGCTGAGACGGCAGTAGCCATTGGCTCCCACTACTGCCAATCACAGCCAAGTGAGCCAATGAGGAGAAAGCATTTGTGTGGCCGCGCCGTGCTCCGTGTGTGAATGGACAGACAGAACAAAGGCTGGGAAGCAAGCCCTAACGGGTACCCCCATAGCAAGCTGATTGCTTTGGGGACAGAAAGGGGGGCAGGAGCGCCAGCAGGCGACCCAAGAAGAAGAGGATTGGGGCTGTTCTGTGCAAAACTGCTGCACAGAGGAGGCAAGTATTTTTTTATTTTTTATTTGCCTTTAATACAAGCTTAAAAATGTGTAATAATATTGACCCCAAACCATTATAGTTTTGCTTTAAGCATCAAATTGACTAGGTGGCTATGTTAGAGATTTGCTAGGTAAAAAATAAAATTAAAATTAAAATTACACTCCCTACAAAGAAAATGGTTAATATTTGCACTGCTCATTATCTTTACAAGCTATGCTAGCTGAAAAATCGTCTTCATCTAAAAAACAATTCTATCAGATTCCTGGTCCCCGGCTTGTGCTGTGGTTCCTTTATCAATTGAGAAATCTGTAGTGGCTGGAAGATGAACCACATCAGCCAGGGGGACCGGAAGTCTGATAGACCTGAAGGCCTGTGAAATAGACTCTGAAATGGCCAACTGCCTCCTAAAATGACACGCGACTTGGCTGTCATTCTTTGAGTTGCTGACCTGGGAACATTTTGTGATATGTGTACTGTATATTATTTGGTGTATTGAAGCTAGTGTCTGACCAGCAGCCTCACGGTCTATATATATGATGTGTACGCAGCCTCCAAGATTCCTCAGTATGAGCAACTTGTGCTGAGCGTCTGTGAGAATCTGCAGGAAGAGGTGGTTATCCTTGTCAGTCAGACACGGCCTGAAGTGACAAGTGCTGAAGGAGGGGAGGATAAAGACAGCATGGAGACTGAAGATACGCCCCGAGCAAAGCAAAAAGACCTGCCTGATGGGGTAAGATTTTGATGGTTTTAGTATATATGCAGACATGTAACATTAGTATACTTTAAAGCAAACTAAAAATTAGATTGTGAATTCATTAACTTTTGTAGGACAATCAAGAAGATTAAAGCCCAGCTCCTGCCAAATATTTTATCTAAGGTTTGATTAGATTTGACTTAAAGCGGAGGTTCACCCATAGCGAACACATTTTCCCCCTAGCTTCATGCTCGTTTTGTCTAGGGGAATCGGCTATGTGTTTTAAAATATGATCCGTACTTACCCGTTTTCGAGATGCATCTTCTCCACCGCTTCCGGGTATGGGCTGCGGGAATGGGCGTTCCTTCTTGATTGACAGTCTTCCGAAAGGCTTCCGACGGTCGCATTCATCGCGTCACGATTTTCCGAAAGAAGCCGAACGTCGGTGTGCAGGCGCAGTATAGAGCCGCACCGACGTTCGGCTTCTTTCGGCTACGAGTGACGCGATGGATGCGACCGTCGGAAGCCTCTCGGAAGACTGTCAATCAAGAAGGAACGCCTGCTCCAGAAGACCCATACCCGGAAGCGACGGAAGAAGATGCATCTCGAAAACGGGTAAGTACGGATCATATTTTAAAACAAATAGCTGATTCCCCTAGACAAAACGAGCATGAAGCTAGGGGGAAAATATAAAAAAAAAACTAATTGGGTGAACTCCCGCTTTAAATACCTCTGACAGCAGTGCAGCAAATCGGGATAGTGGTTGTCACAGAAATTATTGACAACCTAACAGGGGTTCTAAACTTTCCCCATCTTATAAAACAATGTTTAGCTTCACTCTGTGTCCCCACAAAATCATTTCCCATCGTTTCCTGTCCTGGTTTTTTAACATTTCTAGGGGAATCTGAACACCAAAACCGTTATGACGGCTACAATTCCTATCTGCTAATGGCAGATATATGGAATATTAAACCATATAGATATTAGACTTCCTAATTACCTTCCCTACCAAAATCCTGTCTCCCGATCATTAATTACACAGCTTTCAAGCTATTGATGAATCACTAAGTTTTTCACACACTTTTTTTCCCCTTATTTGCAATTTGCATTTATTTATGTATATGTATATATATACATACATACATACATACATACATACATACATACATACATACATACATACATACACACACACTCACACACTCTGGCCTCTTTATTAGGTACAATTGCTTGGTAACACAAATTGCTAATCAACCAATCACATGGCGGCATCTAGACGCGGTAAACACAACTTGCTGAAGTTCAAACCCAGCATTAGAATGGGGAAGAAAGGGGATTAAAGTGACTTTGAATAAGGTATGGTTGCCAGACAGACGGCTGTTCGGAATATTTCAAAAACTGCTCATCTACTGGGATTTTCACGCACAACCATCTCTAGAGTTTACAGAGAATGGTCCGAAAAAGAGATAATATCCAGTGAGCGGCAATTGTGTGGACAAAAATGCCTTGTTGATGTCAGAGGAGAATGGGCAGATGATCGAAAGGCAACAGTAACTCAAATAATTACTCGTTACAACCAAGGTATGCAAAATACCATCTCTGAAAGCACAACTCATCGAACCTTGAAGCTGATGAGCTACAAAAACAGAAGACCACTCTGGTGCCACTCCTGTCAAGTGAGAACAGGAAACTGAGACTAGGTTAACAGAAGATTGGAAAAACGTTGCCTGGTCTGATGAGTCTCGATTTCAGCTGTGACGTTCAGATGGTCGGGTGTAATGGTGTGGGGGATATTTTCTTGGCACACTTTGGGCCCCTTAGTACCAATTTAGCATCATTTAAACGCCACGGCCTACCCGAGTATTGTTGCTGACCATGTCATCCTTTATGACTACAATGTACCCATCTTCTGATGGCTTCTTCCAGCAGAATAATGCCCAATGTTACAAAGATCAAATCCTCTCACCACTGATTTCTTGAACATGACAATGAGGTCACTGTACTCCAATGGCCTCCACAGTCACCAGATCTCATCCAATAGAGCACCTTTGGGATGTGATGTGATGGAATGGGAGATTTGCATGATGGATGTGCAGCCGGAAAATCTGCATCAATATCTATATACATACACAGTATACGTTGTGTGTGTGTGTGTGTGTGTACAGTGGGTACGGAAAGTATTCAGACCCCCTTACATTTTTCACTCTTTGTTATATTGCAGCCATTTGCTAAAATCATTGAAGTTCATTTTTTTCCTCATTAATGTACACACAGCACCCCATATTGACAGAAAAACACAGAATTGTTGACATTTTTGCAGATTTATTAAAAAAGAAAAACTGAAATATCACATGGTCCTAAGTATTCAGACCCTTTGCTGTCACACTCATATATATATAACTCAGGTGCTGTCCATTTCTTCTGATCATCCTTGAGATGGTTCTACACCTTCATTTGAGTCCAGCTGTGTTTGATTATACTGATTGGACTTGATTAGGAAAGCCACACACCTGTCTATATAAGACCTTACAGCTCACAGTGCATGTCAGAGCAAATGAGAATCATGAGGTCAAAGGAACTGCCTGAAGAGCTCAGAGACAGAATTGTGGCAAGGCACAGCTCTGGCCATGGTTACAAAAAAAGAGCACCGTGGCCTCCATAATCCTTACATGGAAGACGTTTGGAATGACCAGATGCCTTCCTAGAGTTGGCCATCCTGCCATACTGAGCTATCAGGGGAGAAGAGCCTTGGTGAGAGAGGTAAAGAAGAACCCAAAGATCACTGTGGCTGAGCTCCAGAGATGCAGTCGGGAGATGGGAGAAAGTTGTAGAAAGTCAGCCATCACTGCAGCCCTCCACAAGTCTGGGCTTTATGGCAGAGTGGCCCGACGGAAGCCTCTCCTCAGTGCAAGACACATGAAAGCCCACATGTAGTTTGCTAAAAGAAAAAAAAAACACCTGAAGGACTCCAAGATGGTGAGAAATACGATTCTCTGGTCTGACGAGACCAAGATATAACTTTTTGGCCTTAATTCTAAGTGGTATTTGTGGAGAAAACCAGGCACTGCTTATCACCTGTCCAATAAAGTCCCAACAGTGAAGCATGGTGGTGGCAGCATCATGCTGTGGGGGTGTTTTTCAGCTGCAGGGACAGGACGACTGGTTGCAATCGAGGGAAAGATGAATGCGGCCAAGTACAGGGATATCCTGGACGCAAACCTTCTCCAGAGTGTTTAGGACCTCAGACTGGGCCGAAAGTTTACCTTCCCACAAGACAATGACCCTAAGAACACAGCTAAAATAACGAAGCAGTGGCTTCACAACAACTCCGTGACTTTTCTTGAATGGCCCAGCCAGAGCCCTGACTTAAACCCAATAGAGCATCTCTGGAGAGACCTAAAAATGGCTGTGCACCAACGTTTACCATCCAACCTGACAGAACTGGAGAGGATCCCCAAATCCAGGTGTGAAAAACTTGTTGCATCCTTCCCCAAAAGACTCATGTCTGTATTAGATGAAAAGGGGCTTCTACTAAATATTGAGCAAAGGGTCTGAATACTTGGGACCATGTAATATTTCAGTTCTTTTTTAATAAATCTGCAAAAATTTCAAAAATTCTGTGTTTTTCTGTCAATATGGGGTGCTGTGTGTACATTAATAAGGATAAAAATGAACTTAAATGATTTTAGCAAATGTCTGCAATATAACAAAGAGTGAAAAATTTAAGGGGGTCTTAATATTTTCCGTACCCACTGTATGTATGTGTGTGTGTGTGTGTGTGTATACACACACACACACAGTATTTTACAAAAGTGAGTACAACCCTCACATTTTTGTAAATATTTTATTCTATCTTTTCATGTGACAACTTTGCTACAATGTAAAGTAGTGAGTGTACAGCTTGTATAACAGTGTAAATTTGCTGTCCCCTCAAAATAACTGAAGACACAGCCATTAATGTCTAAACCGCTGGAAACAAAAGTGAGTACATCCCAAAGCGAAAATGTCCATATTGGGCCCAAAGTGTCAATATTTTGTGTGGCCACCATTATTTCTCTTCCGTTCATGGACAGACACAGCAGCAATTGACCTTAGGGTATTATCCTCCCTTTTAGGAGATTGACTAGGCAGAAAAACAGCATGTTAAGTGTTAAAGCACTCCACACAGTACAGTACTTCCCAGGGGGCGGATCCCCTGGGTACATCCCCCATTCTCAGTTCTGCAGCACCAGTTTTTTTCTGCCTAGCAAGGCGATGACATGGCTCTTCTGGGTCCATGTGCTCTGGAGATTCGTTTTTTTGCGATTTTCTTGCTTTTCTTTTCGTTTTTCCTGCATTTTTGGATCCTGAGATCTACAATCAACTGCCGACTGGGTGACAGGCTGGATCCTCGATCCTTGTAGTCCCCCCATGTTCGGCCATCGAGCGTGTGCCGGCCTTTAGCTACGCGCTGGGCCGTCCACAACATGCCCCGTTGCTCCAGGGGTGGCCGGTGAGCTATACGCTCCAGGGCACACATATGACCGGGCTCTATGTCCGAGTCACAGTGTGCCGGGCTGACAGCCATGCCGTAACTGCGCGGACATTGGTTCTGTCCGGGATGCCTCCAGCCGGTGGTTGCAGGACGGGTAAGTAGCAGTCCCCTTGCTTTGGCATGGTGGTGCAGCTGGTGCATTCCTGGGGAGGTCAATCGGGGGTCCGCCCTGCTTTCCTCTCTCCCTCCTTCCCCGCATTCTGGGTGGTCGGCCGTGAGGTTGGGGATCCGCCTGGGGGGCTCCATCCTGTGGCTGGGGGCTGTGGCTGCCCTCGGGGGTGCTGTGTTGATTTTATTGCTGCCGTGTGTGCGGGGGGGGCCTGCCCGGGGGTTCCCGGTGTTTACTGTGTGATTTCTGCACTTTCGCTGCCGCCGTTTTTCCGGCGCCGGGCGCCTTTATTAACGATCGGCGCCCATTTTCTTGTAGCCCGCATGCTGTTTTTGCATGTCGGTGGCCATTTTGGATGGGGGTTTTGCCTCTAGTGCCTAGAAAATCGTTGCGAACGGTTCCAGCACACTTTCTAAGGGACGGCACAGCACGGACATCGCTCTGGGGCAGTCAGCAGCAGTACAGCCTGGTCGGGTGGTGAGTCCTCTGGGGGGTCCCCTGTTCTCTGCTGCGGCCGGGAGGGTGGCCTGTGGATCTTGCCTTGCAGTCCAAGGGCAGCTATTGGGTGGGTCAGCATGGCGTCTGAACCGGATGCTTCTCCCCCAGATATGCTGGAGTTAACCCTTAGTGCCCCTGTGGCCTCTGTGGATGCTATGACGGCAGTCCTTGAGGCAGTTGTTGCCAGGATTGATTGCGCACGTGGCCAGACGGGGGGGGTAAAAAGCGCCTCCTCCCCCCGCCTTTTTCTGGGGATGCATCTGACGCGGAATCGGGCCCTGCTACAGCTTCCGTCCCTGGTTCCGTGATGTCAGAGGATGCAGGCCTAGTCCACACGAACAGTGAGGATGACTCTGCATTAGGGTCAGCGCATGATAAGAGCTCCAACAAGCGCCCTATCACTGCGGTGCGGGATACTCAGAAGATTGAGGATTCGGCGGAGACATCAGAGATGTCGGTCCCTTTTGGGTTCCGCAAGCCGGCCCGCACTGCAAAAGTGTTTCCTTTCGTTCCTTATCTGGAAAAAAATTGTACACGGAATGGGATCGGCTGCAGAAAGTTTTTTTCTGTTCCGAAATGCTTTGCGGTCCATTACCCTTTTGAGGAGGACTTCCTAAAAAAATGGACCTCTCCTCCGTCAGTGGACCCCCGTGTCCAGGCTGAACAAGGCGACCACGTTGCCTGTGGAAGGGGCTCCCGCTTTCAAGGACCCTGCAGATAGGAGAGCTGAGGCTGTGGCCCGCTCCATGTTCACAGTGGTGGGGTCGGCGGTGAGACCGGTCTTGGCCGGGGCTCTAGTGTCAGGCACTTACGGAACGGGCAAAGTTGTTGCTTCAGGAGTTGGAGGAGCATGATGTCCCTGCGGACTGTGTGGCGCTGGCTGACCAGTTGGTGCAGGGCCTAAAATTTGTCTGCGAGTCGTCCCTGGATACGCTTTCCTTGCTCTCCAGGGCTTTGGCCTACCGCGGTAGTGTTGCGCCGCCTTGTCTGGCTGAAGTGTTGGTCTGCGGACCAGTCTTCTAAAAAGGCCATGGTGGACTTACCCTTCAAGGGTGAACGGCTTTTTGGGGCGTCTCTGGATGACATCATAAAAGATGCCACGGGAGGTAAGAGTACTCTGCTCCCACAATCTGGTAAGGGTAAGGAGCCTCGCCGTAGGCAAGGTCCCTCCTTTACCGCCCGCAAGCGTTTTTTTCGTCCGCCCGGCAGGTAAATGTTCCCAGGGCGCTAAGGCGCCCGCTGAACGGCAGAAGCGCCCCTGGTTCCGCAAGCCCAACAAGCCTGCTTCCGCATGAAGGTCTGCCCCCGCCCGTCTCTCGGGTGGGGGGCCGGCTTCGCGGCTCATGGAGGTCTCTTCTTTACGACCGGTGGGTTTGCAAAGTAGTTTTCTCGGGGGACAAGATAGAGTTTATCTCTTGTTCGCCAAACAGATTTTTTCCTTCCAACCTCCAGCTTCAGAAAACAAACAATGCAGCGCTGGGGGAATGAGAAAAGAATAAACAATAATGTCTATATAAAATGCTTATATGTGTAAACATAAGGTGTATAAGTCCATGTATTGGTGGAAATAATCTTGAACTGAAAAAGGTCAATCAGTATATATGAAAACACCTTAGACGTATATTCCAATTCCTTAAAAAAACAAGTCCACAAAAATGAACGTGAAAAGTAAAAGTGAGATGATCAGTCAAATAATAGTGACACAACACCCACGGTGATCCAAAATAAACTGTGATGAGAGTGATATCGCCCGCCACCGATAACAATGGAGGCTTACCGGATGCGGTGGACCCAAATGAGCTTATGCCCAAAGGATCAATAAAGCTTATAACTCAATTGAGTATAGAAGTGGACCGAACCACACCAAACGATCAATCAGCAGACAACGGTGAAATCCTCACTTAATGACAGGTGAGCAGGATGACTCCAGTTGAAAGATGACTCATAGAAGTGGAAATACTTGCACGGAGTATGGGGAGGAAAATAAAAGGCACATAGCGTAACTCCGCAACAAAGGGGAAGTTTAATAATGGTAAAAAACACTTACAATTATGTAGGCATTAAAAGACATCAATGTAGGATAGTGCATGGCAGCAGTAGAGTCCCGACGCGTTTCGCTACAACTAGCATCACCCCAGACGATGCTAGTTGTAGCGAAACGCGTCGGGACTCTACTGCTGCCATGCACTATCCTACATTGATGTCTTTTAATGCCTACATAATTGTAAGTGTTTTTTACCATTATTAAACTTCCCCTTTGTTGCGGAGTTACGCTATGTGCCTTTTATTTTCCTCCCCATACTCCGTGCAAGTATTTCCACTTCTATGAGTCATCTTTCAACTGGAGTCATCCTGCTCACCTGTCATTAAGTGAGGATTTCACCGTTGTCTGCTGATTGATCGTTTGGTGTGGTTCGGTCCACTTCTATACTCAATTGAGTTATAAGCTTTATTGATCCTTTGGGCATAAGCTCATTTGGGTCCACCGCATCCGGTAAGCCTCCATTGTTATCGGTGGCGGGCGATATCACTCTCATCACAGTTTATTTTGGATCACCGTGGGTGTTGTGTCACTATTATTTGACTGATCATCTCACTTTTACTTTTCACGTTCATTTTTGTGGACTTGTTTTTTTAAGGAATTGGAATATACGTCTAAGGTGTTTTCATATATACTGATTGACCTTTTTCAGTTCAAGATTATTTCCACCAATACATGGACTTATACACCTTATGTTTACACATATAAGCATTTTATATAGACATTATTGTTTATTCTTTTCTCATTCCCCCAGCGCTGCATTGTTTGTTTTCTGTTTGTATTGCTTTCCTTTTTTTCACTGGACTGTATGCAGCTGCTCCACCACTTCGATAGCGCAGATTTATTTTTTATTTTTCAACCTCCAGCTTCCTCCGGAACGTCGGGGAGCCCTGTTTGGGGCTGTTCAGGATCTGCTGGTCAGGGGGGTGATCGTGCCGGTTCCTTTACTGGAACAGTTTCAGGGGTTTTACTCCATTCTGTTTGTAGTCCCCAAGAAGGAAGGGGTCCGTCCAATCCTGGATCTCAAGGCCCTCAACTGTTTTGTCAAAGTGCAAAAGTTTAGGATGGAGTCGGTTCGCTCTGTAGTGGCGGCACTCCATCAGGGGGATTTTCTGGCGTCCTTGGATATCAAGGAAGTGTACCTGCATATCCCCATATGCGCAAAGCACCTGAGATTTCTGCGCTTTGCGGTCGGGGAGGACCACTTTCAATTTGTGGCCCTCCCTTTTGGCCTGGCTTCGGGACCACGGGTTTTCACCAAGGTGCTCGCTCCGATTCTGGCCCTGTTGAGGCAGCGCGGGATCGCTATTGTAGGATACCTGGATGACCTTCTCCTGAGAGCTTCTTCAAGCTCAGAGTTAGAGGTGGATGTGTCTATCACCTGCCAGACCCTCCAGGAATTCGGTTGGCTGCTAAATGTTCTGAAGTCAGTGTTGGTACCGTCTCAGTGTCTGGAATACCTGGGGTTGGTCCTGGATTCCTCGAGGCGAGAGTTTTCCTTCCAACGGAGAAACTACAGACACTGTAAACGGCGGTGCAGCGGTTGGCGACCCAGACGTGGTCGTCGCTTTGCTTTTGCATGCGAGTTCTGGGTCTGATGGTGGCCTTCGAGGCGGTTTCGTACGCTCAATTCCACACTCGAGTGTTACAGAGAGAAATTCTGTCGCGTTGGGACAAGCTCCCTTCGTCTCTGGATTACCAAGTCCGGGTGAGTCGCCTGGTCGGGTCCTCCCTAGTGTGGTGGCTGACATCTCCGGTACTTCGGGCCGGGAAATCATTTCTGCCGTGCCATTGGACGGTGGTCACGACGGATGCCAGTCTCTCCGGCTGGGGGGGTGTCTGGGGTGTTCAGTCAGCCCAGGGGCGCTTGACTCGGGAAGAGTCCCGTCTGCCGATCAATGTCCTGGAGCTCCGGGCGATCAGGCTGTGCCTCTCCAAGTGGTCTCTGAGACTGCAGGGCCGCCCGGTCAGGATCTAGTCGGACAACGCCACGACTGCGGCGTATGTCAATCCTCAAGGGGGCACACAGAGCTGCAGCGGCGAAAGTCGCTCCCATCCTCCGGTGGGCCAAAAAGTACATTCCGGCTCTGTCGGCCGTGTACATTCCGGGGGTACAGAACTGGCAGGCGGACTACCTAAGTCGCCAAACGCTAGACCAAGAAGAATGGTTGCTACACCCGGATGTGTTTCAGAGTCTGTGTCTGAAATGGGGCACTCCAGACGTGGATCTTCTGGCGTCTCGTCTCAATCGGAAGGTGTCACGGTTCGTGGCCAGGTCAAGAGACCCATGGGCGGACGCGGCAGATGCGTTGGTGGCGCCGTGGGGTCACTATCGCATAATCTACGCCTTCCCTCCTCTAAAGCTTCTTCCTCGTCTGCTGCGCAGAGTGGAAGCCGAGGGGATACCAACAATCCTGATCGCTCCGGATTGGCCTTGCCGTCCCTGGTACGCAGATCTGGTGCGTCTGGTGGCAGACGTTCCTTGGCGCCTGCCTCTGCGAGAGGATCTTCTGTCGCAGGGCCCTATCTTTCATCCTGCTTTACAGTCGTTGGCTTTAACTGCGTGGCTATTGAGAGCCAGGTGCTGAAGGATCGAGGCCTGTTGGACTTGGTGATCTCTACCATGCTGCGGGCGCGGAAGTCCATTTCCCGGAAGATTTACCATTGTACGTGGAAGGCTTACATCTCTATGTGTGAGATGAATTGGCACCCTCGTACATACGTGATGTCCCGGATTCTGCTGTTCTTACAGCGTGGAGGGGAGCAGGCTCTTGCCTTAAGTACTATTAAGGGGCAGATTTTGGCCTTGGCTGTTTTCTTTCAGCAACCCTTGGCGGCGCACTCTCTGGTGCGTACGTTTGTGCAGGGGGTTCAACATGTGGCCCCTCCTGTGCGTCCTCCACTGCCTCCATGGGACTTGAATTTAGTTCTCTCTGGGCTTCAAAAGTCTCCGTTTGAGGAAATTCGGAAAATCCCTTTATTGACTCTTTGCCAGAAGGTGGTTTTTCTGGTGGCAATTTCATCGGTCAGACAGGTTTCTGAATTAGCGGCCTTGTCTTGCAAGGCCCCTTACTTGGTCATCCACAGGGATAAGGTGGTGCTGCGGCCGCAGCTGTCTTTCCTTCCTAAGGTTGTTTCGGCCTTTTATTAATGAGGACATTGTTCTTCCAGCCTTATGTCCTCTGCCAGCGAACCCAAAAGAAGCCGCGTTGCATTTCTTGGACGTGGTTCGAGCCCTACGGGTGTACCTGTCTGCTACGGCTCCGTTTCGGAGGTCGGATTTACTCTTCGTGTCGGTGACTGGTCCTAAGAAGGGTCTGGCGGTCTCGTCGGCTACCATTTCTAGGTGGATCAGGCAGGTCGTGCTTCAGGCCTATGCCCTAAAGGGGCGGGCGCCCCCCTTCCCGGTTACGGCGCATTCGACCAGGGCGATTGGTGCCTCTTGGGTTTTCCGCCATCAAGCGTCTCTTTTTCAGGTGTGTAAGGCAGCGACCTGGTCGTCAGTCCACACCTTCTCAAAGTTTTACAAGGTGGATGTGAGTGCATCTTCGGATGCCTCCTATGGCCGCAAGGTTTTGCAGGCGGCTGTTTAAGGTTGAAGTTCCTCCGTTGAGGAACTCTGGTTTGTTTGGGGTGAAGCTGGTTTGCTGTGTTTTCCCGCCCCTCGAATTTTGACACTGCTTTGACACTGTCCCTAAGGTCAATTGCTGCGGTGTCCGTCCATGAACGGAAGAGAAAATAGGATTTTTGTACTTGCCGTAAAATCCATTTCTCTGAGTTCATGGACGGACACAGCACCCACCCCTCCTTTGTTTGTACTGCTTGTTTATGAACTGAGGCTGCAGAACTGAGAATGGGGGATGTACCCGGGGGATCCACCCCCTTGGATGTACTGTAATGTGTGGAGTGTTTTAACACTTAACATGCTGTTTTTCTGACTAGTCAATCTCCTAAAAGGGAGGATAATACCCTAAGGTCAATTGCTGCTGTGTCCGTCCATGAACTCAGAGAAATGGATTTTACGGTGAGTACAAAAATCCTATTTTTCCAGCACTGCCTTAACCCTCTTGGGCACGGTGTGTGTGTGTATATATATATGTGTGTGTGTGTGTATATATATATTTATATTTATATTTATATATATATATTTATATATATATATATATATATATATATATATATATATATATATATATATATATATATATATATATATATAAATATAAAGTTTTATTTCTACTTTATGTAAAGAAAACAGACTATGATTAAGCACTTCCATCTTGACTTCTTATGAAGGTTTGTGTACTGGCATTACATTTGGCCAAGGAGCTGTGCCAGGCTGATGAAGACGGAGACCAGTGGCTACAAGTGACCAGAAAGTTACCCATGCTGCCCATGCTCTTCAGCGCACTGGAAGTCAGCCTGCGTGTCAAACAGAACCTCCACTTCTGTGAAGCGGCACTTCATCTTTTGTTCACTTTGGCTAAAACTCACCAGGTCAGTTTTTTTTTTTTTTTTTACAGTTGCCCTCTTTACAGGTATAGGCATTTGTATCACATGGTATCCTTTATGAAGTTTAACTCTGAACAAATGGTACTTTTTAGATCTGTTACATGATCAAGGTATTTTGTTGCAGTATTAGAACTATTTACAGCCCTTAAATTGTCTAAAGCAGCAATACTTTAAAAGTGATGGGGGGGGGGGGGGCTGAGCCCTGCTGTCTGTGACACAGACAGCGAGGCTCCGGATCGAGCATGCACAAGTGCCCATATATAAAGCCGCTTTCTTTCAGAGCAGGTAAGTATAAAGCAGAGTGTAAATTGGTGAGTTTTGCATTTTTTGTGCAGCAGTACACTGTATTTGTGCAGTGGGTTTTCAAATGCAATTTTTGGGGGACAAAAATAAACTTTTTTGAATTTTAATGCAAAAAAAAATAACACAATACACAACCTATTTTTTTTGTAAATGTAAAAGATGAAGTTGCGTCGAGTAAATAGATACCAAACATGTCACACTTTAAAATTGTGCACGCCCATGCAACGGCGACAAACAACGATTTCAAAGATTTTACAGGTTTCCAGTTTAGATTTACACTGGCGATCTGGGGCTTGTGTCATTTTTCAACCTTACTAACTATGTAGCTCAAAGCTCCAAAACGCTCAACATCCAAAATCTCATGTATTCCAATGGTGACTTTATACATGTGAGTGCCCGAGTACATATAGCTCAATGGCTGATGCTCCAAAAAACGACAAGAGCTACTTTGAGGCAAAACTGGGCTTTTTTGGCCCCAAGGACTTGGATGGGAACACTTGAAAATGCACTAAACAAGTAAAACGCATGAAATACGCCTGAAAAATCAGTGTGTATATGCAGTAAAGCATGCTTGTTATACTTACTGTGGATCCTGTCTTCTCTGATCCTCCCATTCTTTCCACTGTCCCCAATAATTCTCCTGATAGAACAGAGGCTAGGGGACAAGCTGCAAATGCTCAGTTTGGTGTGTATTGCTAGAGAGTTTTTTTTTGCTTGTGAGAGTGCATGTGATCAGCACAGGGCCAATTGGCACTGACCAGATAGAGGGTCAGGGGTCATGCAGTCTCATAGGACAGTCAGAGCAGAATGAAAACTCCTCCAACAAACTTTAACCAGGCACTGATAAAAGTCGCAAGACTGCTATATACTGCTGATGAGAAAAGGTATTTAGCAGTTTATATTTGCTAAAATAATTGCATTTCCATGTTATGTGTACTGTGGGAGACCAGATATAGTGAATGCAGGGTCCTGGGTTTGGTAACACTTTACCATTTCACTTTGCAGTAAACTTTACATGTGGAACTTAAAGGGGGTGTAAAGGTACATTTTTCCCTAAATAGCTTCCTTTACCTTAGTGCAGTCTTCCTCCACTTACCTAATCCTTCCATTTTGCTTTTAAATGTCCTTATTTCTTCTGAGAAATCCTCACTTCCTGTTCTTCTGTCTGTAACTCAACACCGTAATGCAAGGCTTTCTCCCTGGTGTGGAGTGTCGTGCTCGCCCCCTCCCTTGGACTACAGGAGAGTCAGGACGCCCACTAACACACAGCTACTTTATCTGCAATGTAGAGAGCGTCCTGACTCACCTGTAGTCCAAGGGAGGGGGCGAGCACAACACTCCACACCAGGGAGAAAGCCTCTCATTACTGTGTGGAGTTACAGACAGAAGAACAGGAAGTGAGGATTTCTCAGAAGAAATAAGGACATTTAAAGCAAAATGGAAGGATGAGGTAAGTGAAGGAGGACTGCACTAATGCCGCGTACACACGGTCGTTTTTTGTGATGAAATAAATCATGAAAAAAAACTGCGTTTTTCTAACTTCATCAAAAAAAACGGCGTTGCCCACACACCATCGTTTTCTCAAAATGCTCTAGCAAAGCGCGGTTACGTACAACACGTACGACGGCACTCTGTTCCATTCAAGCTCCCGTCTCATAACTTGCTTCTGAGCATGTGCAGGTTTAAAACGTCGTTTTAGCCCACACACGATCATTTTTTATGGTACAAAAAACGACATTTTGAAAAACGACATCAAAAATTGAAGCATGTTCGATTTTTTTTTTTTGGTCGTTTTTTAGAAGACAAAAGACCATGTGAAGCCCACACACAATCATTTTAAATGACATTTTTAAAAACGTTGTTTTATTTCATCACAAAAAACTACCGTGTGTATGCGGCATTAGGTAAAGGAAGCTATTTAGGGAGAAAATTTACCTTTTACAACCCCTTTAAAATATGTGCTTGCTGAAAAACTTCTACAGTTTTTTCTTTCAGACACTTATCGGAGCTAAGAAAATAAAGGGGGTAGTATTTATCTAACTATGGGAGAATGTAGCAGAAAACATCTGGAGTTAACTTATTTTATTGCTGTATTTTTCTACACACAACTAAATTCTGAAATGGCCAATAACTTAAAAGTGCTCAGCTGCACAGTATTAGCCCCTTTAAATTCATAACGGTCCCTCACATTGGACCCAATACCTGATATTTGCATATTTTCTGCTGTCAGTACAAGCCTGTGTTCCATAGATCAGACTCTCTACTCCTAAACTGCAGATGAATTTGTTGTCTTCTGGGCTGAGCTGTCACGTGGTTCTGGAGACATTCCTTGAAGTCCCTATGCAGGTGTTGAATGGATGAAAGCTGAATGAACAAGCAAGTGTGGGAGAGCCATGGAAATAGTCTGATATTTCTGCCATATTTGAATTACAGGGGGCAGCAGCCATAGCTGGATCTGGCATCACGCAGAGCGTGTGTCTGCCTCTGCTGAACGTCTACCAGATGACTTCCAATGGAGGGAGCACGGTGAGGAATGGACTGTTTTTATCCTTTGTCTTATTTTTGGATGTGATGTGTGCCTAATTGTATCTGTTTAACGTGGCAATATAAAAATGCTAACAAGTTTGGGAATGCTGAATGTTACTTGGATGTAACATTTCTAAAATACTTTCCAGGAAAATTAGAAAAAGTTTAGTGTAGACAAGACATGTTCCAACTGTTGAGTGCTTGTAGCCTTTACTGTGGCATTCCTACATTACAGTTGGCACCACTGCAAGCCTAATTCCTGTAGAATGGAGCAACATTTGAAATAGCATTAGTATTTCATAGCAGTTACTGCTGTTAGACCCTGTCTGCCTTTTATGTTCCATTGTGATTTATCAATTCAAGTCAAATTGTGTTCTCCTATTTCTACATCTCCCAGTTAGAACTTATTCATTCTGGTATAACTTGGATTATGTCTCGCTGTATCCCCAAAAAAACAATAAAAATGTCTTCTTGTTCCAGCTCACATCCTGGCCTCCACATTTGGTAATTCACTGCAGGTCTCTAACCTTGTGTTGCCTGCCAGAGCCTCTCTGGGCTGAGTATCTGTGCTGCCTGACTTTGCCCTCCCCACCCCCCTTCCCCTGCATCTTTCTGTCCTGTGTCCCCAATTGCTTTGTACCGCTGCCCTCGGTTCACTTTGTGGGTTCCTGGCAA
Organism: Rana temporaria; assembly: GCF_905171775.1. Lineage (NCBI taxonomy): Eukaryota > Metazoa > Chordata > Amphibia > Anura > Ranidae > Rana > Rana temporaria. The sequence continues at coordinate 143,565,205 of NC_053497.1, read as the reverse complement.
TCTCCATGCTCCCTCTTGCTATTCATTCCTATAGACTTGTAAATGCATATTTTAGTTTTTTTTAAGCTTGCTATACTGAAGCATTGTGATATTTGATGTGGTGGAGAGGGGTGCTGAACCAATAAAACCCACACTGATGTGAGCTAGGACTTCATGTATTAGTGAGGTGGCAGATGGGTAAAAGTAAACTATATTAGGGATGTATTTAATGTAAAATAATGATTGACCATTATCAGCTGAATTCAGCTTTCCCCTCACTCATTGAAAGAAACCCTTCCTAATGTTAGGACCCTTTCACACGGATCAGTTTTTGATGTGTTGTTGGTGTTTAAAAAAAAATAAACTAAAATGCATGAAATATGTTTTCCTTTAAATCCTGTGCAACTCTTCACACCAATGTGCTGCTGGTGTGGTGCATTTTTAAAAGTCCTGCATGCTGCAATTTTGGTGCATGTTTAACAAGTGCACCAACAATGCACCTCCCATTGAAATAATTGGAAAAGGCATCAAAAATGCACTGCAATTTTTGGTGTACTTTTGGAGTCAAACGTCCATGTTTGACACGTGCACAATTGGAGTCGGGCAACCAGAAAACGCACAAAAAACACGCATGCGTTTTGACCGTGTTTTTTCAACAGAGTGCGACGGGACCCGTAAGCTGTTTTTTAATATTTCTTCTTTTCAAAGGTGCAGACCCCGCTCTCATCCCGTAAAATTCTGGATGCTCCATCATGGCCTGGTGTGTACAGATTGGCCATAACACTGATGGAGAGGCTACTGAAGACTTTGAGATACAACTTCCTAACCGAGGCCTTAGACTTTGTAGGCGTTCATCAAGAGAGGATATTACAGGTAATATTAGGGCTTCATGAGACCAGACATTTAAAAGAAGTAAGCAGTGGCAGCTTAAAGTGATTGTAAAGTCTTGTCTTTTAATAAAATATAATAACCTTTTTTATATTTTCCTCCTCTTCCTGGGTCCCTGTTCGCTGCTCCTGGCCCCTCCCTCCTGTCGAGTGCCCCCACAGCAAGCAGCTTGCTGTAGGGCCACCGAGCTGCAGCTTCGTGTGTCCATTCTGCCCCTCTCTCGCTCCTAATTGGCTAACTGACTTTGAAAGCAGTGAGAGTCCCGGATGGCCGAAGGACTCGTGGACATTGCTGGAGAGAGATGGGACTCGGGTAAATATTAGGGGTGCTGAGGAGAAGTGCATAGACTGCATTAAGATAAAAAAAACCTTCTAACTTTACAACTTCTTTAAGGTAGACAGTCCAAGGCTGTCATCCTTATCCTTTCATCTCTATATAGTAAGGCACTATATGACACAACATACCCATTAATAGTTAAAGGGTCACTAAAGGAATTTTTTTTTTTTTTTTAGCTAAATAGCTTCCTTTACCTTACTGCAGTACTGGTTTCATGTCCTCATTGTTCGTTTTTGCTTTGAAGTAGCTGTAATTCTGCTGTGATCTCCACACTTCCTGGTTGCCTGTTTCCTTATAACCATCGTACTGGGAGATTTTCACGGTGGTCTAAGCTGTCATTACTGTGTGTCTAAAACTCCTCAGAACCAATCGGATTCATTTTAAAAACAAAACACTGCCCTGGATTTGTTTGTTTATGTTCTGTGAGTCTTCCCGACTCACCTCTCACCCGCAACTTCATGTATGTACCTTTAAAACCGAAAGTGAAACTAGAGGCACATTATATGATAGATTAAATTCAATTTTTAATCATTTTTAAAAGGAATCAGTTAACTTCTATGTCTCTATACCCAATAAACAGTCATTTCAGCAAAAAAAATGTTTCCTTTAGTGACCCTTTAATGTGGAGTTCCACCCATTTTTTTATGTTTGTCTGTGCTGCATGCTCTAATCTCATAGTGTTCAGAATGGACAATTTTTATTTAATTTGTTGCTTGTAAATACCTTTATTTTGTATTCCTTCATTACTTCCTCCTCCTTATTTGCCTAGGCTATTTGCAAGGGTTTCTGGGATAGGCATCATGTTTCCCAGTAGTCCTTGCAAACCTGACTGAAACCTATTACATTGCTTGTGCACTGAGCATGTGCGAGATATGCAAAGCTGAAATCCAGGAAGTCATACAGTCTGGCTTCATGATGCCCACACTTAAGATAGCCATGGTCTATTTCTAGATTATAAACTATCTAAATGCTGTAACAACCTAACAAAACGGACCATAGTTTACAGACTAACTTTACTAGAATACATTAAGCTTGTGTATTACAGGTGAATTTATATTTAAAAAGTGAAATTGTGGGTGGAACTCCCCTTTAATTATTTTTTTAAGCCTACTTCCTCTGTTTTTTTGGGGGGTTTAAATGTAGTGAGAAAAGTTACAAACATTGTCCACTCTTGTTTTATTTACCTTATTGGGAAGATTTTGCCCTACTTTCTGTGCCTGTTATACCTATCTACTTTGTCAGAAATTCTAACCCTCCCCCACTTTACTGTTACACCTTTCAGCAAGTAATGGAGACATAGCATGACAGAGGCTCTAACTCTGGCTACAGCCACTTTATCCAAAACAAAATAAAAGCTTGGCTGGAGCTGGGTTTTAAAATGTAATTTCACATGCATGCAACCTTCAGGCTGTTGAATGAACTGTGGCAGGGAGAAAAGGGGGCTGAATTCCCCTTAACTATATGAAGGTTCCATCCATAAGTGAATGTCGCTCCTGGGTGGACTGCTTCTTTAGATTATACATTGATTTTATTGGTGTGCAGTCTGCTGTTTGTTCAATTTGCTATGAAAACATTTGAATGTAGAGAACAGTGTTTACATTTGTCAAGACGATAAAGGTATGGGCAAGTGTGCCCCTATAGTGCCATTTACAGTCCCTTGAAAAAGTATTCATACTCCTTGAAATTTTTCACATTTTGTCATGTTACAACTAAAAACGTAAATGTATTTTATTGAGATTTTATGTGATCGATCAGCACAAAGTGGCAACCAACCAACCAAGACATGGCCGTCCACCTAAACTGACAGGCTGGGCAAGTAGCGCATTAATCAGAGAAGCAGCCAAGAGGCCCATGGCAACTCTAGAGGAGCTGCAGAGATCCACAGCTCAGGTGGGAGAATCTGTCCACAAGACAACTATTAGCCGTGCACTCTACAAATCTGGCCTTTATGGAAGAGTGACAAGAAGAAAGCCATTGTTGAAGGAAAGTCATAAGAAGTCCTGTTTGCAGTTTGCGAGAAGCCATGTGGGGGACACAGCAAACATGTGGAAGAAGGTGCTCTGGTCAGATGAGACCAAAATTGAACTTTTTGGCCTAAAAGCAAAATGCTATGTGTGTCAGAAAACTAACATTGCACATCACCATGAACACACCATCCCCACCGTGAAACATGGTGGTGGCAGCATCATGTTGTGGGGATGCTTTTCTTCAGCAGGGACAGGGAAGCTGGTCAGAGTTGATGAGAAGATGAATGGAGCCAAATACAGGGCAATCTTAGAAGGAAACCTGTCTGCAAAAGACTTGAAACTGGGGTGGAGGTTCACCTTCCAGCAGGACAATAACCCTAAACATACAGCCAGAGTTACAATGGAATGGTTTAGATCAAAGCATATTTGTGTTTTGGAATGGCCCAGTCACAGTCCAGACCTAAATGCAATTTGGAATCTGTGGCAAGACTTGACATTTTCTGTTCACAGACACTCTCCATCCAATCTGACAGAACTTGAGCAATTTTCCAAAGAAGAATGGGCAAAAATGTCCCTCTCTAGATGTGCAAAGCTGGTAGAGACATCCCCAAAAAGACTTGCAGCTGTAATTGCAGAGAAAGGTGGTTCTACAAAGTGTTGACTCCAAATGTACTGAATACAAATGTACACCACACTATTCACATATTTGTAAAACATTTGGAAAACCATTTATAATTTTCCTTTCACTTCACAATTTTGTGCCACTTTGTGTTGATCTATCACATACAATTCCAATAAAATACATTTACAGTTTCGGTTGTAACATGACACAATGTGGAAAATTTCAAGAGGTATGAATACTTTGCCAAGGCACTGTACGTCCATTCCACAAAGTATATTCTTGCCCTTTAGATTTTCTTCTCTATGCTTGATTGTGTATTGGTGTCCTACTCACACTTGGTGTTTCCCCAGTGCCTGGGCGCGGTGCGCACTGTGCAGAACTTGGCCTGTCTGGAGGAGGCTGACCACAGTGTAGGTTTTCTGCTGCAGCTGTCCAATTTCATCAAAGAATGGCATTTCCACTTACCGCAGTTTATGAAGGATATTCAGGTGAGGAAACGTATGAATCCTGTTCACTATTGCAGCAGCGTGTGGTAACCCGGCGGCATTCAGATATTCAGTGCACTGAGGCAATTGAGAGCTTATTTCAATAATAAATTAAGTTTATAATTCCTTTCTTTTATTGTAGGTCAGTTTATGCTATCTGTGCCAGTCTTGCACATCCCTTTTGTACAGCCGAAAGATGCTGCAACATTATTTACAGGTGAGTATCCTAGCACATGTCTAGATCAGCATTTGAGGACCTTCTAAATCTAAAGGAAATCTTCTGTCTTCAGATAAAAAGTGGGGAAGCAGTGACATCAGGCACAGCCTCTCGAGGTCAGCGCACACCACAGACTCCTTCCGTACAGCCGACACCGGAGAGTGAGGCCCTGGAGCTAAGAGTATTGCGTTCTGTTCAGTTCAGCCTCCTGAAGATCCTGAGCAAGACCCTGTCTACATTGCGAGCTTTCACACCGGATCTCAGCCAGATCCTGCAGGTCAGGGATATTCAAGGAGGAAAAGTTTAGCCCTCAAATCAGGATTAATAGTTATTGTGAAATTGTAGGGGGTTATTTTAATAATTGTTGGTTTGGTTGAGTGTTGAACATTAAAGTGTTGAGTCAAACTGTTATCTTCTAGTTCTGGTTGGAGTGGGAAAGAGTTACAATACTTGGTCTAATTTCTATTGCTATCTGTGTTTCCGCTAAGAAATCATTACACTAGAAACGTGGCAGATTTTGGCCTTCCTCCCTGTAGCCCAAACTAGGTTTTGCCTAGAGTGGCTCATTGGGTTATTGTTATCTTGTGTTGTTTTATCAAAGTGGCCTGTAATAAATACCTAGTATTATCTGTTCCCAGCCTCTGGACCTCTCACAATATCAGATGCTATTAGCCCTGAACTTCACTACCCCAGCTTTTGATGCAGATGTGGCGCCTTCATTCGGGACCTTCCTGGCTACTGTCAATGTGATGCTGAACATGCTGGGAGAGGTGAGCCATCACAAGCGTTTTATACTTTTCTCTGTAACTGCACTATTGTGGCAATTGTGACAAATGTCATCTCTTTGCAGATGGATAAGAAGAAAGATCCACCCTTTCCATCTGCACCTTTTCCCAGCCTATCAGAAGAAAGCAAGAACCTCAGGTGAGCGCCAAGAACAAAACAGAGTTTGGAAATTCATGAGACCTTTATTTTCTTTGCATGTCCCCCTCAGATCTACAGCGACTGCACTTTCAGTGGACTTTCAAGTGCACTTGAAGTGCAAAGTGGATTTGCCCTTAATAAATAAACCCCCTTGTGCAAAGTCAATAAGACTTCGTATTTGCTGCAAATTTTGAATAGGTTTTTGACTCTTTGCTTCATGATGTGAACTAATATTCAGCCTCGAGCCTGCAAATATTTAATACATTTACACACACTGTAAACAGTAGTAGTGCCTTCTGGGACCACTTCTTAAAAAAAGAAGCAACATGCTCTCAGAAACGTGTCTCAATGGTTAGAACCATTACAGGTTCTGTCTGCAGAAGTCTTGACAAGTTTCCATAAAAATAAAAAAAAATGACCTTTTTAAAATAAAGGACATCAACCCCTAAGCTGGCTGAAGCCATCTTTTTGTTTAATTTTGCTTGTTGTTTCCACCAGGCCTCTACTGCTATTTATCATTGAGAACTGTTTCTACCTGTTGATATCACAAGCCTTGCGTTATCTTCGTGATCCGTCAGTCCACCCCAGAGACAAACAACGCATGAAGCAGGAGCTCGCCTCTGAACTGGTATGCATAGTACATCGTTTTTTTTATATATAATTGGATATTTGGGAAGCCTTTGTTTGACATACAGATAAGTTTAGTGTTTCTATGTAATCATCAGCTTCTCAATAGCACTGCAGCTAGCTAAATTCAATTTACCAACCAATAGATCTGCATTCCACCCTTCCATGTTATTGCACTGAACTCTATGTACTAACATTTCTGCTTTTCCAAAACAATTTACATAAAACCGTCCTTGTGTTAACAATCTGAAACTGCACTTGCAGCAAGCAACACATGAGGTAAAACACAACTTACAGAACTATCTATAAATCAATTTTAGGGCTCCAAACCTGCTCCCAGTCTGAAAATGGTTTACATTTCTTCTTCAAGGAATTCCAGAAGTTTTTTTGGCGTAGAGGGGACGGGTCAGAACATTTGTCTGGATTTTAGTTCTGGTTTTGGGGACATTTCCTCATAAACAACAAAACCAGACAGACTGGTCTGACCCCTTTCCCCAGTATATTTATTGCAGTTTGTCCTAGTGCCTACACTAGTGTGAGTCTGCCCATTCTGTAAATACATCAGAAAAAGAAAATGTGCACTATTTATATTAAACATTAATATAATATCGTTTTTGCTGTAGTGTCAATTTTAGAAACTGGGAAGCTGAACAGTATATTCAGGAGAGATAAGTACAGCTGTTTTCCCCAACCCCTTAGTTACAAATGGTAAAGTAGAACTATAGGCAGAACTTTTTTTTTATCATTTTGGATAAGGGATGGTTATAACCAATGTAAAACATTTTCACCATCTGTGTCCCATCTTAGGCCTTGTACGCACAATCAGTCCAAACTGATAAAAACGGACTGATGGTCTGATGGACTGATGTGCGTACACACCATCAGTTCAAAAACTGATCGAGTCAAACGCGGTGACGTAAAACACAATGACGTGCTGAAAAAAACCGAAGTTCAATGCTTCCAAGCATGCGTCGACTTGATTCTGAGCATGCGCGGGTTTTGAACCGATGCTTTTGCGTACTAACCATCGGTTTTGACCGATCGGTCAGGCGTCCATCAGTCCCATTTTAAAGCAAGTTCTAAAACTTTGGTCTGAAGGACAAAAGTCCGATGGGGGCATACACACAGTAGGTTTGGACTGATGAAACTGAACTTCAGTCCGTTTTCATCAGTTTGGACTGATCGTGTGTACAAGGCCTTAGAGATGTCTCAAAGCAAAACAGGAAGTGAGAGGAAATCCCTGCATATTAAAGGTTTATGGTTAAAAATCAATAAATAACAAACCTCATACTTGCCTCCACTGTGCAGTTTTGCAGAGTGGCCCCGATCGTTCTCTTCTGGGGTCCCACAGCGACTCTCGCGGCTTCTCACCACAGTAGCTAACCCCCTCTGGGAAGCTTTCTCCTGAGGGGGTTACCTTGCAGGCGCGCTCCCGTGTCATACACTCGGCGTACATAGCTGTACATAGTGTATGACTCGGCCCTGCCCCCCCCCATCCTCTCCCCGCTGGCCGCGTCATTGGACTCGATGTTCGCCATCGGTCTGCAATTTTGGTGAGGAGAGGCAGAACAGGGAGATGCCTGTGTAAAAAAAGGCATTTCCCTGTTCTACCTTGCAACATGACAGGAATCTACTGCTCCCTGTCATCGGGAGCAGTGATCTCTGTCATGTTCTAGTGAGATTAGCCCCCCCTACAGTTAGAATCACTCCCTAGGACACACTTAACCCCTTGATCGCCCCTTCCCTGCCAGTGTCATTTATACAGTAATCAGTGGCTATTTGTAGCTGTATAAATGACAATGGTCCTAAAATAGTCTCAAGTTGCTTTTTTTTTTTTCTAAATTGTCGAAATTTTTTGTTTATAGTGCAAAAAAATAAAAACCGCAGAGGTGATCAAATACCACCAAAAGAAAGCTCTATTTGTGGGGAAAAAAGGACATCAATTTTGTTTGGATACAACTTCGCACGACCGCGCAATTGTCAGCTAAAGCGACGCAATGCCGAATTGCAAAAAATGCTCCGGTCAGGAAGGGGGTAAAATCTTCTGGGGCTGAAGTGGTAGCAGGGACACAGACAGGAATAAAAACCTGACAGGGGTTCTACAGTGCCTTGCGAAAGTATTCGGCCCCCTTGAACTTTGCGACCTTTTGCCACATTTCAGGCTTCAAACATAAAGATATAAAACTGTAATTTTTTTGGAAGAATCAACAACAAGTGGGACACAATCATGAAGTGGAACGAAATTTATTGGATATTTCAAACATTAACAAATAAAAAACTGAAAAATTGGGTGTGCAAAATTATTCAGCCCCCTTAAGTTAATACTTTGTAGCGCCACCTTTTGCTGCGATTACAGCTGTAAGTCGCTTGGGGTATGTCTCTATCAGTTTTGTACATCGAGAGACTGAAATTTTTGCCCATTCCTCCTTGCAAAACAGCTCTAGCTCAGTGAGGTTGGATGGAGAGCGTTTGTGAACAGCAGTTTTCAGTTCTTTCCACAGATTCCCGATTGGATTCGGGTCTGGACTTTGACTTGGCCATTCTAACACCTGGATATGTTTATTTGTGAACCATTCCATTGTAGATTTTGCTTTATGTTTTGGATCATTGTCTTGTTGAAAGACAAATCTCCGTCCCAGTCTCAGGTCTTTTGCAGACTCCATCAGGTTTTCTTGCAGAATGGCCCTGTGTTTGGCTCCATCCATCTTCCCATCAATTTTAACCATCTTCCCTGTCCCTGCTGAAGAAAAGCAGGCCCAAACCATGATGCTGCCACCACCATGTTTGACAGTGGGGATGGTGTGTTCAGGGTGATGAGCTGTGTTGCTTTTACGCCAAATGTAACGTTTTGCATTGTTGCCAAAAAGTTCGATTTTGGTTTCATCTGACCAGAGCACCTTCTTCCACATGTTTGGTGTGTCTCCCAGGTGGCTTGTGGCAAACTTTAATCGACACTTTTTATGGATATCTTTAAGAAATGTCTTTCTTCTTGCCACTCTTCCATAAAGGCCAGATTTGTGCAGTATACAACTGATTGTTGTCCTATGGACAGAGTCTCCCACCTCAGCTGTAGATCTCTGCAGTTCATCCAGAGTGATCATGGGCCTCTTGGCTGCATCTCTGATCAGTCTTCTCCTTGTATGAGCTGAAAGTTTAGAGGGACGGCCAGATCTTCGTAGATTTGCAGTGGTCTGATACTCCTTCCATTTCAATATTATCGCTTGCACAGTGCTCCTTGGGATGTTTAAAGCTTGGAAAATCTTTTTGTATCCAAATCCGGCTTTAAACTTCTCCACAACAGTATCTCGGACCTGCCTGGTGTGTTCCTTGTTCTTCATGATGCTCTCTGCGCTTTAAACGGACCTCCTGAGACTATCACAGTGCAGGTGCATTTATACGGAGACTTGATTACACACAGGTGGATTCTATTTATCAACATTAGTTATTTAGGTCCACATTGGATCATTCAGAGATCCTCACTGAACTTCTGGAGAGAGTTTGCTGCACTGAAAGTAAAGGGGCTGAATAATTTTGCACGCCTAATTTTTCAGTTTTTTGTTTGTTAAAAAAGTTTGAAATATCCAATAAATTTCGTTCCACTTCATGATTGTGTCCCACTTGTTGTTGATTCTTCAAAAAAAATTACAGTTTTATATCTTTATGTTTGAAGCCTGAAATGTGGCAAAAGGTCGCAAAGTTCAAGGGGGCCGAATACTTTCGCAAGGCACTGTAATTCCTATCCAAAACGAAAAAAAAAATGTTTTTGCAATCTTGACCTGCATTAGTAAAACTGTACATATAATCTACTTTGTATATCCAGGAGGACAAATTCATCTTTCTTTTGGTGGTAAATGGCAATTGATATTGCTCTCTTTTTTTTTATATTATTATAAAAGGAAAACTGATTGAAAATAGTAAATTTGTTTTTAAATTTAGCTTATATATTTTTTGTTACTGTCATAACCTACCACCAAAGAACAACTCTAAAAAATGATCTTGCTTCAGACGATTGCAGCGATACCACATGTCTGTTGTTTTACCTGTTGTACACCCCAGAAACAATGCTGCTTTCTTTAAATATATATCTAAAATATACTGATACCAATTAAAAAAAAAAATCCTATCCCAAATATACTAACATTTGATTCTTACCCCTGTCACTGACCTAGATCTAGCTATTAAAAAAAATAATAATAATGTTTTACACACATTTGTTTACATAAGGTGCAAAATATACCTAGGGGAGATTTACTTTAACCGGAGAGTATAGAATATGGTGCAGATGTGCATAGTAACCAATCAGCTTCCAGGTTTTATTTCCAAGGCTTCATGAAATTCTAATGAAATTAGAAGCTGATTGGCTGGCTGCCATGCAAAGCTGCACCAAATTCTGAGTGCTTCAGTTTTAATCCCTCATGTATATTTCTCTCAATTCACAAGAGAAAGAAAACACGTGGGGTTGGCTGCACAGTGACTTTTGAGGCAATCACAGTAATTGGGGGACCGGAGTGAAAGCCTGGTCTCTGTGCTGTGCGCTCCCAGGATAAAGACAGGTACACATATATGCGGCCTCATGGATAAAGACCTACTTCCTTGAGACTGCATATCTGCATACTGTTGATGGGAAGGGGTTAATATCACCTAAACCTGACTTCACGTCCTGTACATCCCCCTAACAGCAGTCCATGCCCCAGTCATTGTGTGTAAAGCTCTTAGAATATGGATCTCTAATCATCCATTCTTTTATGTCTCATTTCAGAGCACTCTGGTCTCCAGCCTATCACGGTACATGCGACGCGGGGTCTCTTCCTCTCCTGCAGCTGGCCACTTGCCTTCCCCACAGTTAAAAGTCGGAGCATCCTTAAAGGTAGCTCCTGAAGCCCAGGAGCCAATAATCCAGCTGGTCCAAGCGTTTATACGACATGTACAGAGATAGGAACTATTGGGGACTGATTGAAGAATGTACATAATCTCATTGACCCAGTCCATGGACCACAACCAACCATTAGACTGCTACCACCAAGAGACCACCGACCATTGTTTTGTTTCAGGCTTATTAGCCAAGAAGACCATAAAGCATCTTTGTAAAGGCCAGTGCCTATCACACACATTCATCATGTATTCATCTGTGAGTATACAAGCATAGGCAGTGCAGAATTAAGTAACAGCAACCAATCTGATTTTACTAACTGTAGTCAGAGATGGAGGAGTAAATGGTTTGGTTGCTGTGGATGATGTGTTGCACGGCCCTTACTGAAAACTCACATTTTGGAAGATGAGACAAAACTGCCTCATGGAACAGCCAGTGACTGCACTTGGTGTCATTGCATGCAGAGCTTGACACTACCATGCCAGTGTGCCCTTCATTTTTCTTTTTGTATGATGGTTTGTTTTTTTTGCCCTTGAAGACGACTTGTATTTTTGACATCCTATTTATACTGAAAGTAAAAGAAACTTGATAACATGTTGCATTCTGAGCAGTCTTTGCTGAGGGAAAAGTCACACAGGCCTGTTTTGCAGGAATGACTTAATTTATTAATATATCTAATCAAACACAGACAGTAAATGCAGACAGGCAATAACACACAAGGATAAAAGAAAAATGACATATGTGTGAAGCAGTGGGCCTTTTGGTTTACCTGCACCTTGTTTGAAAACTCAGGAACATAACAGCAGACCCAGAAATGCTGAAAAGAGTCTGGCCTTGTGGGGGGTGGGGGGGATGGGTGACGGTACAGTAGCCATTTTGTCTTGCAGTATCAAAGCACTTTGCAGCACTGGAGACCAGTGTAGGAAGATAATAAAGTACAACTCAACCGACAATAGTGGGTCTTCTCACTAAGTGTTTGTGAAGGAAGAACTGTCCAATAAGATTCTGACATCGTTCTTGAGAATGGGATATTGAAAAGAGGAATATGACTGCTACTGGCAACACGATTTGTTCAAAAACAAACTATTTTAATGTAAAGGTAAATGCATTGTTTGTTCCTCCCAGGCAGAGTAGTAGATACTACGTGTCTTTGGACTAAAGATTCCAGTCTAAACAGCCTTGTTCCTATAATAGGACATATAAACCATGAAAGGAAATTATAGCATGTTTAATCTCTTTGAAACTGATTTTAGGAGCACTTTAACGAGGACCTGTCATTTTGCAAGGATACTACTGAAAAAAAGGTATGCTAGTCACTGGGCTGAGGTGTCTTCTGTTTTCATTTCTCCCAGTAATATGTAGAGGTAATGCCTTACTTAGGGAGGGGAGTGTTAACTGAGCCCAGTGAAGCTGTGTTCACTCTGAAGACCCAATCAAGTGCAGATGAATTTCGAAAAAAAAATATTTCATAGTTTATTCAGACTATGGTAAAAAAAAATAAAGAAGAAAAAATATTCAGAGGAATAAAAGCTGCTTTACCCCACTTTCCAAAAAGCAAAGCTCCTATTGGTTTATAGGAACAGATAATTGACGGCTCCTGATTCAGTTATGAGTGCAGTGTCCACTATGCAATATTGGAGGATTGCCAAACTATCCATGCAGCACAGATATTGCCTCATGTTTGTCACAGGAAGGTACAGTTGCAGCAAGTCTGATAGAGAGGGCAGTAAGGAAAAGTTAAATGACTTTTGCTAGAAGAACATGTTCCATTATACTAGAAAAGTATGCACAAAGACCATGGATAAATACTAGATTTTTTTACTTTGATGACCAAGTCTGTTTAATAAAAATCACAAGGGGGAAATAACGAGTGGCACAGGCATGAAGTCTGTGCTAAGAAGAAAAAAGCGGTGCCTTCTAAGCGTAGCAGTGTAAATATTTTAATAAAAGGTTGCAAAGTACATAAGAGATAAACTTACAAAAGGGATAAATAATGGGCTTATCTGAATAACTCTTCATCCGCCATGTCCCGGGGGCTGCTAGTGCTACTAGAGCCCTGATGTAGAAGGACGGTATCTCTATGTCTCCTCTCCTCTGTCGGCAGCGGTGGAGAAACCAGGTGCTCTCAGCTGGCGGAGACGGAGGACAGTGTTCCCTGAAGCACAGCGGCAGATGTTGTCACTTCCGGGTGTGAGGTCAGTGGGGAGGTGCGCGCGTTCGAAGTATGCGTGATTCTTCCTCTGTCAATCAAGTAGGAACGCCCAGTCCCGCAGCCCATACCCGGAAGCGGCGGAGAAGATCGCTCTCTAAAACGGTAAGTACAGCTTTGATTTAAAAAAAAACTACCCGATTCCCCTAGACAAAATGAGCCTCAATCTAATGTTAAAAATTAACTTTTCAGGTGAACCTCCACTTTAACAGTATCTTAAAAACCAGTAAACTGGTGCAAATTGTTCCATTTTCTAGAGGGAAGGAGAATTTTACTGTGTAGGGTATGCGATATCTACTCATTGATCAGAATACTGGCCCAGCAATTCAGATATGGGGGAAAATCGAGGATGAGTGATGGTCTGGAACAAGTGGAGAATAATATTTCATCATGTACAGATTGACCACAACACTGATGGAGAGGCGGCTGAAGACTTTGAGATACAACTTCCTAACAGAGGCCTAAAGTCTGGTACACACGATCAGATTGTTGGCCAACCGAGCGTCTGATTTTTGTCTTCAGGGAGTGTGCCAGGATCTTGTCTTGCATACTAACGGTACACAATTGTCGGCCAACAAATACGAACGTAGTGACGTACTACAAGGAATTTCAGCTCTTGAGCGCCACCCTTCGGGCCCCTTCTGCTAATTTCATGTTTGTTGAGCATTGATTCAGAGCATGCGTGTTTTCTTTCTCGTACATCACGGGACACAGAGCGGCATATTCATTACTATGTGGGTTATATGGAGTACCTTCAGGTGAATGACACTGGCAATCTCAAACAGGAAGTGCCCCTCCCTATATAACCCCCTCCCATAGGAGGAGTACCTCAGTTTTTTCGCCAGTGTCTTAGGTGTTGGTCATGGTTTAGCTTACCTCCACATCCTTGGGATTAAGGTGGGCTAACCGGTTCTGTCCAAAGGCCTCAGTGCTAAAGTGGTCAGCAACCGGACCCCAAACCATTGGGGTATAGCCCATAATGCTTTCTGTTCAGAGAGCTGGACCCTGGGCCCAGAACTTAGAAACCTTTGGGGGCCTAATGTTTCTGTTGCCAGGGTGCTATATGGGCCCAGGACAGTGGCTCCTTCATAGGAACCCAGGGCCTGAAGGTCTAGACGCCACCCACGGAGATGGGGGAAGATTGGACCTCTTGCTGTGCAAAAGTCCTGCGGCATGGAGCAGGTAAGTATTGGGGGAGCTTGCGGAACTTGGTTCTTAGCAGGTTCCCTGCAGGGGGTGCACAGGGGGACATGCCTGGGTATGCTCTGCATTGGCAAGGAATCACTATGTCTATGACAGAGACAGGATGATTCAATCTTTTCCCCAGTAATATGTGACCTCCCTGGTAAGTGTTGCTTAGCTGGGCTGCTGGCGCTAGGTGTGGGATCTCTGTGAAGGGGAGCCTTTTTCCCATGCTAAAAAGGAGGTCTGTGACCTACCTAAAGGGCTTACCTGCCTGGGTGCCTGCGCTGCTCCGTCCTCCTCCATGTGTGATGGCCCCCGCCGACGGGCCGAGATATGAACGATTTTCCTGTGGGCGGCGAATCACAAATAAAGGAAGGGGAGGCCCTTCCATTAGCTGCCAAGAGCTCAGTGTCGTCCTGAGCTAGAGGAGAGGAGGACGCAGAGCGGAGCACGCCGAGGACACCCGGTGGCGAAAGGAAAGATTGCAGTCTTTTCTAAAGACTGTCAAACCTACAGATAGGTTTTTTTTTCCTTTTTTTCAGCAGATGGCTATTGGCAATACTTAGTGGGAGACAGAGTGGTTTCTTTTCCTCTTCAATATAAAAAAAAAGGGAAAAGAGAAGAAGGGAAAGAACTGCTGATCTCCCTTCTCAGTTTGGGCGTTAGTCTCTATCGCTCCCAAACCGACAGATCCCCTTAGCTACGTCTGTGGCTGGGTGATAGCAGGTGTACCTCGGTATTGTACCATGGCTTCTGGGTCAGAGGGTACAAAGGGTGGGGATTCCCCCGCAAAATCCGAGGGCTCAGACATGGCTATGCCGCTGCTCTCCCCACAGGACATATCAGGGCACGCCTTGATCGGACCTGGGGGATCTGGTGCTGAGGCTGATCCAGGTCAGTCCAACCCCGGCTTTGTCACTGAGAGGGTGCTTGCTGTTTCTTTAGGTGAACTAGAGAAAAGAATGGCAAAAAGGATAGCTAAGGCTATATCGGGTAGAAGGCGGACTAGGTCTCCGTCACCCGAGCAAGAACCCTCAGACACAGAGATCCTTTCCCTAGGGGAATTGGATAAACTTGACGCTTTGGACCAGGGTGGTTCAGAGATCGAGGATCTGGATACTGAGGAGTCTGGTTCAGCCTCCCAAGGGGAAAGTTTGTGGGTTCAGGCCTTAACGGACATGGTCCATGAGGCATTTAAGTTACCCATACCAGAACCTCAAGTATCGGCAGTTTCAGCTTTAGGCTCATTAAGAACGCCTCAAAGCAACGCAGTTTTTCCGGTCCATCCTCTACTCGAGGATGTCATGTTTCAGGATTGGATTAAGCCAGATAGAGTCTTTTTACCACCTAAAAAATTCTCTGTTTTATATCCTATGGAGGAGAAATTCTCCAAAAGGTGGGCGCCCCCGGCGGTGGACGCAGCCATCTCCTGTGTGAACAAATTTTTAACTTGTCCGGTGGAAAACGTACAGGTGTTTAAGGATCCGGTTGATAAACGCTTGGAAACATTACTTAAAGCCTCCTTTACTTCAGCAGGGGCGATAGTTCAGCCCGCTGTGGCTGCTATTGGAGTTACCCAAGCATTTTTAGATAAGACTAAGCAAATGCTTAAACTTATCCCTGCCCAGCAGGCAGAGGAATTTTCGGATATACCGAGGGCTATACGCTTTACGGTGGATACTATCAAGGACTCCATCCAGCAGGCATCACGTTTATCCTTATTTCTAATCCATATGAGAAGGCTCTTATGGTTGAAGAGTTGGGAAGCTGAGCCCCCATGCAAAAAACTCCTGGTAGGGTTTCCCTTCCATGGAGGACGACTCTTTGGAGAGGATCTGGATAGATATATTCAGACTATATCAAGCGGCAAAAGCACTCTCTTGCCAGTCAAGAAGAAAGCCCGAGGGCCCGCGTTTAAGCGCCAGCCCTCCCCGGGACAGGGGCCCTCTAATACCAGACAGTATCGACGGCCTCCTGCAAGATCAGGCTTTAACATTAAGCCACAGGGCCAAGCCACTGGGGGCAAGAAGCAGTGGTACCGCAAGCCTGCGAAGCCAGCCCCCAAGTCGGCCTTATGAAGGGGCGCCCCCACCCACGATGGTGGGGGGAAGGCTACGTCTCTTTGCAGAAGTTTGGGAGGCCAGCATTCCCGACTGCTGGGTACGGTCTTCCGTGGCCACGGGCTACAAACTAGAATTTTTAAAATTCCCTCCTCCTCATTACCAGGAGTCAAAAGTACCAGGCGACCCTGTGAAAGGAGCCGCGTTGATGGCGGCATTGAATCATCTGCTGTGCCAGAAGGTGATAGTAGAAGTACCAGTCCAGGAACAGGGATTGGGGTTCTACTCCAACCTGTTTATCATCCCAAAGCCCAACGGCGATGTCAGGCCAATTTTGGACTTAAAGGGAGTAAATGCGTACCTAAGGGTCCGCTCATTCCGGATGGAAACTAACAATTTTTCAGCCACATCAAGTATTTCTACGCTTCTCGGTGGCTCAGCGTCATTTCCAATTTGTGGCGCTCCCCTTCGGGTTGGCTACGGCCCCCCGGGTATTTACGAAGGTCCTAGCCCTAATCCTATCCAATCTAAGGACCCAAGGGGTCACGGTCCTGGCTTACCTGGACGACCTCTTGGTCGTAGACCACTCGTCTCCTGGCCTGGAACGAGCAGTCGCCCTCACGGTTCAGTACCTCGAGAGGTTCGGCTGGGTCCTAAATCGAGACAAATCAGCATTTCTGCCCACAAGGCAGCTGGAATATCTCGTCATGAGATTGGATACAGAACAACAGAAGGTGTTCCTACCTCTATCAAAGGTCAAGGCCATCAAAGAGCTAATACAAATAGTTCTAAGCAAGAGAAAGCCAACTGTTCGCCTATGTATGCGGCTACTAGGCAAGATGGTGGCCACATTCGAGGCGGTACCGTACGCTCAGAGCCACACTCGCATCCTGCAGGCAGCCATCCTGTCAGCATGGAGCAAGAGGCCTCAGGCCTTAGAGATTCCTTTGCCACTCTCACCAAGAGTCCGGCAAAGTCTATCTTGGTGGTTAAACCCTCAGAATCTCCTGAAGGGAAAGACTTTCAGTCCTGTGACCTGGAAGATAGTAACCACAGACGCCAGCCTGATGGGCTGGGGAGCAATTTTGGATGGTTGCACTCGCCAGGGCACTTGGGCAGCGGCAGAGAAGCAGTTGCCCATCAATATCTTGGAGCTCAGAGCTGCTCGATTAGCCCTCAGAGCTTGGACGTCCAAACTACAGGGGTTCCCGGTGAGAATACAATCGGACAATGCCACGGCGGTGGCATACATAAATCACTAAGGGGGAACCAAGAGTCAAGCCGCTCAGAAAGAAGTGAGCTTGATTTTCTTGTGGGCAGAAGCCCATGTACCCTGCATATCGGCTATATTCATTCCCGGAGTGGACAACCTACAGGCGGACTTCTTAAGTCGCCAGACTCTGTTGCCGGGGGAGTGGTCTCTGCATCCACAGGTCTTTCAGACACTCTGCCAGAAATGGGGAGTGCCGGACGTGGATATCATGGCATCGAGATTGAACAAGAAGCTAGACAGGTTCATGTCCCGCACAAGGGACCCCAGGGCCTGCGGAACCGATGCGTTGGTTTGCCCTTGGCATCAGTTCAAACTTCTTTATGCATTTCCCCCGCTCCAGTTACTACCCCGCCTGCTGCGCAGGATCAGGGTGGAGCACATACCAGTCATTCTGGTAGCTCCAGCATGGCCCAGAAGGGCATGGTATTCACTAATCCTAAGGATGGTAGTGGGAGACCCTTGGACTCTTCCTCTACGGCCAGACCTGCTATCGCAAGGTCCGATCCTCCACCCTGCCTTACGGCATCTAAATTTGACGGCCTGGAAGCTAAATCCCTGATTCTCAGGGGTAGAGGTCTGTCTCAGAAAGTAATCTCTACCCTAATCAGAGCCAGGAAACCGGTCTCTAGGGTGATTTATTACAGGGTCTGGAAGGCCTATGTAGGCTGGAGTCCAAGCTATGGCTTTCTCGTAAGTTTACCATCGATAGAGTATTAAGTTTTCTCCAGCTAGGAGTGGATAAAGGACTGGCATTAAGCACAATCAAGGGACAGATTTCAGCTTTGTCAGTATGGTTTCAGCGGCCGCTGGCCACCCACTCGCTGGTTAAGACCTTCATGCAAGGGGTCTTACGTATTAATCCTCCAGTTAAATCCCCGCTTTGTCCGTGGGATTTAAATCTTGTTCTGTCAAGTTTACAGAAACAACCTTTTGAGCCGTTGGCTGAAATTCCTTTGGTTTTACTGACAAGGAAGTTAGTATTTTTGGTCGCCATGGTTTCCGCCAGAAGAGTATCGGAACTGGCAGCCTTATCCTGTAAGGAACCATATCTTATTTTACATAAGGACAAGGTCGTTCTCCGCCCTCATCCTTCCTTCCTACCAAAGGTTATATCCAGTTTTCATCTAAACCAGGATTTGGTATTACCATCCTTCTTTCCGAAACCTACTTCCAGAAAGGAAGGGTTGTTGCATACCTTGGATATTGTCAGGGCCATGAAGGCCTATCTTAAAGCTACAGAGAAGATCCGGAAAACAGATGTGTTGTTCATTTTACCGGATGGGCCCAAGAAGGGGCAGGCAGCTGCAAAATCCACCATCTCGAGGTGGATTAAACAGTTAATCACTCAGGCCTACGGCTTTAAGGGGTTGCCTCCTCCGTTATCATTAAAGGCTCATTCTACTAGGGCCATGGGCGCCTCCTGGGCAGCACACCACCAGATCTCTATGGCTCAAGTTTGCAAGGCGGCAACCTGGTCTTCTGTCCACACGTTTACAAAATTCTACCAGTTGGACGTAAGAAGGAATACTGATACAGCCTTTGGGCAGGCAGTGCTGCAGGCTGCAGTTTGAGACCCTCGGATTCCGGGGGCTCCCTTTTGAGTAAAATTTAATATTTAAAATTATTTTTTCTCAACTAAGTTGGATTTATTATGATTTGAGTATATCTCTAAATTAAATCCTTTTGTCTTGGGAAGATTTCTCCCTCCCCTCATTGTAAGCATTGCTTTGGGACAACCCACATAGTAATGAATATGCCGCTCTGTGTCCCGTGATGTACGATAAAGAAAAAGAGATTTTTAATACAGCTTACCTGTAAAATCTTTTTCTTGGAGTACATCACGGGACACAGAGCTCCCACCCCCTCTTATGGGGACCATTTTGGGAGGCATACTGCTTGCTACAAAACTGAGGTACTCCTCCTATGGGAGGGGGTTATATAGGGAGGGGCACTTCCTGTTTGAGATTGCCAGTGTCCATCACCTGAAGGTACTCCATATAACCCACATAGTAATGAATATGCCGCTCTGTGTCCCGTGATGTACTCCAAGAAAAGGATTTTACAGGTAAGCTGTATTAAAAATCCCTTTTTTACTTTCAACTTTTGTGTGACAGCCTTGTGTACTGACCATCCAAAAATCTGACAACAGACCGTTGTCCGCAGTTTATGAAGGACATTCAGATGAGGAGACATGTAAATCCTGTTCACAAGTGCAGCACCATGTGGCACCTAGTCACATTCAGAGATTCAGAGCACTGAGACGATTGAGAACTTATTTAAATAAAGTTATTTTATATGAATTCCTTTTCCTTTTTTGAATTCCAGTTATACGGCGGCTGGTCCTCAAGCAGTTCAAGTGTTGTCTTCAGTCAAACTGTTTTCTTCTAATTCTGGTTGGAGTGGGAAAGAGTTACAATATTTGGTCTAATTTCTATTGCTATCTGTGTTTCCACTAGGAAATGGGACAGGATGTGAAAGGAAATCATCACAGTGTAAACGTGGCAGATACTTTGCTTTAATATAACATTACCGGGGTAGCGCAACCAATACAATCAATAATATATTAAATATAAAGTCCCAATTTTTTGTAAAATTTCCACCGTGCTGCGACTCAAAATGATGATAATTCAGTGACCACCATCTCTAGCTAAAATGACGGCTCACTTCCAATGACCCCACTACAGAGTCCCAATATGCCTGTAAGTGTGTCTCTCAGGATGCCACGGGGTTACTCCTCCTCATGGGATCTCAATCAGTCGTGTGTGGCCAAAAAATAATAGGGGAAACCATAGTGTTCTCTGCTATGAAAATGTATTATACAACCACATACAGGGATTAAAAATACTCACATAGATATGTGCAAAACATGCACATCATTAGCGCTCTATGCTGACAAGGAAAAATCGTCCTGAAACGCTGCTCCTCCCAACTTGATGTTTTTTCCTTGTATGTCAGTGTAGAGAGATGATGACGTGCATGTTTTTACATATCTATGTGAGTATTTTTAATCCATGTGTGCAGTTGTACAATACATTTTCATAGCAGAGAGCACTATGGTTTCCCCTGATTATTTTTGATTGAGATCTCAAGAGGAGGTCATTGTGGTCCAGGGACATCTTTTGGAGGAGTAACCCAGTGGCATCCCGAGAGCCACACTTTCAAGCGATTGGGACTCTGTAGTGGGGTTGTCATTTGGAGGTGATCAGTCATTCCAGCTACTATTATTTCGAACTCTCACTTTAAGTTGCACCACGGTGGAAATTTTACAAAAAATTGGGACTTTATATTTCATATATTATTGGTTGAGCTACACCGGTTATGTTATATTGAATTTGGTTTGAGAGTCACATGTGGACACACTGATAGGTGTTGACAGTAATCACAATTGGCCTCATACAAGGCGACTAATATTTTAATTGAACAGTGTTTATTTAATATTGCGCTGATCATATATTATACAACAAAAAAAACGCGCTAACACAACACAGTTTTTAGGCGGCGGCTAGCGTGCGATGACAGAAAAATAAAACAATATAAAAAAGCCGCGCCAATATCCGCTGATCATATATTGCTTTATAAATACTTGGCTTTCCTCCCTGTAGCCCAAACTAGGTTTGGGCTACAGGGCCTAGAGTGCCTCATTGGGTTAATGTTACCTTGTGTTGTTTTATCAAAGTGGCCTGGAATAATTACCTAGTATTATCTGTACCTCTCACAATATCAGATGCCATAAGCCCTGAACTTCACTACACCAGCTTTCTATGCAGATGTGGCGCCTTCATTCGGGACCTTCCTGGCTACTGTCAATGTGATGCTGAACATGCTGGGAGAGGTGAGCCATCACAAGCGTTTTTATACTTTTCTCTGTAACTGCACTATTGTGACAAATTTCATCTCTTTGCAGATGGATAAGAAGAAAGATCCATTTTTTTCCATCTGCACCTTTTTCCAGCCTATCAGATGAAAGCAAGAACCTCAGGTGAGCTCCAATAACAAAACAGAGTTTGATTGACTTTGCTTAAGGTCTGATGAATTTTTGCTGTAAATTTTAAATGGGCTTTTTTTTTTTTTTTACTCTTTGCATCATGATGTGAACTAACACTCAAGCTTGAGACTACAAATTTCATATTTATAGTTACATATATTGTTACATAGGTGGTGAGGTAGAAAAAAGACACAAGTTCCCCAAGTCAAACCTATGTGTGTGATTATATGTCAGTATTACCTTGTATATCCCTGTATGTTGTGGTTGTTCAGGTACTTATCTAATAGTTTTTTGAACTATTGATGCTCCCCACTGAGATCACCGCCTGTGGAAGGGAATATCCTGGCCGCTCTTTCAGTAAAGAACCCTCTGCATAGTGTGTTGCACCTCTTTTCTCCTAATTTTAATGAGTAGCCACGTGTCTTGTTAAATTCCCTTCTGCGGTAAAGTTTTATCCCTATTGTGGGGTCACCAGTACGGTATTTGTAAATTGAAATCCTATCCCCCTCTCTCAAGCGTCTCTTCTCCAGAGAGCATAAGTTCAGCGCTCGCAACCTTTCCTCATAACTAATATCCTCCAGACCCTTTATTAGCTTTGTTGCCTTTCTTTGTACTCTCTCCATTTCCAGCACATCCTTCCTGAGGATTGGTGCCCAGAACTGGACGGCATACTCCAGGTGCGGCCGGACCAGAGTCATGTAGAATGGGAGAATTATCGCTTTATCCCTGGAGTTAAGACCTTTTTTAATGCATGACAATATTCTGTTTGCTTTGTTAGTGGCAGTTTGGCATTGCATGTCATTGCTGAGCCTATCATCTACTCGGACCCCCAGGTCCTTTTCCATCCTAGATTCCCCCAGAGGTTCTCCCGCCAGTGTACAGATTGCATTCATATTTTTGCCACCCAAATGCATTATTTAAAAATATTCTACATTAAACCTCATTTGCCATGTAGTTGCCCACCCCATTCATTTGTTTAGATTTTCTTGCAAGGTATTTAATACGTTTACTCACATTGTAAGCAGTAGTAGTGCCTTCTGTGACCACAAGATGGAGTTGGCTTCTTACAACAGAAGTTGCATGCTCTCAAACCTGTCTCAATGGTTGAGAGTCTCAGGGGTCTTCAAACTACGGCCCTCCAGGTGTTCAGAAACTACAATTCCCATCATGCCTAGTCATGTCTGTGAATGTCAGAGTTTTGCAATGCCTCATGGGATTTGTAGTTCCGCAACAGCTGGAGGGCCGTAGTTTGAGGATCCCTGGTTGAGACCTTTAGAGCCGGTTCACACTGGGGCGACTCGTCAGGCGACTCAGCTGCCTGACAAGTCGCGTCCCATTCTATTCAATAGAACCGTTCTAATAGGAGTGATGCAAGTCGCTCCGACTTAGATAAAGGTTCTTGTACGACTTTGGGGGTGACTTGCATTGACTTCAATACAGAAGTCATTTTGCAAGTCGCCTCTGAAGTCATCTTCAGGATGCCTTGCCGAGTCGCCCCCAAAGTGCCCCCGGCTCTTACAGGTTCTATCTGTGGAAGTTTTGACAAGTTCCCATGAAAATTTACCTTTAAAATTAAAAAAAAAAAAAACCCCTAAGCTAGCTGAAGCAATCTTTTTTTTTTTTTTCCCCCACCTCAGACTTAACCACAGCAAGAGACTTTGCTCATGATTTTATTCATAATTCCGTCTCCACTTTTGGTTTTGCATCATTTGTGGTATTTCAAACGTTATTTTATATATTTTTACTTTTTCGTTATTATTAATTATTTTTCCTAATCTCTTTTCATTCAGTCAGTATAAACCGTACCCACCCTCTTACACCCCCCACCCCGAATGGTTTGTCCTTTTCTTTTTTTTTTTTAAATCTACTGCTGTCTATTATAATTTTCTCCAGATATTGGAAGCCGTGGAGAGACTTTAAATCCACGGAGCATCTCTTTCTATATGTTTTAAATTGGCCCTCATCACAGCTACATAGATGTTCCAAATTATTATAATTTTCCACCCTTTCGAACCATTCTTTTATGTCAGGTTTTCTAATACTTAACCAGTTTCTTGGTATCAGTCCCTTTGCGGCATTTATCAGTGCTGGAATTAACGTTTTCTTATAACTACTATTTGATTCTTTTGATTTATGGAACAGGCAAGCTTGTATGGTATTAGGTACCTTTTTCCCAGTTATGGCTTCAATATACACCAGAATTTCCTGCCAATATTCCTTTATCATTGGACAGTCCCACCATATGTGTGTAGTTGTTCCTATCTGTCCACATTCTCTCCAACACAATGGCGTTTTATCTTTACTGAATTTATGCATAACTTCAGGTGTCCTGTGCCATCTCGCGATACATTTAAAATTTATTTTGATTGTAGTTATGTCAGTTGCGGTGTTATGTACGGATGCTATTATTCTTTCTACTTGTTGGTCTTCAAACTTCCTGAAGCAATCTTTTGAATTCAATGCGCCTATGACACTAAAAGTGAATGAAATATGTGCTGCTACTTAAAATAATAATTTCCACAGTAGCGTTTCAAAAATTAAATAATTTTTTGAGCACTAATGTGGAAATTATATTTGTATGTTTTTTTATAATTATAGATTTTTTTCACCTGATGGTTGAAAATCTTTTGGCTTAAAGGGGTTGTAAAGGAAAACATTTTTTCTCTTATCGTCCATGGACGGACACAGCTCCTTAACCAGTTCCCGACCCCCGCATGTACATATACGTCCACAATATGGCACGTACAGGCACATGGGCGTACAGGTACGTCCCCGCCTTACCCGGGTTCGGGGGTCCGATCGGGACCCCCTCCGGTACATGCGAGGGCCGGGAACGGTGTACGGGAGGTCCGGGAGGAGGGGGCGGCTATTGGTTTCCAGCCGTCCCCTCTCGATCTCCCTCCGCGAATGAGCTTCCACCTGAGCCCTCCCTGCCTGTGTAACTGTAAACACAGGCAGGGAGGAAGTGACGTTTTCTCCCCTCTGGCGGTCTTTTCGTCCGGTTCCAGAGGAGAGAAGACGTCAGTACTGTGAGTTGCACCAACAGCACACTGACACAGCACACATAGGCACATAACCCCCCCCCGATCACCCCCCCAGCACCCCCAGATCACCCCCTGTCACAGTGTCACTGATTGCAGTGATCATTTATTTTCTGATCACTGCTTTTAGTGTCAGTGTGACAGAAAAAAGTGTCAGGGCAGTTAGGTTTAGGCCCCTTTAGGTCCAGGGTAGCCCCCTACCCCCCCCCCCAATAAAGGTTTAACCCCTGATTGCCCCTAGAGTTAACCCTTTCACCCCTATTGCCAGTGTCACTAAGCGATCGGTTTCTGATCGCTGTATTAGTGTCACTGTTGCCGCTAGGCAGTTAGTTTTTTTTGAGGTTCGCCGCCAGGTTTATATAGCGTTAGGTACCCCCATAAATAAAGGTTTTAACCCCTGATTGCCCCTAGAGTTAACCCTTTCACCACTGATCACTGTATAAGTGTCACTGGTGACGTGGTTAGCCAGTTAGTTATTTAGTTATTTTAGGTTCGCCACCAGGTTTTTAGAAAGCGTTAGGTACCCCCATATATTACCGAATAAAGGTTTTAACCCCCTGATTGCCCCCTAGTTAACCCTTTCACCAGTGATCACCGTATAAGTGTTACGGTTGACGCTGGTTGGTTAGTTTGCTGTTTATAGCATCAGAGCACCCGCCGTATATAACCCAATAGGTTTAACCCCCTGATCACCCGGCGGGTGATATAAATTTAATTTTAGCGCCAGTCAGGGTCTGCGTCGCCCCAGGCAGCGTTAGGTTAGAGCCAGTACCGCTTACACCCACTCGCTAAGCATACACCCCCCTTAGTGGTATAGGATCTGAACGGATCGATACCTGATCTGATCAGATCTATACTAGCGTACCCAGCAGTTTAGGGTACCCAAAAATGCATTGTTAGCGGAATCAGCCCAGATACCCGCTAGCACCTGCGTTTTTCCCCTCTGCCCAGCCCAACCCACCCAAGTGCAGTATCGATCGATCACTGTCACTTACAAAACACAAGACACATAACTGCAGCGTTCGCAGAGACAGGCCTGATCCCTGCGATCGCTTACAGTTTTTTTTTAAGCGTTTTCTACATTTGCTTTTCTATAGTCAGGTGCTTTTTTTACCTGTGAATCCTTACCATTGTACCACTAAATTTAGAGTCCAAAATGGCAAACCGAAGGTACAATGATAAGCAGGCCTTGGAGTTCATGTGCATGTCAGATAGTGAAGAGGAGGAGGTCACGCATCTGACAGATTCTGGCTCAGAATATGAACCCATTTACGACAGCGGCTCCATGTCAGATAGCTCGCACGACGAAGTTGAGGTCCCTGCTAAGGCCAGGCGTACCCGATCCCATTCTGATGTTGTTGAGCAGCAAGAACCGCAGGACCCTCGTATGGAGCAGAGATCCAGTACTAGCGCCGCTATTCCTTCTGGTGGATTGTCAAGCACCAGCGGCCTAGTACACCCTGGTCGTTTATCCAGCACTGCAGTAACACTTGGTGACGTGGCGAGTCCCATAAGTGCAGTTCAAGCTGGCGATGTGGCAAGCACAAGTAGTGTCCCGCTGCCACCAAGAAGAAGACAGAGACAGGCCCGTCGTGCCCATAGTGCCCTTCCTGTAGAATTTGCCTATCCTGATTGGGTCCCCACCACTTCTACAGCACCTGTACTTCCCCCATTCACTGGCCAACCCGGTATTCAGGTGGATACAGCGAACTTTACGTCACTTGATTTTTATTCGCTGTATTTCACGGAAGATCTCTATAGATCTATTGTGGACCAGACTAATTTATATGCTGGTACCTACATCGCCGCTAACCCCCAGTCTCGCCTTGCCAAAGAATGGAAACCTCTCGAGGTTTCCGAATTTAAGACCTTTCTGGGCCTTGCCCTCAACATGGGCATACACAAATTTCCGTCATTGCGGATGTATTGGTCCACACATCCCATCGACCATATGCCCGTTTTCTCTGCTCACATGGCCAGGAAACGATACGAGGCGATCCTGCGGTTCCTGCATTTCAGTGACAATGCACTTTGTCGTCCACGTGGAGACCCTGAATTTGACCGGCTCTACAAAATTCGGCCCCTCGTAAACCATTTCAACGAACGTTTTGCAGCCTTGTTTAATCCCCAGCAGGTTGTATGCGTTGATGAGTCCCTGATTAAATTTGCTGGCCGCTTGTCTTTCAAACAGTACCTTCCCAGCAAGCGTTCCAGATACGGGGTCATGCTCTATAAGCTCTGTGACAGGGCCACAGGCTACACATGGAGCTTTAGGGTTTACGAGGGAAAAGATAGTCAGGTAGAGCCGGAAGGATGCCCAGATTACATGGGGAGCGCTGGCAAGATTGTTTGGGACTTGGTGTCACCCTTATTCGGAAAGGGGTACCATTTGTATGTGGACAATTTTTACAGCAGCGTGCCACTTTTTAGCCACTTATTTGATCAACAGATTGGAGCATGTGGCACCGTGTGACCTAATCGCCGGGGCTTCCCCCAGCGGCTTGTAGATGCCCGTATTAGGCCGGGGGCGAGAGCCTGCTGCAGATGTACAAATTTGCTCGCTGTGAAGTGGCGGGACAATAGGAATGTTTTCGTTCTTACCACCCTTCACGCAGACACGACAGTCCAAATTCATACGGCGACTGGTGTTGTGGAGAAACCCCTCTGTGTCCACGAATATAACCTTAATATGGGAGGGGTGGACCTCAACGACCAG
This sequence comes from Rana temporaria, assembly GCF_905171775.1. Classification (NCBI taxonomy): domain Eukaryota; kingdom Metazoa; phylum Chordata; class Amphibia; order Anura; family Ranidae; genus Rana; species Rana temporaria. The sequence continues at coordinate 143,537,821 of NC_053497.1, read as the reverse complement.
TTAATGGCGCCGTATCATATTGCCCGTAAGACGAGACGCTGGTACAAAAAAGTGTCTCTACATTTATTTCAATTGGCTCTACTGAATGCTCATGTCGTATACAGAGCTTCAGGACGGAATGAATCCTTCCTTCAATTCCAGAGGGATATCATCACAGAACTCCTGTATCCAGGCGGTACTGTACCTCACCAGCCCCTACCAAATGCAGTAAGCCGACTGCATGAGAGGCATTTTTCTTATGTCCTCGAGAGTACCCCTACCCAACGAGCCCCCCAAAGAAAATGTCGTGTCTGTACCAAGCGCGGATTTAGGCGTGACACCCGTTATTTTTGTCCCAAATGTCCTGCCAATCCTGGTCTTTGTATTGGTGAATGTTTTGAACGCTTCCACACACGAGTTAATTATTAGTGTAGGGTGAAACATTTCACAGGCTAGGCTCACTTACACAGGGTCTCCCAAGATGCCATCGCATTTTGAGAGACCCAAACCTGGAACCGAAAAGTTGAAGTTACAGTTCACAGTTACAAAAAAAAGTGTTAAAAAAAAAAAAAAAAAAAAGTAAAAAATAAAAACACACAAAAAAATATAAAATAAAAAAAACAAAAATAGTTGTTGTTTTATTGTTCTCTCCCTCTCTATTCTCTCTCTATTGTTCTGCTCTTTTTTACTGTATTCTATTCTGCAAAGTTTTATTGTTGTTATGTTTTTTCATGCTTGCTTTTCAGGTATGTAATTTATTTTACTGTTTTCAGGTACGCCATTCAGCTGTTGCGCGGACTTATTTATCTTGACAGCAACAGCGTTTGCTCCCACGATATATAAAGCCGCGACTCCAGTGCTGTAGGAGGTGATTTCACCACCACAGTTAAAAAAAAGAGCATATATGCCGAAGCATGGGGGCAGCAGGGGCGGAGGAGCGATTTTGCTCCTAATGCCGCGTACATACGGTTGACATTCCTACGGAGGCTTTCCCGTGGAAAAGTCTGACCATGTGTACACGGCATAGAAAAGTCCGACCGTGTGTACGCGGCATAGAAAAGTCCGACCGTACGCGGCATAACTTTTTTGCGGGAGGATGCCCCTATGCTTCGGCATATATATATTTTAGGCACAGGTTGCGTTAAAAAATGTTTTATTTTTTACTATGTTTTTTTATAGGTATTTGCTTTGCAGGTATGGTATGATCTTAGGCCCCGTACTCACGACCAAACATGTCTGCTGAAACTGGTCCGCAGACCAGTTTCAGCAGACATGTTTGGCCGTGTGTTGGCCCGAGCGGACCATTTTGGGACGGATCGGACAGGTTTCCAGCGGACAACTGTTTCCCGGACTTGTTTTAAAACAGTCCGCTGGAAACCTGTCCGCCCGGACATGTACGGTCGTCTGTACAGACCTACCGTACATGTCCTGCCGCCCGCATCCCTCGCATGCGTCGAATGACTTAGACGCATGCGTGGAAGCATTTTTAAGGCGGCCCGCCCACGTCGCCGCGTCATTGTCGCGGCGACACCGCATCATCGACGCGGCGACACCGCGGACACGCCCCGCGTAATGTTTACGCGCGGGCTTCTGTTCGATGGTGTGTATAGCCATCGAACAGAAGTCCCCGGGCAGTCCCCGGCCAGACATGTCCGATGGAAACGGTCTGCAGACCGTTTTCATTGGACATGTCCTGCCGTGAGTACTCGGCCTCACTGTTATACTGGAATGTTACTTTGTTTTAATGTTAACCATCATTTGCTTAGCAGGTACGCCATTCAGTTGCAGTGCGGATTTATTTAGCGTGACAGTAACAGCGTTTGCTCCCACGATATATAAAGCCGCGACTCCAATGCTGTAGGAGGTGATTTCACCACTACAGTTCAAAAAAGAGCATATATGCCGGAGCATGGGGGCATTAGGGGCGGAGGAGCGATTTTGCTCCTAATGCCGCGTACATACGGTTGACATTCCTACGGAGGCTTTCCTGTGGAAAAGTCTGACCATGTGTACACGGCATAGAAAAGTCCGACCGTGTGTACGCGGCATAGAAAAGTCCGACCGTACGCGGCATAACTTTTTTGCGGGAGGATGCCCCCATGTTTCGGCATATATAAATGGTGCATGTATGCCCATCATTAGAAGTGGGTGGATGAAGGGAGGTATTCTAATGGTGGGCATACCCACCGATCAATCTTTTTTTTGTTCAGCCAACAGGCTGCATGAAAAAAAAAAAAGATTACAATACATGTCCAACAAGAACCATCAACGTACTGGTATGTTGCTGGACTTTGAATGGTTATACCAGAATGATGCCTGCGGGTTTAGGCATCATCTTGGTATCATTCTTTTCAGCCAGCGGTCGGCTTTCATGTAAAAGCAGTCCTAGCGGCTAATTAGCCTCTAGACTGCTTTTACATTCAGTGGGAGGGAATGTCCCCCCCCCCCCCAGATATAAACGGCGCCATTGAGAATATGGGAAAGCATTTTATCACACCGATCTTGGTGTGGTCAGATGCTTTGAGGGCAGAGGAAAGATCTAGGGTCTAATAGACCCCATTTAAAAAAAAAAAGAGTACCTGTCACTAACTATTGCTATCATAAGGGATATTTACATTCCCTGAGATAACAATAAAAATGGTAAAAAAATAAATAAATGTAAGGAACAGTTAACAAATAAAATAAAAAAAGTGAAATAAATATATAAAAAAATAAAAAAAAGCATCCCTGTCCCCCCCTGCTCTTGCGCAAAGGCGAACGCAAGCGTCGGTCTGGAGTCATATGTAAACAGCAATTGCACCATGCATGTGAGGTATCACCGCGAAGGGCAGATCGAGGGCAGTAATTTTAGCAGTAGACCTCCTCTGTAAATCTAATGTGGTAACCTGTAAAGGCTTTTAAATGCTTTTAAAAATGTATGTAGTTTGTCGCCACTGCGCGTTTGTGCGCAATTTTAAAGTATGTCGTGTTTGGTATCCATGTACTCGGCCTAAGATCATAATTTTTATTTCATCAATAATTTGGGCAATATAGTGTGTTTTAGTGCTTTAAAATAAAAAAAAAGTGTATTTTTTCCCCAAAAAATGCGTTTGAAAAAACGCTGCGCAAATACTGTGTGGAAAAAAATTTTGCAACACCCACCATTTTAATCTGTAGGGCCTTTGCTTTAAAAAAAAATATATAATGTTTGGGGGTTCAACTTAACTTTCTTGCAAAAAAATAATATGTTTTTATGTAAACAAACAGTGTCAGAAAGGGCTTTTTCTTCAAGTGGTTAGAAGAGTGGGTGATGTGTGACATAAGCTTCTAATTGTTGTGCATAAAATGCCAGGACAATTAAAAACCCCCCCAAATGACCCCATTTTGGAAAGTAGACACCCCAAGCTATTTGCTGAGAGGCATCTTAAGTCCATGGAATATTTTAGATTTTGACCCAAGTTGCGGGAAATATAAATATATATATATATATATATTTTTTTTTTTGCGCAAAGTTGTCACTAAATGATATATTGCTCAAACATGCCATGGGCATATGTGGATATACACCCCAAAATACATTCTGCTGCTTCTCCTGAGTACGGGGATACCACATGTGTGAGACTTTTTGGGAGCCTAGCCGCGTACGGGACCCCAAAAACCAATCACCGCCTTCAGGCTTTCTAAGGGTGTAAATTTTTGATTTCACTCCTCACTACCTATCACAGTTTCGAAGGCCATAAAATGCCAAAATAGCACAAAAAAAACCCCAAATGACCCCATTTTGGAAAGAAGACACCCCAAGGAAACTGCTGAGAGGCAAGTTGAGTCCATTGATTTTTTTTTTTTTTTGTCCAAAGTGATTGAATAATGAGAAAAAAAAAAAAAAAAAAAAATTGTCACTAAATGATATATTGCTCACACATGCCATGGTTATATGCCTTCAAGATTTGTGTGAGTGAAATCAAAAATTTATGTCCTTAGAAATCTTGAAGGCGGTGCTTGGTTTTCGGGGTCTCATACGCGGCTAGGCTCCCAAAAAGTCCCACACATGTGGTATCCCCGTACTCAGGAGAAGCAGCAGAATGTATTTTGGGGTGCAATTCCACATATAACCATGGCATGTGTGAGAAATATATCATTTAGTGACAATGTTTTGTACATTTTTTTTTTTTAATTTTTTTTGGTCATGATTCAATCACTTGGGGCAAAAAAATTAAATATTCCATGGACTCAACATGCCTCTCAGCAAATAGCTTGGGGTGTCTACTTTCCAAAATGGGGTCATTTGGGGGGGTTTTGTGCTATTTTGGCATTTTATGGCCTTCGAAACTGTGATAGGTAGTGAGGAGTGAAATCAAAAATTTACACCCTTAGAAAGCCTGAAGGCGGTGATTGGTTTTTGGGGTCCCGTACGCGGCTAGGCTCCCAAAAAGTCTCACACATGTGGTATCCCCGTACTCAGGAGAAGCAGCAGAATGTATTTTGGGGTGTATATCCACATATGCCCATGGCATGTTTGAGCAATATATCATTTAGTGACAACTTTGCGCAAAAATATATATATATATATATATATATATATTTATATTTCCCGCAACTTGGGTCAAAATCTAAAATATTCCATGGACTTAAGATGCCTCTCAGCAAATAGCTTGGGGTGTCTACTTTCCAAAATGGGGTCATTTGGGGGGGTTTTTAATTGTCCTGGCATTTTATGCACAACAATTAGAAGCTTATGTCACACATCACCCACTCTTCTAACCACTTGAAGAAAAAGCCCTTTCTGACACTGTTTGTTTACATAAAAACATATTATTTTTTTGCAAGAAAGTTAAGTTGAACCCCCAAACATTATATATTTTTTTAAAGCAAAGGCCCTACAGATTAAAATGGTGGGTGTTGCAAATTTTTTTTCCACACAGTATTTGCGCAGCGTTTTTTCAAACGCATTTTTTGGGGAAAAAATACACTTTTTTTTTATTTTAAAGCACTAAAACACACTATATTGCCCAAATTATTGATGAAATAAAAATTATGATCTTAGGCCGAGTACATGGATACCAAACATTTGCACCATACAGTGGAGGAGTGCCGACTCTCTCCCGAAGTTGTTAGACTAACGGACCTGCGGGTCCAGGGCCCTGTATATGTCTGTGATGTTTCACTGGATGCCGCGCCCTTGATATCCAGGGCTTTGGTTTCTGAGATGGCGCCTTCTCTGGTTGGAATACTGGTCTGCTGGCCAGGCCTCTAACATACGCCCTGACTGATTTACCTTTTTTGGGTGGGAGACCTTTGTGTCCTCGCTGGTTGACATTATCAATGATGTCCCTGGAGGGAAGAGCGCTCTCCTCCCTCAGGCCTCCAGGGGGAAGGGCCCCGCCGTGGGCCGGGTCCTTCTTTTTCCACACCAAAGCGGTCTTTTTCCATCAGTCAGGGGCCGCGGGCGAACATCCTGGGCCGACAAGGGCTCAGCTGGGGGGCTGATCCGTCCCTGGGTGCGTAAGCCAATTGCGCCGGCACCCAAACCCGCCAATGTATGTAGCTTCCCCTGCCCGTCTCTGAAGTGGGGGGGGTCGCCTTTGCTGTTAACAGCTCGGTGAACCTCCCTGCTCTCCGACAGTGGGTCTGCGAGGTGGTATCTTCGGGGTACTAGATAGGGTCCCTTCCGATCCACCGAACAGTTTTCTTCCCTCGTGTCTCCCTCTCCCGGCTCGGTCTGCCTTTAAGCAGTATGGGACTTGCTAAGCTGCGGTGTGATTTTATCTTTTCCGCAGGACTAGTGGTTTGAGGGACTCTATCCAAATCCCCTCTCGGTCCCAAGGATGGGCATGGTCCATCCGATTTTGGGCTTCAAGGACCTAAAGGCCTTTGTGAATGATGGGTAGGTCCGCTCGGAATCCATTCGCTCAGTGGGGTAGCCACTTGCACTTCGGTGCAGAAGGCCATAGGTACGACCCACCATGGGGCTGCTACCTATATAGCTTTTAGCTGCGCTCCATCCGGGGGACTTTCTGGCGTCCTTGGACATAAGGACACATACATGCTTCCACTTTGCGCAAGTCATAGAGGTTTTCTGTGCCTCGCGATGGGGATGCCCACGGTCAGTTGTGGTCCTTCCTTTTGAACTGGCGCCAGCACCAATGATTTTCACCAAGGAGTTTTGCACTTATCCTATCCTTGTTGGGACAGCGAGGCTTTGCCGTCGTGGCTACTTGGACGACTTCCTGACTCAGAGGTTGTGTCTGTGGCTTTTCGGACTCTCCGTGAATTCGGGTGGGTGTTAAACATTTGGAGTCGGCCCTGGTTCCAACTCAGTTTGGAATGTTTACGACTTCCGGACTCCTCGTGGCGAAGGTCTTTTTTCTCCCTGGAGAACTTGCAGACTCTTCAGTCGGTGGTGATGATTGACATCACGCAATTGGTCTCTCCGTTTGCAAGCAAATTCTAGGTCTGTGGGTAGCCTCCTCCGAGGCGGTACCGTATGCCCAGTTCCACGCTCGTGTTTTTTTCCAGAGGGAAATGCTGTCCAAGTGGTACGAATCTCTGGTCTCTGAATCATCAGATTCAGGTACGCCACCTAGTCAGTGTCTCTCTGAATTGGTGGCTGGGATCCCTGACTTTTCGGGCCGGGAGGTGGTTTCTTCCTTTCTGTGGAGATTACAACGGACGCCAACCTCTAGGGTTGTGAGGGTGCCTGGGGGGTCCAGTCGGCCCAGAGTCGCTGGACTTGAGTGGACCTACGGCCACACAGACCTATATGCTCCCATTCTCGTCGGATCTCGGTAACTACCCAAGCTCGGGCCTGGTTAGCACCTGGGTGGGAGTCCGCCTGTAAATACCAGGTGCCGTAGACCTTGTCTACCGTTACTTGCCCTAGTACTGTGGGCGGTCAGGCTATGCCTCTCCTCGTGGTCGAGGGGGTTGCAAGGTCGTCTGATCTTGATTCAACCTGACAACGCCACGCCGGTGGCTTCGGGCTACCATCAGGTATGCCGGCAGGCGGGCCACTGGAGTCGCCTGATGTTGAACCAGGACAACTGGTCTTGGCACATGGAGTCAACTCCCTGGCAGGAGGTGAGCCTCGCAGGGCATGGCTCCTAGCCACTCGTCTCAGCCACAGGGGTATCAAGGTTAGTGGCCAGATCTAGCGATCTGGTACAGACACGCAAGTTGCGCTGGTGGCCCTGTGGGGTCTGTCTCGGCGACTTTATGCCTTTCCCTCATTGTAGTGGATTCCCCAGCTGCTCCACAGAGTGGAGGCTGAGGAATTCCGATGATTTTAATAGCTCCAGATCCTGGGTGCGCCGATTTCGGCCGCCTGGTAGCGAAGGTACCCTGGCTGTTGCCAGGGCAGGAGGTCCTTCTGTCTCGAGGTTCCATACTTCCTCCTGTTGTACAGTCACTGACTTGCTCAACAGGGCTATTGGAAGCCAGACTTTAAGGGACCGGGGTCTGTCCGACTCGGTCACCTCAACAATGCTGAGGGCACGGTAGTCTTCTTCCGGTGAACCTACCGTCCCGTCTGGCAAACCTACATCTCTGGGTGCGAAGAGATGTAGTGACATCCACGGACGTACTCGGGGTCCATCAGCCTGCTGTTTTTACAGCTTGATGGATCAAAAAATTAGCTTAGAGCACCGTTTGGGGGCAGATTTCAGCTTTGGCTGTGTTCTTTCAGTGGCCTTATTGCGGACGTTCCCTGGTGGGTACCTTTTTTGTAGAGGGGGCTTGTCCTATACCTTTCCCCCTTGGCCCATCTTTTCCCCCATGAGTTTTGACTCTGGCGCTCTTGGTTCTTCGGGAATCTTCCTTTTGGAAACATCAGAGAGATTTTCTCTTGACACTATCTTAGAAGTGGCACCTTTAAGTGGCTTTTACCTCTGTTAGAGGGGTTTCTGAGTTGGCGCTCTTGTCTTGCAAGCCGCCATGTTTGATCCTTCATAGCCTTAGGTGGTGGTGCGTCCGCGACCTTCCCTTCTTCCGAAGGTGGTTTTGGCTTTTTCGCCAGAATAAGGACATTGTTTCTCGGCCGCCGCATCCTACGGAAGTTGCCTTTCATACTTTAGGCGTGGTACGCACTTTGCGGGTATACTAGCCTGCTACGGCTCTGTTTCGGAAGATCTGACTCTTTTGTGTCGATGTCTGGTCCACAAAAGAGGACTGACAATCTCGTTGCCCACCATTTCTCGGTGGATTAGGTAGGCTGTCATACAGACCTGTGTTCTTAAGGGGCGGGACCCCCTTTTCCGGTCCGACAACATGCGTCGGTCTCAGGTGTGCGAGGCGGCGACTTGGTCGTCCGTTCACAGCCTTTCCAGAATTTACATGGTTGCTGTGAGTGCATCTTCTGATGCTTTCTTTCGGCCCGCTAGTGTTTGCAGGCGGCCGTTTGAAGTTGCATCTCCTCCGTTTGAGGAGCTCTGCTTGTTTTGGGTGAAGTTAAAATTGGTTTTATTGATATATTTCCCACCCCTCGTTTTGACACTGCTTGGGGACGTCCCACTTGTCAAGACTTAAGGAGCTGTGTCCATCCATGGACGATAAGAGAAAATAGGATTTTTTGTACTCACCGTAAAATCCTTTTCTCTGACGTCCATGGACGGATACAGCTCCCACCCCTCCTTTTTAGGTTTGTACTGCTTGTTACGAACTGAGGCTGCAAGCTGCAGTGAGGAGGGTTATGTCTGGAGGGACCGCCCCCCTGGGCGGGGCTGTTCAACTCTGTTAATGTAACATGTATTTAACATGTTTTTGCCTAGTCCTCTCCTGTAAACAGGGAACAAAACCTACTTGTCAAGACTTAAGAAGAACAGAAACAGAAACTAGAATGCCGGAGGTGATATAGATGAAGGAATGTAATAGGTATTTACTCGTTTTTTAACAGAATCATTCCACTATTCTGTCTGTCTACCTTGCAGACATTCATTTTAGGCAAAAAAAAAATCCTTTACAACTCCTTTAAGTTTTGCTTGTTGTTTCCACCAGGCCTCTTCTATTTATCATTGAGAACTGTTTCTACCTGTTCATGTCACAAGCCTTGCGTTATCTTCGTCATCCGTCAGTCCACCCCAGAGACAAAGAACGCATGAAGCAGGAGCTCGCCTCTGAACTGGTATGCATAGTACATAAATGAATTGTGTTTGATAATAAGCTGATATTTGGGAGACCTCGGTTTGACATACAGTGCATCCAGAAAGTCAACACAGCTCTTCACTTTTTCCACATTTTGTTATGTTTCAGCCTTATTTAAAAATGTATTAAATTTATAACTTGCTTCAAAATTCTACAAACAATGCCCCATAATGACAGCACAAAAGAAGTTTTGTTTGAAATCTTTGCAAATGTATATATAAATAAATCACATGTACATAAGGCTGCTTTCACACTGAAGCAGGTGGGCGCTGCTAGTAAAACGCTGCTAGTTTTAGCGGCGCTTTACCGTCATTTTAGCAGTGCTAGTCGGCCGCTAGCTGGGCTCTTTTAACCCACGCTAGCGGCCGACAAAGGTAACAATGCACCTGTGTAGCACCGCTGCTGAAATGCTTTGCAGGCGCTTCGGCAGTGGTGCCTATTAATTTCAATGGGCAGGAGCAGTGTATACACCGCTCTTTCACTGCTCCAAAGATGCTGCTTGCAGGACTTTTTTTTTTAAACACCCTGCCAGCGCATCGCCTCAGTGGGAAAGCACTTGGGCTTTCACACTGAGACTGCAGGGGAGCCGTTTTTCAGGTGCTTTACAGGTGCTATGTTTGGCCCCAAAAAAGTGCCTGAAAAACGCCCCAGTGTGAAAGGGGTCTAAGTATTCACAGTCTTTGCCATGACACTCAAAATTGAGCTCAGGTGCATCCTGTGTCCACTGATTATGCTTGAGATGTTTTACAACTTGATTGGAGTCCACCTGTGGTAAATTCAGCGGATTGGACATGATTTGAAAAGGCACACGCCTGTCTATATAAGATCTCACAGTTAACAGGGCATGTTGGAGAACAAACCATGAAGTCAAAGGAATTGTCTGTAGACCTCCAAGACAGGATTGTATAGAGGCACAGGTCTGGGGAAGGGTACAGAAAAATGACTGCAGCATTTGAAGGTTCCAATGAGCACAATGGCCCCCATCATCTATAAATGGAAGAAGTTTGGAAGCACCAGGACTCTTCCTAGAGTGGGTCTCCCCAGCCAAACTGAGCGATGGGGGAGGGAGAAGGGCCTTAGTCAGGGAGGTGACCAAGAACCCTATGGTCACTCTTACAGAGCTCCAGCATTTCTCTGTGGAGAGAGGAGAACCTTCCAGAAGAACAACCATCTCTGCAGCACTCCAAACAATCAGGCCTGTATGGTAGAGTGGCCAGACAGAAGCCACTCAGTAAAAGGCACATGACAGCCCACCCAGAGTTTGCCAAAGGGCACCTGAAGAACTCTCAGACCATGGGAAACAATATTTTCTGGTCTGATGAAACAGATTGAACTTTTTGGCATGAATGGCAAGGGTCATGTCTGGAGGAAACCAGGCACCGCTCATCACCCGGCCAATACCATCCCTACAGTGAAGCATGGTGGTGGCGGCAGCATCATGCTGTGGAGTTGTTTTCCAGCAGCAGGAGCTGGGAGACTAGTTAGGATCATGGAAAAGATGAATGCAGCAATGTACAGAGACATCCTTGGTGAAAACCTGCTCCAGAGCACTCTGGGGCAAAAGTTCATCTTCCAACAGGACAACGACCTTAAAAATGTATTTTTTTTTTTTTTAAATAACAAACATGTTATACTTGCCTCCACTGTGCAGCTCGTTTTGCACAGAGTGGCCCCGAACCTGGTCTTCTGGGGTCCCTCGGCGGCTGTCTCGGCTCCCCCGAACCCCCCCCCCCCGCAATTACTCAACACCTTAATGCAAGCTCGCATGGTGTTGAGTTCCTGTGGGCGCGCTGCCGTGATGCGGCTTTTGCCACTCACTGTATCACTTGGCCCCGCCCCCACGCATCATTGGATGTGTTTGACGGCAGTGCAAGCCTATGTCTGCGCTGCTTTCAATCCATCCAGTGTAGCCAATCAACGGCCAGGCTGAGCGGCAAAGAGGATGTCAGGGACGAGCGCGGGACTTTCAAGGGTTCAGGTAAGCATAACGGGGGCTGGGGGGGTATTGTTTTTTCACCTTAATGCATAGGATGCATTAAGGTGAAAAAACATTTACCTTTACAACTCCTTTAAGCACACAGCCAAGATAACAAAGAAGTGGCTATGGGACAACTCGGTGAATGTCTTTGAGTGGCCGCCCAGACTTAAACATCTCTGGAGAGAGCTGAAAAAAATCTGTGCACCGACGCGCCCCATCCAACCTTATGGAGCTTGAGAGGTCCTGCAAAGAAGAATGTGAGAAACTGCCCAAGCTTGTAGCATCATACTCCAAAACATTTGAGGCTGTGATTGGTGGTAAAGGTGATTCAACAAAGTATTGAGCAAAGGCTGTGAATTTTTATGTACATGGGATTTTTCTTACGTATTTTATTTTTAATACATTTGCAAAGATTTCGAACTTCTTTCCCATTGTCATTATGGGGGTACTGTTTGTAGAATTTGAGGAAAATAATGAATTTGATTTTTGAATAAGGCCCCTTTCACACGGATGGACGGTTCAGGCCCGGCTGTCAGTTTTGACGGCGGACCTGAACGGCCACTCCATGCAGTCCTATGGAGCGTCGGATGCCAGCGGAGACATGTCCGCTGACATCAGACTCGAGCCGATAAAATCAGACGTATGGCGATACGTCCATATATCCGCCCATATCGGATTGGGTGAGATCAGATGAAAACATTTCATCAGATCGCTCCATAGAAATCAGCGGCGCTGCACAAGCCCCTCAGTGAACAGAGAGGAGCTTGTCATCCGCCAGCTCAGCGAAGATCTGCGGACTCATCTCCCGCTGAGCTGGCGGGAGCAGGCAGACTTCGTAGCGACGGAGTCCACCTCGTGTGTAACTGGCCTAAGGTTGTAACATAACAAAATGTGGGAAAAGTGAAGCACCGTGAATACTTTCCTGATGCACTGTATGTGTATGTTATTTGTTGTTTTACCCCTAGTACAGCCCAGAAACAATAGTGCATCCTTAGTATGTTTTAGATAAAAAAAAAAAAAACAACAGATACCAAATAAAAAAAATATATATATATATTTTTTTAAATCCTATCCAAAAATATAGTGACCCTGACATGTGATCCTTACCCTATGGCCCTAGAGCAAACCAGGCGGGTGTAGAATTAGGCCTCTCTATCAGCACGCTAAAGGTGCAGGCCCCCCACCGCCTTGAGTGTATTTCTTCAGGTCTCCCTGCAGCAAGATTGATTCAGGCCAGTGAGGGTTCGGGCCTGGGATCTGTCTTTGGTCCTCAGGGCGCATACAGGCAGTCCCTTTGAACCCCTGCAGAAATCAGAGGTTAAGTGGGTAGTCTCAAAGACAGTATTTTTGGTCACAAATCACCTCTGCTAGAAGGGTGAGTGAATTGCAGTCGCTCTCAATTCGAGACCCGTTTTGTACATGTTGGAGGATAGGGTTGTGCTCAAAACAGACCCAGGTTTTCTCCCCAAAGTGTCCTCGCTTCATAGAACGCAAGATATCATTCTGCCAACATTTTATTGCCCCTCAGAGGTTGGTGAGGAAGGAAGTTTTCATTTAATAGACTTTAGAAGAAGCCTTTTGGCTTATCTTGAGGTCAATGTCTGGCTTATCAATGTCGGAGCGTTTGTTGTACCAGTGTGAACCCGGCCTTAATGCTCATGGAATCACTGTGCTTTATTGGCTAGCAAACTCGCCTAAACCTAAACACTGTTGAGAATTTGTGGGGTATTGTCAAGGGGAAGATAAGACAGCAGACCCAACGGGAGCCGCCTTTCATGGCATGACCCCATAGTGTACTCTTTCAAGACGGCGCATGCGCTGCTGAAGTCGTCGCTCGGGGAAATTGCAAATATCTCTGAGATTTTGTAGGTCTCGGAGATATTGCAAGCACCTACAGGTAAGCCTCAATCTAGGCTTACCTGTGGGTTTAACTTGTCCCTGAGGGTTTACTTCCTTTTCAAGGTCTTGGGCGAATGTGTTTCCTGTCAGGGGGAGCCCTATGTCTCAGAGGCTGTCCTGGAAGACTCCTAAAAAAAAGTTACTGGTAAGTCTAACTCCGTTTTTTTACATACATTTGTTTGTTTACATAAGGAGCAAAATATACACAGGGAAGATTTAAAACTGGAGTGCGCAGAATTTGGTGCAGATGTGCAAAGTAACTACTTCACTGAAGCTTTGACAGTCAAACCTGAAAGCTAACAAGCTGAATATAGAAGCTGATTGGCTACCATGCACAGCTACACCAAATTCTACAGTAAATGCTTCAGATATAGTAAATCTCCCCCATTTAGATTTCTTTCCATTCAGAAGTGAGAGAGAGAAAACACGGATGGCTGCAAGGTGAGTCCTGAGGCCATGAGAGTAGCAATTGGGAAACCAGGAGCGAGAGCCCAGTCTCTGTCCTGGGAGCGTGCAGCACAGTACTTTCCCAGTACAAAGACAGGTACACATAGAGGTGCATCTCATAAAATGTAAAAAGGTCATTTATTTCAGTAATTCAGTTAAAAAAGCAAAACCCCTATTTTGTGTACATGCGTTACACACAGAGTAATATATTTCAAGCATTTCTTTCTTTTAATTTTGATGAATATGGCTTACCGCTAGTGAAAACCCCAAATTCTGTATCTCAGAAAATTTGAATAATACACAAGACCAATAAAAAAAAAGGATTTTTAATACAGAAAAAGTATCTCCATGTACAGTGTAGTAGGCACTCAATACTTGGTTGGGACTCCTTTTGCGTGAATTACAGCATCAATGCAGTGTGGCATGGAGGTGATCAGCCTGTGGCACTGCTGAGGAGTTATAGAAGCCCAGGTTGCTTTGATACTGCCCTGAGACTGTATCCGGAAGTGACGCTCTGCCGTTTGCGCTCCACGGCTGCGTTCCACCGCGCCGAATGTGGCGTTCCTGCCTGCCTCCCCCCGTACCAGCGCTGTGATACCATCTAGGGACCTCCAGAGACACCGCACTCGGCCCTTACTGTGTGGATTAAACATCACGCTGCCTGAAGCCTGTAAGAAGATCTTCCCAGCAGAGTCTATGCACTCCAGATGCCAGCCACAGATGACACCAGTATTTCAATACCTGTATCCCCTGTATCCTTGTGAGTAACCCCTCATAAGAATTGTTGTTGTTTGTCCTTTTTATTAAACTACATACTACGCTTAGAGGGCGCCGCTTTTTGTTTCTCTTGTTGTTTCTCTTGTTGTTGTTCCAGAATTGCTTCTTCTTGACAGCTGGCAGCCCTCCAAGCAAGAGTGTATATCAAATCTAATATAACTTGTGTTACTGCTCCACAAACTTTTCTATGGACTGGACTTTTATCACAAATAATTTTAATTTTCTAATTTTGATTATATTTTTAACAAATCTCTCATGAACAGCTGAATTTGATCACTGCCCCATTCCTAAAATCCTCCCCTTTTTTCATTTCATTTTTTAAACTTTCAGCCATTACATGAGTTTCACCATTCCACCCTTCCCCTCTTTAAGCGTGTATTTTTATCTCCTTCATTTCATTTTGGTGAGCGCTTGATTTTATTTGTTTTTTGTCTGATAGAGGCCTTCAGCTCATCTGCATTGTTGGGTCTGGTGTCTCTCATCTTCTTCTTGACAATACCCCACAGATTCTCTATGGGGTTTAGGTCAGGCAAGTGTGCTGCCAATCAAGCACAGTGGTACCATGACCATTAAACCAGGTACTGGTACTTTTGGCAGTGTGGACAGGTGCCAAGTCCTGCTGGAAAATTAAATCAGCATCTCCATAAAGATGGTCAGCAGAGGGAAGCATGAAGTGCTCTAGAAATTTCCTGGTAGAGAGCTGGGCTGACTTAGGACATGATAAAACACAGAGGACCAACACCAGCAGATGACATAGCTTCCCAAATCATCACTGACTGAAAACTTCACACTGGACTTCATGCAACTTGGATTCTGTGCCTCTCAACTCTTCCTCCATTAAATGCAACATTTTCCACAGTCAGTAACAGTTTAGGGGAGCCATGTCATCTGCTGGTGTTGGTCCTCTGTGTTTTGTCAAGTCCAAAGTCAGCACAGCTCTCTACCAGGAAATTCTAGAGCACTTCATACTTCCCTCTGCTGACCAGCTTTACGGAGATGCTGATTTCATTTTACAGCACCTGCCCACACTGCCAAATGTACCAATACCTGGTTTAGGCCGCGTTCACACTGGTACGACACAACAGTCGTACTACTTTGGATCTGACTTTGCCCTGCGACTTGAAGTCCAACATGCGTCCGACTTCAATGAACAGGGATCTGACTTTGATCCCGACAATGCCAGGCACTGTGTCTGGTATGCATCTTTAGGGGGAAATCCATGCCAAATTTGAAAAAACGGCATGGGTTCCCCCTCCAAGAGCATACCAGGCTTTTCAGTCTGGTATGGATTTTAAGGGGAACCCCCTACGCCCGAAAAAAAACATCATTGGGGGTGGACGAGTGAGCACCCCACCCCCCCTTTCTGAACCGTACCAGGCCACATGCCCTCAACATGGGGGGGGGGGGGGGTGATTTTGATGAGGACAAGGGCTTTGTCCCAACAACCCTTGCTCAGTGGCTGTCAGAGTCTGCGGGCTTATCGGAATCTGGGGCCCCCAGATCCTGGCCCCCCACCCTATGTGAATGAGTATGGGGTACATCGTTCCCATACACCTGAAAAGGTGTCCAAAATGAAACGCGCTACACAGATTTACTAAGCAGCTCCGGGGCTCCCAATGTCGGAGCGTTTGTCGTGCCAGTGTGAACCCGGCCTTAATGATCCTGGTATCACTGTGCTTAATTGGCCAGCAAACTCGCCTGACCTAAACCCTGTTGAGAATTTGTGGGGTATTGTCAAGGGGAAGATGAGACAGCAGACCCAACAATGCAGATGAGCTGTGAAGGCCACTATAAAAGAAACCTGGGCTTCCATAACACCTCAACAGTGCCACAGGCTGATCACCTCCATGCCACACTGCATTCATGTAGCAATTCATGCAAAAAGGAGCCCCGACCAAGTATTGAGTGCATACTATACTTTTTTTTTAATGGTCTTATGCAATATTCAAATTCTCTAGAGGATACAGAATTTGAGGTTTCACTAGCTTTAAAGCCACAATCATTAAAATGAAATAAATTTACTTTGAGAATATTCTGATGTTATGAGCTGCACCTGTATATGTGGCCTCACGGAGAAAAACCCACTTCTTTGAGGCCGCATACGGGAAGAGGTTAATGTCGCCTAACCCTGGCTCTTCACGTTCTGTGCATCCTCCTAGCAGAAGCTAATACCCCAGTGATTGTGTGTAAAGCTCTAGGAATGACCATTCATACAGCTGTATAATATGGATCTCTAATCATCCATTCTCTCATTTCAGAGCACTCTGGTCTCCAGCCTATCATGGTACATGCGATGTGGCATCCCTTCCTCTCCTGCAGCTGGCCAAAAAGGTAGCTCTTGAAGCCCAGGAGCCAAAAATTCAGCTGCTCCAAGCATTTTTATACGACATGTACAGAGATAGGAACTATTGGGGACTGATTGAAGAATGTACATAATCTCATTGACCAAGTCCATGGACCACAACCAACCATTAGACTGCTACCACCAAGAGACCACCGACCATTGTTTTGATACAGGTTTGTTAACCAAGAAGACCAGAAAGTATCTTTTTAAAATGCCACATATTCATCATGTATACAAGCATAGGCAGTGCAGATTTAAGTAACAAAGCAACCAATCTGATTTTGAATTGCTGTAGTCAGAGATGAGGAAATGGTTTGGTTGATGTGTTGCACGGCCCTTACAGGAGACTAAACTGCCTCATGGTGGTGTCATTGCATGCAGAGCTTGACACCACCATGCCCACTGTGCCGCCCTTCATTTTTCTTTTTGTATGATGGTTTGTTTTTTTCCTTGAAGACGGCTTGTATTTTTGACATCCTATTTATACTGAAAGTAAAAGAAACTTGATAACATGTTGCATTCTGAGCAGTCTTTGCTGAGGGAAAAGTCACACAGGCCTTGTATGCAGGAATGACTTAATTTATTAATATATCTAATCAAACACAGACAGTAAAATGCAGACAGGCAATAAATTAACACACAAGAATAAAAGAAAAATCATTACATATGTGTGAAGCAGTGGGCCTTTTGGTTTACCTGCACCTTGTTAGAAAAGTCGGGAACATAACAGCAGACCCAGAATTGCTGGAGAGAGTCCGGCCCCTAGTGGGAGGAGGGGGAGGGGACAGTACAGTAGCCATTTTGTGTTGCAGTAACAAAGCACTTTCAGAGCTGGAGACCAGTGTAGGAAGATGAGAAAATAGAACTCAACTGATCATAGTGGGGCTTCTCACCAAGTGTGTGAGGAAAGAACTGTCCTTGCAACTCACATGATCCAATAAGATTCTGACATTCTTGTGGTGTATGGGAGATTGAAAGGATGAATATTGTTGCTACTGGCAACAAGATTTGTTCAAAAACAAACTATTTCAATGAATGCATTCTGTTCCTCATAGGCAGAGTACATGTCATTGGACCAAAGAATCCAATCTATACAGCCTTGTTCCTATAATAGGATATAAACTTTGAAAGAAAATTATAGTATGCTTAAGATTTAAAAAACAGAGATTAGGAGCACTTTAACGAGGACCTGTCATTTTGTAGGGATGCTACGGGGAGGGGAAAGGTAGGCTGGTCACTAGGATGAGGTGTGTCTTCTGTTTTTATTCATCCCAGTAATGATATGTAGAGGTGATGCCTTACTAAAGGAGGGGAGTGTTAACTGAGCTCAGTGAGGCTGTGTTCACTCTAAATACCAAATAAAGTAAAGGGGAATATAGAGAAAATATTTTTTTTATAGTCCATTCAGACTATGGTAAAAATAGAAAATATCCCAAAAAAACTCTTTATAACCCCAAATATTCGGAGGCATAAGCTGCCCTAGCTTTATTTGTTCATAGGAACGACAATTGACTGATTCAGTTTAGAGTGCAGTGTCCATATTGCCAAGACTATCCATGCAGCACAGATACTGCCCCATGTTTGTCACACAGGAAGGTACAGTTTCAGCAAGTCTGATATATATATAGAGAGAGAGAGGGCAGTAAGAAAAAGTTTAATTACTTTTGCTAGAAGAAAATGTTCCATTATACTAGAAAAGTATCCACACAGACAGTAGATAAATACTAGATTTTCTTTTCTTTTAAGGCCAAGTCTTACTGTTTAAAAAAATCAAAAGGGGGGGAAATAATGAGGAACGAGTGGCACAGGCATAAAGTCTGCACTACTCTTGTGAATGAAGGGGACAAGCTCTGTCGTCGTTTAGGTGTGATCGGTTTTGTTTTTCTGTGCCAGACGATCATAAGCAGCCGCTTACTCTAGCTCCCTATGCCTACCATAATTTGCCCCCCCCCCCCAGCTGAGAGGGAGGATGAAGACTGTTAACCTGCATTTGCTGGGAGTAACAGCCAGGGGCTTTCTCTATGTAATGTGTTCACTGCAAAGGCAGAGAGCGGTCTGCCAGCTTACCCACGAACACTTCACATCACATTCTATATTGGAAACTGCTCCAATCTGAGTAGTGCAGAGAGATCTAAATCAGGTCCAGCAACTTTGTTAATGTGGCACGTGCCAATTTATTAGAATGGCCCAGGAAGCTTCGCTAGTTCCCTCAAAGCCTATAAGAATCTTCTGTAATGAAGTAAAAACAGAAAGCATAACTCCTAGAAAAATATGACGCCATTTCCCATTCATAATGGTAGATGGTGAGTAAACCTACCTGAACAATAAGGGGTAGATAACAAGCTATGTATATCAAATATATATGACATAACTCTTCCAACATCATCTCTTTTTCAATTTGACATGTCCTCATTAAAGAGTATCCAAGGACTGCACCCAGGTACAGAAGTCATTTTGACTATTATATACTTTTTGTTTGCAGGATATACATCTTATTTGAAAGGAACACAATATGTATTCCAGTCGGCAGTTATCTCTATAAAAAGCTGGGGGGGGGGGGGGCAGAGGGGAACTATTGATACAAAGGAATGTGTACAAAGATGGCTTGGCTCTAAAAGGGACTAAGAAAGTCACAGAATATTTCCCGTCAGATACATTCTCTCTGCATAGTGGTGCTAAAGTGATTTTTTTTCCTTTTTATACTAGAAGAAAATTCTGAAAACCAAACATGCCCCACAAAGAGATTTTTTTTTATAGTAGTAGGAACTAAAATGTACAGAACTCCACCCTGACTAAATAACAAAATGTTGGGACTCATTAACCACCAATGACTCAGCACTGTGGAAGCTGCTGCCATCTTGGCTTGCGGCCTCATTGGAAATGCGCTTTGGGAGATTTGACTTCTGGGACTTTAGCACAAGCCAGTTTGGTCATGAAAGGTGAACAGTTCCCTGAACAGCAGACTAAAGTTTAGTAATGCACAGTGTGAGGCAGTTAACTTACATCTGTGCTGCTCAGTCATTAAAACTGGAGGCTGATCAGTTACAAGAAGGGCTGTGTGTGAAAAAGGGAACTTGCAACGACAGATGAACTGGGATTTGAAGCAGCAGCAGCCTCGGAGCAATGAGTCGGCCCCTAGGAGCAATTGGCTTGTTGAGAGATTCTGCACATCTGTAAAACTCTAGTCTAGCTGAGGAGCTCCAGGTAGGTAACTGGTACTTTTCCTTTCTTGTTCCCTCGTTCTCCAATGAGCCAGTCTGGGTCCATGCCAGGGAGGCTATAAACGGTAATTAACTGAAAAGAGAACAAAAGGAACTGGTAATGTATACAAGGAAAAGGTCTTGTAATGTAATGCAACCTACAGTTTTCCTTAGCTTACCTCATCTGCCTTGAGCGCCAGCTCACTGCTGTCTGCTGCCTCGTAATCATACAGAACCTTGGCTTTACGTGTACCACTGGAAGGTGGCTTCACCTCTGATGGGTTTAGGGTTCCGTCTGCAGGATTGGGACTCACAGCTTGGAGCAGCGGCAGAGTGGCAGCTGGTGGTGAGGTGCTGAGAGGTGGCGACATGCCATCTGCATTGCCCACAAATGTAGATGGAAATCTGCAGAATAAAGACATTGAGGTAAGGTGGCTTGTAAAAAGACAAGGACAGAGAAAGCACTTTCTGCACAGACTTGAAAACCTGTAAACTGGTGCAAATATCTCCATTTTCTAGAGAGGAGAGGGAAGGAGAATTTCACAGTGTATGCCCATCTGTTTTTAGGTAGAACATGCCCCTTCTCCTGCAGCTGCTGCACAAACACACCCCCGTGGTGAGGCAGCTCTCTCCAACAGCATGGTACTCCTAAGGGGTCCAGATTTTGAAATCCAAGTGTACAAAACAATCTGAGAGTCCAATATCTTGAGACTGCATTCACACCGGAGTGTTTTTAGCTCGTAAAATACCTTTAAAAACGCTTAACAAGCAAAAATCCCATTCATTTCAATGGCCTTGTTCACATCTGAGCATTTTGTCACCTGAAGCAAAATGCCTGAGCTCCTTTGGGGCAGATTCCAGGCGTTTTTCTGCTTTTTACATTGGTGACCTGTAAAAAATCGCAGTAATAACACGCAACTTTGAAACACTTAGGTGTGAATGCAGCCTTATTATTATTGGTTCACAAATGACAGCAAAAAACAGCTTCCCCCCATATTCACGGCTTAAAGTGGAGGTTCACCGGTAAATTGCTATTTTTACCCTTAGAGTGATGCTCATTTAGTCTAGGGGAATCGGCTAGTTGTTTTAAAATCCAAGCAGTATTTACCGTTGTAGAGAGCGATCTTCTCCGCCACTTCCTGGTATGGGCTCCGGGACTGGGCGTTCCTTCTTCATTCACAGTCTTCCGACAGGCTTCCGACGGTCGTATCTATCGCGTCACGATTTTCCGAAAGTAGCCCAACGTCGGTGCGCAGGCGCAGTATAGAGCCGCACCGACGTTCGGCTTCTTTCGGCTACTTGTGACGCGATAGATGCGACCGTCGGAAGCCTGTCAATCAAGAAGGAACGCCCGCACCCGAAGACCATATGCGGAAGTGGCGGAGAAGATCGCTCTCTACAACGGTAAGTAATGCTCGGATTTTAAAACAACTACCCGATTCCCCTTGACTAAATGAGCATCACTCTAAGGGGAAAAAAACATTTATGGGTGAACTCCCGCTTTAAACATGACAGGTAATCATCTGAGATTTAAAACCCCAGAAATGTGGGCCTAATGGATTTCCAATCCCCTACTATAAGACCTTTGCTAACATACTAGCACCGCAATTAGTTTAAATAGCATGCAGAAAGGTAACCCCCTTGATCGTCTATTAACCACTTGCCACCCCGCCTTATGCAAAAAGACGTCGGCAACGTGGTTTCAATATCCTGAGTGAACATCATATGATGTCCTCAGGATATTGAGGCGCGCATCGCGGCCATCGTTGTTGCAGGGTGTCAGTCTGTCACCCCACAACACCAATCTAATTAAAGGGTCACTAAAGGAAAAAAAAGGTTTTTGCTGAAATAACTTTTATGTCTCTGTTTACAGGGTATAGTCAACTGATTCCTTTTAAAATGATTTTTAATCTATTTGTAATCATATCATATAATGTGCCTGTAGGTTAGTTTCACTTTTAAACTGTTTTCATGTTCCTGTGAAGTAAAGAGACACACAGAACAAAAACAAACAAATCCAGGGCAGTGTTTTGTTTTTAAAATGAATCTGATTAGTTCTGTTAAGTTTTAGACACACAGTAATGACAGCTTAGACCTACAGTGAAAAGCTCCCAGTACCATGGTTATAAGGAAACAGACAACCAGGAAGTCTGGAGATCAGAGCAGAATTACAGCCACTTCAAAGCAAAAACGAACAATGAGGACATGAAACCAGTACTGCAGTAAGGTAAAGGAAGCTATTTAGCTAAAAAAAAAAAAAAAATTCCTTTAGTGATCCTTTAAAAAGAGTTTCTGATGGAGACTCTCTACATCATGATCAGCTGTGATTGGACATGGCTGATCACGTGGTAAACAGGAAAAGCCGGTAATTGGCTTTTCCTCACTCGCGTCTGTCAGACACGAGTAGAGGAGAGCTGATCGGCTGCTCCTCTGACAGGGGGGTTGGTGCTGATCGATTATCAGCACAGCCCACACTGGACCACCAGGGATGACAATCACAAATAACGGATGCCAATCAGTGCCCACAATGAGCATCACCGATTGGCAGGCATTAGTAAAACACATACATTAGTACGTTAGTGCCGCCTATCAGTGCCCAATCCGTGCCCCCTATCAGTGCCCATCCGTGCCACCTATCCGTGCCGACTCCGTGCCACCTCAGTGCCCATTCGTGCCACCCATCCGTGCCAACTATCCGTGCCGCCTCAGTGCCCATCCGTGCCGCCTCAGTGCCCCCTATCCGTGCCCATCCGTGCCAACTATCCGTGCCACCTATCCGTGCTGCCTCAGTGCCAACTATCCGTGCCGCCTCAGTGCCCATCTGTGCCAACTATTCGTGCCGCCTCAGTGCCCATCCGTGCCCCCTATCCGTGCTGCCTCAGTGCCCCCTATCAGTGCCCATCCGTGCCAACTATCCGTGCCGCCTCAGTGCCCCCTATCCGTGCCACCTATCCGTGCCGCCTCAGTGCCCCCTATCCGTGCCGCCTCAGTGCCCATCCGTGCCACCTATCCGTGCCGCCTCAGTGCCCATCCGTGCCGCCTCAGTGCCCATCCGTGCCGACTATCCGTGCCGCCTCAGTGCCCCCTATCCGTGCCGCCTCAGTGCCCATCCGTGTCCCCTATTAGTGCCCATCCGTGCCACCCATCAGTGCCCATCCGTGCCACCCATCCGTGCCAACTATCCGTGCCCCCTATCCGTGCCGCCTCAGTGCCCATCCGTGCCAACTATCCGTGCCGCCTCAGTGCCCCCTATCCGTGCCACCTATCCGTGCCGCCTCAGTGCCCCCTATCCGTGCCGCCTCAGTGCCCATCCGTGCCAACTATCCGTGCTGCCTCAGTGCCCCCTATCAGTGCCCATCCGTGCCAACTATCCGTGCCGCCTCAGTGCCCCCTATCCGTGCCACCTATCCGTGCCGCCTCAGTGCCCCCTATCCGTGCCGCCTCAGTGCCCATCCGTGCCACCTATCCGTGCCGCCTCAGTGCCCATCCGTGCCGCCTCAGTGCCCATCCGTGCCGACTATCCGTGCCGCCTCAGTGCCCCCTATCCGTGCCGCCTCAGTGCCCATCCGTGTCCCCTATTAGTGCCCATCCGTGCCACCCATCAGTGCCCATCCGTGCCACCCATCCGTGCCAACTATCCGTGCCCCCTATCCGTGCCGCCTCAGTGCCCATCCGTGCCGACTATCCGTGCCCCCCCGTGCCAACTATCCGTGCCGCCTCAGTGCCCCCTATCCGTGCCACCTCAGTGCCCATCCGTGCCGCCTCAGTGCCCATCCGTGCCGACTATCCGTGCCGCCTCAGTGCCCATCCGTGTCCCCTATCAGTGCCCATCCGTGCCACCCATCCGTGCCAACTATCAGTGCCCATCCGTGCCGCCTCAGTGCCCATCCGTGCCCCCTATCCGTGCCGCCTCAGTGCCCATCCGTGCCGACTATCCGTGCCCCCCCCGTGCCAACTATCCGTGCCGCCTCAGTGCCCCCTATCCGTGCCGCCTCAGTGCCCCCTATCCGTGCCACCTCAGTGCCCATCCGTGCCCCCCATCCGTGCCCCCTATCAGGGCCCATCCGTGCCCCCTATCCGTGCCCCCTATCCGTGCCGCCTCAGTGCCCATCCGTGCCGCCTCAGTGCCCATCCGTGTCCCCTATCAGTGCCCATCCGTGCCACCCATCCGTGCCAACTATCAGTGCCCATCCGTGCCACCCATCAGTGCCCATCCGTGCCACCTATCAGTGCCCATCCGTGCCAACTATCCGTGCCAACTATCCGTGCCGCCTCAGTGCCCATCCGTGCCACCTATCCGTGCCGCCTCAGTGCCCATCCGTGCCAACTATCCGTGCCGCCTCAGTGCCCCCTATCCGTGCCGCCTCAGTGCCCATCCGTGCCAACTATCCGTGCCGCCTCAGTGCCCCCTATCCGTGCCACCTATCCGTGCCGCCTCAGTGCCCCCTATCCGTGCCGCCTCCGTGCCACCTATCCGTGCCGCCTCAGTGCCCCCTATCCGTGCCGCCTCAGTGCCCCCTATCCGTGCCGCCTCAGTGCCCATCCGTGTCCCCCATCAGTGCCCATCCGTGCCACCCATCCGTGCCAACTATCAGTGCCCATCCGTGCCACCCATCAGTGCCCATCCGTGCCACCCATCCGTGCCAACTATCCGTGCCCCCTATCCGTGCCGCCTCAGTGCCCATCCGTGCCGCCTCAGTGCCCATCCGTGCCGACTATCCGTGCCCCCCCGTGCCAACTATCCGTGCCGCCTCAGTGCCCCCTATCCGTGCCACCTCAGTGCCCCCTATCCGTGCCGCCTCAGTGCCCATCCGTGCCACCTATCCGTGCCACCTCAGTGCCCATCCGTGCCAACTATCCGTGCCACCTCAGTGCCCATCCGTGCCAACTATCCGTGCCGCCTCAGTGCCCATCTGTGCCAACTATCCGTGCCGCCTCAGTGCCCATCCGTGCCCCCTATCCGTGCCACCCATCCGTGCCAACTATCAGTGCCCCCTATCAGTGCCCATCCGTGCCGCCTCAGTGCCCATCCGTGCCCCCTATCCGTGCCGCCTCAGTGCCCAATCCGTGCCAACTATCCGTGCCGCCTCAGTGCCCATCCGTGCCAACTATCCGTGCCGCCTATCGGTGCCCAATCCGTGCCGCCTCAGTGCCCATCCGTGCCAACTATCAGTGCCCCCTATCAGTGCCCATCCGTGCCAACTATCAGTGCCCATCCGTGCCAACTATCCGTGCCGCCTCAGTGCCCATCCGTGCCACCTATCCGTGCCGCCTCAGTGCCCATCCGTGCCAACTATCCGTGCCGCCTCAGTGCCCCCTATCAGTGCCCATCCGTGCCAACTATCCGTGCCGCCTCAGTGCCCCCTATCCGTGCCGCCTCAGTGCCCATCCGTGCCACCTATCCGTGCCGCCTCAGTGCCCATCCGTGCCGCCTCAGTGCCCATCCGTGCCACCTATCCGTGCCGCCTCAGTGCCCATCCGTGCCGCCTCAGTGCCCATCCGTGCCGCCTCAGTGCCCATCCGTGCCCCCTATCCGTGCCGCCTCAGTGCCCATCTGTGCCAACTATCCGTGCCGCCTATCGGTGCCCAATCCGTGCCGCCTCAGTGCCCATCCGTGCCCCCTATCCGTGCCACCCATCCGTGCCAACTATCAGTGCCCCCTATCAGTGCCCATCCGTGCCGCCTCAGTGCCCATCCGTGCCAACTATCCGTGCCGCCTCAGTGCCCCCTATCAGTGCCCATCCGTGCCAACTATCCGTGCCGCCTCAGTGCCCCTATCCGTGCCGCCTCAGTGCCCATCCGTGCCACCTATCCGTGCCGCCTCAGTGCCCATCCGTGCCAACTATCCGTGCCGCCTCAGTGCCCATCCGTGCCAACTATCCGTGCCGCCTCAGTGCCCCCTATCAGTGCCCATCCGTGCCAACTATCCGTGCCGCCTCAGTGCCCCCTATCCGTGCCGCCTCAGTGCCCATCCGTGCCGACTATCCGTGCCGCCTCAGTGCCCATCCGTGTCCCCTATCAGTGCCCATCCGTGCCACCCATCCGTGCCAACTATCAGTGCCCATCCGTGCCAACTATCCGTGCCAACTATCCGTGCCGCCTCAGTGCCCCCTATCCGTGCCCATCCGTGCCGCCTATCCGTGCTGCCTTAGTGCCACCTCAGTGCCCATCCGTGCCAACTATCCGTGCCGCCTCAGTGCCCATCCGTGCCAACTATCCGTGCCGCCTCAGTGCCCATCTGTGCCAACTATCCGTGCCGCCTCAGTGCCCATCTGTGCCAACTATCCGTGCCGCCTATCGGTGCCCAATCCGTGCCGCCTCAGTGCCCATCCGTGCCCCCTATCCGTGCCACCCATCCGTGCCAACTATCCGTGCCGCCTCAGTGCCCATCCGTGCCAACTATCCGTGCCGCCTCAGTGCCCATCTGTGCCAACTATCCGTGCCGCCTCAGTGCCCATCTGTGCCAACTATCCGTGCCGCCTCAGTGCCCATCTGTGCCAACTATCCGTGCCGCCTATCGGGGCCCAATCCGTGCCGCCTCAGTGCCCATCCGTGCCCCCTATCCGTGCCACCCATCCGTGCCAACTATCCGTGCCGCCTATCGGTGCCCAATCCGTGCCGCCTCAGTGCCCATCCGTGCCAACTATCAGTGCCCCCTATCAGTGCCCATCCGTGCCGCCTCAGTGCCCATCCGTGCCGCCTCAGTGCCCATCCGTGCCAACTATCAGTGCCCCCTATCAGTGCCCATCCGTGCCGCCTCAGTGCCCATCCGTGCCGCCTCAGTGCCCATCCGTGTCCCCTATCAGTGCCCATCCGTGCCACCCATCCGTGCCAACTATCAGTGCCCATCCGTGCCAACTATCCGTGCCAACTATCCGTGCCGCCTCAGTGCCCATCCGTGCCAACTATCCGTGCCGCCTCAGTGCCCCCTATCAGTGCCCATCCGTGCCAACTATCCGTGCCGCCTCAGTGCCCCCTATCCGTGCCGCCTCAGTGCCCATCCGTGCCACCTATCCGTGCCGCCTCAGTGCCCATCCGTGCCGCCTCAGTGCCCATCCGTGCCGACTATCCGTGCCCCCCCGTGCCAACTATCTGTGCCGCCTCAGTGCCCCCTATCCGTGCCGCCTCAGTGCCCATCCGTGCCGACTATCCGTGCCCCCTATCAGTGCCCATCCGTGCCACCCATCCGTGCCAACTATCAGTGCCCATCCGTGCCACCCATCAGTGCCCATCCGTGCCCCCTATCCGTGCCGCCTCAGTGCCCATCCGTGCCGCCTCAGTGCCCATCCGTGCCGACTATCCATGCCCCCCCCGTGCCAACTATCCGTGCCGCCTCAGTGCCCCCTATCCGTGCCACCTCAGTGCCCCCTATCCGTGCCGCCTCAGTGCCCATCCGTGCCACCTATCCGTGCCGCCTTAGTGCCCCCTATCCGTGCCACCTCAGTGCCCATCCGTGCCCCCTATCAGGGCCCATCCGTGCCCCCTATCCGTGCCGCCTCAGTGCCCAATCCGTGCCAACTATCCGTGCCGCCTCAGTGCCCATCCGTGCCAACTATCCGTGCCGCCTATCGGTGCCCAATCCGTGCCGCCTCAGTGCCCCCTATCCGTGCCAACTATCAGTGCCCCCTATCAGTGCCGCCTCAGTGCCCATCCGTGCCGCCTCAGTGCCCATCCGTGTCCCCTATCAGTGCCCATCCGTGCCAACTATCAGTGCCCATCCGTGCCAACTATCCGTGCCACCTATCCAAGCCGCCTCAGTGCCCATCCGTGCCAACTATCCGTGCCACCCATCAGTGCCCATCCGTGCCGCCCATCCGTGCCGACTATCCGTGCCCCCCCGTGCCAACTATCCGTGCCGCCTCAGTGCCCCCTATCCGTGCCACCTCAGTGCCCCCTATCCGTGCCGCCTCAGTGCCCATCCGTGCCACCTATCCGTGCCGCCTTAGTGCCACCTCAGTGCCCATCCGTGCCGCCTCAGTGCCCATCCGTGCCAACTATCCGTGCCGCCTCAGTGCCCATCTGTGCCAACTATCCGTGCCGCCTCAGTGCCCATCTGTGCCAACTATCCGTGCCGCCTATCGGTGCCCAATCCGTGCCGCCTCAGTGCCCATCCGTGCCCCCTATCCGTGCCACCCATCCGTGCCAACTATCCGTGCCGCCTCAGTGCCCCCTATCCGTGCCGCCTCAGTGCCCATCCGTGCCACCTATCCGTGCCGCCTCAGTGCCCCCTATCCGTGCCACCTCAGTGCCCATCCGTGCCAACTATCCGTGCCGCCTCAGTGCCCATCTGTGCCAACTATCCGTGCCGCCTATCGGTGCCCAATCCGTGCCGCCTCAGTGCCCCCTATCCGTGCCAACTATCAGTGCCCCCTATCAGTGCCCATCCGTGCCGCCTCAGTGCCCATCCGTGATGCCTATCAGTGCCCATCCGTGCCGCCTCAGTGCCCCCTATCAGTGCCCATCCGTGCCAACTATCCGTGCCCCCTATCAGTGCCACCTATCAGTGCCCATCCGTGCCACCACATCAGTGCAGTACCATCAGTGACCCATCTGTGAAAGAAAATATACTTATTTACAATGTTTTAGAACTGAAGCAAAAAAAAAAATTTTATTTCAAAATTTTCAGTAATTTTTTTTGGTTTTTTTTGGCAGAAAATAAAAATCCCAGAGGTGATCAAATGCCACCAAAAGAAATCTCTTTGTGGGAACAAAATGATAAAAATGTAGTTTGGGTACAGTGTAGCATGACCGCGCAATTGTCATTCAAAGTGCAACAGCGCTGAAAGCTAAAAATTGGTCTGGGCGGGAGGGTGTATAAGTGCCCGGTATGGAAGGGGTTAAACTCAGCCTTCATTTCTGTAAAGATCCGGGGAGAGGTGAGGTGACTACAGACCTATCTCCCTTATTAATACCGACCAAAATATTAGCCATCAGCCTCTACATACACAAGGACCAGGTTGGCTTTATCCCAGGTAGACAAGTGCGGAGGGTAAGGATATTATTTCCTTACTCCGGTTGGTTTGGGATGGGGCCCTCGTCAGGGAGGCATGTTTCTCTCTCTGGACATTCAAAAGGCCTTTGACTCCGTCTCCTTGTCCTATCTATTTGCCACCCTACATCATTGGGGTTTTGGGGGTAAATTTCATAGGAATCAGTGCCCTTCCCAGAAGCGAGAATTCGATTTCAAGGACTCTATTCTGAACCGCTCAGACTTGCTAGAGACACCAGGCAGGGATGCTCCGTCTCCCCGAATTTTTGCAAGAGCCATAGAATCCCTAGCGATAGCTATGTGTACTAAACAAGATATTGGGGGGGGGGGGGGGGTTCACTGTGGAACCCAAATACACAAATGTGCCCCTTCCGGACAATTTACTCCTCTTCATGACCTCTCCAGTCACTTCGCTCCCCGCTGCTTGTAAAATTTTGGATGCTTTTGCTAAGGTTTCAGGCCTAAAAGTCAATCTATCCAAATCCATAGCAGGGAACGTCTCTTTATCCCCCTAACATCAGTAGAAAACTTGAATAACTATTTTCGGTCACCTTGGAGTGACTCGACCATCCGCTATTTGGGAATCAATCTCACATCTAAAATTGAACGTTTATACAAGGCCAACTACCCCCAAATTTTCCAAAAACTCAAGTTTGGCTCGACTTAAAAACTTGGACATCCTTAGAGATATCATGGTTAGGCAGGATCAACTCAGCTAAGATGACACTACTCCCCCGCCTTCTCTACCTGTTCCGAGCCCTCCCCATTCCGATTAAGAAAGACAAAAGATCTTTCCAGGGTAAAATGGTTACAATTTGTTTGGGGTAAATTGGGCTATCGTTTTGCCCAATGCGTCCTGTTTCACCTGAGGACCAGCAGTGGCCTGGGGCTCCCTAACTTCCTCTTGTACTTCCAAGCAGCATGATTAGCCCAACTGTCCATAATATACAAGAAACCGGACTGGGTATACCTAGAAAGACAGGCAGCCCCTACTTGCACCCTTGATTTCCTGGTTTGGCGCATCCCACTATCTAGACCTCCTATTCCAGGGATAAGCAATTAGCGGACCTCCAGCTGTTGCCAAACTACAAGTCCCATCATGCCTCTGCCTCTGGGAGTCATGCTTGATGCTGTCAGAGTCTCGCTATGCCTCATGGGACTTGTAGTTTGGCAACATCTGGAGGTCCGCTAATTGCTTATCCCTGTCCTATTCTATCCCCCAAACTATCCCACTGTCTCTAACTTCGGGACTCCCCAAGAAAGCTCCCCTACTTCATTTCCCTGTTCCAATCCCTGAACCATATTTTCCACAATCCTAACTCCACCCCCTGGCATGGATATACGGTTAGACAAGGGAATGTCCTGCATTGGACACTCCTTCACTAGGACCGCTTACTCCAATTCCTTGTATCAGCAAACTGGACTTGCCAAACTCTGAATGCTTCAGATTCCATCAAATTACACATTTCCTCCATAAGCTTTGGCTCAACAAACCTAATCCTCAAATCTTTACAGAATATAAATGGTGGTGTGGTGCCACCTCGGAGCAGAGGGCAGATATTTTGATTGTCTATAGACCTCTTTCCTCTAATCTCACCAGACTCCCACATGTGGAAGCATGGGCGATAGAACTCTCGGAACAGTGGGAGTTGGAAGCCTGGAATAACTCCTTTTATTGCTCTTTTAAACGGATCCTGAATACCTTCCCCCATGGAAGACACAAGATGGTATCTGGTCCCCCACCAGACTGGCTAAGATGTTCCAGATTTCTTCCCCCTATGCTTCTGTGGATGCAGCTTGTGGGGTGGGCTCTAGATTTCTTCCCCCTATGCTTCTGTGGATGCAGCTTGTGGGGTGGGCTCTAGATTTCTTCCCCCTATGCTTCTGTGGATGCAGCTTGTGGGGTGGGCTCTCTACTCCACACATGGTGGGAATGCCTGAAAATTTGAAGTTTCTGGAATAAAATATTCTCAATAATCGCAAAGGTCACAGGGTTTCCAGTTCTTGGATCTCCCTCGATAGCCCTCCTCTACTTCTCAGCGTAGCCCTCTCTTTTCTTCTGTCCCTTCCCTTGTGCTTCTCTCCTCTTTTACCTGCTTTTTACCCCCCTCTTATATGACTATCTTTTAAGTGATACAGCTTCCTCATCTCAAAACTTCAGTCATACAAATCTTTTTATATTTATTTTGTGGGGGGTCCTTCCTCCCCATCTTTGGCCTAACATTTTGGGGCCCCACTTTCCTCATGACACAGCTTGATCCCATAGGGGGTGTCGGGGAGGTCAACACAATTATTGTTTTCTCTACACGTTGTTAGGGTTTCTGTCAGGAGGAGCCTGAATATTAAAGGTTTTGGATTTTTATTTTGTGCTCTCTGTATAGATGGGTGTAAAAACAGTTTAAAAATGTCTTGCTGCCACGTTCTCTTGGTGAGTCTTGTTTGTTTGTTTAGGTTTAGGTTTGGTCAGCTTTAAGCGAAGAGGCTGTTTAACCACTTAAGACCCGGACCATTATGCAGGTAAAGGACCTGGCTAGTTTTTGCGATTTCGGCACTGCGTCGCTTTAACTGACAATTGCGCGGTCGTGCGACATGGCTCCCAAACAAAATTAGCATCCTTTTTTTCCCCACAAATAGAGCTTTCTTTTGGTGGTATTTGATCACCTCTGCGGTTTTTATTTTTTGCGCTATAAACAAAAATAGAGCGACAATTTTGAAAAAAAAATATTTTGTACTTTTTGCTATAATATCCCCCAAAAAAGATATAAAAAAACCGATACGTATTCTTCTACATATTTTTGGTAAAAAATATCACAATAAGCGTTTAACGATTGGTTTGCGCAAAATTGATAGCGTTTACAAAATAGGGGATAGTTTTATAGCATTTTTATTTACATATATATATATATATATATATATATTTACTACTAATGGCGGCGATCAGCAATTTTTTTTGTGACTGCGACATTATGGCGGACACATCGGACAATTGTGACACATTTTAGGGACCATTGTCATTTTCACAACAGAAAATGCTATACAAATGCATTGTTTACTGTGAAAATGACAATTGCAGTTTAGGAGTTAACCACTAGGGGGCGCTGTAGGGGTTATGTGTGACCTCATATGTGTTTCTAACTGTAGGGGGGGCGGGGCTGGACGTGTGAAGTCACTGATCGCCTTTCCCTATATCAGGGAACAGAC
This sequence comes from Rana temporaria, assembly GCF_905171775.1. Classification (NCBI taxonomy): domain Eukaryota; kingdom Metazoa; phylum Chordata; class Amphibia; order Anura; family Ranidae; genus Rana; species Rana temporaria. The sequence continues at coordinate 143,505,893 of NC_053497.1, read as the reverse complement.
GATCAGTGACATTGCCACAGTGAAGAACGGGGAAGGTGTGTTTACACACACCTATCCCCGTTCTTCAGCTCCTGTGACCGATCGCGGGACAATAGCGGCGATCGGGGCCGCGGTCACGGAGCTTCGGGTCGCGGGCGCGATCCATGGCTGGGCACTTAAAGGGGACGTACAGGTACATACGTACCTGTGCCCAGCCGTGCCATTCTGCCGACGTCAATGTGCAGGAGGCGGTCCTTAAGTGGTTAAAAGGATAAGGGTGGTTTCTTTAATAATGATATAATCCTATCAACTCTGCCTGGCTCCGCAGCTTCCATGTATAACTACTGAACACAGTCAATTGTAGATTTCTGTCCATAGTCACTCCCTTGCCTGAGAAATGGCTCACAATGTGCGGAAGTCTCAGCATACTAGAAATGTCACGCTTACTCTATTCCATCCAGGGGTCAAGTCCTGGGGGGAAAAGTGTGGGAACTCCCACCCAAGATCCACTCCCCCACCAAAAAAAAAAAATGATGGGGGGTGGGTGGTATGTAGATAAGAGGGGTGCGGAGTGTATGGGGTGAGTAGTATCAAATACACCACTGGCCACTGATGCATTAGTGACCAGTGGCAGGTAATTAACCCCTTTGTGCTGCATTAGTGACACCAGTGTCAGTGTTTATGAACCCTTTCATGCTGCACCAAATAGGGGTAATAAACACTGACACTGGTGTCACTAATGCAGCACAAAGGGGTTAATTACCTGCCACTGATCACCAATGCATCAGTGGAAGTACATTAACCCCCTCATTGCTGAATACCATTAAAAACATCAGACAGTTAACACAGCTAAGCCACTGTGATACAACACTGCCTTAGGTAGGTTAGGTTTGTAGCCTCTGCAAACTTACTTACTCACTCCCCTCCCTTCGGTACAGATTTCCCCCCCCACAGTTCAGACCCCCCCTTCGGTACAAATCCCCCCCCCATTCAGTACAGATTCTCCCCCCCCCCTTCGGTACAGATTCTCCCCCCCCCCCTTCGGTTCAGATTCCCCCCCCATTCAGTACAGATCCCCCCCATTCAGTACAGACCCCCCCCCTTCGGTACAGATTCCCCCCCCCCCTTCGGTACAGATTCCCCCCCCCCCTTCGGTACAGATTCCCCCCCCCTTTCGATACAGATTTCCCCCCCCTTTCGATACAGATTCCCCCCCCTTCGGTACAGATTCCCCCCCCCCTTCGGTACAGATTTCCACCCCCCCTTCGGTACAGATTCCCCCCCCCATTCGGTACAGATCCTCGCCCGCCCCCCCCCATTCGGTACAGATCCTCGCCCCCCCCCCCCATTCGGTACAGATCCTCGCCCCCCCCCCCCATTCGGTACAGATCCTCGCCCCCCCCCCATTCGGTACAGATCCTCGCCCCCCTCCCCATTCGGTACAGAACCTTCCCCCCCCCCCCATTCGGTACAGATCCTCCCCCCCCCCCCATTCGGTACAGATCCCCCATTCAGTACAGATCCTCCCCCCCCCATTCAGTACAGATCCCACCCCCCCTCAGTACAGCTGCCTAAACCCGCCCGCTGTCTCTGAACCCGCCCGCTCAGCCTTACTGACTCTTCAGTGGGGGGGGGGGGGGCGCATGCTGCTCCGCTGCCTAAACCCGCCCACTGCCTAATCCTAATCTCTGCTCGAGTCCTGTAAAGGGAACGGCGTTCCTGCTGTAAAAAAAGTGCAGGGACGCCGTTCCCGCAGGACTCGAGCCCTGATTCCATCCAAGTATGCACACTGACCTGGAGACAATTTTCTATTATCAGGACTGGTCCATTTACAGCATTTCTGAGGATGCTACACACCATCCAAATAATATAAATAACTGCTCTGGACCATAAGAAAAGCCAGGCAGTCTGGTTTGATAAACTGTTTTGGGAAAGAGGTTCAGCTTTTAGCATAATCCAATCAAAATAAAATAAAAGAAAAAACTCTTGGGCTACTGTGAGTAGATCAGTGTTAAAGTATTAAAGTGTATATAATTCATATTATTCATTTATTGTTTGTGTATTGTGAACATAATCCAATCAAAGCCAAAGTAAATAAAGTGTACAGTGACACAGAATGGCCTGTTCTAGCTAGCAAGGACTCAAATACCTCAAGCATATGTAGAATCTTAACACTATGATCACCACTGTGCTGGGACCTACTCAGGGAGGCAGTACACATGAACCAATCTGCAGTGTCCACATTACCCTTTTACACGGTACAATGCCAACACGTTTTTTTTTCCCCAAACATTTTTACAAGGATCCTGTATGCAGTGTCGGCCCTTCCAAAAAGGGGCGTGGAAGCGCCGCCTCCCTAATCCATGTGCCCGGCCCCTAATCTACATGCAGAGTGCCGGACGCATGGATTACAATTTTTTTTTTTTTTTTTTTTAAGCACACGATTAGAGCCCGAGGCCCTAATTGGCTTAAAAAAAGGATGGGCTTGGGGCGCAGAGCACTGCACCCTGAGTCAACCCAGTTGTGCGATTAATATTCGCTAATGTCTTTCTGATTCTCCTCCCAGCCAATCAGGAAGCGGGTCCCGATACCCGATTGGCCAGGGAGTCTTAGAAATCCCAGCCAATCGGGCCTCAGGACCCACTTCCTGTTTGGCCAGGAGGAGAAGCCCTGGCTCTTCCCAGATCCTCCTGGAGTGAGGAGCAGCAGCCCTCCGTGTGATCTTCCTCCTCACGGTAAGGCCTGCAAACCCCTGTCTTCCCATCCATCTCCCGCAGGGGGTTGTTTGGCAGCGGTGTGAGTGAGGGGGGCAGGTTTGTTTTCCACCGCCCCCCCCTCCACCTGAAATATTGAGCACCAGCCATCACTGCTTGTATGGCTAAACAATAGCTGTCAATGTGGACCACCACCTGAAAATGCCAAGTGTCTGACTGTCCTTGGCTTTAAGACTTTCTGACCCAGAACAGGACTGGAGATGAGGTCAGAGCTCCACCCTTCCTTCAAGCCACTGAAGCAGCATGTTTTGAAGGAAAGCTTAGCAGTAGAAGTTGCCATGTTCTTTTCTCTATGCAGGTTTCCTAAATAAATAGTTTCTCCCTCAGGGAACAGCGATATGCAACAAAGCATTAAACAGATTTATAACTTATAAAAAGGAAGAATCTTTTTGCAGCTACAAACCAGCTCATCACATTTCTGGGGTAGAAAAGTATATTATGAAAGCGGATTAGTTGTTTGAGGCAATACAACAGTTTCTTCTTACAATTTCAGTACTCATACCCAATGACAAATTAAATAATAATAACCCATGCTGACCATAGACTTACAACAAGGGGTATATTGGGAGGAGCTGGTCACTTGGGCAAAGACAATCAATACCAAATACACATGACCAAAAAAAAATAATAATAATTATACTTACACATCACCCTTTGAGCTGCCAGCATAAGGAAAAAATGTAAACGAAACACGGCATTACAAAAGGTTAATTAAATGCATGTAATTCTGTTTACTTTTATATGCAAGTGCCATTTAAAATTAGTCCAAGACCTATAACCGTATATGAACACATCAGCAACAGGACAGCAGAAGTATTGGAGTGTTGTGGACAAATTACATGTACATTATGTGATCCATACATTTCAATGCCTCCCTACCTGCCCAACTGTTTCTGCAGGTCCACCATGTACTGATAGCATTGGGCATAATATGTAGCCTGGGCTTCTGCAAACTCATGCAAACAGCGGAGGTGGTTGACCTATGGAAGAGAAACATGTAATACTTTTTCCAGGACATCATCCATCAGCTAACACTCAGGTCATTAGTAAACATTGAATACTGTAAACAAGGCAAGGTAATTGGTGCGTGTAAATGTATGATCTTTGAACTGTGCAAGCTATAAAACGTAGAAATTCATTTCTCTGCCTCATTGTATCAGTGAGGTGTCGCCCTTGAAAGCAAAATATGATTTTGCAGCGTTCAGCCAGCGAGGGAGTGACTTCCAGACATCCCTCTCTCATCAGCCATTCTTTGATAAAAAAATAAAATAAAAATTGAAGGACAACAGGCAGAAAATGGTTGACTGAACAGTTTCTGCTTTTGAGGCAGCCGCTTTGGCCCACAATTTTTCAGACAGCTTTATTCTGGCTGCAAGTGACAGTGACAGTTCACCTCAACACCCTGTGCTGATGAATTCTGGTAATGTGGAGCCAGCATTTAAAGCGGGAGTTCACCCGAAATTTTTTTTTTTAACCTTAGATTAATGCTCATTTTGTCAAGGGGAATCGGGTAGTTTTTTTAAAAGCCGTACTTACTGTTTTAGAGAGCAATCTTCTCCGCCGCTTCCGAGTATGGTCTTCGGGACTGGGCGTTCCTATTTGATTGACAGACTTCCGACGGTCGCATACATCGCGTCACGAGTAGCCGAACGTCAGTGCGGCTCTATACGGCGCCTGCGCACCGACGTTCGGCTAATTTCGGAAAATTGTGGCGCGATGGATGCGTCCGTCGGAAGCCTGTCAATCAAATAGGAACGCCCAGTCCTGCAGCCCATACCTGGAAGCGGCGGAGAAGATCGCTCTCTAAAACGGTAAGTACTGCTTCAATTTAAAAAAAAAAACACCCGATTCCCCTAGACAAAATGAGCCTCAATCTAATGTTAAAAATTTACTTTTCGGGTGAACCTCCACTTTAAAACCATGACTTTCTATGAATGTATTATTCCTGGGGCCAATCATGTCAGCCTACGAAACCCTAGGCTGACATTGAGCTCCCAGGAAAGGAAAATTACGGTAAGAATGGTAACAATTTTCTGCATTATATTTCAGCTGGACTTGTGTCTTCTGAATCACTTAGGCAAAAGCTCACTGCGAGTCGCCCGTCATCAAAGCTGAAAACCTTGGATAATTAAAGACAAACTTTTGTTTTGCACAGAGAGGAGAGGGTTTTAGAACACAGATTAGGTCTTTTTATGCCGTCTGTGCCCCCATTAGGGAGATTTACCAACTCAATTTGCCATGTTTACCATTATCATTGAAAGTAAAAGAAATAACCCAAATTGTAATATTAGAGGAAATCTTCCAATAGTTCTGGTGACCTGGGGGACCCCAAGGGATTTCCTCACTTTCCGTTTTGGCTATGGGACGGGAAGTGAAGGGAAATTTCCCCAATGGGATACAGATGGCAAAAAACAATTAAAGAAACAAAAAAACACTGGTTATAACCCTCCCTTATTCTATCAAGAATGGGGGGGACTTTTAAATAGTTCTACTTTAATATCCAGCCTGTTAGGCGACAACTTATAGGCCACCCTCCTGTATTTTTCCTTGGTTCCATAAATCTCGGGTAGATTAGATCTCAGGACTCACATGTGTACTGCTAATTCCTTCCAGCAGCAGTCTGGTGACTTCAGCTTGGCGATCAAACTCTGTTTGTGCCACTCGCAACTCATGTTCTGCCTGTAAGAGAATTAAACAGTCTCAGATCAATACAAGAAAACTCTAAAGTGTACCTGTCAGGAGTGGCAGCCATTTTGTAGGTTTGTCCAATGTTTCAGAAAATGAATCCAGTAAAAAACAAGAGGCACAGCATGACAAGCTGAACCATTGTTTGTCCCTCAATATAGTAACCAGTGTCTAAACGAAAGGTTCTCTTCAAATTAATGATCCTTTATTGGCATTATTACCAAATAGAACTGGTATTCTGGATTCCAGCTCTTCTGGGACTAAATAGGGTCTCTCGCAAAAGAATATACCTAGGAGACAAGCCATTAATGGTAGGTGGCAATCTGGATTCTGAATCACCTATTAGTTGGAAGGTAGTTAAGCAGAATGGACTCAACTTCATTACCTTGAACCAATATGCTGCTCGAGAGTCTGCATGAGGGAATACCAGCTTGCTATCTACAGCTTTCACAGGAGATTTTCTTTCTTTGTGATGAATTTGGGAAAGACTTATCTGCATCTGCTGCAGAGAAACCCTACTTGGAAAGGAGGATACTTGTTAATCTTCGTGGCCCATTTGGCACACAATTTTGCAAACAGGTGTGGTTTAGTAACTTGCTGCAACTTTCAAAAGCATTTATTTGGCATCTGCCAACCTCAGTTGAAAGGGTGTACGCCAAGAAGGCAAAGTGCCTAAACACATGGCAAATAATCAAAATGAATACTGCTTGAAGGTAGTAATGTAAATTTAAGTTGCTAAAGGGGTTGCTGTACTTGACACCTCATACTGTCATTTTGTGCTTTGCTGTTAAGGCAGTTTCATCCAAAACAGCTTTTTTTTATTAATTTGCTGACCATTTTCTTTCTCATTTGAGATATCTCCATCAGTTTCCAACTGTCCGACCACTGTGGTCATCTAAGTACCAGTGATGGTTCCATGCCCAATGGATTCTCCATGAGGTAGAACAAATAGGAAAATCCAGCTTTGAGAAGGTGACCCCCTACACAGCCCACTGTGGGGTAATCTCACCACAGATACCTTCAAAAATTAAAAAAGGGACAATCTTCCCCCTTACATGGAAGAGTTGTAGTTTCATTCTGTTGCAGTAATCACCTTAAATACCCTCAGATTACTCGAAAACAGAATGTTTAATATATTACACAAACCTCAGGGAGCTAGTGAACACTGAAGGGATCCGTGTTTTTATTAAAAATACAAGGAATTTGTAGGAGACGGCAAGTTAAGCTGATTATTCAGATCACTGCAATCCGTTGAATGTGTTTATCCACCTAGCTGCAAAATCCCCTTGAAACTGTTGCAAGCCTTTACATGAAAACTGTTTCCAAAGTTAACTTGACACAACATCGCTACTGCTTCCTGGCCAGTAGTCAATGTCAGACAGAAAAAACAGTTCAAACTGAACTCCAGGCAGATATATAAACCTCATAAATGAATACAACCCCGAATTCAGCAATACAGCCTTAAAAATCTTTATATACAATTTTTTTAAGGTGCATTGTGCAGCAGTGCTCACAATAGGGGTGGAAGAAACAGCCAATCAGTTGTGCTGCAGTGCAAAAAGCATGCTGATGAAAGAGAAGAGCAAAGAGATGACCGAATCATTCTGCCAATTCTCTTCACTGTCCGATTAAAGCAAGGGGCGAGGAGGAGACCACTTATGTTAACTGAACTGCAGTGGATTTTAATTACACCTATGACTGGCAAATTATATTGCATCACATTGCTATAGATCAGTATAGACACCAAAAAAAGAAATAAGACATTGGGACTTTTCATGTTGTACTACTAATTCATATACATCATGTACAACAACATCCTTCATTAAAATTTTTCTTTTTCTATATAGGTTAAACATTCAGGAATAAGGAGCTGCAAATTAACCATAGACAAAAATAGAATGTCAAAAACACTACTTATAGGATTATATAAACTGTCCACAGGAGAAATACCCTCAAACACCCCACCGGTCAGCATAGCCCATTATATAAAATGGAACCGATCTTTCCTTTAAAAATAAGTGCTGGTCAGTGCGTTTTCCATACCAAGGGATCTTCATAAAGAGACTGTGGAAAAATCTATATAGGAGAGGATGTTTACTATAATAGAGCAAACACAACTCAAATCCTGCTAATAAGGGAAAAAAAGAGAAAAACCCCACAAAAAAGGGGATATGAAGGGCAGCTAAATGTTTGGAAGCGAGATCGTTATACTATGACTGCTATGTGACCAAGTTTCTAAGCTTATTCAGGGAGTAGATTTAAAGCTCAATTTTCAGAAAAGAAAACAAAATAACACTTTTGTTATAAAGGAACACTAAAAAAGAGATGATGCACCATATTTCATGTTATAATGTTAGCAACTTTAGAGGAATAGTCCGTATTATCTGATCCCTTAAAAACTTGAAACAGCCATGGTAACTAACACATATAAATGGTACATATTGGGGTCGATTTACTGAAACTGGAGAGTGCAAAGTCTGGTGCAGCTCCGCATGGAAACCAATCGGCTTCCAGAATATTTTGTCAAAGCTTTATTGAACAAGCTGAAGTTAAAAGCCGATTGGTGTCTATGCAGAGCTGCACCAGATTTTGCACTCTCCAGCTTTAGTAAATCAACCCCACAGTGCTCACACACACACACACACACACACAGTGCACACACACACACACACATATAGGTTGTTCCAAACATCTTGGAGGACTAATCGCAGATCATCTGTGAATGTAAGCTGCCCCCCAGATCCTTCTGTCTCTTCACGTAATCCCAGACCATCGCTTCCAGGACCCCTTGTTTTTCTTTAAGCTGAAGATGGTTCTTTATAACATTGACTGTATGTTTGCGGTCGTTGTCCTGCTGCAGAATAAATTTGGGGCTAATCAAATGCCTCCCTGATGGTATGGCATGATGGATAAGGATCTACATGTATTTCTCAGCAATGAGGACACCATTGATCAGGCAACGTTGAGGACCGTGGACACCCAAGGACACTTAATGCAGTAGATGAAAGACACATCATATTTACTTCCCTTCGACATTGGAAGATGTCCAGCAGTGCCATCAGCACAGAACTGGTGGAAACCAGTGGGACCCAGGTACACCATCTACTGTCTGGAGAAGTCTGGCCAGAAGTGGTTTACATGAAAGAACTGTGGCCAAAAGGCCATACCTCCAATGTGGAAAAAAGGATAAATAACTCAACTATGCACAAAAACATAGGAATTGTGGTGCAGGGAAATGGCAGCAGGTGCTCTGGACTGATCAGAAATCTGGGAGGAGGCAGTTTGTTGGTGAAGGGCTGGAGAGCGGTACAATAATGAGTGTGTACAGGCAACAGTGAAGCATGGGGGGGGGCTCCTTGCAAGTTTGGTGCTGCATTTCTGCAAATGGAGTTGGAGATTTGGTCAGGATTAATTGTGTCCTGAATGCAGGCAGATACTTATCCATCATAACATACCATCAGGGAGGTGTGTGATTCATCCCAAATTTATTCTGCAGCAGGATAACAACCCCAAACTTGCAGCCAATGCCATTAAGAACCATCTTCAGCATAACAAACAACAAGGAGACCTGGAAGTGATTGTTTGGCCTCCACAGAGCCCTGATCTCAACATCATGGAGTCTCCCTGGGATTACATGAAAAGACAGAAGGATTTGAGGCAGCCTACACCCACAGAAGATCTGTGGCTAATTCTCCAAGATGGCAGGAACAACCGGCCTGCAGAGCCCCTTCAAAAACTGTGTGCAAGGGTACCTAAAAGAACTGATGTTTTAAAAGGGAATGGGTGGTCGCACCAAATATTGATTTGATTTGTATTTCTCTTCAGTTCATTTACTTTCCATTTTGTTAATTGATAAAAATAAACAATTAAGCATTGTTTCAAACCTGCTTAAAACATTTGCACAGTACGGTTTATACACATACTGTGTATACACACCCTGATCAGCCATAAAATAACAACAGGTAAGTGAACATGCTGTCCTCGGACTTGATCTCTTGAAAGAAGAAAAGGGGGCAAGCATAAGGATTTAAATGACTGGGTCAGAGCAACTCCAATCCTGCAGCTCTTGTGAGATGTTCCAAGTCTGCAGTGATGAGGACCTGCCAAAAGTGGTCCAAGGACATAAAACCAGCGAACCAGCAACAGGGTCATGGGTGGCCAAGGCTCATTGATGTTGGGAGAAAAAGCTGGCCTGTGTAGTCCGATTCAACAGAATTCAGATTCAGCTCAAATTTCTGAAAAAGTTAATGCTGGTTCTTATAGAAAGGTCTCTGAACACACAGTGCATCTCAGCTTGTAGTATATTAGGTTGTGTACCATCAGAAAGATCAGTGCGCCCATACTGACCTGTGTCCACAGACAAACACACCTACAATGGGTATGTGAGCATCAGAAATGGACCACGGAGCAATGGAAGAAGGTGGCCTGGTCTGATGAATTTAAAACTAGTCTCAGGAACACAATAAAGGAGTATTGTCCTCCAAATTCTCCAGATCTAAAAAAAATTCAATAAATATGGGATATGCTGGTAGAGCAAGTCCTATGCATCGAGGCTTCACCACACAACTCACAGAACTTAAAAGGGTCTGCTACAGAGAGCTTAGTATCACAGCATACCTTCAGAGGTCTAGTTGCGTTCATGTCTCAAAGGATTATGGTGAGTGGTCATAATGTTATGGCTGATCAGTGTAAATTTAAATCTATATCCAAACTGCCATATCTTCCTTATAGTGTCCATTTACAACAATTTGACATGAGCCTCTGTCAGTCACATACACATTCCCATTAGAAACAAAAACAATCCAAAAGGGGAGATCAAGGGCCAGATTCACGTAGAATCGCGGCGGTGTAACGTATCCTAGATAAGTTACACAGCCGCAATTTTTCATCGCAAGTGCCTGATTCACTGAGCACTTGCGATGAAAACCTACGCCCGCGGCCTCCAGCGCAAGGCGGGCCAATTCAAATGGGCGTGTGCCATTTAAATTAGGCGCGCTCCCGCGCCGGACCTACTGCGCATGCTCCGTTTCCTAACTCCCGCCGTGCTTTGCGCGCCGTAATTTTTTGAACGGCGACGCGCGTAGCGTACTTCCGTATTCCCGGACGGCTTACGCAAACTACGTTGATTTTTAAATTTCGACGCGGGAACGACGGCCATACTTTAGACAGCAATACACTTGCTGACTAAAGTTAAGGCACCAAAAAAAAAGTGCAACTTTGCGACGGGAAACTATACTAGCGGCGACGTAGCGAATGCGAAAAACCGCTGTGGATCGGCGTAACTCCTAATTTGCATACCCAACGCTGGTTTACGACGCGAACTCCCCCCAGTGGCGGCCGCGGTACTGCATCCTAAGATCCGACAGTGTAAAACAATTACACCTGTCGGATCTTCTGGCTATCTATGCGTAACTGATTCTATGAATCAGTCGCATAGATAGAAAGAGATACGACGGCGTTTCTCCTGAATCTCATTTGTGAATCTGGCCCCAAGTTCCCAGGGTTATTGTATATCAATTAGTAGCACCTAAAAAGTCCCAGTGTTCCTTATTCTGAACTTTAGGGAAGGTCTCCTCCTCTCATATGGCTGTACTGAATGGTAGTTCTATGTGAATCTCAGAACTGGATGAATGAACAGAAATACACATCTTTTCACAGGTAAAACAGCTCTCACATGTGAATTTCATCTGGATTTTTAGCGGCTTGCCTGGAGTTTGGTTTTAAACACAAGTTTAGAAACAAGCAATCTCTAGAAACTGTTGTCAAGGGGCCAGTGGAGCCCATTTTAACACCAGCAATCAAGGCGAGTTTGAAGCTAGGAAGAAAACTACACATTAAAAATGTCTCCACCAATAATTAATTTGTATAGGTCATTGTAAAAAAAAAATCCATTTACCAACAGCCCCTGCATAATGCCATTGGCATGCAATGAGGAGAGGTGACATGTATTTTAGCAGTTGCAAAGTCTGAGATTGAAATGGAACAATATATTCCCATTGTCACACATTCATTCCTATTCACTTGTTTGTGGTAATGACTGAAGTTATACAATGAAAGGGGCAGTCACCAACATTTTACATTTGTCCTTCCTGTCTATTTTAGCCGTTTGGTACATTCAGTTTCAGATCATAAATCCCGTTGTGCCATTTTTACTAATCAACATTATTATGAAAGCATTTAAAATGTCCTTAAAAATCTTACCTACATTTAAAATAGTTACAAATATTTTGAGTCAAAAACCAAATGTGACACTTCAGAAGGCAGTTTTTAGATTATGAAAAATGAAATGTAGAGGACAGATTTCCAAACCCTGCAACTGAAAAATCAGAAATAGTTGTCAGCTTTGCATTATATTCTCCTGGTTGTAAAAAGTAGAGCCAATCAGGAGAGAAGAAAGTATTGAGGAGTTTAAAACTCGGTAGTCATTTCTTGGCCTTCTGATGTGGCCTGCTTCCTTGGCACGTCTCCTGCGTTTTTTTTTGGTTTTTTTTTTCCCAATTAAGATTGCAAAAATGTATGTCTGGAAGATGTCACATTTGATGTCTGGGAAAATAACAATCACCTGTCCCTACCCATCCAGAAGAGGTTTCTTTCGGGAGGAGGAGAGGGTCATGCTAGGGAGGGATGTTATAAACAAAACAGAGGAGGATAAACAGCCAACAAACAAAATGGACGCCTTGGTCAGTCCTCTACTGGCATGAGGCCAAGTCTAGAAATAAGAGGTGCCCTTCACAAATTTAGGCTACATGACAGTGGTTTGCCAACCCACAGCCTCAGAAAACATCAGCACTGCAGAACGCCTCCAGATAATCAATAAAAAATAATCGGACATGAACGATTTAAAGCAGAGCTAATCTCAAATGTTAAAGCAGTTTTAAGCCCAAAAGCAAACATTTAATATATCTCAGCCTACAAATTATGTCTGTTGATTTTCAAAAGATCAAGCTGTCTTCCGAATGTATCAGTTTACAGGGATAAGATAAACCATTTACCACTGATAGGGGAGTAATATTACAATGATTAGTTTTTATTTATGTAAAATTTGTCTTCAATTTTTTATTATCTAAAGCTGCTAGTACATTTAACACAACCCTCCCCACAGATTGACAATGCTGCGGTCTGCTGTGACTCCTCTGCTCCTTCATCCAGTGTGAGGGCATTCTAAGGCTTTTCCCCTCTGTTTTTTACCTGGTGATTTGACCAGTAACACACCTCCTGTATTAAAGTGGATGTAAACCAGATTCATGAAATTTGAGCTGAGCACATCTATTTGCAGTGTTTTATCACTCTTCAAAGAGCCAAGTCCCATAGCTCTCTCCTGACTTGTTCCTCTGTTATCAGCCTGATAACTTGACAAATTCTGGGACACAGATAAAAGCAGCCTGACATTTCTGTCAGGGGAGGTTGCTAAAATAGATTAACAGGGAGCCGGCCAGTGTTGCCAACCGTCAGTATTTTTACTGCCAAGAAGTAAAAAAACAGGCAATTTTCTCCTGCCAGTAAAAGGAAAAGGTTGCCAGTAACAAATATGGCTGTGAAGCTTGGCAAGGTCCAGAGCCGGCCAAGACCATCTGAATGCCTGCTACAGTGTGTTTGGGATGCTCTGGCGGAGGTGTTGCCTGAGCATGTCCTGTGATGTCTTGGTGCAAGGGAGCAGAGCGGCCAGAGCCTCGTGTGTGGGTCGGGAGCAAGGCAGGCCGGGACCGGGACGGTCAGTGCGAATTAGACTGGAGTGGACAGGAGGGTCCACGTGCGTGGAGAGTGACTGTCGCTGTGACTCAGGAGAGGACATGTCGTGTGGGTGCTCTGTGCTGCTGCATACTGCTGTCATTGTCACTGAGAGTCAGTCAGTTTAATATGTGTGTGCCTGACCCAATCTAATTTCTTACCCTCCTGAGTCCTGTCCCTGAGCTACTTACTATATTGAAAATAAAATAAGAAATATGTTTTTTTTGCATTATTATGTATCATATTTCTAATTGCATATTGTACTTGTTTGTAGCCGAAATACTGAAATTTGCACTTAAAATTGTATTTTTTTTACTTTTGGAAATGCCAGTAAAAACTTGGCTGTGCCTGTAAATTTTGGGTGGTTTGTCAGTAAATTTCAGTCTGGTAGGTTGGCAACACTGGAGCTGGCCCTATTATAAAACACCTCTGAGAGTCTCTGTCTATGATGAGAGGGGGTGTGGTGTACCTTTCCTCAAAATCAGCAATGTTAGCTATCTTGGCTGTATGCCCAGACATCACACTCTGTGTTAACAGCATCTGAACTTTCTAAACAGTATATAAATGTGAAGACAGCAGATATACATGTAATACTTAAAGCGGGAGTTCACCCATTTAAAAAAAAAAAAAAATCTCCCCTTAGCTTCCTGCTCGTTCGGTCTAGGGGAATCGGCTATTTATATTAAAATATGTGCAGTACTTACCCGTTTTCGAGCTGCATCTTCTTCCATCGCTTCCGGGTATGGGTCTTCGGGAGCGGGCGTTCCTTCTTGATTGACATTCTTCCGAGAGGCTTCCGACGGTCGCATCCATCGCGTCACTCGTAGCCGAAAGAAGCCGAACGTCGGTGCGGCTCTATACTGCGCCTGCGCACCGACGTTCGGCTTCTTTCGGAAAATCGTGACGCGATGGATGCGACCGTCGGAAGCCTCTCGAAAACCTGTCAATCAAGAAGGAACGCCCATTCCCGAAGCCCATACCCGGAAGCGACGGAGAGGATGCGTCTCGTAAACGGGTAAGTACTGCACATATTTTAAAATAAATAGCCGATTCCCCTAGTAATAACGAGCAGGAATCTAAGGGGGAAAAGTGCCCTCTAAGGGTGAACCCCCGCTTTAAGTAGGGAGATTTTATTCATCTCTGTGTATAATCTGAGGCTGTTCACTGAGTGTATGGAGGGTTTACATCCACTTTAAAAAGAAAACTAATGCAGCCATAACATCCAATAATTGGTAAGCTGAAATATTATTACATTTTTGGGTTTGGGTTTAATACTGCCAACATGCTAATAGTCTGGAAAATAATGAGCAATGCAAGGGCTTAAATACCTCTCCTGGGGAAAATGCTGTTCCTTGTTCCTCTAGTAACGCTTGCAGCACCAAAAGCTTAGGCATTTTGTCATGTTTACATAGCAGAACGGATGAGCCAATCTGACCTCTGGTACTCACCTACAGCAGAGGTCACATGACCTACGCCAAGGCTTCTGGTCTTATGTGCTGTAATAGAGGGAGCCAAGAGCAGCATTTCCTATAGATAAGTGTTAATGTGAATTACTCCTTACAAAACTGTTAAGCTAGATTTAAATTACTTTTTTTTCAAAGGTGAAAGATGGGTAATTTCATTGAGTCTATCAAGATCACCACAATTCCTCACTTCACAATACCCCCCCCCCCCCCCAGGATCAATCATCGCCATTTCACATAATTTGTATTATCAAGCAAAATCGTATCTGGTAAATAAGTATATTTGTAACCCCTAAAGAGGTATGCTTACATCTTGGATCTTGGTCAACAAAGTGTGAGTAACCTACAGACTCCACCTTCAATGTCTTATCTGAAGAAGTCTGTGTGTAAAAAATAAATAAAATAAATAATAAGAATAATAAAAAAAAAAAAAAAAAATACTAAAGGCTTAGATTTTGCCCTGTTTTTGGATAGTAAAATACATCCTGATATTTAGTAAAGTCTCAATGGATCTTAGCATTGATTGCAATGATTAGGTAATATAAGAACCATCATCATAATAACTATTGGCAAAAAGCTGCTGAGGAATTATTTATTCATCATGTGGTGCCCCCAAATGCCAGATTTGTGAAGAAAAGTTATATGTGGTCTATAATTCTGAAAAGGGCAACAAAATCTTTTAATTATTTTTATTCCAGGTAAAAGATTTCCCTTTCTGTGGGACTTTTAAGATACCACCAAAGCCATAGTGTCAATGTACCCATAAACCTGTTTTTGTTGAACAGATTATAGGGGAAGAATTTATTAAAATTTAACTTCCCAGACAATCATTCAACAGCCAATGCAGGGAGTACCTGTGCAAGGCATAAACAAAATCACTCAGCCATGTTTTTGGCGAAATTGCTCTGCAAAACACTTGAGTGATCGTTGGACATTCTGGCCATCTTGGGACCATTGTACCTTAATTTAAAGTGAATGCAGCAGCTGTGCTTTAAATGGAACACCACAGAATATATAGTGCTGGCATTTTCTGAGACCTGAGATGGCAAGACCTTGTTTAGGTAATAAAGAACATTTCGAGGAAGCACAGGGCACAACAATAGTCCTAAATGTGGTCTTTGGCGTGCTTACCTTGTCCACCTCGTCACTCCAAAGCTGCAGTCACAGAGTAACAGGAGAGATGAGTCTGAGATAACATCATAGGCACTCAACAAAACACAACAGCGAATGATGATCACAGAGAAGGAATGGGAAGGAAAGGGAAATGTTAATGGGAGTGTGGATCACTGCAAACTTATCCTGAAGGGTCCAATAGTTTTTTTTATACAGCCAACTTAGGTGATGCCATCACAAATGTGGACATGTCAAACTGAGCATACAATAAAAATTCAAAAAGAGGTTATCATTAGTGCATCCTGCACTGATCAGCAGATCCAGAAAAATAGGCATATTACGTTATATTAAAATGCTGACTTTTCCTGTAAATGTCAATCTTGGCCCCACCCTTTTCTGTCTCCAAAGATTATATTTTGTTGTATAATTCCATCTGTTGCATTAAAACACCATCAGGGATTATCCAAGATATAAAAGGGCACGTCAGTCACAATCTGCATATAACTTCAGTTGTCTATATTTCTGGATCTACTGATTGTTGTGGAATTTGGAATTTACTGAAGATGACCTCTCTATTCATTGTTTCATTATGGATTGTTTGAATTGCCCACGTTTGTTTATATTACTAACTTACTAAGCCTATTCTATGTTCTGCGCCATTCTGTGTAATGTAGATCTTATATGGTCAATATGAATACTAAAGATGTTCTGCAATAAAATCAGTGTCATGGAATGAGGTGCACTGTAATTGTTATTTTTTTTTTACGGATTTGTCTACAAACATAAAGCTGAAATCTGGCTCCATATTTTACTGCACTTTGCCAAACATCACTACATTTTGCATGAGCCTGTGCCAATGCCTCATAATGCACACAACATCAAAATGTAATGAGTAGCAAAACATGAGTAATGTTCCTCCCTCTAGACAAAGAGGTGGTCTAGGAGTAAATTTGCAAAAATGTATTTTATTTTCTTTATAAGACAAGATGCTGTTCTGAAATTCACTCATATACATACATATATATATATATATATATATATATATATATATTCATACGCAATAAACTAAGGCTGCAGTTAGCTAGCAGGATCCATACACAGGCACTTCATATTGGTATTGGAACACCCTGGTTTCTTAAATTGCTGCCAAAGGCTCCACTGTTCCCAAGCAAACACAGACTTTTGAAAGGCAAGATTTTTCAGAACCGACATGTCCACCAATACCTGGATGTTCGGGGATCTCGGACAGCAATATAGCAAGTTGGGTTGATTCAATATGGTGCCTGCAAAGATAGTGCACTCTCCAGCAAAAATCTGTTTTTTAGTTTGTGGGCAGTGCGAGAAGGGTCAGAACCTCCATCAATGGTCCCTCCCATTAGGCTTCCAGAATACTGTACTCTAGAAAACAGGGAAGTAGCAGAACAGCAGCCATAAGAAGTCAACCCTTGCTCCACGGATTACAAGGGAGCTAAACTAAATGTACCTAGCAGCCAATTCTGACCTAGGTGGGTGCTACATTTACAATTGTGCAGATATCTAAAACATGCATGGACATAGGATCCAATATATGCCTTACATTTGAATACGTTTACATGAGATAGTGACTAGAAAAGATTTATAGTATATAGGAGTATTTTCATGCATTTTGTTAGGATATTTATGCTTTTGTACTATTCAACCTGAACTTGGTAGATTATATAATCATATTGTAACACAATTAGTAGCTTTAGTTTATTGCGTATGGTCATGTTATAGGTTTTCTTCATGCCCCTTTAAAGATAATAAAGACAGCAGGCAAACAGGAACCAGATGTAGCCCCATGGAGAACATACACTGTCAAATCCAATACAAATTAAATTTGTGTTATAGATTCTGCTGTAAAAGGCAAACTTAAAACTGTAACACTGCTGGAAAGAGAACACCAATAAAGTAAACCTAACCTGGTCTATAATATTTCTACAGCACAGCAGCACAAAAAGTAACACAAGTACATGTGTTCGTCTTTAAATTGATCCCTATGTCCTTGTTAAGCCCATTTGGATCCCAGAAATAGGCTTTAAATGCAGCCTTGACTGACAATATCAAGCTCCACCTCATTTTGGCACACAGCACCACCCCTGTCACTAAACTGTCAAATTCTCTACAGCCCACAGACAGCTGAATGAGGGAGAAGTGTAGTACCAGCAGCAGGCATTCTCGATCTCGGCTTGTGCACAAGTCAAGGCTCCATGCACAGCTCCTATGCCTAGGATCCAAGTAGTGCTAAAAAGGGAAAAAAAAATCTAAGGACTCACATAAGTAGCTATTGGAACCACAAAATTCTGGAATTCAGCACTGTCAGTGCCTTTGAAATGCAATAGCCCAGGTCAGGTTTTATTTGAAAGTAAATTTGGTTTACACTATAGGAGGTCTGTGGGACTTTACATGGAATGCTCTGACCTCTCCTAGATAAGACTATGACTGATGGATGTGAACAATGAAAGTGTGGACATGAATTCAAACACTCAAATGAAGGTCAGACTCCAACAAAAAAGGGAAGCCAAATGACCTCCACATCTGTATCACTCCTACAAAATTACTCTACCGTCATGATCAATGGACCATATAAAACAAAATCAATGGAGGACCTACACAAAGCACATGATTTATGAAAAGGATCTCATCATGGTAGAGATATGGAGCTGCCCCCTCTGGTCTAGTACCTGATCCAGGGCTGTCAACCATATTCTTGGACTTTGCACCAGCAATCAAATACAAGCCAGAAATGTCAGCGTTCATATTTCCACTATGACGGGTTTCCTTTTATACTGCAGACTTTCAAACCAGTAAAGGGAAAAGGGCCTCGAGCTGTTAATGACATTTCCAATTCCTACTCCCATTTCTGTTTGTCTAAATGCCTTCAACCAGCCTTTCAAATACCTTTTACTTGAGCCAGGTGGCACCCTTGCCCCTTAGCAATCATTGGCAGGTCTCAATTGACGCTCTAATTTTGTGATCTGCTTTTCCACCGACTTTGTCTTCCTCATTTATGGTCCAGTGGAACAGCCAAATCACAAAACAGTATATCTTTCAGTTTCTAAAAGAGACTACGTTCATCAAGGGCTACCTTCTACAATGATTGCCAACAGTGTTCTGCATATATTGTCCTGGAGGCCTAATGTGTTTCCATGATAATACATTTCACAGCTGCCTCTAATGTTCAGTAGTAGTTATTACCAGTCCTAAAAGTCCTATGTAGGTTGTCACTGCTGGCCAGCTTCTGAAAATGCTAGTTGACCGGATGTCTCCGACTTCAGTACTTTGTCAGTCACTCACCCACAGCTAGCATACAGCCAGTATTTACTCATATTTTTCTTTGGCTGCATGCATGTCCCTGGTCAGTGAATGAAAAAGTACTGAAAAATTACCCAGTGACCCAAAGCAGTGAACAGCAATGACAGCCTGCATATTCCTATTAGTACAGATTTCCTTTAAGAGCTGGCATCACAAACATTAGGTCATATCCACCTCCAATTGAGGAAGATTGCAGTCACAGCATCCCAAGTGCATTCTGCATGAATCTACATGGTTTATGTAGGAGTGAATCTGTAGACGAGCCAAGGCTGCCTAGTCATCCAGAGTGCCAGCTAGCCTACCCACAAATTGGATGCTGTGGCACACCTTCAAGAACTGCATCATCGTACAGGAATAGGCCGGCTCTAAGTGAGGTCTGTGATTAGTAGTGTGCCCTTTTTCCTACAGGATTGGTGCTTTCTTGCGGACTATGCCATTGTAGCGGTGTGACCTGCCTTCTGGGGCCTGCAGCTTACACATGCATTTGCAAATGCGTGCAACTAAACCTCTGTTTTTAACGCACACTGTTAGACAGGTGAATTTGGTTGGTTGCTGATTGGTCGGTAAGTTTGAGCCTTCCATGAGATATTCCATGTTTTTGTGACCTGCCTTCTGCTCGGACCCCTGCTTCATCGTCTTACTGTAAAAATACAGAATGTCAGGCCAAAATAAGATCAAATAGTCCAAGTTTTTTGGGTCCATTTTTTGATCAGCAACTGCGGTCTGTCAGGTTGTTTCTCCATTATGAGGGTTCAATATTGATTCTAATATACAGTATATCTGAAGTAATTGGTTTCTCAAAGCCCATCTAATTTTTCTACTCTTGTCAATGCGTTTTGTGGGCAACACCACACCCCATTTATAACTTTTATATGACTTTTTTTAAATCAACAATTAAAATGATCTTGAACTCTTTTACTGTATTTCTATGTGGATAGAAGTAATTATTGTGCTATCTCAACAAAAAGGAAAGTGAAGCAGCTACACTAGAATGTGACGAAAATTCAAAAACAAGTGGGGGTGGAAATGTAGCGCTAAAAGTGATGTACCTACAAGGTATACAGTGAAATATGTAAACACTGACAATATAAACCCAGTGGGGCGAAGAAAACAATGATATGACACCAAAGTGATGGTGAATAAAAAATGAAACAAAGTCCACAAATAAATGTGTATAAACGCAATGTCTGTCAAAGATGGATGGTGAATCTCACGGTGAGGATATCATGGAAGCTGTATAAACCAGCATAAGAGATATATCTTCAAATGGATGGCATGAGATAAACAGGCTTACCAGAACCGTTGGACCTGACTGTCAGCGAAAACGGATCAATCAGACATAGATATTCCCAATCTGTCTGTAGACCGGATGGTCGGAGGAATCCAAAGGTGCTCCAAGTGTTCCTGAATGGAATCTGGATGGAGGTAGCCACGAATGGAACCGGTGGACCTAGTAGTTCACGACCAGTGTTCAGTCAGGTATAGATGTCCCAATCATAAGGGCAAACCAAATTACACAGAAGGATCCAAAGACAATCCAAAAGTATTCGATGGTGATTGCCCTAACTAGGGCAACAATAACCAAATGGAAGAACCAAAAAACTTGCATTCACAAGACATGGAAGAAAAAAGGGGGGCTCCCAGTAGTGCAGGTTAAAAAAAATTGGGTTTGATTTATAAAAAAAAAAACATACAGATAAAAAGTGATCACTTATTAGATAAAAAGCAATATGGGGAACGGTGTACCAATACCAACGCGTTTTGTCCTACTTAGACTTCTACTGGGGCATCTACCTGCTCCCCCATATTGCACATACATACACTCATTGCTCCCCCATATTGCACATACATACGCGGATCAGTTCCAGCGGACAAATCCGGTCGTCTGTACGGCCTAGCGGATATTTATCCGCGGAGATTCCTCGGGCCGATCGATTTCAAGCGGATATAAATTTCTTAGCATGCTAAGAAATCTATCCGCTTGAATCGGCTCCAGCGGATTGATCCGGTGCCTGTACAGACTCACCGGATCAATCCGTCCGCTCCCCTCCCTCGCATGCGTCGTAATGATTCGACGCATGCGTGGAAGTACTTACCTTCCAGCGTCGCGCACGTCGCCGCGGCGACACGTCACCGCGGATGAATTCCGCACGGATTTGGATCCGATGGTGTGTACACGCCATGGGATCCAAATCCGGAGGAGGAATCTCCGCTGGAAACGATCCGGCGGATCGTTTCCAGCGGAGATCCGGTGGTGTGTACGTGGCCTAACTATCTATCTATCTATATATGTATGAAATCTAAAACAATGATTAGCCAATCAGTCAAGATGTTAAGGTCCGTGATTGGAGAAGAGCCAGTCGCATGATAAACTAAGCTCTAAATCTTGGACCAAGAGCCAATGGTATGGGACATTATAAAATATTTCCAGGTTAGTGATGACTCACTACTATATGTATATATATCATCACTAACCTGGAAGTATTTCATAATGTCCCGTACGATTGGCTCTTGGTCCCTGATTTAGAGCTTAGTTTATCATATGACTGGCTCTTCTCCAATCTTGGACCTTAACATTGAGATCTTGACTGACTGGCCAATCATGGTTTATATTATATATATATATATATATATATATATATATATATATATATATATATATATATATATATATATATATATATATATATATATATATATATATATATATATATATATATATATATATATATATATATATATATATATATATATATATATATATATATATAATGTGCAATATGGGGGAGCAGGTAGATGCCCCAGGAGAGGTCTGAGTAGGACAAAACACATCAGGGTTGGTACACCGTTCCCCATATTGCTTTTTATCTAATAAGTGATCCCTTTTTATCTGTATGTTGGTTTTTACAAATAAAACCTAATATTTTTTTGACCTGCACCATTGGGAGCCCCACTTTTTTCTTTCTTCCATGTTCTGTGGATGCAAGTTTTTGGGATCTTGCATTTGGTTATTGTTGCCCTAGTTAGGGCTATCACCATCGAATACTTTTGGATTGTCATTGGATCCTTCTATGTCGTTTGGTTCGCCCTTATGATTGGGACATCTATAATCGGACTGAACACTGGTCGTGGGCTACTACGTCCATCGGTTCCACTTGTGGCTACCTCCATCCAGATTCCATTCAGGAACACTTGGAGCCTCTCTGGATTCCTCCGACCATCCGGTCTACCCACAGATTGGGAATATCTATGTCTGATTAATCCGTTGTCACTGACAGTCGGGCCCAACGGTTCTGGTAAGCGTGTTTAACTCATACCATCTGTTTGAAGATATATCTCTTATGTTGGTTTATACAGCTTCCATGATATCCTCACCATAAGATTCGCCATCCATCTGTGACAGACATTGCCTTTATACACATTTATTTGTGGACTTTGTTTCATTTTTCTATTCACCATCCCTTTGGTGTCATATCATTGTTTTCTTCACCCCACTGGGTTTAAATTGCCAGTGTATACCTTGTAGGTACATCACTTTTAGCTCTACATTTCCACCCCCACTGTATTTTTATGGTTCGAGCTACTGTTGGGTGCCCATGAAGCAAGAGACTTGCTGTGTGGGAGCTGCCTCGCCAGAGATATTGACCTTTGTTCGAAGTTTTCATTCATCTGACTACATCTGCAACTCTAAAAATTCCCAGAGCCTCTGGATATGATCTGGAGTAATTTTCTCACAGAGCCATGCCAAGTCCTTAACCGCTTAAGGACCGCTGCACGACGATATACGTCAGTAGAGTGGCACGGCTGGGCATAAGCACGTACAGGTACATTGCCATTAAGAGCCCAGCACGTTCACGACCCGGTCCTGAGCTCCGTGACGCGCCCGCGGACCGGTGTCACCAGATCAGGTCACAGAGCTGAAGAACGGGGAGAGGTAAGTGTAAACAAACCTTTCCCAGTTCTTCCAAGTGGCAGTGTCCGTGATCGTCTGTTCCCCATCATAGGGAATGACGATCAGTGACGTGCCACTCCCCCCTACAGTAAGAATCACACACTAGGGCACACTAAACCCCTACAGCGCCACCTAGTGGTTAACCCCTTCACTGCCAGTGTAATTTTCACATTAACCAGTGCATTTTTATAGCACTAGTCGCTGTAAAAATGACAATGGTCCAAAAATGTGTCAAACGTGTTCGATGTGTCCGCCATAATGTCGCAGTCACGATTAAAAATCGCTGATCACCGCCATTACTAGTAAAAAAAAAAAAAAAAAATTATAAAAATGCCATAAAACTATCCCCTATTTTGTAATCGCTATAACCTTTGCGCAAACCGATCAATAAATGCTTATTGCGATTTTTTTTTAACAAAAATATGTTGAAGAATACGTATCGGCCTAAACTGAGCAAAAAAATATATGTTTTTATATATTTTTTGGGGATATTTATTATAGCAAAAAGTAAAAAATATTGAATTTTTTTCACAATTGTCGCTCTATTTTTGTTTATAGCGCAAAAAAATAAAAACTGCAGAGGTGATCAAATACCACCAAAAGAAAGCTCTATTTGTGGGGGAAAAAAGGACGCCAATTTTATTTGGGAGCCACCTTGCACGACCACGCAATTGTCAGTTAAAGCGACTCAGTGCCGAATCACAAAAAGTGCCCTGGTCTTTTAGCTACAAAATGGTCCGGGGCTTAAGAGAAGTTTGGGAATTAACATCTGAACAATTCTGCATCTGTCCCCTGCCCCGTTAGACAGAGAATGGAGTCAAAGTCTGCTGATCGCTCAGTTCTCTGCCCCTCCAGAGCTCACTGGAGCACAAAGCTGTGCAGAGGCCAGAGCGGCTGGCTCAGTCTCCCAGTGGCTTGCTGAGAGCCAGCCAGGCATCTAAATGGATCTCGGGATCTCTCCAGGGCCTGGCCCGGTTAAGCGACATCAGCCGACAATGGACTAAGTGCACTCCTGTAACCCACAGGAGAAGCAGGGCCAAAAAAAGCTTTGGCATTACTTCTCCATTAACCACTTCAGCCCCGGAAGGTTTTACCACCTTAATGACCAGGCCATTTTTTGGATACAGCACTGTATTATTTTAACTGACAATTGAGCGGTCATGCAATGCTGTATCCAAATAAAATTGCTGTCCTTTCTTTTCTTCAAATAGAGCTTCCTTTTGGTGGTATTTGATCACCTCTGCAGTATTTTTTTTTTGTGCTATAAAAAAAAAAAAAAGACAGTTTTGAAAAAAAAATATCTTCATCAATTTAGGCAAATATGTATTCTGCTGCATATTTTTAGTAATAAAACCCCAATAACCGTATATTGATTTGTTTGCGCAAAAGTTAGAGTCTACAAACTATGGGATATATTTATGGCATTTTTATTTATTTTACTAGCAATGGCGGCAATTAGTGTTTTTAGCGGGACTGTGACATTGCGGCAGACAAATCGGACACCCAACTGACAATTTTGAATTTTGTTTGGGAACCGGTGACATTACAGTGATCAGTGTTAAAAAAAATAAAAATGTACTGTTACTTTACTAATGACACTGGCAGGGAAGGGGTTAACACCAGGGGCGATCAAAGGGTTAAATGTGTGCCTAGGAGGTGCTTTCTAACTGTGTGGGAGATGATCTGACTGGATGAAGACAGATCCGTGTTCCTGCTTAGCAGGAACACAAGATCTCTATCTTCAGCCCTGTCAGACCACCATGCTGCCTCTCTGGAGAGCGATCGCGGGTGACCGGTGAACATTCGACACGTCGGACCTGCTGATTGGCTCCCCTTTTGTCTAATTTGCGTGCGTGCGTGCGTATGCTGCCCCAGTATCCATTGCACAAAATGACATACAGGTACATCGTTTTGCGCAGTAACGCCGCCCTGCCGCAGTTTATCTGCAGTAGGCGGTCTTTAACTGGTTAAAAAACAGTGTAAGCATAATTATGAAGGTGGCCATTGCTGAGATATAAGGAAAATTGCCAATTGTCTGGGTGTCATACTGACCCTCTTGCTTCAGTACTTTGAGTGACTTACCCAGCAAAAATATACAGATATGTGTTATTGACTTTTTTCCCAACCCTAATGACTCAAAGCACTGAAGCCAGAGGGTCAAGATAACAGCCAGGCAACTACCATTTCCAGATAGCCCCTGTATTTGTTTATTGAGAGGTTAAGCTTCTTATGTTCACCCAAAACTAGATCTACTTGACTGAACAGAATATGTATTTTAGATAGGATCTCAAACAATGGTTGTTCGTAAATCTAAAGTCATGCCAAGTCCTTAAACAAAGCCAGCAATAACAAACATTGCTAAGATCTCCTAAAAAAATGTCCAGTTTTGAACTGGAGGGACCGGTGTATTTATTCAACCTTTTCAATTATGTACTATGTATTAAAGCTGAGCATACACACTACACTTTCTAAACAACTGCCAATAGAGTTATCAATTACCATGTAATATGATTGCCTATGCAATCTACCCATTCAATTTATATAGATCCAGGCAAGCCCTTTACAAAGTGTATGGTTAGCTTTAGATTTACCAAAATTACGTATTATGAGAGGCTACCTAAAACAATACACTTTGTGCCCAAACACATTGTGCCTTGCACTACATTGTTAAAGAAGATAAATTATATAAATTAATGTACATGAACTGTAATGTGTGTGGCAGTGTAGGGTACATGTGACATTTCTATGGCATAAAATGTATTCTCAAAGGTTGGGATGTGGTGAATGCAACATAACCCAAGTAAAGCCAATATTTAGATTGGCGAAAGAGCCCATAATTACTGTATCCCTATATTTGAACCATCCTTTATTAAACTTGACAGTCTGATTCCTATTCTAATTCTAGGAGGGGGAGTGTACAGTCACTGGGGTTGAGTAATAAAAACCGGGGGAATGGCAACTGGAGCAAACATGCAACTGCTGTACAGATTTCAGCTTGTGTTCTCTATGACTAAACCAAAAACAAACCTGGCTGGTTGCTGTGGTTGAGGTGGCCACTTTGCTTGCAATTTCCATTACTTCCTTTCTTTAGCAACATAGTTGGAAGTAGTGAGATCTACACTGCCTGTAGACGGTGTCTATAACACTTCATACATACAATACATTAGTAAGGTCTAGAATTTTTAATCCCTAAGACCTAGACTGTCAGTCCTGAGCAGCTGATAGGGAGTGACGAGAGCCAAGAAAGGGGGGGGAAGTAGATTGATCTTACCGCTGACGCACTGGCCGACAGTACGTAATTACGAGGACGGGTCTCCTGAAAGTCAGGCAAAGCCTGCGGGGAACAGAGCTCATGTCATGCAGGGAGAACATGAGTGACAAAGCAGAAAACAGAAGCACACCAAACAAACCAAAATAAATGGATGGAAATGGGGGGCAGAGAGCAATTGACATCATTGGGACCATCAATGCCCCAAACTAGTTCCTGTCAGAGGCAACCCAGATTTCCTTAAATGGCAGACATTTTTTACACCCCCTTTTTTTTTCTATTCCTAATAGATTTTCTAGACATCTATAATAATTATATATTATCACTTTAAACCATCTTCATACAGTGTCAAAACATATCACTTTAAAACATAATTACAGCTAGCACAGCTCAAGCAGCCATTTTGTATGCTGGGACAATAGTGAGCCAATTGCAAGTTTGCCCAATTTTCCTAATTGGGCTGAATTGAAAAATCAATTTTTTCTTTTTCTAAAGTCTTCCCAGATATTAAGTTGTAAAGCACACTAGATGTAAAAGAAGAGTTCCCATCCAATTTCACTTCAGCAATCTTCTACAAGTTGGAAGATGTTTGTTACTTCAAATACAATAAGCTTCCCATCAGCTTATTTTTTTCTTACATTTTTCAGAATGTGTTGTCCTTGAACAAATTTTTTTTTTTTTTTAGGAGTAGTTTGGGTTCTTTCTGGCTAGTTTTAAAGGGGCATTGGCCCATTTTCTGAATTTTCACTGGCAAGCCTGTCGTCCCAATCGCCTCACACAAAAAACTGTTTACCTTGCTCAGGCAATGATCCAGCTGGCTCTCTAAAACTTAGGGGCTAAATCAGTGGTTGCCAATTTGCAAGGTAAAAGGGGGCTTCAAAAAGGAACACATTTAGTATCTAATACATGTAATGCTACAAAAGACTGAAGACTTGCTAGAGGAAACGGTCAAAGATTGTTCTTCAGGAGTAGCTGAAAACGGAAGTCGTGCTATTAGGAGACAGTCTGAGACTAGGAACATGTTGAATGAAACTGGACTTTAAAAGTCCATTTACAAATCAATGTTCCCTCTACTGACTGCTGAGGCCCAGGAGCTGCACTTTAAACAGGGCCATAGGCTGGGCAGCAGGGGGCCTAAAAATTAAAAAGACCCACCAAAGGTTTTGAAGCCTAAAAACCTAAACTTTATATAGAATGTTGGGGAGTCAACACTTCTGTCTCTGACCCCATTGGTAGATATTCCCCTCACTTTGGATTGATGCTCAGAAGGTATTGAAGAATACCATATTGACCCCTGTATTTGCCTAATAATGGGTCTTATGAGGCCCCCTTGCTAGCCAGCAGACAGGAATGCTGGGAAGTTTTATATTGTTTGCGGTTAATTGCGCCACCATTGTGCACATCCCTTTGCCAATTTTAATGTGGCTGAGTGGCTGCCACTTTCTCCTTTGCACATAAAAGGCTGGCTTAGCTTCATACAAGTGACAAGTACATTCTATACTGCTAAAATATAAATATAGCCTGTGGACCAAATATTGTTATTTATTTATTTTTATATATATGTTGCCTCAGCAACACATGTACTCGTTAGGTACAGCCTACAAAATGGCTGCCACAATTTTCCTAGTGATGCTAAGACAAACTTTAAAAATTGAAGAGAAGATAATATTGACAATACGTGCATAGGGCATGGAGAATTTTTGTTTGTGTTTCAAAGATCACCACACAACAAAAAAGGCATTATGAATCAGGCACCTGATGGAAGCACTGTAGGATATCTCCTTTGATTAAGGTTTCCTGCCTGGTTAATTAATTAGGTGCAGTGCAAGATTCAAAGCACGGTGCAGAGAGCCTAGCGACATGCACAGAGCATGAGATGATGCTATATAAAAAAGTAAAAAAACGATGGAGAGCTGGGATCCTGGTGCACTTCTACTGAGCAGTAGTAAAAATTTCAGCATATTCCATGCCTTCTTAAAGGGTCATTCCACCCAAAAGAAATGCTATACATGGGTGGCATATAGAGAACCTAGTAAGCCCTTATATGTCTGATGCTCCAAAAGGAACAGTTTAGGTGGACTTAATCTTTACAAAGGACTTATACATGCCTCAAACTAAGCTCAATGCGCTCAGTTAGTAGAAATGGAGATATTACTTTTGCTTTGGCATTCATATCGCTCATTGGTGGCCCTGTTGGCATCCTTCTGCTAAACATCCTCAGATATAAAAATATAAGGAGTTAGGCATAAGTGCTGGCTGAAGAGTGGGTGCAGCCACTGTTTTTGGTATTCTGACAGCAGCAGGCACTGGCTGTCAGAAAATAGCAGACACTGCAGTTATGTCCATCTATCCTGTTTAGTGTGCATAGGGGGAGATGAATCAATTTCTTTCAATCAGCCTGTGGGGCTAAACGAGACAAATCTTTAGTGTATGACCAGCTTAAAATACGGTAACTCTTTTTCAGAGACTAGATATTCTAATAAGTGTACCATTTATCCGAAACTAATTTAGCTTAAAAGTTTTTGCAGGGTTGATGAAAATGGTCATTGCTGCGTTTTAAATACGGTTATAGGCTCTACATTAAGTGATCTGTACTTCAGCAAAAACAATGGAGATTATATCAGGTAAGAGATAAATCATGGAAAGCATGTTTAGGTTTTTTTTCTGTCTGAATTTACCCTATACAGGCAGTCTCCAAGTCACGAACACAATAAGGACAGTAGGTTTGTTTGTAAGTGAAATTTGTGTGCAACTCGGAACACTGCATTTGTTAGTGTAACTTCCCACATCCATGCACAGGCGGATGTTCCAGGGGCTTCTGGGCATGCAGTTATGTTATCTGGGGCTCTTCTGGCCATGCAGCATATGTAGTAATGCAGTGTGGGATCTGTAAGATAGCTGCTCGGAGGTATCCAGGACCAGCATGGAGCACAAGCTGCCGGTGCATTGCCATGAAATGTGATTTGCCATGAAATGTGATGGTCCGCCTCCATCACATCCTATTGGCTCACTCCTGTCACGTGACATATTTAAACGTCATCAGTCTCAGCTAGCCTATCATAGGGAGAGGATCTTCTCTCCCTGTGATAGCTGAAGCTGCACGGAGCTGGTATATACTGTTAGGAAGGAGAAGCCAGTGTGATATACACAGCTCTGTGAGGAGCAGCCTGTGTTGCAGTGAGTGCATTGCTGGTGTAACAATGTATAGAAACAATGATCGCACACACATCTATAGGCTGCCTCTCCCCTCCTCCTGCTCTCAGGCTGTGTGGCCAGCAGCACACACACACACACACCATGGGCAGCCTGTATAATGGAGCAGCCTCCCATCTGCCTGCCCCCCTCTCCTCTCTCTTAGCTCTTTGAATAGCTGCACGGGGGTTGACCTCCCTGGGCTGACCTCCCTGGGTGTGCGAGTAAGCTACATTTACTACTACAGCTCCGTGCAGCTTCAGCTATCACAGGGAGAGGAGATCCTCTCTCTATGATAGCCTAGCTGAGACTGATGATGTGTCTATATGTCACATGACATGAGTGAGCCAATGGGATGTGATGGAGGTGGACCATCACATTTCATGGCAAATCGCATTTCATGGCAATGCACCGGCATTAAGGCCGTTCGTAAGTAGGAGTCGTTCATAACTCGGGGACTGCCTGTACTGTACTCAAAATGAGAGAACACAAAACACAGTCACCGTGCTGCACTACAAAGTGGAACCGACACCATTTAACACATACTTGTATTTTTAAAACTAATAATAGACAAGCTTAAAAGATGAATTCCAGGTATGGATATTTTTACATAGTTACATTGGTCACAGAAGAGCAGGGAAGAAAGCTGTGTGGAGCACATACACACACTACACTTACACATACGGTTCCCACCACTGTGCCTGGAAGGGACGGTTGGTTCACTACGTATGCTGCTCTCTGGCTCTAGTAAGGGAATAGTCCAGCAAGTGCCCAAGCAGGGATCTTCATGACTGCCTGACACTGTCACTGCCATCATAAGAAGTAAGGGGGACAAGTGCTGGGGAAGGATACTGCTTGCTCATAGGCAATGTCTGCACATCTGGACTCTGTACAAGTTCCGATAATTATTCACCAAGTGCTCAGGACTTTTCTACAGCATTCCAACTATAGCACCCGCCTGACAATCGTCCTCTGGAGACGCAAGAGTGTGGAGTGAGTGTGGGGGCCGGGGTGTGTGGTGAATGTGGACATTGGGGGCATCTCTCTCACCCCCCCTCTACCTTTCTTCCATTTCTCCTCTATTCCATGTCCCCCTCCCCCCCATCTTGCTCTCCTTCCTATCTCTTCTCGTAGTGGGAGGGTAGCACAGTGGCAGGCTAGTGGGAAGGGGGGTTGAAGAGAGCACTGTGGCAGGCTATCCGGGAGGGGGGGGGGGGGGGGGACTACTAAACCACAGGCCACCAGAGACCACGCACAGCCTCTTGAGGAGGGAGAAGTAAAACAAATTTAGATGGGGGGCGCTTCCCCGGTATCATATGGTCCAAGGTGTAATTTTTTTGTGTTTTACCAATGTAAATATATCCATACCTGGAATTCCTATAAAACTTTAACAACTAAAACAATTAAAGGTCAATAAAACATAAGCACACAAGGGACAGTATCATCTTCATTAAAATGTGATTACAAAAATAAATTGAGAAGACATAGATTACCTTTAAAGGATAGATCTTCTAGCAAATAAAAACAAGGCATCTCCATAGAAGTTCAGATGCAAAAGCATGCAGATCTTTGTTCACTGACACAGCACCCCAATATACACTGATATAATACAGTATATACTGATCTGGGAAATGTCAGACATGTTTTGCTGAAGATAGATAGCTAAATTAAGTGTTTTATGACCTTTGCACATTACGTCTAGACTGCCCTAAAGGAGCGCAAATTAAAGGTCAGACGAAATCTGCTGGCATTAAACCCCTCCCTCCACAATGCCCTGCCCCTTTTTACCACTATATTGCAGCTGATGTAGGAAGAGGCACTTCCACTTCTCACATGGAAAAAGTGCAATGCTGCCACAATGTTATTTTCTATTAAACAGTGTGGGTCAGGGGCTTCAGATATCATAGATCACATGCCCCTGGTATGTCTAATAGGAGCTCTGAGAATGCTCATGAACTGTGGCTACTGCAGTTCATAGATGAAACCGTTTGCAAAGTGAGTCAATGTGCAGATGGTTTGCTGCTTTCATAAGCGGCTAAACGGCACCTCTGAAAACAGCAACACTTTGTTCTATGGCCACATACAAACTGGCCAATTTGCCGCCTTCAGTTTGCGTGTCCAAAACTCTGCAGAAACACCTACCCTGAATACTGTGTCCACGGTAGATTCAGAGGCTCTATAAGCATATAACTGCTCAGAGGAGAGGATACATGCAAACAGTAGTGCTGCTAGCTATTGATTTGTACAGAGTACAAAATCTGATGGCTGCCACTGATAGCTGCTGCTAAGATTTCTATTCTGCAGCCAAAGGCTGAACAAGAGAAACCAGTAGATTCATCCATGCACACGAAATAGCGTGTTAGAAATGCACTCACTCAGTGCCCCAGCACTGTCATCATGCGTTTACCTTCAGCTCCCGATGTTTACAATCAGGAGCTGGTAGAACAAGCTCCCAACCACCAGATTACTGCGACATTAAATCAGAGTGATTATATTATTGGGAAGCCCAGGGGTGGGGGAGTGATGTGAAGGGGGCAGAGGACACTACTGTGACACACTAGGCGTTCTTCATGCCGTCTTTTTATTGGGAGCTTGGTAGGTTTTTTTTTTTGTTTTGTTTTTTAAAGGGCTCTGCCCAGGCACCCCCCTCTTTGGGGATTTTCAATTTCCTCCATATTGTTCAGGTAGATCTCAACCTCTGAAAGATTGCCTACTCCAGTTATTCTGGGTTTCTTTGAATGTAGTCCTGAACTATTGGCATCAAGAAAAAAATTATCATATTACCATTTCAA
The DNA here is from genome assembly GCF_905171775.1 of Rana temporaria. Classification (NCBI taxonomy): domain Eukaryota; kingdom Metazoa; phylum Chordata; class Amphibia; order Anura; family Ranidae; genus Rana; species Rana temporaria. The sequence continues at coordinate 143,473,614 of NC_053497.1, read as the reverse complement.
GATCCCCATTACTGACCACTAGGGATGAACACCCACCCGCCAAGCCCCCAGCTGCTGCACCTGTAAGTCATAAATTAGTGGCAGTATACCTACCCCCACCAAATAAATAGCTTCCTTCTCTTTGGTTGCTATGAAGCCGGTATCTGCCTGCATCCTCGCAATCAAAGATATTGTGTGGGCTGGCTGTCTGCTCCTTAGCAACCAGTGATTTCATGAGTTGCTGAGACAGCAGTAGCCCCACATTGATTGGTTGTTATGGTGCCCATTCAGCGAACTTTGCTTGGTTCACTCACCGCTATCGATGACTGCATCACAATATCCGGATAATAGAATAATATTATTCGAAATAAATAAAACAATACATAACTTTCTTTGAAGGTAAAAAAATATAATTTTGTTTTAAAAAAAATTAAAAAGCCTCTTAACTTGGTTACACACATGTGGAGAAAGCAATAAAAACAAACTGTATGTTTGGTCACAGCTCTATCTGGTAGAACCTACTTGAACAAGGAGCAAAAGCTCAGCTCCATTGAGCCAACGAGAGCTTTCCTTCCTTGTTTGTGTTCCCACACACGTCACTATCTGATTGCACTTTTTACTTTGGATCTACCAACAACTATGTAGTTTTTGAGTTGAGAGGTATCTTGATATAGCGCGGTCTTATCCTGAAGGGTCCCGACACGCTTGATTAGGGCCAATTTAGACGGGAGCCAATTAACTTACCAGCATGTCTTTGGAGTGTGGGAGGAATCTGGAGTACCCAGAGGAAACTCACACAGGCATAGGGAGAACATGCAAACTCCAGGCAGATGGTGTCATGGTCGGGATTCGAACCAGCGACCCTTTTGCTGCTAGGTGAAAGTGCCAACCACTACACCACTGTGCTGCCTGTTGGTAGATCTAGAGGTATGCAATGGCCTGCTTAACTGAATATATTGGAAGGTCCTCATCCCACATAGTTTTGGTAAATTCAAAGTTGATTGTACAAAAATTGTATGGTCAGATTGTAAAGTGCATTGTGACCCTGGCGATGATGCAATGGAGTAATCTTAAAACAGGCTGTGCACAGATAAATTATTATAGTTGCTTGGCTCAGGGCAGTTCTGAAAATGGAGTTAATATTTTTAAGATGCTTCAGCAATCAGATCGAACGATAGAATATTATCGGCAGTTATGTGTTTAAACAACTATGCGCTTAGCCACATAATCTCTGCTGAAGTGGAAGATAAACCAAGCTCGCTTCTCTTTTAGCAGAGATCATGTGAACAGGTTTTTTCGTTACTTGAGTGGGACTGAAGAGAACATGGAGCTGCATTTCCTCCAGGATAGCGGACTATTGCAGCCCTTTTGTTACTCTTTATTTATTCACCCCAACATTTTATATAATGTTTAGATTAACTCAGTGTTTTATTTGGCAAGGTCACAAAATCAGACTGATAATAAAATAAAAGAAGGATCGCTCTCCGAATGTACATGCATTTCCTGTGTCTGTGTAACCATGTCTACCCTTCCTGCCATGCTCCCTGATCCCCAGCCAGTACAACGGCAGTGGAAAGAAAAAAAAACTGTCAGATGAGAACAAGAAAGCAAAATAAGAATAAGCTATCACAGCAAAAGACCTTGACAACAAATACTCACATCCCCCTCGAGCTGAGCAAATTACGGGAAAAAAAAACAAAACAAAAACACAGAACACAAAAAAAAAAAAAAAAAGACACCGCAAAGTTAGTGAGGGACAAACAAACAAACAAAGGGAGGAGTTAAATAGCAGCCAATCATAATAGATTTAGGATGGATATGCCAACTGAGCCTACCCTCACAGTATGATACATTCCCAGGCAATGTTTTACAATGTAGATGCAAATATATCATAGCCAATCAGAAATACGCTCTCTCCACCTGTGCCCATGCTGTCAAGAAGAGCACATTTCTGATTAGGCGTTATGAGTTGCACCTGAGGGGATAACGTTCACCCTTTACTGTACCAACCATCCCTCCACACCATAACCTTAGATGAGAGAGGAACGATGTTTGGGGAATCATGTTCAATTGAGAGGCACGTGGATTTGGAAGTATGGTCCCCTTTAAACCCTGGAATGGCATGCACACCCACAAGGAAGAATGATATAGGTTGGGACTTTACCGAGGCTTTGGCCTCTGCTGCTTTTGCCTTCTTAAGTCGTGCTTTGCAAGCATCAAGATCTAAACGACGGTTCTGCAAGATTCTTCTCTCCTTCTGCAAAACACAGAAATAAATCCAAAATGTTTACTTAAAAACTGAAATACATGATGCGTCACAGATTTTTCACCAGCCAACCCAACTTGTTAAATCTAGTAATTTTAGATACTAGAATGCAGAACATAAGCATGTACATATCAAAATATATAATAATTTCTAATAAGCAGATAAATACTTATTAATTACTAAAGCAGCGCTAGTTGTCACTGAAACTGTGACCTCTCTTTTCTATGACCATGCATAGAAGAAAAAGTTCTCAAGATGTTAGAGTAAAAGCAAGAGTCCAGTGTACATATACCCCAACACTAGGACATTTCTTCTGTTCCGTCTGGTCCACCACCTCTCAAAGAACCTGTACAGTCACTGGGTAGGGGTACTAGGCATGGATGGCTTTTCTCCCCCCTCCTTTTTGCCCTTACAATAGAACCCCTGGTGGCTAAAATTAGGACCAGCTCTCTGGTTGAGGGTTTTAAATATGGTGCACTCCATGAAAAGATCATGTTGTATGCAATGCAGACGACATGCTGCTTTTGATAGGAAACACAGGCCCCTCTTTGCAGGCGGTAATGAACATATTCACTGAATTTGGCACTTATTCAAGCTTGACTATTAACTAGACCAAGTCAGCCCTGTTGCTGCTGGATGGAGCTCTTGACCCACAGTAATCGTCTTTCTGCCCAGTGCCTATAGTGGGGATCATAGTCTCGGCTAAGATTGTGGACTATTGCCGCTTGAACATATTCCCCCTGCTGTCATGGTTTAGGGATAAGGTGAAATTGTGGTCTAAACTACTGCCGTCAGTGGCGGGTAGAGCCAATTTAGCAAAAATTATCTAAATTCCCAGGATGTTCCATTTCCTTCTTAAAATATTTAAAGTGGTAAACTCCATATTTTGCTCGCTACTATGGAAAATCGGACCCTGCAATAGTCAGGCTGGAGCAATTCCAGAGGTCCAAGGATAATGGAACTTCAAGGATAATGGAATTCCAGAACCCCTGGCTGTACTACTTGGCAGCTCAGCTGCAGCAGCTCCTGAACAGCATGAATGGTGTATTGGCAGAGGGGGAAACGCACACCGATTAGGCGTTACACTGGGTAGAGCCTCAAGCCCTATACACACCATCAGTTTTCCTGCAGGTTTTTCCTCTTCAGGTTAACCAAACCATGTAGTGCAAGGGCCTGCCTGATTGCATACAAATTGAAACTCTTAAGGTTTGACCTCACATTAGATGGTTTTGGTAAACCCGAAGAGAAAAACCTGCAGGAAAACTGATAGTGTGTATGGGGCTTTAGACTTTCCCGGAAGAGCTTAAGGCCCAGCTCTTCCTAAAGTCCAACAAAAAGGTATAGGTTACTGCATAAGATTTGGTTTAAAGCAAAACTACAAAGAGTGGCAGGATTTACTAGTGACAGCCTGGTGGCGAGCATATGGTGTTACTCACGCGTCACATTTTCTTTTCCAATAATTTTTATTGAAAATTATTCATATCAAGTTTACAAAGCAAAATATTGTTTACAAGAGATAATGGAAAATTGAATACTTACCTTTCTGTAATTTTCCTTTCCTGGTGCCTACCCATGGCAGCATACCAATGGTCATGGCTCCGCCCCCGACTGACCCACAGGACCACATAACTCTCTCAATAAAAGGAGCTCCCCCCCCTGTTAAGGCATTCTTAGTAACTAGACCTCAGACCGCAGAGCAGTCCATAAGGGAGGGTGTATGCTGCCATGGGTTGGCACCAGGAAAGGAAAATTACAGAAAGGTAAGTATTCAATTTTCCATTTTCCTGGTGCCTACATGGCAGCATACCAATGGTCAAATAACTCGCTTCACAGGGAGGGTACTGCTCAAGAAATATATTTAATAACTACAGAGTAGAGCTGTGACGGACCCATCCGTATACTGGACATATTGTGTTCGTCTGCTTTGCCGTTTTACATGAAGTCGCCCATTCGTATGTCGGCAGTTATAAAGTTATAGATTTTAATGTCTGTTATTTCAGTCTCCCATCTGGTCCCCTAGGGGAGTGTCCACCAGGTGGGAGACCTGCATAAATAATATGCCCTCAGTTCCAGGCTATCTGGGGATACGTTATATGAATATAAAATGTTCGGCAGTTATAAAGTTATAGATTTTAACGTCTGTTATTTCAGTCTCCCATCTGGTCCCCTAGGAGAGTGTCCACCAGGTGGGAGACCTGCATAAATACGGGCGGGTAGCCCACAGTAAATGAGTTCGTGTTTTACCCTCATAATGGAGCTTGGTCTCGTTACTGGAGGGGATTGGGTTACTGGCCACTAAGGACGGTGTACTTTGGAGCTCGGGAAGAGAGGTACTGCAACAACTGGTGGCAAGCGACGGGATGAACCTCAGCGCCCAAAGAAACCACTACAACCAGGACCAAATGGAATTGCAATACCAAAACCTGAGAAGAGCTACCTTAAAGGATTTATTAGAGCAAAGAGGCGGACAGGCCAGTAACCTCAAAAAGGGGGACATTATCACATTATTGCTGGAAATGGATGGAGTACCAGCAGCAGAGGGAACCAATGGACTCAGCCCAGACGAAGAAGAGAGATTTGACCGGGCGGTAAGAATTAGGCTGGCCCATTATGGTCCCAACCCATCTGCGGAAATTATCGCCCAAGTCCAAGCCGCTGTGGAGGCCAACCTGCTACGCCAAAGCGGCACTGCAGCAGCCCCAGTCACAGCAGACACGGGGGAAAGAAAGAAGGTGCCGTTTGCAGCATTTAAAGCCTTCAGTGAGACAGAAGGAGAGATCGATGGGTACCTTGCCGATTTTGAGCGCAAGGTACCCCTGGAGGACTGGATCCCTATATTGTCCGGCAAGTTATCCGGCCAGGCCAGTGAGGCTTTTCGGGCCATCCCTGACGAGGAGATCGGGGATTATGTGGCCGTCAGGGAAGCTCTACTCTCCCGGTATGCCGTTACACCCGAGGCATACCGAAGGAGGTTCCGGGACACTGTAAAAACGACTGGGGACTCCTACGTTGAATGGGCATGTAAGGTGCACCGCACCGCCGCACACTGGATGGCGGGGTGCCAGGCTGTGTCCGGAGAGGAGGTGCTACAGATGTTTCTGTTGGAACATTGCTTCGACAAATTACCAACAGGGGTCAGAGAGTGGGTAAGGGACCGTAAACCCTCCACTCTCCATGAAGCAGCTCGCCTGGCGGATGAGTATACGGATGCCCGAAAATTGGACAATTCAGCCACCAAGGCTCCCGCCAGGGTGGAATACAAGCCAGCAGCTACTATTTACCAACCCCCTATGAATCGGCCCTCAGCACCCCCTCCGTCGACCCAGTATCCCCGCTCACCCCGGTTTAACTCTCGGGAATACTCCCAACCCAGTCGGTGCTACCTATGCAATCAGCTGGGACACAAGCGACCGGAGTGCCCGATGAACAATGCCAACCAAAGTCAGTCCTGGAAGAGACCCCCAAGGGCCAATCCACGACCACCTCTCCCCGCAACTCACTGTGTGGAGGAAGAGGAATGCTGGGGTATTCTGCATGAGGCCGACCCCGTTCAGGCGGCCCACCGAGATAACAGGCAGCACCACAGACAGTGTGTCAAGGTCAACGGGAAGGAGGTCAGTGGCCTACGGGATACCGGTGCGACCATGACTTTACTCCAGAAGCACCTAGTATCCGAGAACCAACATACCGGGGACACGGTCGCAGTACGAGTAGCCGGAGGTGCCGTGTTCCGACTACCCGTTGCCCGGGTACATTTGGATTGGGGAGTGGGCGCTAGACAAGTGAACGTGGGGGTTATGAAAGACTTACCCGCCGATGTCCTCCTTGGCAATGACTTGGCCCCCCTCCTTTCAGCCTATACTCCCATGGGCCCCGCTGCAGTAGACGCTGTCACGACCCGGGCCCAGACCCGTGCCACCGAAGCCGGCCCACCTGCTGCTGCGACCCAGGTAAGACCCTCTACCCCGACGTGTATGTTAGATCCGGCCCCTTTAGGCTGGGATACCCCAGAGATGTACGGAAGGGAGACTAGGGAAGACCCGACGTTAGCAAAGTACAGGGCCAGGGCCGACTCAGGGGAGGAAGGAGTAGATGGGGAACACTACGAGTGGGTGGGGGATAGGCTGTACAGGATCCCGAGACCGTCCCAAAAACCGAGCACCCCTCCGCACAAGCGACAGCTAGTGGTACCTGCCAAGTACCGGCAGGAGATTTTACGGATTGGGCACGATGTGCCGTTAGCGGGCCATCTAGGCTCCCACCGCACAGCTCATAGGATCACACAAAACTTTTTCTGGCCCAATTTGAACCGAGACGTGCGGATGTATTGTAGCACGTGCGACACCTGTCAACGGGTAGGAAAGCGGGGAGATCACCCAAAAGCTAGGCTTCAGTCGATGCCTATCATTGGGGAGCCCTTTTCCCGCATAGCCGTTGACCTTGTAGGTCCACTGGCCAGGGCTAGCCCCTCCGGTAAGAAGTACATTCTTACCGTGGTGGACTATGCCACACGTTACCCAGAGGCAGTAGCGCTGTCTAATATCGAGGCAGAGACAGTAGCTGATGCCCTGGTTAAGATATTCACTAGGGTCGGGTTCCCTCAGGAGATTCTTTCTGATCAGGGAACTCAGTTTACCGCTGTGCTCACCCAGCAACTGTGGAAGGTGTGCGGCATTAAACCGCTGCTTAGCTCACCGTATCACCCACAGACCAACAGCCTCTGCGAGCGATTTAATGGTACCCTCAAACAGATGCTGAGGACCTTTACTGACACTTGCAGAGACTGGGAGCGATTCCTGCCTCATCTGCTATTTGCATACAGAGAGGTGCCCCAGGAATCTACTGGGTTCTCCCCCTTTGAGTTACTCTATGGGAGAAGGGTCCGAGGACCCCTAGATCTCATTAGAGGACACTGGGAGGGGGAGACAGAGCAAGAAGGGACCCCCATAGTACCATATGTCCTGGAACTCCGGGACCGCATGGAGAAACTATCCCTGATGGTAAGGGAGAATCTCCAGGCGGCCCAGGGGAGACAGAAGCGGTGGTACGATCGGGGCGCCCGACAGCGGGTCTTCCAGGTTGGGCAGAAGGTTCTAGTGCTCAAACCTGTGAAGGCAAACAAGATGCAAGCATCTTGGCAGGGCCCGTATAAAGTATTAGCGCAGATATGTGATACTACCTACCTTATAGCCAGCTGTTCAGATGAAGGGATCCAGCGATCCTTTCATGTGAACATGTTAAAGGAGTATCAGGAGCGACCAGAAGATGTTGCGGCAGTCTGTGCCCCAGCTACGGATGACCCCGAGAACTTACCTTTACCTGACTTGTTAGAGAGGAATCCCCAGACGGACCTTACGAGCCTTGTGCAGCTAGGAGACCGGTTAAACCCAGCAAAGAAGGTACAGGCAAGACAGCTTCTGTGGGAGAAGCAGGCGACGTTCTCCCAAGAACCCGGGTACACCACACTAGCTATGCACAAAGTCGAGACGCCCGGACAGAACCCCCTACGACAACCCCCATACCGTATCCCTGAAGCAGTCCGAGAGGAAATGCGGACGGAGATACAGGAGATGACTCGGCTGGGGGTTATCGAGCCGTCAGACAGCCCTTGGGCCTCGCCTGTAGTCCTGGTGCCTAAGAAAGATGGGACCACCCGGTTCTGCGTAGATTACAGGCGGCTCAACGAACGGACCACCACTGACGCGTACCCGATGCCCCGGGTAGACGAATTATTAGACCGCATTGCCAGGGGGCGCTACCTGACCACCATTGACCTGTGCAAGGGTTATTGGCAGATCCCCCTGGCCGAGGATGCTATCCCCAAGTCGGCCTTCGTCACCCCATTTGGCCTATTCCAGTTTAAGGTTATGCCATTTGGAATGAAGAATGCTCCGGCTACCTTTCAGCGTATGGTGGATAGACTCCTCGATGGCTTCCAGGACTTCGCGTGTGCGTACCTGGATGACATTGCGGTCTACAGCGAGACTTGGGAAGACCATTTAGTCCACGTGGGGGTGGTGCTGGACAAGATTCGGGCCGCCGGCCTGACCTTGAAGCCAGATAAGTGCCATTTAGGCATGGCAGAAGTGCAGTACTTGGGTCACAGGGTAGGATGTGGGACCCAGCAACCAGAGCCAGCTAAGGTCGAGGCGGTAGCTAACTGGCCCACACCTATCACCAAGACCCAAGTGTTAGCCTTCCTGGGGACGGCAGGGTATTACCGACGTTTTGTCCCCGACTACAGTACGGTGGCCAAGCCCTTGACGGACCTGACTAAGAAAAACTTACCTAAGCAGGTCCTGTGGTCGCCAGCTTGTGAAGCCGCGTTTCGGGCCCTGAAGCAAGCTCTAGTGAATGCCCCTGTCCTGGCTGCCCCAGTGCCTAACAAACGTTTTCTCGTCCATACGGATGCTTCCATGTATGGACTGGGGGCTGTGCCAAGCCAGGTCGGGGAAGATGGAGGGGAGCACCCTGTCGCGTATCTCAGCAGAAAACGACTACCCAGGGAAGTGAGTTATGCGGCAGTGGAGAAGGAGTGTTTAGCCCTGGTCTGGGCACTAAAGAAATTGAGTCCTTATTTATACGGACAAGAATTTTCCCTCATTACGGACCACAACCCCCTAGTTTGGCTTAACCGGGTCTCAGGAGACAATGGCAGACTGCTGAGGTGGAGTCTGGCACTACAGCCTTACAATTTCACCATCAGCTACCGACCCGGTAAGCAGAATGGGAATGCGGATGGATTATCTCGGCAAACAGACGTCTCTACGCCTTCTCCGTCCGGTCATCCCTAAGTTGACCCGCCAAAGGGTCAAGCCGGGTCTGCCGGAGTGTTCCACAAGGAGGGAGCCATGTGACGGACCCATCCGTATACTGGACATATTGTGTTCGTCTGCTTTGCCGTTTTACATGAAGTCGCCCATTCGTATGTCGGCAGTTATAAAGTTATAGATTTTAATGTCTGTTATTTCAGTCTCCCATCTGGTCCCCTAGGGGAGTGTCCACCAGGTGGGAGACCTGCATAAATACGGGCGGGTAGCCCACAGTAAATGAGTTCGTGTTTTACCCTCATAATGGAGCTTGGTCTCGTTACTGGAGGGGATTGGGTTACTGGCCACTAAGGACGGTGTACTTTGGAGCTCGGGAAGAGGTGTACCGCAACAAGAGCGTTCTAGCATCTTTCTCCCAAAGTCTCGGGAGGTGAGAGCTGCCGGATCTAGGCTATAGTGTGACATAAAGGTGCTGAAGGAAGACCAGCTTGCTGCCCTGCAGATTGTCTCCGGGGAGACCCGTGCCAAAGCTGCCCAGGACGAGGCGACTCCTCTCGTTGAATGAGCGTTTACCATTTTGGGAATAGGAAGACCACTAGCCCGGTTTTCTGAATGAGTCCAACGATCCATCTTGCCACTGTTGTTTTGGAAGCTGCTTTCCCTTTCCTTGCTCCTTTCGGGATGATGAAGAGGCGTTGGTCCCTTCGGATTTCCTGGGTTAATTTAAGATAGTGTTTTAAAGGATCTGGCTACATCCAGCTCGTGCAAGCTTGAGGATGTTTGCTCTCCTTCAAACGTTGGAAGGACACATTCTTGATTAAGATGAAAAACCGAAGGTACTTTGGGAATGAACTGATGAATCGGCTGTAGTACCACCCTGTCTGGAAAGAAGGTGATATAAGGTTCTTGGGCTCCCAGGGCTTGGATTTCCGATACCCTACGCCCCGACGTGATGGCAATTAGAAAGGCTGTTTTCCAAGTAATGTCTTCCAGTGAGCAACTTTCTGTAGGAGCGAAGGGAGAACGTGCTAGGGCTTCTAGCACAATTGTCAGATCCCACTTGGGGTATAGAGATTTCCTAGGCGGGCGCAGTCTCAGAACCGCCTTCAGAAACCGGTCCACAAATGGATTATGAGCCCATCTGATATCTGTTAGAGCCGAGATGGCAGACACCTGGACCTTCAGAGTGCTGTGGCCTAAACCTAGGTCTAGGCCTGATTGTAGAAACAACAGGATATTATGGACTTCAGGAAATAGTGGATTGAATTGGCTGGATTCTGCTAGAGCCACAAACTTCTTCCATATTCTGTAGTAAGTGGTGTTCGTGGAAGATTTTCTTGCAAGTAGAAGGGTTTGAATGACCTCCTGTGAACACCCTAAGTCCCCCAGCCGCCTCCTTTCAATTTCCAGACCCTCAAGTCCAGTATCTCTGGATGCGGGTGAATGAAGTTGCCCTGAGTCAGCAGGTTGTTCCAGAGGTAGAGGAGTCGGACCTCCTAGTGACAGACTGACCAAGAGCAGGAACCACGGCCTCCTTGGCCAATATAGCGTCTACACCCGCTGCTGTCGGACATGGTGCCCTCGAAAAGAACAGAGGGGTTTTCGCGTTGAGGGGTGAGGCAAAGAGATCTATTTGGGGAGTCCCCCACTGTTGGCAGAACCTGTTGAAGATCTCTTGGTCTAGAGACCATTCGTTGTTGTTGCAGAACGACCTTGACAGGTGATCGGCTAGCTGGTTCTCTGGACCCGGAATATAGGATGCCCGAAGGTCGTATAGGTTCTTCTCTGCCCAGGAGATTATCGGAGTCACTTCGCTGAGTAGTGACCTGCTGTGTGTGCCCCCTTGGTTCTGGACGTAGGCTACTGCTGCACGGTTGTCCATTTGGAGAAGGACAGGCTTGCCCCTGAGGAGAGGAGCTAGATGTAGCAACGCCATCCACGCCGCTCTTAGCTCCAGGATATTGGATATCACTCCCTCCACACTGAACGGCCACCTCCCTTGAACTAGCTTGTCTTGGGTGTGGGCTCCCCAACCAAGCTGACTGGCGTCTGATGTAAGGACGGTCCAGGTAACTGGTCCGAGGGATCGAGGAACTAGTAGATTGGAGGGTCTTGTCCACCACCAAAGGCTGGCTTTCATCGAAGAGGACACAATTATTTTCTGCTTGAGATGTTCTTTCCCCCATTGGGTTAGGAAACCTAGTTGGAATTCTCGTAGGCGCCATCTGGCCCATTTTATCATTGGGATGCATGAAGCGAGGGAGCCTATGAGGCTCAGACAGTCTGACGCTGGCATGATGCGGGAACCCATCGCTCGTTTTACCTTCTGAATCAAAACTGGAACCTTCTCGGGTGGCAGAGAGACTGATCTCTCCGGGGTATTGAATAGGGCCCCCAAATAAGCCATTCTTTGCGTTGGGACTAGCTGGCTTTTTGACATGTTGATCAACCAGCCGAACCTGGACAGGGTGCTTAGCACTGCTTGAGTGTGTTCTTCTAAGGTGCTTTTGTGCTGAGACAAAATTAGAATATCGTCCAAATACAGTACTCGAATTCCCTTTTCCCGAAGGGGTACTAGGATGGCCCCCAATACTTTCGTAAACGTTCTGGGAGCTGATGAGATTCCAAACGGGAGGCATTGGAATTGTAGACGTAGGCTGCCCACTTTGAACCTTAAGAAATGCTGGAACTGGCTGTGTATCGGTATGTGTAGATACGCATCTTGAAGGTCTATGGAGACCATCCAGTCCCCTGGCTGGACTGATAAGATTACTGTGTTCAGAGACTCCATCTTGAAGCTTTTCCAATCTGATGAATTTGTTTAATTTTTTTAAATCCAGTACGGGCCTCCATCCTCCCGTCTTTTTGGGAACTAAAAAGACGGGAAGAGTAGAATCCCGAGTTCATCTCTGATGTTGGCACTGGCAACACTGCCTTCTGTTGTAGTATTTGGATGTATTGAAATAATACTTCCCTTTTCTCCCTGGAAGCCGGGATCTTGGTATCCTGGAAAGAAAAGGGTGGGGGGCGGGTTTTGAACCTCCAAAAATGCCCACGGAGGATGGTGGACACTGCCCATAGATCGGTGCACCCCTCCACCCAAACCTGCGGATAGGACTTGAGCCTTGCTCCCACTAGGCTGGTCTGGGTGGTAGGGGAGTCAAAAAGACTTCTGGGTATCTCCAACGGAAGTCGTGGGTTTTGGTTTCCCCAGTTTAAGGAAGGAAGCTTGAGACCCCTTCCAGCCCCTTCTGTATTCTCTCCCTGGGCAATAGAATCTTGAGTCCCTTCCTCTTTGCTGAGCTCCCGGTCTGGGGGCGAATCTCTTCCTTCTGCTTCTATCTTGAGGGATCAAGCCACTCTTTCCACCCGTGACCCTTGAAATCGCAGAGTCCATCTTCTCCCCGAAAAGCCCTTTCCCGTCGTACGGAATGCGACACCATGATTGTTTAGACGATGGGTCTGCCGCCCATGGTTTTAACCACAGGGCCCTTCTGGCCGTGACTGAATACAGCATGGCCCTGGAGGAACTTCTTAAAACATCTATCGCTGCTTCTGCCATGAAATCTGATGCCAGCTTTAGTTCATCTAATGCCTTAATAACTTCTTCGGTGTCTATGCCCGCTCTGAGAGCTGTCTCAATGTTGTCAGCCCACACCCTGGTGGCCCTGGAGACGGAAGATAAAGCCATGCCGGCTTGCAAGCCCCTCCAGTCGCTTGGTACATCTTTTTAAGGTCTGCGTCGATCCTTCGGTCCAAGGCATCTTTGAAGGAGACCGAGTCTTCTAGTGGCAGGGTCGTATTTTTTGCCAGTCTCATGACTGAAGCATCCACTGCTGGCATGGAGTCAAAGAGTTTGGCATCCGATTCGGCCAATGGATACAGCTTTTGGAGACGGTTAAAGGCGACTGGCCTCTTGTCTACCTTCTGCCATTCCCCTAGTATGATCCCCTTAATTTCCTCCATAAGCGGGAAATTAGAAACCTTTTTTGTTAAATGCGGAAAATACTTTTTTGATTTGGACGGGAGTTCGGGGCATTCCTCCTCCCATTGAATAGCGTCCTTGACTGCCACCACAAAGGGTTCCACTAGACTGAAGTCAAAAGTTGAAAATTCTTCCTCATTCAAGACTGATTCCTCTTCTAAGACCTCCTCCCCAGGGTATGGGGTAGATGGGCCAGCGATCTCCTGATCAACAGAGGGAGAAGAAGAGGTACTTTGTGCTGCAGCCAACTCCCTGATTGATTCCTTAATAAGATCTTTTATAGAGCTTGAAGAATCCTGTTTTTCTGCTGTAGCTTCCAAAAAGCATTGGCCGCAGGCTAATTTCCCTGGTAGGGCTCTTTTACCACAAACCCAACAATCATCCCCTCTTGGTTTGGATGAGGAGTGGTGGGAAGAACTTCGGTGGCCGCTTGAGTTGTGGCCTGAAGTGTGGGGGTGGCCTGAACTCCTATGGCCCCCTGAGCCTCTGTCGCGGGAGGATCTGCGAGATGCGTCTCGTTGCGGGCTGCGGAGACAAAATCACGAAAAAAGGCTGTATTGTACGCCTGCTGTAGTGCTCTCTTTTTTTTTTTTTTAAAACTTACCTGATTGTAGCAGCCCTTACCTAGTAGAATGTTGAGGATCTTTTTCTATTGGCATGACTATGTCCAGGACAGCTAAGGGTAAATTTAGAATTTAATCTGGATTACTATCTGGCCTATGGGCAGATCAAAAAGGTATCACAAAAAATAATACCCCCCCCCCCCATGCCCTTCCCCTAGTAGCAATGTTAACTAAACATATATATATGTATATAGGTATGTATATGGAAGAGAATCACAAAACAATCCCCCCAAAAGGAAAAATAAAGCCTAACCAGCAAAGAGAGTTTTTTTTTTGCAGACATTAAACCAACAGACAGGTTGTACCTTGGCAGGGATCCATAGCGCTTTCTGCAGGGGAATCCAGCAGGAGAGAAAAACTGGAGATGCTACCCCACTGACAGTCTGCACTCAAATGAGAGATACAGGCTGTTTTAATGCTTTGGGAGTACCAAGATGGCCGCCGGACGCGAAGTGCGCATGCGCGGCCGCGCTGACGTGACTCCGCCCACCACGATGACAAATCTGAGTCATGTGACGCGCGCGAAGCGCTCGCAGCTCGTTGGGGGAACCGATGCTCGGGCATCCAGCCGAGGAGCGATACAGCACTGGCGGTAAGTGGGGTACACTGGACGGCTGGCTTCTGCCACGTGGGGAACTTTTTAATCAGTGAAAGAATACAGTGGAAGAATACAAGTGGGGATGCCTGGAACAGTCAGCCTATGTTACCTAGAGAGGAGGAAGCAACAGGCTCCTGGAGGTATAAATAAATGCCCCAAAAAAGATCCACAAAAAAAAAAAAAAAAAAAGGCTCCTATACTTATCTGGCGCCTTTAGCAGCCCAAGCCATAGGACTCCGTCCTGCAGGAGAGCATGAACCTGCAACGGTCACACCATGAGATGGCGAGGTAGAGCTGACGTATGATCCTGCGGGGTGAGGACAGAAAAAAGAATGCCTTAACAGGGGGGGGGGGGGGGCTCCTTTTATTGAGAGAGTTATGTGGTCCTGTGGGTCAGTCGGGGGCGGAGCCATGACCATTGGTATGCTGCCATGGAGGCACCAGGAAAATCGTTTCCATGTACAAAATGTCACAAGATACAAGAGGTGAGAGGAATACAGCATATCTTAACAAAGGTGCCTATTGTAACTCTCATCTCCTTAAACTCCAACTTAACAAACTACATAAGAAACCTATTGCGAGTAAATAAACAAAAACAAAAAAAAATAAAAAATAAAGACTCTACAGGCTTCATTGGAGAAGAAGAGGAGGGATCCATACCATAGTACCATGTGGCCTAAGTTCCCATCCTGGCACCGCGTCACATTTTAAGCAATGGGAGTTTGCTCCCATTTGCCCAGATGCAAGCCAGATATGGTTTGTCAAACAAATTGTTCTTCCCCTGCCTTCAATTGCAGCACATCATTAAAGCGCAAGTATCATTAGAGCAGGCGGTGTTATCTCCCACTCCTTTTTTCAATATGATACAGGAATCCACATCCACTAAAGCAGGGCTCAAAATTTCAAGTCTTGAGCCACTAGCCAGGCCTCAAGGGTTACTAGCCACTAGTTGTCCCACCCAACCCCTACCCTGCCCCTAATTCTCCCGCTAATCACACCCTCATAAATTATCTTGTAAAATGTTTTATGCTCAATTAAGTTGCAAAAATAAATATTAACAACAACTTTATCAGTTCCCCTCAGCACATCCTCACCTGTGCCCACCATTGCATCCTCACCTGTGCCCACCATTGCATCCTCGCCGTGCCCACCATTGCAGCCTCGCCGTGCCCACCATTGCAGCCTCGCCGTGCCCACCATTGCAGCCTCGCCGTGCCCACCATTGCAGCCTCGCCGTGCCCACCATTGCAGCCTCGCCGTGCCCACCATTGCAGCCTCGCCATCCCCTCAATTGCCGACTCACCGTGCCCCCATTGCCGACTCACCGTGCCCCCATTGCCGACTCACCGTGCCCCCCATTGCAGCCTCGCCGTGCCCACCATTGCAGCCTCGCCGTGCCCACCATTGCAGCCTCGCCGTGCCCACCATTGCAGCCTCGCCATCCCCTCAATTGCAGCCTCGCCATCCCCTCAATTGCCGACTCACCGTGCCCCCATTGCCGACTCACCGTGCCCCCATTGCCGACTCACCGTGCCCCCATTGCCGACTCACCGTGCCCCCATTGCCGACTCACCGTGCCCCCATTGCCGACTCACCGTGCCCCCATTGCCGACTCACCGTGCCCCCATTGCCGACTCACCGTGCCCCCATTGCCGACTCACCGTGCCCCCATTGCCGACTCACCGTGCCCCCATTGCCGACTCACCGTGCCCCCATTGCCGACTCACCGTGCCCCCATTGCCGACTCACCGTGCCCCCATTGCCGACTCCCCCGTTATGCCAGGTCAGTGAGGACCCCCTGAGTGGATTTCCCAATGAATGGGACCCTTGTGTGTGTGTTTATGGTTGGTAATGATGAAGCCAAGCCTAAGGAGATTAGACAAATCCTTCCCAGACTGAACAAAGTGCAGCTTTACTGCAGAACTCACCCTCCACATACCATGTATGGGGGCAGACTCCTCTGAGTCCTGAGTGTCAGAGACACAACCTGCTCTGCATCGGACAGCCTGACCATTCATGCCAGGTGATCCTTCTTAGAGGAGGAGATTAGAGGGAGAGGAGGGTGACACTGGGAGAGGAAGGGGACACTGGGAGAGGAAGGGGACACTGGGAGAGGAAGGGGACACTGGGAGAGGAAGGGGACACTGGGAGAGGAAGGGGACACTGGGAGAGAGAGGGTGACACCGCTCTGCAGGGAGGAGAGATACAGCTATACACATGGGGGACTACAAGTACCAGGGGGGCTGCTGATTGGTGGCTGCACTTCTATTGTATTTCTCTGTTATTCTGATCGCCCTGATGGCAGAGAGCATAAAGAAAGAGGAGAGCTGTAGGATCGCAGAGCGGTAAAACCCGCTGTTACAATTTGCATAGAAATTTCCTCCGCTCTGCCGACAGCCCCGCCTTCTCCTGACCCCGCGCCTGGAAATTTCAATGCAAGTTGTAACAGTGGGGTTTACCGCTCTGCGATCCTACAGCTCTCCTCTTTCTTTATGCCATCGGGGCGATCACTGCGAGAACGGCTAACGATTAACCCCGATCGCCAGCGGTGTTTGCCCCCCCCACTCCCAGGCAGCCAGCTCCTCGCCAGACCTCTTTCACAAGTAGGCGAGTGGAAAATTTGAGGTCTGCACTAAAGGGTTCAACCCCAGGTGCTATGTAATGCTGCTGCCTGAGTACCTGGAGAAAATTTCCCAATATGGAAAAAATGGGTGGAGGATGTGGATGATATAGACGGGGTTCACTGGTTGGAGGCCTGGGAATCGGTCCAAGGTTGTTCTTTAAATGTAACCCAAAGACTGTCGCATCTATATATACACACACCATTGCGGGTTCATAATACCCCACTTAAATTGTTTGCTCTTGGACTCCGCCCAGACCCATTGTGTATGAGTTGCAAGGGGGCTAATGGGGACCTGATACATCTCCTTTGGCGGTGCCCAAAGTTGCACTGCTTTTGGACTGGCATAGTAAACACCATCAACAATACTTTTCAAGTAACAGTCTCTCTTGACCCTAAATTGTGCTTATTGGGTATACTCAGGGGCGGACTGACCATTGAGGCACTCGGGCACTGCCCGAGGGCCCCATGCCACTAGGGGGCCCCATCAGGGTTGCTAGGCTCATTAAAACCAGGGACAGTATGTAAACATTTTTTTTTTTTTACATCTGTCCCTGATATGTCCAAAACCGACATGCTTTTGATGTGAAAATCCTGAGATTTTAGATGCCCGCCTCTGTAATGCCTCCTGGCTTGGTGGCCATCTGTAAGCCCGGGGGCCCCATAATCTATTGCCCGGGGGCCCCATGAGTTGTTAGTCCGCCTCTGGGTATACTGGATGAGGTTATAATGGACAAATATGTCAGAGAGACATAGTGTCCAGAGCACTGTTCCAAGCTGGAAAGCTGATCTTGCAACATTGGATCTCTCAAACCTTTTTAACTTTAGAGATGTGGTTAGCCAATATGGGATTAACTTTGAGTAATGAGCGCTTAATATATCAGCATAGAGGTAGCCCTACCCGGTTCAATAAAATCTGGGGATGCTGGCTAGCTACCCCTGGCTTGGCTCCATTAGACCCAATTCTTGGTAGGTTATCGACGCAACACTCAGTGTGTCCTCACCCTTGGAGCGAGTTTCATTTAAAGTACTGGGGAAGAGATATGATGAGAATGTATTCCTAAACCAAGCCTCGACAAAATCCGGGCGCCAGGTCGCAATTGCGACAAGAAATTGTGACCTGTCTTCTGGGGAAGCTTAGGGCTGCTGAAGCCGCGGCCTTAATTACCGGCCGGCGTGGGGCGCGATCGCGGCGGGCCCGCGCCCGCCGGTAATTGAGGCCGCGGCTTTGCGGCCTTCACAGAAGGAAGCCGAGGCCTGCAGAAGGAATCAAGGCGTGGCCATCTTGTGGTGGCCGCTGGCATTACAGGTTACATTACATTACATTACATGTAGCAAAAAACAGCAGTTCTAATGTGTTTTTTCACTGCCATCTCCTTCCCTCTAATTAGAACCCCCAAACATTATATATATTATTTATTCTAACACCCTAGAGAATAAAATGGCGGTCGTTGCAATACTTCTGTCACACCGTATTTGCGCAGCAGTCTTACAAGCACACTTTTTTGGGGAAAAAATACACTTTAAATTAAAAAATAAGACAACAGTAAAGTCAGCCCAATTTTTATTTATATTGTGAAAGATAATGTTACGCCGAGTAAATTGATACCCAACATGTCACGCTTCAAAATTGCGTCCGCTCGTGGAATGGCGACAAACTTTTACCCTTTAAAATCTCCATAGGCGACGTTTAAAAAATTCTACAGGTTGCATGTTTTGAGTTACAGAGGAGGTCTATGGCTGGAATTATTGCTCTCGCTCTACCAATCGCGGCGATACCTCACATATGTGGTTTGAATACCATTTACATATGCGGGCGCTGCTCACGTATGCGTTCGCTTCTGCGTTTTTTGGCTCCTAACTTTCTTAGCTGGCTCTTAGATTCCAAGCAAATTTGTCAAACCCTGTCCTAAACCATATCTAGGGATGCACACACTGAGATATAACGACTAATGACATCTCAGGTTCAATCTGTTTTATAAACCTGCTTTGGCTATGTAAAGGCAATGCCCGGGTTACAAACAAGACAGGGACTGTAGGTTTGTTCTTAAGTTGAATCCGTTTGTAATTTGGAACAGGTACATTTTTTAAGTGTAGCTCCAGCCAAAAAAATAGGATTTTTTGTACTCACCGTAAAATCCTTTTCTCTGAAGTCCATGGACGGACACAGCTCCTTAAATCTTGACAAGTGGGTTATGTTCCCTGTTTACAGGAGAGGACTAGGCAGAAACATGTTAAATAGTTCAACTCTGTTAATGTAACATGTATTTAACAGCCCCGCCCAGGGGGCGGTCCCTCCAGACATAACCCTCGTCACTGCAGCATGCAGCCTCAGTTCGTAACAAGCAGTACAAACCTAAAAAGGAGGGGTGGGAGCTGTGTCCGTCCATGGACTTCAGAGAAAAGGATTTTACGGTGAGTACAAAAAATCCTATTTTCTCTTATCGTCCATGGACGGACACAGCTCCTTAAATCTTGACAAGTGAGACGTCCCCAAGCAGTGTCAAAAAACGAGGGGTGGGAAATATATCAGTAAAAACAATTTTTAAACTTCACCCCAAAACAAGCAGAGCTCCTCAACGGAGGAGGTGCAACTTTAAACAGCCGCCGGCAAAAACTAGCGGCTGAAAAAAACATCATAAGATGCACTCACAGCAACCATGTAAATTCTGGAAAAAGCGCGAACGGACGAGCAAATCGCCGCCTCGCACATTTGTGAGACCGACGCATGATGTCGAAAAAAAAACCCAGGAAGCACCAATTGCCCTGGTCGAAAGTGCCGTGACCGGAAAGGGGGGCCCGCCCCTTAGGAGCATAGGCCTGTATGACAGCCTGCCTGATCCACCGAGAAATGGTGGTCGACGAGACCGCCAGGCCCTTTTGTGGACCAAACACCGACACAAAAGAGAGTCAGAAGCTCCGAAATGGAGCTGTAGTAGGCTGGTATACCCGCAAAGCGCGTACCACGCCTAAAGTATGAAAGGCCGAAACCTCCTTCGGAAGAAGGGAAGGTCGCGGGCGCACCATCACCTAATCCTTATGGGGGGATCAAGCATGGCGGATTGCAAGACAAGACCGCCAACTCAGAAACCCCTCTAACAGAGGTAAAGGCCACTAAAGGGGCCACCTTCTGAGATAGTGTCAAGAGAAAATCTCTCTGATGTTTCCAAAAGGAAGGTTCCTGAAGAACCGAAAGGCACCAGAGTCAAAACTCATGGGGAAAGAGATGGGCCAAGAGGGGAAAGTATATGACAAACCCCTTGCACACAAAAAAAGGGGACCCACCAGGGAACGGGCCGCAAAAAGGCCACTAAAAGAACACAGCCAATGCTGAAATCTGCCCCCAAACGGTGCTTTAAGCAATTTTTAGATCCAATCCAAGCTTTAAAGACAGCAGGACCCTGGACACCGAGAGTACGCCCGTGGACGTCACTCCATCCCTTCGCACCAAGAGAGGTGCGACGGTAGATCCTCCGGAAGAAGACTACGGTTCCCTGTTGAGATGACCGAGTCAGACAGACCCTGGTCACCTAAAGTCTGGCTTCCAATAACCATGTTGAGCAAGTCAGTGACTGTACAACAGGAGGAAGTATGGGACCTTGAGACAGGAACCTCCTGCCCTGGCAATCGCCAGGGTGCCTCCGCTACCAGGCGCCCGATATCAGCGTACCAGGGATGCCGAGGTCAATCTGGAGCGATTAGAATCATCGGGATCTCCTCAGCATCCACTCTGTGGCGCGGCCGAGGAAGCAACTACCATGGAGGAATGGCAAAAAATCACCGATACAGACAACACAGGGCCACCAGCGCGACCGACGCGTCTGTACAAGATCACTAGACCTGGCCACTAACTTTGACACCCTTGCGGCGGAGACAAGCTGCCAGGAGATCCATGCCATGTGAGGCTCACCTCCTGCAAGGGAGCCGAAACACCCCAAGCACAAAGACCAGTCGCCCTGGTCCAGCATCTGGCGACTCCAGTAGTCCGCCTGCCGGCATACCTGATGGTAGACTGAAGCCACGGCCGTGGCGTTGTCCGGCTGAAACCAGATCGGTCGACCACAAGGAGAAGCATAGCCTGATCGCCTAAAATAGTAGGACAATGAACAGTAGACAGCACCTGGTATTCCCAGGCGGTCTCCCACCAGGCACTAGCCAGGCCCGACCCTGGGTAGCTACCGAGACCAGACACATTCAAGGAGGTGTGGTCATAGGTCCACGCAAGTGCAGCGACTCAGGGCCGACTGGACCCCCCAGTTTTGTGAACCTCCAGGTTCACAACCCGTGAGCTGGAATCCATCGTAAACACCGACCACTGGAAGGAAGGAACAACTTCCCGGACCGAAGAGTCGGGAATCTCTGTCACCAACTCAGAGAGACTGACTAGGTGGCGCACAGGAATCTAATGATTTCAGAGACAAGAGATTTTTACCACCTGGACAGTAGTTCCCCTGGAAAACCAGGGTGTGGAACTGGACATACAGTACCACCTTGAAGGAGGCTACCCACTGACCCCGAACCAGCAGGCGCCCGGAGAGAAGACCGATTGCGTGATGCCAATACCTTCACCGCAGACTGAAGAGTCTGCAATTTCTCCAGGGGAAGAAGGACCTTTGCCACTGAGGAGTCTGGATCAACACTAGATATTCCAACACTAGATATTCCAACGCTGAGTCGGAACCTAGCATGCCCATGATTTGAACCCTGGGTCGCACACATGGAGGGCAGGCTTGCTGCCACTGAGCTACACTTTCTGGCCTAAACGTTTAACATCCACCCGAATCTTCGGAGGGTCTGAATGGGAATAACCCATCCACTAAGTCGGAGACAGAAGCTGCTCTCAGAAGAAAGTCATCCAAGTAGCCAATGAGGCAAAGCCTCGCTGTCCCAACAAAATTCAAAAAAGGGCGAGCTCCTAGCTGAAAACCCATGGTGCTGACGCCAGATCAAAAGGGAGGGCCACAGGCTGACAGAGACCCTTCTCTCATCACGAAGCACAGAAAAAAACACTGTGACATGTGCAAAACGGGACATGCATGTATGCGTCCCTGATGTCCGAGGACGTCAGCACATCCCCCGGATGAAGCGCAGCTACCACCGAACAAATGGATTCCATGCGGAACTACCCGACGTTCACAAAGGTATTTAGGGCCTGAGGCCCATAGAAAACCCCAAAACTCTCGTCCTGCAGGAAAGGTAAAATTACCTCGCAGGTTAGCAAATCCCACACTGCCCAAGGCAGACCGACGGGCCGGGAGAGGAAGACACAAGGACAGAACTTTGTTCTGTGGATAGGAGGAAACCCTATCTAGTACTCTGAAGAGACCACCTCGCAGACCCACTAGTCGGAGAGCAGGGAGGTTTCACCGAATTGTGAACCTGCAAGCCGCCCCTCCCACCTAGAGACAGGGAGGGAAGGCTATATACATTGGCAGGATTTGGGTGCCGGCGTGATCGGCTTATGCACCCAGGGACAGATTAGTCCCCCAGCTGGGCCTTTGACGACCTGGGAGGGTTGCCCCTAAATAATACACACACATAGTGTGTATGTATATTATGTAGGTGTATGCACACATGTCTTTGGAGGAAACCGGAGTACCCGGAGGAAACCCACGCAGACACAGGGAGCGACAATGCAAGCTCCAGGCAGATTGGCGTCAGTGTGCGGATTCGAACCAATGACTCTTTTGCTGCCAAGTAATGGAGTTAAGCACTACACCACCGTGTGCATAAAACCATTCTGAAACAGACACCCTGGATAACAAGGGCGCAGCATTCAATGAAGCATCACAGACCTATATGAGGCCCTGGACCAGCTGGTCCGCTAGGCTAATAACCTCAGGAGAGAGTCGGTGCTCCTCCACTGTCTGGTGCAAAATGCTCACTCTGTGAGTTGTATACAGCACTAGGGGTCAGGACTACTCCAGGATGGCCGCCGAGCGTTCAGAACGCGGCCACAGGAAAATGGCCGGCACAATGTAAACTGCGCCATAGCGCGGCTACGACAAAATGGGCGCCAATGGGAGTTTTCAATGTAATTGAAAAACCTCCCAAAAAATGGCGCCAGCGTCGACTGAGACCCCAGTGTAGTGGCCACAATAGGCCCGCAAGCCAGACCCCAGCATGGTTAACATGGAACGGGTCAGTACTTCGGATCTTCTATCAGTCAGATCCATACAAGCGGGGGTTCCCGCCCGGCGGTGAGGGACTACAAAAGCCCTCAGCGGCTTTTCTCATTCCGCATCTCAGAAATTATCAAAGAAGGGCACAGAAGGAAAAAACCTATACAGCGGTCTGATTTGTGTGATCCAAAAAAGACCGAGCCCTCGGCGGAAACCCAGCTGCACTATGCAGCTTAGGAGAGTCCCTTGCAGCAGTAAAAAGCGCACCCATAAATGCCTTATTCTGCCTTTTTTTTTTTTTTTTTAACTAGGTACCTGGTCCATGGCTCCATAACAGAGCATTCCCCAGGGGATAACGGGGGAAGGGGGCACTCTTTTACCGCCCGCAGTCCACCCCCACCCTGGCACAAATTGTGTCCAGGACTAACAATAAAAACTCTGTGGGAATCCCAGGTGCTAACACCTGCTGCCACCACCAGCATGTGGGGAAGGACCCAGATACTGACTCCAATATTTACATATTGTGTATTATAATATGCACACCTGTCCATACAAATAGACAAAAGTTCCTAGAGCCCTATTGAGGGCCTCTCACCCACTTGCTGCGCTGACCAGGGGTAACCAGGGGACTCCCTCAGGAGGAGACTGCCCAGCGCTGCCTGTGAGGAAAAGAACCGTGAGGTAACTTTTGCAGGGACCTGTGTTTAAACAGGAAAAGCCTCATAGGGCTGTTTTATTGAAGGATAAGACACAGATACAGCATAAAAAGCAAAACCGTTACAGGTGTCACCAATCAGTCAGCCTCTGCTGAAGTATAATCATAAACATCTGTGCTCATCGCAGGGCTTTTTACCTCATAGGAAAGCCCAATACAAAAAAGAAAAAACACAGGCCAGATAACACAGTCCCCTCAGGAAGGCCCCCTCCCCCCTGACAGTGGCAATGTTAGCAATGCAGCAAGGGAAAGGAGCAGGGAAGGGAGAAGGGACCCCCGAACCCCAGGAATGCCCAGCCGTACCAACCCACCGAAGCAGGAGGGACTGTACTTACCCGTCCAAGCGAGGACTCGCTGACGCATTCCTGACAGAACTACAACCGAAATGGAGGTAGCTGTCGGCCCGGTCCACTGTGAGTGAGACAACACCACAGCCCAGTCATATGTGGACCTCGGAGCAAAGCTCACCGGCCCCCCCAGGAGTCATGGGGTATGGCGTGGCAGACCAAGCCTCTTTGCAAAGGTGTGCTCACGCTTGCTGGTCGGACTGAGTAGACTACAAGGATCTATATTATCCAGCCTGTCTCTCAGCCGACAGTTGAAAGAAGATTCTTCAAGAAAAAGTAAAGTAAAATAAAAATAAAATTTCTCCTCAGGGCGCTGGGCCCAAAAGGGAGCCATACGTCCTTCTCCTTTGCTAGGCAGAACGAAACTGAGGCTGCATGCTGCAGTGAGGAGGGTTATGTCTGGAGGGACTGCCCCCTGGGCGGGGCTGTTCAACTCTGTTAATGTAACATGTATTTAACATGTTTCTGCCTAGTCCTCTCCTGTAAACAGGGAACATAACCCACTTGTCAAGATTTAAGGAGCTGTGTCCGTCCATGGACGATAAGAGAAAATCTATTTTTAAGCTGTTTGGATAGCATAGGTAAGGGTTATCACCCCTGTAACATTTGTTTTGCTGTCTGTGCCCCTTTTTAGAAGATTTCACCTCACTTTCTGTCTCAATGGATTTTGAAAATTGGGTTATTAGGAAAACAAGGATTGGCGATAAAGCATCAGTGGAGACACCGTTTTCCCCATATTAACTCTTACAGGAGAGAATTTCCCTTCCTAGGGGTAGATTTCCTCTCACTTCCTGTTGTCTCCCTCTGTTTGCAAGTAGGGGACCGCCTGTACAAGAACATTATTCTACTTTGTATTCTGTGAAGGTATTGTATAAATGTAAAACTTCGGAATGTGCAAGGTTTATTGTACTGTTAAAGTTAATAAATGTTATTCTGATTAAAAAATAAAAATAAAAGTGTACCTGTACAGTGCCTGCATCTGACTGGATGCAGGCGACGTTAAGGTGGACAATTTTCCTCCCAGCTCTTTAAATTGTTTTTATCCCTTTCGCTGCCAGGTCCGTACGTCGTACGGACCTATTGGCGGGGGGTATTGCACACAATCCAGTGGCTGCAGCCAACGGGATTGTGTGTGAAACTGACAGGCAGCCTCCTGCCTGTCAGGCGACAGCATTCAGGCGGCACCGCTGCCCCCCGATCGCTCGCACACCCCCCGGTACAGGCGCCTCCCGTACACACGCTCCTGCCATGCTTACCGGGCTCCACTTGCTCATCGGCGGGCCCGGGACAGTCATGGTGAGTGCTGGCAGGTAGAGGGGAAGGAGAACAGCGGATACACGTCTGCTCTCCTCCCCTTCTTGCAGTGACCCAGAAAGCCATGTCTCCGACGTCACTTCCGGGTCACGTTCTCGGTGTCCCTGGCTCGTTTTGCAGAGAAAGGGTGTTTTGCAATGCGATCTGCATTGGAAAAAATTCTGTGAAATACAGGGGAGAAATGCAGGGTCTTTTAGACCTAAACTGATGAAGAAATTTGGGGGCATTTATTATAACAAAATGTAAAAGACATTTTTTTTTTCTAAATTGTTGCTCTTTTGTTTACAGCGTAAAAAATAAAAACCGCAGGGGTAATAAAATACCAACAAAATAAAGCTCTATTTGTGGGGAAAGGAAGAATTTTGTTTGGGTCTAGCGTCGCAGGACCACGCTATTGTCAGTTAAAGCGACGCAGTGCCGTATCACAAAAAAATGGCCTGGTCATTGAGCAGTCAAATCTTCCGGGGCTGAAGTGGTTAAAAAAAGCAACAGACAAAAAACGGATGTTAGCGGATGATCCGTTTGTAAACCCCTTTTTTTTTTCCCCTCATTAAAAACACACTGTATATAGCTGGTTGTTAAAGAGGGGGCCGACCTGAGTCATGTAAAAAAATAAAATAAAATATTGCTGGCAAAAACAAAAAACAAACACTAGCGGGGGGAAAAAAAGTCCTCCAAGCCAAAATTGAAGAAAAAAAAAAAATGAGTCCAGCCCCGCCAAAAATCCATACCGTATGGACATCACAGCAGGGGGAAAAAAAATCTGCTTTTTTTCTTCTAACGAGTATCCGATGGCAAGGAAGAAGATGGTACCGGGAAAGATGGCAGCGGGAGAAGAAAGCTCAGAGCTATTAATAAAGGACTTGTCAAAAACCGGCTCTTGTTTTATTAACTTTTCACTGCTAGGATGTACCCAATATCCGTTCACATGGAGGGGTATCTGGGGGGCCCCCTTGTTAAGGGGGGCTTCCAGATGCCGATGAGCCCCCCACCCACAGACCCGACAACCACCGGCCAGGGTAGTCAGGAAGAGGCCCTTGTCCACATAAACATGGGTTGGAGTGCTGGTCATCTGAATTTTAGCAATTCAATTCTAATCCTACCTGTCTCAATCCAAAATAAAAAAAATATATATTTTGCAAGAAAGCCTCTTGATAGTTCCTTATGTTTTTTAGCTGCCCCCCTTCTGAAAATGCTAGTTCTCTGGCTGTTATACATATCTACTGGCTTCAAAAATGTATGCGTCACTGACCAAGAACAAGTATGCTGTCAGAAATGTCATTCTGAAGGAAGAGGTCTGTATCTGCCTGTCTATTGCGGGCCAGTGACTGAAGCATGACAGACAGGCAAACATTTGCCTAATGAGAAATCAGTGATAGCAGATTCCCATGTTTCTGACAGGAAATGTCCCTTTAATTTTTAGAAGCTTTTCTCCTTTCATTGCACACATTCAAATGAAAACGATCTGTTTGTGAAAATAATCAGACAGACAAGCATGTGTTTTAGGGCTCAAGTCCTGCAGGAACGGAGTTCCTGCACTTTTTTTCACAGCAGGAACTCCGTTCCCTTTGCAGGACTAGAGCAGCTGAGCCACCCGAGCCAATCCTTCACTAAGCGGCGATGCCCAGCTCGAGTCACTGTCAGGGGCAGGCGAACCTTAGTAATCCTTTATGTTACTGGCCGCTTCCTGTATATGGATTCTTTGGGTAGTGTGCGGGTATTCCGTCAATGCCGCAATGTCTCCTGGGAGCTTTTGTCATTGTTCCCAGGAGACATTGCGGAGGTCTGCTGCGAGTTATCGCGGGATTTAGAAAGAACCCATATACAGGAAGCGGCCAGTAACAAAGGATTACTAAGGTACAGTGGATCGAAAAAACATGCGGTTTAGTAATTATGCATAGGAGCGTATAATTTTTTTTTTTTGGGTGGGGGAGTGGATCTTGGGTGGGAGTTCCCACACTTTTTTCCCCAGGACTTGACCCCTGATGTGTTTGCTGTGAGCTGATAGGAATTAATGAGATCACAAAAAAAGCTATTGTAAAAACGTATGATAATATATTATTGTATGAGCGGTAAATATCATCTACAGTGTTTAATGTGTTCACTGGCAGCAAGGAGTTAGGGGAGGGAGGCATCTTTATTTAAATTAAAGTGTATCCAAGAAAAGGAACAAAAATGTAATATTTTGTAGCTTACCAGTCCTAAGGTGTGGTGTCTGCATTTGGTTTTTTTTCCAGACTTTTCTTCCTTTATTTTAACCTAGTGATCCTGCCAGTGACACACTTCCTGTCATAGGGTGCCAATGCTCACTTACTATACTGTATCTATAGAGAAGCACCATTATCACGCTAGGACAATAGGACAGGTCTAGAATGTGCTCCCTTCCTCTTTTATACAACATAGGAGAAGGAGGAGGAGAATTTCTGTAATTTAGACATCACAGGGGACAATGTTCCCAGACAAGAATGCAGAACAGTCAGAGAGCACAGGAAGTTATCAGCGCCTAAGATTTCTGGTAAGATTAACTTTTTTTTTTTTTTGCACATATTGAACAGATAAACACTTAATTGTATAATTAACAGGCCAAAAGGGAACAAATAAAAGAAAAGCATGGTTAGGATTTACACATTACAATTATGGATTATTTTTACTCTTGTATTCTGCATAGGGAGGGTGGAGTTAGAGGAGTTCCATCATTCACCTCTGTAGCAACAGATCACTTATCATAGCAAGTGCTAATGCAGGAAGATATACCCAGTAATTGTTTAAACAAATGCAATGGCAGTACATCATGCGGAAAGGAGGTCCAGTCCCATAATTAGACTTATTGATGGATTTTCCATTCATGCATATTTCAGGTTTGTTTTTCCTTTCCACTCTGAACGCAGTCATTGTGCTCTTGTGATAGGTCATCCAAGAAAGACTGGGAACTGAGGTAATAACACATTACAGTCCATATGACCCCAGAGGAAAGACTGCAAAGATTGTTCATTGCAGTTTGTGAAAACAAAGCCATCGCCCATAGCAACAAGATTTTTCATCTTTAATTAAAAGATAAAATCTCATTGGCTGCTATAGCAACATCTCCACATTTGTTTTACATTTTTTATATACTAAGCTCTAAGCCCATGGCTGCTGCAAGCTTCTTTTAAGCACTTGAGTTCCATGCCACTTATAAACTGACTGTGAATGGCAAGTTGTTAAAAATGAGATGACACAAAGTAAATCTTTCATATTGTCACTAATTTTACAATCAATATAAGCACAGCATTAATACAGCAGGAAGTTCAGGGCCCCAAAAAGTACTAAACTTGCCTCGCTAGGTTGTGGAACGGGGTGGAATGGACTGTCAGAACCAAGAATAAAAGAACTCTTTAAAGCCTTTTTTACCATTTTAGGGTCAGAGGTCCCTAGTGGGTACTAGGGGCATCAATTGGTACAGCAAAGAGTTTTGCTATTCCAAAACACATAATAAAAATTGGAAGACCACTTTTAGTAGAGTCACTGCCCACCAAACTGAACAGGTATGTAAGGTCAATAATCATTTTCTTGTAATAAAAGCAGTGGCAGGAATCACAAAGAGCTTCACAAAAAAAACTGTGAAAGACAAAAACAGCCAATTATATGACCCCTTTAGATTTCCTTTAACATTTAGAAACGCGAGGGATGAGTTGATTTGTTGCTGGCACCATAGTCAAAATTCTCACTGCCATTTCCCTTGTCACCAACCAAAAAAAAAAAAAAAAAAAAAACTTACAGAAATAGTTCTCCAGTCACCCTCCAGGAAATTGCGCAGAGGGGTCAAGAAATTGATTGAAGAAGAGTGAATGAAGTCTCTCTCAGCAATTCCTAAACGCTTCTGAGTCTCTCCAACCTTGATGAGCGTTTGTCCTGAGGGTGAAAGAGGAAAGATATCAAATTAGATTGGTGGGATGTGACAGACATGGCTGTACTGCTGTACATAGAATCAGATTAAAAGCCAGCCAAGAGCACAAGGAGAGCACAATGCAATTAAGGTGAGGACATGGTCTGGCCACAGGCTCCAGTTACATCACCATTAGTTTTATCAGCTGGGCAGTGAGAGCCAGGCTCTGAATTGGCAACATGTAGGGTGCAACCTAAAGTAAGTGTCTAGGAAATGTGCGTGTTGCTGTGTATACGATGTGGATTTGTATATTATATACACACACACACACACACACACAATCTCACACGAGCGAGTACACCCCTATCATTTTTGTAAATATTTTATTCTATCTTTTCATGTGACAACACTGAAGAAATTACACTTTGCTACAATGTAAAGTAGTGAGTGTACAGCTTGTATAAAAGTGTGTGTACAGATTTGTGTATGCAGTGGTGTATTTTGGTGTGGTGCTGCCCTAAGTAAGACTAAAATCAGGCACCCCCCTCCACGTAAAACTGTCCAACCCCTTCCTTCTCAAGTGGCTATTCGGGGCCCCTGGTGGCTGTGCAAGGTCCCTTGTTGTTGAGGTGGGGTGCTGAGTGCATACAGGTAAGGTGGCCTGTGTGCGGGTTCGGTAGGATGGCCCGTGGGCAAACCCTGGGGAATGGTGGTGGTCGGGCTCATGCGGGGGCGGGGGACAGGCCTAAAGCTGTGTAAGGGGCACAAAAATTTGTGTCATTGTTATTTATTGATGTGACAGAAGACAGAAGCAGACCGATGCATTCTGCAGTGTTTAGAGATATACTGTCAGCCCAGAATCAGCCAAATGCAGCAAAGTTGATTGGACGGCGCTTCACAGTACAGATGGACAATGATCCACAACACACTGCAAAAGCAACGCAGGAGCTTTTGAAAGAAAAGAAGTAGAAAATTCTGCAACGGCCAAGTCAATCACCTGATCACAACCCAATTAAGCATGCATTTCACTTGCTGAAGGTAAAACTAAAAGGCAGAAATACCCACAAAGAAAAACTGAAGACAGCTGCAGCTAGAGACTAGCAAAGCATCAAAAAAAGGAGAAAACCCTTCTGGTCTCAGGTGTGAATGGGGAGCAGGTGTGTTAAATTTGGTGTCATCACTCTCACTTGCTCTACATAAAGATGGCCTAGGCTATAAGAAGGTTGCCAAGACCCTGAAACTGAGCTGCAACGCGGTGGCCAAGACCATACAGCAGTTGAACAGGGCAGGTTCCACTCAGAACAGACCTCCCCAAGATCAGCCAAAGACGTTGTGTGCATGTGCCAAGTGTTATATCCAGAGGTTGTGTCAGGACTCCCTTCTCAGTGCTCAGCTGTCGGTTAATTGCCAGCACTCATTGTTCCTCAGTGCCTCACCTGGTGATCATTTCCTGCTCATCAGCCAGCCCCTTCTGGTTATTTAAACTGCCTGGTTCATATCTTCCATGCCTTCACCTTAGTCAACATATCTGAAGATTCTCTGCTGTGTACCTGGTAAAGACTTGCCTGGCTACATCCCTTCTGGTTCCCGATTAAGTGTGCTGTCTCCATCTATGCTAATCTCTGGCTTCCAGATTTACTGGCTTGCACTGACTACCTGTTTTGATTACTGAACCCTGGCTATGTTTTGACTGCGTTTACCATTTTTACCACTATATTAAAAGTTGTGATTTTTACTGCATTTTCAGTCTCCATCTGATTCATGGGTCCTCACAGGTTGTCTTTGGGAAATAGACGTACGAGTGCTGTCAGCATTGTTGCAGAGGTTGAAGGGGTGGGGGGGTCAGCCTGTCGGTGCTCAGACCATACGCTGCACGCTGCATCAAATTGGCTTGCATGGCTATCATCCCAGAAGAATGCATCCTCTAAAGGTGATGCACAAGAAAGCCTGCAAACAGTTTGCTGAAGACAAGCAGACTAAGGACATGGATTACTGGAACCATGTCCTGTGGTCTAATGAGACCAAGATAAACTTACCGTATTTATTCGAGCATAACACGCAAAATTTTATACCCAAAAAAAAAAATCAAAGTTTTGGGTGCGCGTTATACACGAGGACTGGGGTGGGATGACAGTGGCGGGACCGAAACCGAGTATTAGCGGGAGTACTCTTACTCCCGCTAATACCGCCGATACTAGAATACTTCCCCCCTCCCCCCGCCGCCACGCGGGGATCATTACAGACAGCTTTCGTTTGAATAGCTGTTTTCCCCGCCGCGCATAGACACTCCCCCTTGGACGGATCTGTCCAATCGCGAGCAAGGGGGAGTGTCTATGCGCGGCAGGGAATACAGCTGTTCAAACGAACGCTGTCTGTAATGTTCCCGCGCCGCGGTGATTAACAGTAGGTGGCTGCATATACAGGGACATGGCTGCACATACAGGGGACATGGCTGGTTATATGGGGGACATGGCTGCACATACAGGGGACATGGCTGGTTATATGGGGGACATGGCTGGACATACAGGGGACATGGCTGGACATACGGGGGACATGGCTGGACATACAATACATACAATAAATGATTTTTGGCAATTACAATGATTTTATACAGATTTTTAATCGAAAATTAGGGGTGCGTGTTATACACGTGTGCGCGTTATACTCGAATAAATACGGGTATTTGGTTCAGATGGTGTCAAGCGTGTGTGGCGGCAACCAGGTGAGGAATACAAAGACAATGGTGTCTTTGCCTACAGTCAAGCGTGGTGGGGGTGACTTGGTCTGGGGCTGCGTGAGTGCTGCCAGCACTGGGGAGCTACAAGTGCCCAAGAGGGTTAAAGCGGAGGTTCACCCAAAAATCCACTTTTTGACATTAGCTGTAGCATACTGCTAACATCTGCAGTATGCTGTTTTTTTTTTTTTTTTTACTTGTACTTATCGTTATATGAGCCCTTGTTTTCCGGCTCCGAGCGGGGAATCCTGCGGGGAATGGGCGTTTCTAAGCGAAGAGGAGTTGATTGACGGCTGCTAAGGCGTGTCTTGGCCTCTGTTTAATCTTCAACTGCCATGATGCTGCACATGTGATCAGTTATGACACCAGCCATTGGATGGTTTGACAGTTTGGTTGAGAGCACAATCAATGTGACAGTTAGCTTTCCCGGCATGCCAGGAATGTAACTGCTTTTTCAAACTGTTAAATTGATGGGTTTACTTCCGCTTTAAGGATGCTGGAAAGTTCATTTTGAGGGTGAACCTCCGCTTTAAGGCGGTGCTGGAAAATAATGGTGGCCACACAAAATATTGACACTTTGGACATTTTCACTTAGGGGTGTACTCACTTTTGTTGCCTGCGGTTTAGACATTAATGGCTGTGTGTTGAGTTATTTTGAGGGGACAGCAAATTTACACTGTTATACAAGCTGTACACTCACTACTTGACATTGTAGCAAAGTGTCATTTCTTCAGGGTTGTCACATGAGAAGATTCAATAAAAAAAAATTTACAAAAATGTGACGGATATGTTTGTAAGATACATTTTTTGTTATATATACACATACATAAAAAATATATAATTTAAGTGACTTTGAACGTGGCATGGTTGTTGGTACCAGACGATTATATACAATAAAGCGCATGTGGTAAATCCTGTAAAGGAAAAAGAGAGCCCTCTGAGCAATAAGTCCTGTAAGCTAGGTGAGCTTGTACCATGAGTGACAGTTTGTTTTACCGGGCAGCCATGCAGGGGGAGCTGAAGCAACACTCCAAGTACATATGATAAAAGAAATAACAAAAAAGAAGCAGGCGCCACTAGGTGAACTGTACAGCTTTTACTCAGTGTTTGAAATAAAAGTACTCACATTAAATTAAGGAATTCAGGCATGTAGTTGTTGTCCTGCGATTCGTCCGGGTCCAACCGATAGATGTGAGTATCCTTGGGTCTCTATCACAGCGCTGGTGTTGTGCTGTGTTTGTAGATGTAATCTTGCTGGGTCCATACGCTTGATTGTAGGGGTTGTAAGTGTACAGATGTGCCGATGGAGACGCCGGAGCGCACGTTGAAGCGCACGCTTGTGGATGCTATGGTTGCGGGGAGAAAGATGACGTCATCGCCTGGGGACAGCAATGTGCGACGCGTTTCCGTGCATGTGCTGTGGTTCGATGGGGAAACGTACACACAGCGCGCACCTTTGTCAAGCAGCTTGACAAAGGTGCGCGCTGTGTGTACGTTTCCCCATCGAACCACAGCACATGCACGGAAACGCGTCGCACATTGCTGTCCCCAGGCGATGACGTCATCTTTCTCCCCGCAACCATAGCATCCACAAGCGTGCGCTTCAACGTGCGCTCCGGCGTCTCCATCGGCACATCTGTACACTTACAACCCCTACAATCAAGCGTATGGACCCAGCAAGATTACATCTACAAACACAGCACAACACCAGCGCTGTGATAGAGACCCAAGGATACTCACATCTATCGGTTGGACCCGGACGAATCGCAGGACAACAACTACATGCCTGAATTCCTTAATTTAATGTGAGTACTTTTATTTCAAACACTGAGTAAAAGCTGTACAGTTCACCTAGTGGCGCCTGCTTCTTTTTTGTTATTTCTTTTATCGTTGGTACCAGACGGGCTGGTCTGAGTAATTCAAAATCTGCTGATCTACTGTTTGAGATGATAGAAAGGCAACAGTAACTCAAATAACCACTCGTTACAACCAAGGTATGCAGAATACCAACTCTGAATGCACAACACATTAAACTATGAAGCAGATGGGCTACAGCAGTAGAAGACCACACCGGGTGCCACTCCTGTCAGCTAAGAACACTAAACTGAGGCTACAATTCGCACAGGCTCACCAAAATTGGACAATAGAAGATTGGCAAAATGTTGCCTGGTCTGAAGAGGTTCGATTTCAGCTGCGATATTCAGAAGGTCGGGTCAGAATTTGACGTAAACATGAAAGCATGGATCCATCCTGCCTTGC
Organism: Rana temporaria; assembly: GCF_905171775.1. Taxonomy (NCBI): domain Eukaryota; kingdom Metazoa; phylum Chordata; class Amphibia; order Anura; family Ranidae; genus Rana; species Rana temporaria. Next base: position 143,439,417 of record NC_053497.1, on the reverse strand, counting down.
ATCAATGGTTCAGGCTGGTGGTGTAACGGCGTGGGGGATGTATTCTTGCCACACTTTGGGCCCCATAGTACCAATTGAGCATTGTTTAAATGCCAAGGCCTGCCTGAGTATTGTTGCTGACCATGTCCATCCCTTTATGACTACAGTGTACCCATCTTCTGATGGATTATTAGAGCCAATTGGAGTCTAGAAAATAGGAGAAGCCAGAGCCAGCAGCATCTACTGTATAACTAGAATATCAGTGACCTGTTTACTGATTTGTTAAAGACCCCAGTAGGCTTCCTATGACATAGTAACGCTGCCTAAAAAGCTTGCATTAACTTCAACAGCTTTACATGATTACATCCAACTCTTCTGCTTCATCCTATTCTACATTTCATACCACTTACCATAAGGGGAGCTTGGTCCAAAGTCATTGGCAGCCTCTGTCATGTACTGGCCCAGCAATTCCCCATTGGTCCCTCGAGAAGGGATTTTTCTGTCCAACTTCTCATACAAGAACTCTTCAACCCGTGCACCTACAATACAGGGTATATAACAAGTTAGCACAGAAATTAATCTCAAGCTTTCATCGAAATACAGATGACCATAAAACAGATACACTAGAATGCTAGTGCTTGCCTTTGGATTCCCTAGGGTTCCAGATATGCTGCACATTGTAATGGGAAGTAGATCTTTGAGGACTTTGCAAATGCAGAACTTAAGGCAGGGGTGCCCAACCGCTGGTCCACATGAGGCTCACGGCGCCCTCTAATGTGGCCCGCCACGTCTTGCTCTCAGATGGCGGGTCGGAAAGCCCAGATCGTGGGTTCCAGACCTGCCATCTCCGAGCATCAGCGTGAAGAACGGAGCCGCCGCTACAGGAAGCGGAGCCGATGCTTCCTGTTTAGTGCCGGCTCCTTCACAGGCGGAGTGATACCAAATGCACTCCGCCTGTGACAAGAAGCACTGCTCTGCGTCTATGCCCCTGCAATCTGGGATGGCAGCTGTACCAGTACCAGCCTTGAAGTACCAGTCACCAGTGCCAGCTATGCAGTACCAGCTATGCAGTACTAGTAGCCACCAGCAGTACCAGCCAGCGGTAACCGCCAGCAGTACCAGTACCAGCCAAAAGTACCCACCAAAAGTACCCGCCATCAGTACCAGTACCAACCAGCAGTACCAGTACCCACCAGCAGTAGCAGCCATTGGTATCTGCCAGCAGTACCAGCAGGCAGTACCCAACAGCAGTATCAACCAGCAGTACCAGTACCAGCCCTGGAGGACAGCCAGCAGAAGCCACCAGCCATAACTGCCTGGGGGACAGCAGCGATAACTGAAGGAATCCTGAGAAAGAAGTGAAAATCGAGGTCAGTTGAAGTGCAGGTAAACCGCTGCGCATCAGTGCAGGTAAACCGCTGTGCATCAGAGCGAAAGCAGCCTTAGGCCCCATTCACATGATTGGTCCGATCGGGTCTGCCTGTCTGTTTTTCAGGCGTACCCAATCAGACCCTCCATTCACCTCTATACAGCGGCAGATGTAAACAGACTTGTGTCCTTTTACACCCACCTATCTGCAATCCAATCTGCTTAAAAAAAACAGAAGGGGATCTGTCCCCTTCTGTCTGGGCAGATCAGAGGGCCCTTAGGGTAGAGCAGCCTGCATCCATGTCTGTTCTACATATGCAGAGTGGACACAGACCTGCCATCCACCCGCTACACTCATTGTGGCCCGCGAGCGATTACAAAGTTGCTAAAGTGGCCCTTGCTCCTCAAAAGGTTGGGCACCAAGGAGTTATGGCATACTTGGGAATGCGAAAGGGGATGGGCATCCTTGACACAGATGGTTAGAATTTTAGACGTTTTCTGCTTGTCTACTTACTAGGATTGGGCTGCAAGAGAACCTCTGTCTGGCGCAGTATCTTCTCAGTCCAGTTCTTTGTACTGTCAGCTCTTGTCAATAGGTTCTCAAAGTGAGCATCTAGCTCAGTCCTCTCAGCTTGACCAAACTTCTCCTCTGTAAACTGAAAAAAAGGGAAGAATTATCAAGAGATAGCAAGGTTTTCCACTAACCCCAGTCCCCATGGACTAGTCATTGAGATTGCGGAACCTGTATTGTGAGAAAAAAAAAAAAAGGACGACGACAGCCATTGTTGTTCACTATCTAGGGTAGGGGTGGCAAACTCAATGTCATCATGGGCTGCATCAGCAATAGGATTGCCCTCAAGAGGGCCGGTTGTATCTGCAAGATTAGATGTCCAGCGCATCCCCTCCCCTTACATTAGATGTCAAGATCCACCCCACCCTCAGAAGTTGAGTCCCCCACTCTCCCTTACATCACAGTGCACCCCCCTTTGCTTATGCTGCTGCTGGGAAAAAGCTGGATGCATTGCTTGAAAGCAGAAACTGAGGCTCTGGAGGAGGACTGGAGCTCTCCTGCAGCTGTAGGAGAAGTGCGAGGGCCACATGAAATAGCCTGGAGGGCCGGATTCGGCCCATGGGCCTTGTGTTCAACACCTTTGATCTAGGGAATATAGCCAATTGGCGGTCTCTGACATGGAACCATCATGAGTATTAGAACATGTGGATTCCTGATTTGCATGCTTTTTCTAGGTGTTTCCCTAAGAATGTATTAAAGGCATTGAAATCAGCATGGCAGGTCTACTTTAACCACTTGCGGACCGACATGTAAACCCACTAACAGTCCAGGGCATTTTTCAGCTTTCAGTGCTGTGGTTCTTTGACTGACAAACACTCGGACATGCAAAACTGTACCCAAATGAGTTTGATATTACCAGTTACCACTGGGTTTTCAATTTAACAAGACTGAACATTTTGAAAAAAAATATATAAATAATCTTTAGGCCAAAATGTATTCTGCAATTTTTTATGTAAAAATTACCAAAAAAGTCTACAAACTATATTATATATACACTTAAAGTGGTTTTAAAAGGCATACATTTTTTAACCACATAACGTCCGCCGCACGCCTATTTACGTCCACAGAATGGCACGTACAGGCAGATGGGCGTATATATACACGTCCTTGTCTTCTAGCGGGTGGGGGGTCCGATCGGGACCCCCCGCTGCGTGCGGCGGCGGGAGGCTTACCTCGGGGAGCGATCCGGGACAGAGCTGAAGAATGGGTAGAGCCGTATGTAAACACGGCTTCCCCGTGCTTCACTGTGGCGGCTGCATCGATTGAGTGATCCCTTTTATAGGGAGACTTGATCGATGACGTCAGTCCTACAGCCACACCCACCTACAGTTGTAAACACACACACTAGGTGAACCCTAACTCCTACAGCGCCCCCTGTGGTTAACTCCCAAACTGCAACTGTCATTTTCACAATAAACAATGCAATTTAAATGCATTTTTTGCTGTGAAAATGACAATGGTCCCAAAAATGTGTCAAAATTGTCTGAAGTGTCCGCCATAATGTCGCAGTCACGAAAAAAAAAAATCGCTGATCGCCGCCAATAGTAGTAAAAAAAAAAAAAAAATTAATAAAAATGCAATAAAACTATCCCTTATTTTGTAAACGCTATAGATTTTGCGCAAACCAATCGATAAACACTTATTGCGATTTTTTTTACCAAAAATAGGTAGAAGAATACGTATCGGCCTAAACTGAGGAAAAAAAAATGTATATATGTTTTTGGGGGGTATTTATTATAGCAAAAAAGTAAAAAATATTGAATTTTTTTCAAAATTGTCGCTCTATTTTTGTTTATAGCGCAAAAAATAAAAACCGCATAGGTGATCAAATACCACCAAAAGAAAGCTCTATTTGTGGGGAAAAAAGGACGCCAATTTTGTTTGGGAGCCACGTCGCACGACCGCGCAATTGTCTGTTAAAGCGACACAGTGCCGAATCGCAAAACCTGGCCTGGGCATTTAGCTGCCTAAAGGTCCGGGGCTTAAGTGGTTAAATTAAAATAAACAAACATGTTATACTTGCCTGCACATGCATGGTATTGCAAAGAACGGCCCCAAAAATCCACTTCTGGGGTCTTCCACTGGTGCGCTAGGCTCCTCCTTCAAGCAGCTTGCTATGGAGGCGCACATGCAGGCTTGCTCCTGAGCCAGACACACACACAGCTCCCTTCTCACAGGATTTGATTGACAGCAGCAGGAGACAATGGCTTCTGTCTTTGAATCCTAGGAGGAGAGAGAGTGCAGCGGTGCAGTGCTGGATCAAGATAGGACCCGTGTAAGTATTTGGGGGCACTGAAGTGGAGCTCATCATGGAAGTTTTTTTTTTACCATAATACAGAAAATGCATCAAGGTTAAAAAAAAACAAAAGACAAACAAAAAAACAAAAAAAAACCTTATGCCTTTACAATCACTAAAAATTCCAATCACAATTGTGCGACTTAAAAATCATCAACTTTATGCAACTTTGGATGAGTGCGACTTTGTTACGACATTGACCAATTTGACCGTTTTGTTTGTGTTCTACAAAGTCAGACATGTGCAGGACACAAACATTCATTTAGTGTCGTTTGGTTTCTTTATTTTCTAACGAATTCCAAATTTTCAGTCCAAAAATTGGACAACCAATTCTAATTCTGTCTGAAGAATAGCTGGTTGTTAAGGAGCGAGCCACATCCTTAACAACCATTGACTCATCAGCTGTAAGCGGGTTTCCCCACTGACAGCTGAATGTAAACAAAAAATGCCAGCAATTAAAAATAAATGGAAAAAAGACTTAGTTAGACTTACCGGTGACGGTATTTCTAAGAGCCTTTCAGGACAACCTTGGAGAGAGCGCAGCTCCGCCTCTTCATTAGGAAACACATGCTAATCTTTAAAAGCCCTCCTCTTCCACCATGGCCTCAGTTATTGTGGTCCGACTCTCTGGAAGACACAGCACAGAAAACCACAACACCATGATAGATTTTATAACTTATTACTTTAACATTTAGGGAGGGAAACAGCGGTTGTTCTGAAAGGCTCTTAGAAATACCGTCACCGGTAAGTCTAACTAAGTCTTTCTCCAGTCGCCTTTCAGGACAACCTTGGAGAGGATAAACAAGTAACTTACCCTAGGGTGGGACTACTGCTTGCAGAACCTTTCTGCCAAAGGCTTGGTCTGCGGCAGACAATAGATCCAACCTGTAGTGCCTTAGGAACGTTGAGTAGTTGCTCCAAGTGGCGGCCTTGCAGATCTGCTCAGGTGTAGCGCCGGCTCTTTCGGCCCAGGAGACTGCAGTTGACCTTGTTGAGTGTGCCACAATACCTGAGGGAGGCACGACTCCTTTGGCTTTATAGGCTTCTGAAATAGCAAGTTTAAGCCATCTGGCTAAAGTACTTTTGGATGCTTTTTCCCCCTTGCGGGGACCTGAGAAAGCTACAAAGAGAGCATTTGACTTTCTGAAATCTCTGGTGACTGAAAGAAACTGTAAAAGACACCTTTTCACGTCTAGTGTATGGAACGCTTCTTCTCCAGCATTAGAAGGGTTTAAAGCAAAAGTGGGTAACACTATTTCCTGTGACCGGTGAAATTTTGATGATACTTTCGGAAGAAATGAAGGATCCGTTTGAAGGATCACTCGGTCTGGAAAAATTCTTAGGAAGGGTTCAGTGATGGCCAGAGCTTGGAGCTCACTGATTCGTCTTGCTGACGTAATAGCCACCAAAAAAACTGTTTTGAGGATTAAGTTTTTCAAAGAAATATTTTCCAATGGTTTGAACGGAACTCCCGTCAAACCTTGTAGTACAACCGATAAGTCCCAACTGGGAAAACTTTTGAGGATCACTGGCCTATTTCGAGCTAGTGCCCTAAAAAACCTGGAAATTAAAGGTTCTCTGGACAGAGTTTTTTCTAAGTAAACAGAAAGAGCCGCTACCTGTGTCTTTAAGGTACTGGCTGCAAGTCCTTTTTCCATTCCTTCATGGAGAAATTCTAGCACTGAGACCACACTCTTAGTTTGAAAGGTCTTGGAAGAACACCATGAGTTATACTTCTTCCACACTTTAAGATAAATTGATCTTGTTACCTCCTTCCTACTGGACAGAAGAGTTTTTACAACCTTGTCCGACAAGCCTTTATTTTTCAAAATGTCTTCCTCAGAAACCAAGCGCTTAGATGTAACCTGTCTGTTTCTGGGTGACACACAGATCCCTGTGTTAGAAGGTCCTTCTTGGGAGGCAACTTCCATGGAGGTTTTGCGGCCAGGTTCAGTATGGTTGCGAACCAAGGCCTCTTTGGCCAAAAGGGAGCAATCAGAATTAGGTCTGTTTTCTCTTCTCTGAATTTCCTTAAGACCAAAGGAATCAAGGGAAAGGGGGGAAAGGCGTAGCACAGATGGTAATCCCAGGGATGGGCTAGAGCATCTATGCCTATCGCCTGGTCTTCTCTGTGGAGAGAAAAGAAGTCTTGAACTTTCGTGTTTTGCTGACTGGCAAAAAGGTCTACTTGAGGATGTCCCCATTCCTTGGAGATCATGTTGAAAATCTCCTGACTTAGACTCCATTCTGCTTCTATTACTTTCTTTCTGCTGAGAAGATCTGCCAGCAGGTTTTGGGATCCCTTTAGGTGGATTGCTGACAAAGAGGCCACATTTTTCTCCGCCCAAGTCAGTAACTGATTGGCCAGCTCCATCAATCCCTGGCTCCTGGTCCCGCCTTGTCTGGTCACATAGGCCACTGCTGTAGTGTTGTCCGACAAAATTTGAACATGACAACCCTTCAGCATCTGTTGAAAAGCCAGGAGACCCATAAAAATGGCTTTTAGTTCTCGCCAATTCGATGACCTCCTTGCCTCCACTTTGGTCCATGACCCTTGTGCGGTCTGTCCATCTAGGTGGGCTCCCCATCCCCACGAACTTGCGTCCGTTGTCAGACGTTTGTCCGAGGGAAGGACCCATGAGAGACCTTTTGTGAGATTGGAAGGATCTCTCCACCACCAGAGGGACCGTTTTACCTTTGATGATAGAGAGAAGGTTTTCTCCAGTGACTCCTGGTGAGACCACTCCTGTAGGATGTTCCTCTGTAGGGGTCTGGAATGAAGCCTTGCCCATTGAATGGCAGGAATCGAGGCCGTAAGTTGACCTAGGACTGCCATGGCAGAACGTACTGACACTGAGAGATTCGTTTGAATCTGGCTCACTGCAGAAACTACTTTTTCTACTTTTTCTTGAGGGAGAAACACCTTCTGTAGAACTGAATTGATGGTGTAACCGAGGAACCTCATCTCCTGTGAGGGGTCTAGGTTTGATTTTTCTAGATTCAATATCCACCCCAGGCTCTCGAGATGAGCCTGGGACGTCTGGAGATCTGAAACCAGCTGATCCCTTGAACCTGCAAAGAATAAGAGGTCGTCCAGATAAGGAACAACTGAGACCCCTCTCAGTTTCAGAGGCTCCAAGGCTTCCGCCATCACTTTTGTAAAGATCCTTGGTGAGGATGAGAGGCCGAACGGCAGAGCTCTGAATTGGAGGTGCCATATTGAAGTTCCCAAGTTTATTGCCAAGCGTAGAAACTTTTGTGAGGCCTGCGCTATTGGCACGTGTAGATACGCATCCCTTAGATCCAGAGAGGCCATGAAGCACTCTGGTGTTAACAACTTTGTGATGGAATAAATGGTGTCCATCCGGAAGTGCTTGTACCTTATAGTTTTGTTCAGGATCTTCAAGTTCAAAATTAGGCGATATTTGCCTGAAGGCTTTTTTACTAAGAATATGTGGGAGTAAAACCCTCTTCCCTCCTGATCTTTTGGGACTTGGACCATAACTTCCTGTTGGATCAGATCCTTTAGAAGGTTCATCATTGCGGAAGCTTTTTCCTGATCCCTTGGTAGGGTTGTCACATAAAACCTGCAAGGAGGGCACTCTGAAAACTCCAGACTGTATCCTTGTGTAACTATGTTTTTCACAAAGGGGCTCTTGGTCAGAAGGCTCCACTGAGAAGAGAAAGCGGACAGTCTTCCCCCCACAGGAGTCAGATTGTCACTTGTCTTTTGATGACTGATCCTGGGGTGACTTAAAGAGGATACCTCCTCTTCCTCTACCTCTTTGAGGAAACCAGCGCTTTTTGTTTTCTTCTTTTTTGGAGGTTTGTGGAAAAGAACGAAAATTCTTTTTAACAGGTTGTTTCTTAGCCGGGAAAGCCTTCTTTTTGTCGGCTGTTCTATCCAGAATTTTTTCAAGATCCGGTCCAAACAGTAAGTCCCCTGAGAAGGGTAACCCGCAGAGTTTGACTTTAGAGGCTGTGTCCCCTGTCCAGGTTTTCAGCCATACTGCACGTCTGGCTGAGTTCACCAGGGCAGAGGATCTAGCTGACAACTTAATTGATTCAGCCGACGCATCAGCCATGTACCTGATTGATTTTAGAATCAATGGAAAGGATTCCAAGATATCCTTCCTTGGTGTACCAGCTTCAACATGGTTCATCAGCTTTTCCACCCAACACTCCAAGTTTCTTGCCACCACTGTGGAGGCCATTGCAGGTTTTAGACTAAGAGAAGTAGAGTCCCAAGCTTTCTTTAACAGGGAGTCCGCTCTTTTGTCCATGGGATCTTTTAGTACCCCCATGTCTTCGAACGCAAGATCCGTGCGTCGAGACACCTGGGAAAAGGCAGCATCAACTTTTGGCTTTTTATTCCAGGCTTCAGAGTCTTTATCTTCAAAGGGAAATCTTTTCCTTAGACTTTTAGAAAAGAAGGGGCCCCTTTCTGGATCTTTCCACTCTTTTCTAATAGTATCTGATACTACTTTGTGAACTGGAAAAACCTTATGTTTGGAGGCATCCAGACCCTGGTACATTTTGTCATGAAGAGATAATTGTACCTCCTCTTCTTGAATATCAAGTGTAGTATAAATTGCTTCAAGAAGATCATCTACTTCATCTAGAGAGACTTTATATCTGGAATTTCTGTACTCTCCTTCCTCTTCCTCCTCATCTGAATCCCTGAGTGAGCGAAGAGTACTTGTCCCTTCATCCCCTGAATCCACAACCTCTGACCTCGAGGTGGAAGCTTTTGGGCTGGGTGGTAAATGTTGGGGTTCAGCTTGCACTGCTGGAGTCTGAACCAACATAGATTTGACCGAATTCAAAGAACTTGCAAGTTCTTGCACTGAAGAAAATAACACTTTATATTGCTGGGATGTCTCTTCTTCCACTAAATCCTTAATACAAGATTTACACATTGCCTTCTGCCATGAATCTCTAAGAGGGTTTTTGCAGGAAGGACATTTCCTTTGAGTTGGTGGCTTTTTAGTTTTTTGTTTCTCCTAAAAACACAAAAAGGGTATTTTACCATTGGAGAAACAATAGGTTTTTTACAAACAAGGAAAAAACCGCCACCACTTTAAAAGGAAGATGTGATAGAAAAGATCCACAGCTAACCAAACACCACCCAGTGCAACTGTCAGGGACCGAGAGAAGTTACCTCTGACCCTGCAGTACAGGCTCCCTTAAGGAGGACAAATAACAAAAAACCATATAAGCCCAATAGTAAGGATAGAGGCACCGCTGTACCCCCCTACCTGGACCTGAGCAGCGTCTGAGGCGCCTGTCTCCGCCATGGCTGTAGGTTCTTCCATCGCCGAGAGAAAGACAGCCGGGACTGAGTGATTTTTAAATCTTTCCCGGGCCTGCGCGTCATCAAAGACGGCCGGAACCGGAAGACGCCGCTCTTAGGCCTGTCCCCTGACCTCTGCGTTACTAGGCGACGTGGACCACGCGTCGCCATGCCTCTACAGGAAACTACGCCGCTGTGCATGACGTCACCCGCCCGCCAGGACCCGGGACCGTCATGCGGCGTTTCAAAAATAAACACCGCCAATGCGGTAGTGTGCCGCCCGGCCACCTGAGCCAAAAACAGCGGACCCCTGGGCACTCAGCGCCGCTTCCTGTAGAGCCTTCACTCCACTGAGCAGGGAGAGGCTGGAGACTCCGGAGGACTCCCCCCACCCTTAGGGGAGCCTGGGATGGCCACTGCACACCAAACAGATAAGGTAAGGCTTACCCCTCCAACCTTGGAAAGAGCGCAGCACCCCTGGTCCACAAGCATGCGCTTCCACCATGGCGGAGGAAACACAATAACTGAGGCCATGGTGGAAGAGGAGGGCTTTTAAAGATTAGCATGCGTTTCCTAATGAAGAGGCGGAGCTGCGCTCTCTCCAAGGTTGTCCTGAAAGGCGACTGGAGAAAACATGTTACCCATACCAGGCCCTTATCTTAGCATACAGCTCGGCAGGTAAGGAAAGGTGGGGGGGGGGGGGCGACGACGATACGGGCATCTTTTCCACAACCTTGGCTGGTGGTTGTGGGGACCTGCAGGCAGGGGGGCTGATCGGAATCTGGAAGTCCCATTTAACAAGGGGGCCCCCCCCATCCTGGCTCCTCCCGTATGGGGTGTAGTATAGGGTGTCCAGATTGTTAAAATGAAATCCAGGGACATATTTATTTGTACTAGTAATGGCGGCAATCAGCGACTCTCTGCCCATGCCACAACCTGTCAAGTCTTACTCTCCAGCCCCGGCTACTAATGGATGGGAAGCGGAGGAAGATCACTCAGCCAGGGAAGGCAAAGATATAGGTAGGCAGCTGGCCAGGACTTAAGCCAAAGCAGAAGGACATGCAAGCGGGAGTGGAACGGTCATGCACCCAAAACTGAAAAAATATTCCCTCTGCTACGACCAGCACATGATCATCAGAAAGGGGTACAGTTAATGAAAGAAACCCCCCCCCCCCCCAAGACAGGAGAGTAGGAGCAGCAGAGCAGGGGGGTGCAATTCATGGGATGTCTGGTCAGCCTAGTGTAGTACCCCTACTCATTCACCAAAAAGTGTAAAAATGAATTTAAAAACACACACACACACACACACACACACACACACATATGTTTTTTGGCAATTCCTTCATTAGATTTAAAAAAAAAAAAAAAAAAAAAAACACCTCTGCGGTCCCAACGAAAGCTCCCACGTCTGCCAGCTTTATCGTTTGCCAACCCTTAAATAACTAAGGCACAGAGCCACTTGGTGACGCTGCCAGGTGGCACCAACCCTTTGTGACATCGACCAAGCTGGGTCTTACTCCATGCCGTTTTTTTTGTTTTTTTTCATTATTGCTGCCATCCTTTTCACAAGTTGCATGTATATCATGCAGGTGTGACTTTCATGCAACTTTTGAGGGCTTACATTGAAGTCTATGGCCCTCAAGTTGCATGAAAGACAGACCAGAGTAGTGCAGGAACTTTAAATTTGCTGTGACTAAGTGACACAGATATGATTGGTACACATTGGGAAACATGGGTGAGACTTGTCATGTGACTTTGGTGAATGGGGCCTTAGTGTATCAACTCAGGTTCTGACTGCCTATTGCATTTCATGGAGGTCCAAAAATGCCAGGGCAGTACATAGTCCAAATTACCCCTTTTTGGAAAGCAGACACCCCAATGTATTTAGTGCGCAGCATACAAATTTTCTGAAGTTCAAAATGTTGCCAAATGTTTTGGAAAATGAAAAAAAAGTAAAAAATAATGTTTTGTTTTTTTTCCATTAAAAGTTGTAATTTTTACAAGTCATATCTCCCACACAACATAGGCATACTCAAAATTACACCCCAAAACACATTCTGCTACTCCTCCCGGGTATGAGGAGACCACATCTGTGAGACTTTGCTGCTGCCTAGATACATAGGAGGGTTCCAAAATCCAAGGCACACTTTCAGACTTTTAGGAGCATAAATTAAATACAGTGCCTTAAAAAAGTATTCATACCCTTTGACATTTTCCACATTTTGTCATGTTACAACCGAAAACTTAAATATATGTTTTTTTTTGGATTTTATGTGATAGACCAACACAAAGTGGCACATAATTGTGAAGCGGAAAGAAAATAATTGGTTTTCAAAATTTCAATACTTTGTAGAACCAATTTCACTGCTATTACAGCTGCAAGTCTATTTGGGGATGTCTCTACCAGATTTGCACATCTAGGAGAGTGACATTTTTGCCCATGCCCAAGCTCTGTCAGATTGGAATTTCAAGTCTTGCCACAGATTCTCAAATGGATTTAGGTCTGGACTTTGACTGGGCCATTCTGTTTCAATATTTTTTTTTTTTTTTTTTTTATATATAATTTTTTTTTAAACAAGATAAAAAGAAAAAGGGAGATCTTATAATGGAGCAGTGAACAATCTTTGTCTATTCCAAGCATGTAACGGGGAAACATACAAATACAGGTAGGTAGGCTAGGTAGAAACTAGTGAGGACCACGGCACCTTGGGAAAAAAAACAAAAAAAAAACAAAAAAAAAAAAAAATCGCTGCCGTGGGGACCTCTAATGTATGTTAAACTGGAGTTTATCGATTACATCAACATATGACAAAATACTACTAGAGCGTTTTAGCAATATAAATGCAGGAGCTTCGGTGTCCGGTTAACCTCTTAATGAGGCAGATGGGATTATAAAAAATTGTGGACTTGGGAGCCTAGCATCGTTATTGCCAAATCATGATGGGGTAGTGTTGGTGGCAATAGTGCTTCCAATTTGAATTGTACGATAACTAAGGCACTTGTAACTATCACATATGAGGGATCAAATTCTGTAGCTCTGGCTGTAAGTTTAGGGTCGTTATCCTCCTGGAAGGTGAACCTCCGCCCCAATCTCAAGTGTTTTGCAGATGCCAACAAGTTTTCTTCCGATTGCCCTGTATTTGGCTCCATCCCTCTTCCCATCAACCAGCTTCCCTGCCTCTGCTAAAGAAAACTATCCCCACAACATGATGCTACCACCACCATGTTTCACGGTGGGGATGGTGTGTTCAGGGGTATGTGCATTGTTAGTTTTCTGCCACACATAGGGTTTTGTTTTTAAAGCGGAGGTTCACCGGTAAATTGCTATTTTTACCCTTAGATGGATGCTCATTTAGTCTAGGGGAATCGGCTAGTTGTTTTAAAATCGAAGCAGTACTTACCTTTTTAGAGAGCAATCTTCTCCGCCACTTCCGGGTATGGGCTGCGGGACTGGGCGTTCCTTCTTGATTGACAGTCTTCCGACAGGCTTCCGACAGTCGCATCCATCGCGTCACGATTTTCCGAAAGTAGCCGAACGTCGGTGCGCAGGCGCAGTATAGAGCCGCACCGATGTTCGGCTTCTTTCGGCTACTCGTGACGCGATGGATGCGACCGTCAGAAGCCTGTCAATCAAGAAGGAACGCCCAGTCCCGAAGACCCATACCCGGAAGTGGCGGAGAAGATCGCCCTCTACAACGGTAAGTACTGCTCGGATTTTAAAACAACTAGCCCATTCCCCTAGACTAAATGAGCATCCATCTAAGAGTATCTAAGGGTAAAAAAACATTTATGGGTGAACTCCCACTTTAAGCCAAAATTTTCAATTTTGAACACCTTCTTTCACATTTGCTGTGTCCCCCCACATGGCTTCTTGCAAATTGAAAACGGGACTTCTTATGGCTTTCTTTGTGCCACTCTTCCATAAAGGCCAGATTTGTGCATGACTCATGCCGCGTACACACAACCGTTTTTAATGGTCTAGAAAAAACAAAGTTTTTTTCAACCCGATTATTGTTAAGCCGGCCTTGCCTACACACGATCGTGAAAAAAAAATGCTCTAGCAAAGCGCGGTGACGTATAAATTGATTTACATTTTAATGAGTAAAAATAAGTATTTGATCTTCTATCAATCAGCAAAATTTCTGTCTCCCAGGTGTCTTCTATACAGGTAATGAGCTGAGATTAGCAGCAATCTCTTAGAGCCAATTCACACTAGGGAAACACAACTTTGGGAGGCAACTTGAACACGACTTGAGTATGAATCAAAACGCCACTTACAACACGACTCGAAGTCGCCTTCAGAAGGGGGAACTGGACGTCAAATTTTAAATAAAAAACCGACATGGGTTCCCCCACTAGGAGCATACCAGGCCCTTAGGTCTGGTGTGGATTCCAAGGGAAACCCCCTTCGCCGAAAGAAAAACGGCGTGGGGTTCCCCCCAAATCCATACCAAACCCTTATCTGAGCACGCAGACCGGCCGGTCAGGAAAAGGGGTGGGGATGGGCAAGCGCCCCCTCCTCCCCTTCTGAACCATACCAGGTGGCATGCCCTCAACATGGGGGGGTGTTTTGGGGCAGGGGGGCGCCCTGTGGCATTGGGGACAAGTGCCTCTTCCCAAAAACCCTGGCAGTTGGTTGTCGGGGTCTGCGGGCGGGGGGGCTTAACGAAATCTAGGAGCCCCCAGTGGTGGAGTCTGGGTGGTGACGACATAAGGGTGTGGGGTAATTATGTTGTCACCACCCGGAGCATGCTGGGACTGACGTCATAAGAGGCCTATATAAATCACCGCGCACCGCACACCCGGCATTACAGCGGGAGGGAGCGTCGAGTCAACATCGAAGAGGAGAAGAAGGTGACGCAGAACACCGGACCCCCGCTGGTGAAAGAGCTGAAAGAAGACAGCGGTGGTGCCCGGCAGAAGAGAAAAAGAACTGGAGAGCGGGAGAAGAGAGCGGAGAAGTCGGAAGACCCCTGGAAGTCGGAAGAAGACCCCCCGAAGTAAAAAAAAGGGAGAAGACCCAGCCCACACTGGTTAAAGAGCTGAAAGAAGACAGCGGTGGTGCCCGGCAGAAGGGAGAAGTCGGAAGACCCCCGAAGTTGGAAGAAGACCCCCAGAGCTGCCTAATAAACTACTTTAAAAACCTGTAGTGTTTTTTTATTGACATCTTTCTCCCACCAGGTGAATGGGTAGGGGTACGATGTACCCCATACTCATTCACATAGGGTGGGGGGCTGGGATCTGGGGGCCCCCTTATTAAAAGGGGGCTCCCAGATTCCGATAAGCCCCCTGCCCGCAGACCCCGACAGCCAACGGCCAAGGTTGTCGGGAAGAGGCCCTTGTCCCCATTAAGGTGCTTTGGGGTTGGGGGGCCACAGGGCGCCCCCCTGCCCCAAAGCACCCCCCTATGTTGAGGGCATGCCGCCTGGTACGGTTCAGGAGGGGGGGCGCTCGCCCGTACCCGCCCCCTTTCCTGACTGGCCAGTCTGCATGCTCGGATAAGGGTTTGGTATGGATTTGGGGGGAACCCCATGTTTTTGCGGCGTAGGGGGTTCCCCTTAAAATCCATACCAGACCTAAAGGCCTGGTATGCCCCCTTGGGGGGGGGAACCCATGCCGGTTTTTTATTTAAAATTTGGCGTGGAGTTCCCCTGTGGGAGGAAGGTTCTTGCATTAGAACAGGTTCACACTGGGGCGACTTCCTGTAAAGTTGCCTCACTGTGAACGGGGATCCGACTTGGAGGCAACTTCCACTGAAATCAATGGGTACAGGTCGCCTAGAAGTCGGATTGAAGTAGTACAGGAACCTTTTCTGAAGTCGTAGCGACTTCAGTAGTGTACATTAAGACGGATTCCATTCACTTCCATTCATTTTCTCGACCTCGTGACTTGGGGAAACTTGGGGCGTCTTAAAGTCGGATCCCGGGTCACCCCAGTGTGAAGCGGCTTTTAAAAGGAGTGCTCCTAAACTCAGTTTGTTACCTGTATAAAAGACACCTGTCCACAGAAGCAATCAATCAGATTCCAATCTCTCCACAATGGTCAAGACGCTGTAAAGAACCAAAATCTTGCAGCGCTCGGAAGGTCCCCTTGCTTAAGAAAGCCCATGTAAAGGCCCATCTGAAGTTTGGTAATGAACATCTGAATGATTCAGAGGAGAACTGGGTGAAAGTGTTGTGGTCAAAGGAGACCAAAATCAAGCTCTTTGGCATCAACTCAACTTGCGGTGTTTGGAGAAGGAGGAATGCTGCCCAAGAACACCATCCCCACCGTCAAACATGGAGGTGGAAACATTATGCTTTGGGGTGTTTTTCTGCTAAGGGGACAGGAAAACTTCACTGCATCAAAGCGACGATGGATGGGGCCATGTACCGTCAAATCTTGGGCGAGAACCTCCTTCCTTCAGCCAAGGCATTGAAATATGGAGTTACTTACCGGTAACGTCCTTTTCCAGGAGTCTTTCAGGACAGCCACCTTAGAGAGATCCCGGCTTCTCCCCTCTCAGGAAACACCGCCTTCAATCAGAGATTTAAGCCTCATCCTCCCACTGGCCCTTCAGTTTATCACGAGAACCTCCGGCCAACTGGGGAGACACAAGAACACGTCATACAACACAAACATTACAATCTTACCTGACGGTCTTATGTGATGAGTCCTCAGACGTCCAGTACCTGGGTGGGTACCGGTGCTGTCCTGAAAGACTCCTGGAAAAGGACGTTACCGGTAAGTAACTCCATATTTCCCTGGATCGTCTTTCAGGACAGCCACCTTAGAGAGGATAAGCGAGCACCTTACCTTAGGGTGGGACTACTGCTTGCAGAACTTTACGACCAAAGGCTTGGTCCTTTGCTGACAGCAGATCCAATCTGTAGTGCTTGACAAACGTGTTGAAGCTGGACCACGTTGCAGCCTTACAAATTTGCTCAGGAGAAGCACCAGCCCATTCCGCCTGTGAAGCTGCAGCCGCTCTAGTGGAATGTGCCCTGATTCCATCTGGGGGGTCTGACCCTCCTAACTCATAAGCTTGAACAATAGCCGATTTAAGCCATCTGGCTATAGTCCTTCTGGACGCCCTGGATCCTTTCTTAGATCCTGAAAATAATACAAAAAGGGACTCTGACTTTCTAAATTGTCTAGTGCATTCTAAGTATTGGAGAATGCACCTCCTAACATCTAAATTATGGAATGAACGTTCCTGTTCCCTCACAGGATTAGAACAAAAAGTGGGTAAGATGATTTCTTGGCTCCTATGAAATCTTGAAGCCACCTTTGGCAAGAAGGCCGGATCGGTTTTGAAAATAACCCTGTCCGGAAAAACTTGAAAATAAGGGGCCCTGATGGAAAGGGCTTCGAGTTCGCTGACTCGTCTTGCCGTGGTAATTGCCACTAAAAACACCGTTTTGAGGGTAATTAGTTTTAAAGAACAAGATTCTAGTGGTTCAAAAGGCTCCTTTGTGAGAGCCTGTAAAACCAAAGAGAGGTTCCAAACCGGAAGGGAAGAGGTTCTAACTGGCCTCTGTCTACTTAGACCCTTGAAGAACCTTGCTATCCAAGGGTCTAACGCTAGCTGTTTTTCTAGAAAGACGCTTAACGCAGAAACTTGTCCTTTCAATGTGCTAAGTGCTAGACCTTTGTCTGCACCTGACTGTAGGAATTCTAGCACTGCCACTGAACTACGAACGTCAAAGGAGCCTTCTGAGCACCATATGTTAAAACGTCTCCACACCTTACAGTAGATGTTTTGAGTTTCTACTTTCCTACAATTTAGGAGAGTCTTAATTAGACGCTCAGAAAAACCCCTGCCCCTCAACAATGACTCCTCAGAAGCCAGGCTGCCAGGTTCCACCTGTCTATGTGAGGGCAGCAGAATGGACCCTGAGAAAGAAGGTCGGTCTGGGCCGGAAGGATCCAAGGAGGTTCTATTGCCAGGTTCCTCAGGATGGAGAACCACGGTCTCCTCGGCCAATAAGGAGCGATCAAGATGAGGATCGTATTCTCCCCTTGCAACTTCCTCAAAACTGCCGGAATCAGGACCGGAGGGGGGAAGGCATAGCACCTTGAAAATGCCCAATTCTGGGCGAGTGCGTCTATTCCTAGCGCTCCGTCCCATCTGTTTAGGGAGAAGAAAAGCCTTGTCTTGGTATTGTGTTTCGAGGCAAAGAGGTCTATGCATGGTGTTCCCCATCTCTGAACAATCATGTTGAATACCTCCTGTTTTAAGATCCAATTGCCTTCCTTCAGAGTTGTTCGGCTGAGGAAATCCGCTGTCTGGTTCTGATCTCCCTTCAAGTGAGTTGCAGACAGGGACAATATATTGAGTTCGGCCCACTTTAGGATAGCTTCTGCCAGAAGCCATAGGGAGCAACTTCTTGTACCCCCCTGCCTGTTGATGTAGGCTACTGTTGGAGAATTGTCCGAACGGATTCTCACATGTTGTCCCTGAAGTTCCCCCTGAAAGGCTCTGAGCGCTAGTTCTACTGCTCTCAGCTCCCTCCAGTTGGAGGATCTTAGAGCGTCCTCTTTCCTCCAGGTCCCCTGGACCCACTTGGGACCCAAGTATGCTCCCCAACCTGAACCGCTGGCATCTGTTGTGACTGTTCTGGTCACTGGCAGGATCCACTCGAGACCTTGGGACAGATTTGCACCCTTTCTCCACCACCAGAGTGACCTTTTGACCTGATTTGGGATGGAGATTAAGACATCCAAGGAGGTCTGACTGTGGTCCCAAACCTTCAGAATAAATAACTGAAGAGGACGAAAGTGCAGTCCCGCCCAATGTACTGCCGGAAGTGTGGATGTTAGTAATCCCAATCCTGACATGGCCTCCCTGACTGAAACCTGACTGTTGCTTTGCAACCGCAACATGGTCTTGTCCACCTTTAGGACCTTTTCGGAGGGAAGAAAGACCCTTTGGATCGTTGAGTCCACCACATAACCCAGGAAGGTGACTCTCTGGGCTGGGACTAAACTGGACTTTTCTAGGTTCAGAAGCCATCCCAATTTCTCCAGGATGTCTCTTGCTACCTGAAGATCTTGAACCAACCGATCCGCTGAAGGTGCAAACAGGAGAAGATCGTCTAGATATGCGACTATCGAAAGACCTTTGAGACGCAGAAAGGCCAGAACTTCCACCATCACCTTTGTGAAGATTCGGGGAGAAGATGATAGCCCAAAGGGGAGAGCTTTGAACTGCCAATGCACTACCCGATTCCCAGTCCTTACTGCTAGCCTCAGATATTTTTGATGATCCTCGGCTATGGGAATATGCAGATATGCATCCTTTAGATCGATCGATGCCATGAAGCAGTTTGGCGGGAGTAACGCTCTGACCGAATAGATCGAATCCATTCTGAATCTCCTGTACCTGACGGAGACATTCAGAGGCTTCAGATTCAGGATGAGCCTGAATTTCCCTGATGGCTTGCGGACCACAAAGATGTGGGAGTAAAAGCCTCTGCTTGTCTCCGGACCTGGCACCTGGGCAATCACCTCCTGCTCTTCCAATTCCTGTAGAGAAGATAGAAGGGCGGAGGCTTTCTCCCCGCATATTGGTAGGTTGGTAATCAGAAATTTGAGAGGTGGGGGATTTGAGAACTCCAACCTGTAGCCCCGTCTGATGATCCCCAAAACAAATTGATTTGTGGTGATCACCTCCCACTGTGGGAGAAAGGCCCCCAACCTTCCTCCCACTGTTACCGTGTCACTGGGCCTTTTTGGGCTGTTCAGGAGGGCGAAAAATCGCCGCCCCACGCCCTTTCCCTTTAGGTCCCCAGAACTTCTTTTGTTGACCTGCTTTAGGGGTCTCAGATTTCCTCGGAAACTGAAATTTTCTTTTTGTCTGTTGCCCAAATTTTCTTTTAAGGGGAAAAGCCTTCTTTTTATCAGCCGTCCTGTCCAGGACGGCTTCCAGACCAGGCCCAAATAATAAATCTCCGGTAAGCGGTATGCCACAGAGTTTTATCTTAGACGCACTGTCCCCCTGCCATGTCTTAAGCCACAAGGCTCTCCTGGCTGAATTGGTCAGGGCTGAAGATCTGGCGGACATGCGTACTGATTCGGCCGAGGCATCTGCCAGATAGGCCACCCCCTTAAGGAGTGTGGGAAAAGAAGCAAGGATAACATCCTTTTCTGTATTAGCCTCGATATGCGCCTTGATTTGCGTGAGCCAAAACTCCATATTACGGGCCACTACCGTGGCTGCCATGGCGGGTTTAAGATTTGTCTGTGATGATTCCCAGGACTTTTTCAAAAGGGAATCCATCCTCTTATCCATGGGGTCAGAGAGTATCCCCATATCCTCGAAGGCCAGATCTGTATTTCTGGATACTTGAGAAAATGCTGCGTCTAGTTTTGGAGTTTTATTCCAAACTAAACTGTCTTCATTTGCAAAGGGAAACCTCCTTTTTAGTGCATTAGAGAAAAAAGGTTTCCTCTCTGGGTCCTGCCATTCTTTTTTAATGGCATTGACCAACACATCATGGACTGGAAAAACTTTCTTTTTCTGTTCCTCCAGACCTTTGTACATTTGGTCATGTAATGACAAAACTTTCCTTTCCTCCTGGATACCTAGAGTGGTGTGGATGGCATCTAAAAGTTCCTCCACATCCTCTAGAGAAAGTTTGTATCTTGAGGCTTTGGAGGACTCACCGTCCAGTGCCTCTATATCTGATTCCTCCTGGGAATCAGAAATGGCGCTACCCGCTTCTTCCTCAATTTCCTCCGCTAGACCCTCCGGTTTCTCGCCACTACTAGGGAGAAAATCCGTGGGATTAGGTGAAACAACCTGCTGTGCTGGTGGGACACTGCTTTGGGGCAGTTGAAAGGAGGAAAAAAGAGCTTGAAAGGACTGAAAGGTACTAGAAAGCTCCTTAACTGACGCCGCTAGATCTGCTCCCTGTTCTGCTGTCTGTTCTCTTAATACATCCCCAATACAACGCTTACAGAGCGTTTTCAACCAGGTTTCCCCTAGTGTTGATCTGCACACAGGGCACTTCCTTTTAGAGCCATGGGCTGATTTGCTTGAGGCTTTCTGAAAGAGAATTAAACAAGAGACAGCAGCACATTAGCTGAGGCCCACCAGCAATAACACAGGGATCACCAGGAGTGCCCCCCAGGACCAACCACCACCAGGGTCCCAGAAACTCCCATCCCTACCGACCACCAGGAAGGGAACACCCGTGGAGCTAATAGGGTATAGGCAAGTGAACACCACCCCAGGGTTCACTTACCTGCGGCTGGCTGGCGCTTTCTTCGGATGGAGCGGTCCTCGAGACCTCTGTCTCTGACATTGTGCTCAGCGGAATGGTGGTCTGCTGTCTCCTCTGCTGACGCTTCAGACTGGAGAGACTGCACCAGCCAGCGTGCGTGGTCCGCTTTCCTAGGCCGCGTCCGGAACCGGAAGACGCGGCCTCGTGTGGCTGCCCGCCCCCAACCGGAACTGACGTTTTCCCGGACCAGCGCGCTCCAAGCTGGCTGCAAAGCAGGGGGGCCTGAGGTAGCCCACAGCGCCACCCTAGGCGGAAACGGCAACGGACCTCCCAGCTTACTCTTTTCCCCAAAGAGACGCTGGGACGCACATGCGGCGCTGCAGGTGACGACACACTAGCCGGCCTGAGCGCCAAATTCAAAATAAAAAAGGTAAACTTTTTAGGCAGAAGAACTCCTATCTTCTAAGATTTGCCCAATAAGCCTCAGCTTCCCCAGCCATCGGCTCCTGGTTCCACAGCGGTGTCTCCCCACCGGAGGAAACACCATAACTGAAGGGCCAGTGGGAGGATGAGGCTTAAATCTCTGATTGAAGGCGGTGTTTCCTGAGAGGGGAGGAGCCGGGATCTCTCTAAGGTGGCTGTCCTGAAAGACGATCCAGGGAAAAATGGGTCGTGGATGGCTATTCCAGCATCACAATGACCCCAAACACATGGCCAAGGTAACAAAGGAGTGGCTCAAGAATAAGCACATTAAGGTCCTTGAGTAGCCCAAAAATGTCAGGACAGTACAAATATTGTTCGGGATACGAAGAAAACCCCACAGGTAACCTTAGAAGAAATACAGGGTGCTCTGGAAAAAAGACAGTGTGATTGTTTTTAGGGAGCACAATACAGTGATACGTGAACAAAAATAATCTGCATGGTCTAGTTGCCAGAAAGAAGTCTTTACGACGCCAATGCCACAAAATGGAATGGTTACAATATGCCCAACAAAACCTTGACATGCCTTAACGGTACCAATCCCTGGCCCGCTGATAACCAGGCCACCCAGCAGGAGGTAATCGGCAAATACAGTCCGGACAGACCTATTACAGAATGCGATCGTCCCCTCACCCCCTGCTATGCGGCCATGCATGCGTCTCCTCTCCTGGCTCTCCTTCCTCACAACAATGTCATCCTATCAGCAGAGAAGGGGGCAGGAGGAGTTGGAGATCTGCACAGAGAGTGCGGGTCTTCATATTAACAAGCAGGTAATCTCCTGCCTGTTAACATAATAAATTGGGCAGCTCCCATCCAGTACTGTAGCTCCCCTCGCCCATGCCCTGCTAATAGGATGACATCATTGGAGGAGCAGGAGACCCTGGAGAGGAGACACTGGCTAAATCCCCTGGCAAAGGTAGGACTGTGCAGGGGAGGCAGTGGGTGAAAGGGGGCACTGTGATTTGAAAGAAAGGGATCGCATGACTGCAGGGGGCAGTGCAGTCCCCCTCCCACATAGTGTCCCCTTTACAGTGCGGTCCGTATTACATTAATGTAAAGGGGAATGCACTAAGGGGCACTCAGATGTTAAGGGGGGGGTGTGGGACTGCTTTAAAAAGGGGGAACTGTCCTGTGAAGGGGAGCTGATAACCAACTCTGTGAATATCCCCTCACCAACTGCCCCTGGACTCACTTTGCCCCGAACCTAGGCCTTGGAAATATTGGCTTCCACGAAACCAGTCCCTGGTGCAAAAAAGGTGGGGGACCGCTGAAGTAAAGAATGTGTATGAATTATTTTTGGAAAATAAAGATATTGATGCGTGTCACTTTAACTCTTCCATTAAGGCCGTCATGGCTTCAAAATCCTAGAACCTGGCCTCTGTTGGTGCACTAATGCCATTGGGTCAACAAGAACGCCATTAAAATAGAATGTTCATAGGAAGGGGTCTGTGAATTCAGCCTTCTCTCAAAAAAAGTTAGGAGAGTCATACAGAGGCTACCAATTGCCGACGACCTTCTGAAAATGCCAGGCGCCTGGCTCTCATACTTTTTTGTCACTGACCCAGACTAAATATACAGCAATCAAAGTCAGAATTTTGTAACCTGCATGAATATTTCAAAAGATGACCAGAACAACCAGGCAACTAACATTTCAGAAGGTGGTCAGCAATGACTTGATCCATATTTCCCCTATTGCAGGTCTAACTTAGAGGAGACATGCATGGAAGGAATACAAAGGCTGCGCTTCTTCAAGCTTCCTTTTGAAAACGCTACTTGCCTGGCAATATGTATTGTTTATTTCTCCATCACTGAGAACGTGTATGCAGATTAGGAATGCAGGCTTTCCTCACACTCTGTGTACACATACCAGGTCAGTGACTCACAATTTAGAAGCCAGCACCCAAAAACAAGCATTTTCAGGAGATATGGCAGACCCCTGTATTCCTGTTTGTATAGGTTTCCTTTATTACGTCCAACACTGAGCTACACTGTGCTTCTTTTTTCTTTTTAGTAATGTGTAAAAATCGAACTGGTTTTTTATCTTCATTATTACCCCCACTACAAATCCATGCTTTTTTATTGTAGGCTATTTAGCCCAGCTGACCAAAAACTAGTCAGGCAATCACAGTTAACTCATTTCAGTGGCCCGATCAATAAAAGCTTGAAGGTTAATAAAATGCAGATTTATTCATTTGGGCCATCAAGATCTGTGATCCTTCTAGGGAGGGGTTGGAAGCATTTTAAATTTGCACTGGATTGTTTTATTTATGCAATGCAGAAGACATATATAGCCTTACCGTACAAGATAATTGCACAGCTTAGAGTCTTTTATCATGTAGCAGACGGACGCAGTCCTGAAGGTCTATGTTGTGATCCATAAAAGCCCCAGGCGGATTTAAAGAGATGTCAAATACTGATGGGAACTGATGGAATGCGCAAGTTATTAAGAGGTCAATCCAGGCAAGAACACATACAGTTTATTTTTTAGAGACTTATAATTTTGTGTTATTCATTTCACCCAAAAGTGATATTCAGATGCAAATTGGGTGGACTAGCCCGCTAAAGAGAATAGAAGTTGGGTAGTAATACAACCATGATAAGAACCTCAACTAGAACCTGCTACAGTCTGATCTTTGGCCAGCAAAAGGTGAACAACTCCACATCACTAAGGTCACAGAATGGCAGCTTCCATCACAAAGCAAGATTTCTTTAAAGCGGGAGTTCACCCCCAAATCAACTTT